>NC_060144.1:53779533-54404533 GCF_021461385.2 Schistocerca piceifrons | reverse complement strand
AGCTTTGGAGGAGGATGGACCATAGTACAGCGACAGAAATGCACCACCCTCGACTTAAGGGGTGCGAATTGAAAACTGTGCAAGAGTGTCCAGGTGGAAGCGTGCTGGACGGCACCATGGAGCTGTCGTCCCACAGAGACCACTGAATGGGAGTTAGCCCAAATACAGAAATCACCCACATACAGAGCAGGGGTGATCAATGGTCTGGCGGAGGCCACAAACTCATTAATAGTGTTGAGAGAAAGAAAGACTTGATACGGAGCCCTGTGGAACGCCATTCTCCTGGGTCTGCGGAGAGCAGATAATCGTGCCAATCCAATCCCTGGACAACTGACGGGACAGAAATTGGCGAACGAAAATCGGAAGGGGCTCCTGAGAACCAATTCATGGGAGTGTAGGACGTGATGGTGCCAAGCTGTGTCCTGGGCCGTATGAAAATCGAAGAAAACTGCAACAAGTTGGTTGTCCTGATTAAAGACTTGCTGCACTGCTGGTTATAATCAAAGTAGATGATCGAATGGTGACTGTACCTCCTGAAAGCCGCACTGGTAAGGAGATAAAAGGTCCTGAGATTCGAGTACCCAACTAAACCAACAAGTCACCAACTGTTAGAGTAACTTGCATTGGTCAGATGGTGGGCTGGTAACTATAAAGGAACAATGGATCCTTGACAGGCTTAAGGAAATGATCCACAGTACTCTCTTCATTGAGAAGGAAAATGCCTTGGAGGAGATATTGTCATTGTGGAATGAGACGTTGAAACAGTTGGTTACAGGTGAAATCAGGGCCAGTGGCTGAATTGTGGGAAGAAGAGAGGGCCAGAAGAAGTTCCATTTGAATAAAAGGTTCACTGTAGAATTCTGTCTGATGAGGGTGCAAACTTGCTACTTTCGTTCGTAATCAAGACTTTCATAAAAATGGCAAAGGTAATGGCAATCAGAACACAGGGAGGAGTTGTGATCAAAATAACAATAGATTTATTCATTCTTAGTATCATAAGACAAAAAAATGGCTAAAGAAACGTCACACACACATTTTCATTTGACAAACGCTTTCGCTAATATTAGGCCTATGGTGGACAAAGTGATCAGCTGGGGATCGACACATGACACTAACCAGAATAGTAATCGTTTTATATGACTTCATACAGTGCTTCTTGCGTATGGCACAAAAACTATGCCATCATCAAGCATCTGTACTCTACTATTTCAAGAAGAAAAATGTGGTTCGAAAGAACAGTGTGCTGAGAAACATACACTGGAGCCCTACGCCGTAGCAGCAAATACTTTACCCTTCTCCTGGTCAGGGCAGCACACCATGATGCGTTAGGCGACTGAAGTAATGGACGGCAGCAATCTGTTGTTAATGGCGCGCGCCGAAAAATGCAAGTACGCGGTATCACATTCGGCTAATGCGGAATGCAGGTACTTCCCTACGAGCCTCTGTAAGTTGATGGATTCCAGTGTACAGGTGGAACCGTTTGCTGGTCTGCCAAATCAATTTTACTCCGTCCCACGACTATGCACGACGGAATATGTCAAATGTTTAGACGGCTGACTCAAGACAAATAAGTACACCCACACATCACTTGTTGTGTGCGTGATACTAGAAGCAGTACCTCTGACGGTTCAGAAGGTGACTGGCACAGGCTCTACGTGGCATACTAGCAAAGGACACAAGTCACACCGTTTAGGTAAAGACATGCAGTTCTTTACTAGCGAAGCGCCAGTACAAGAGCATCAGCTTTCCTTACCAGCTCAGTAGAAAACCACATTTTCACCTTAGACTACTCCGACTTTAGCACAAGCCAACCACGAGCTGGAACGCCGCATTCGAAGATGGGAGACTGCCCCTTGCTCTGCGTACACGGATTTGACCAGTCAGAGACTTTAAAGTTAATTGGAAGAAAAGGAAATAAATATTCAGATTCACGGCCTCTTTCCCATGCGTTTACACCGTGTCTTTTGCTAACAACACGACCAGGATGGAACCACAGCCCTCCATAAAAAGATTATTATCTCCCCTGTAGCGTCCATTTCAAAGTTTTCAAAGAATGGCCATAAAAGCCTTGTGGCTTCACAAATATGTTTTGTAACAGAGTCTGGACATCTGGGCGCCAGTGACCAGTCGCACGGAAATTCGCAGAAAGCTCACAGTCGTCTCATCGACTTCCTGCCCAACAAGGGTCCATCCTCTGCTTTATTGCCAGTCTTCAATGCGCTGTCCTTTGTAGCGGCAACTTCTCGCCACTAGTCACCCTACCTGGTCGCGGCTATCGACCGACCGGCGCCATCCAACGTGATTGCACAATGAGACCGCGGAACTCGGCAGTCTGGCTCATCTGCTTTATTGCCAGTCTTCAATGCTTTGCCCACTGCAGTGGCGTCTCCTTAGCGCTAGTCAGCCTACCTGGACACAGCCCCCGACCAACCGGCGCCATCCAACGTGTCTGCACAATGAGACGACGGAACTCTCGGCAGTCTGCAAATGTTTTCACTCAGGTTTCGCAGAAAAAAACGCTCCCCTCGGCCCTCAGTCACCATACGCTTTTACTGCAGTCGTTTAAATCGGCACCCTATTCATTTGAACACAGGTAAAGCTTACCGCTATTCCTTCACTAGAGCACACAAACGAGAGCGTTAACTACTGCCCACCATTTCATCATGATGTATGAAGGCAGATTGTAATAAAGATCATCTTCCCTAAGAACATTAAGTGGCATGACACCGATTCAGAAATGAGAGTGCCCTGCAATCTCTCAAGGGGGAAAACATAATTGTTAGGTTTGATCCGCTGTTTCCAGACGAGGAAGGCGCCCGGGTAGGACACTGACGCTGATGCCATCACAAAATGTGTCGCAATGTGTTCCGCGAAAACTGATTAGTCTGTACAAAGAAGGCAAGGTTCCAGAATAGAAGACTGCCACTGACAATTTTGGAGGGGGTGGAATGCAGCCCATGCCTGTGATAAAGGGACAGAAAAACCTAGGGAGGAGACTAAGTGTTCCCAACACACCTGCTTCCTCTATTTTTTTAAGTAACACAAAGATGTTTAAAAGTTTAGAGATCATCATGTGGCGACCAGTGTAAGGAAGGAAAAATGGGAGAGGAATACAGCAAAAGATCAGTGGCAGACAAAATGCTGTATGAAGCACTAAAAGGAGTAGGGGCACCATTATTAAGAAGGCACAAGTCGAGGTCCATAAGAAATTGGTCAATGAAGAGAACCAAAGAGATGAAAACGCACTGCTCCACAAAGGGCGATGGGCATTAAAATTCCCAAGGAGGAGGATGGGAGGGGGAAGTTGCTGAAGGAAGGCAGTTAGAGCACCAGGTGTAGGTGGCCTGTCAGTATGGTGATCCAAATGGGACTCAAATGGGCTGGAACCAATCACACTATCAGGTCAACATCCGTCATCTATATATAAGAGGTCATATGCAGGTTGTGAGAAGAGGACAGATGGTACTTCTGGGTGCACAGGGGGGGGGGGGGGGAGGGGCTTGTTCTGGGAATTGTTTCTTCGTATTGTCTTTCACAGGTCGAGAAGGGCAGTGTACAGAGGGAGAGCAAGCCTCTGCAAGGTCCAGAACTCAAAGAGAGTGGGCGACCTTGGGGCATGCAGACAATGGGACCCTTGGCTGAGTTGTGGCAGAAGGCATCCAGCCTGAGAGTTGCTGGGTGGAGGAGTCCCAGGAAGGAGCCCCAGTACTGGCAGGTGCCAAAGGAGGGGGTCACTTCTCCAGGTGGGGAGGGGGAGCAGTACCCAGAGGTAAAGGTGCAGGAAATGCAGAGGAGAGGGAGAGGAGAGGGGGTGGGGCTGGGGTAATGAGAAGCGAGAAAGGGGAAAGGACATAACAGAGGCAAAGTTGGATGTCATCGACACAGGGTGAAGCTGGTCATATTTCCAATTAACCTCAGTGTAGGATAAACGATCAAGGGGACTTACACTCCTGTATCTTCTCTTCCTTTTTATAAACAGGGCAGTCTGACCAGTGTGGAGAGACAATTAACACACACATGTGGCAGAACACAGGGGCTTCCCTCACGGAGTGGGTGTCCACGTTCACTTCATAGAGGGTCCACCTTCCATTGGAAAGGCGTGTGCCCAGAATGGAAGCAATGAAAACGCCTCATTGGTGGCAGGATGTAAGGCTTCATGTCACACCAGTGACACATAACCTTAACTTCCTCTAGGAGGGTACCTTCTTCGATGGTACAATAAAGGCGCCAGTGTTGGTGAAATTGTCCTTACTCCAAACAAAATTAACACTTCGTCATTCCAGATTGGCTCACAGTTCCTCATCAGTTTGAAGGATGAGGTCGCTATGACTCGCCAAACCATTTCAAAGACTGGTGAGGAGCAACAGACAACGGGATGTCATCTAGATGGTCACAAGCATTAATGCCTCAGATTGAGGAAGTTCTGATCGACACCAAAACCGACCACATTTTACTGAGGACTCCACTTCCCTGAACTTGTTTTCGATATTTTCCACATAAAATAACGGATTGGTGGCGGTCAACGTGTCCCCATCGTTCCTAGTGCAGACCAAGTAACGGAAAAAGCGTTTCATAAGCTGGCGAACCTGGCCCTTCTCCCAGGTGCAGCCTGGTAAGAGAAGGTTGCAAGGACGTAAGAGGCAGGATTAAATGATCCATTACTATCCAAAGAGACTGCCATTGAAGAATAGCTAGTGTTTTAGAGCTTAATAAGTTTCATACATGGAGAATCCGTCCTGCTACCACTCACTTTGACTAGTGGCTCTACCCATGGGCGCCACAGCAACGGCTGTTTCGCATGACAGCCATTGCTAGGAATTTCGATGTTCCAGGATGACAGGCAACCACCCCTAGGCATATGTGGGGAGGCAAGAGCTCAGGAATTAGAAGACCGAGACTCAAGCAGATGGGCACATTACAGCCACACCACTTGGACTGGCTACATGTGCTGGTAACATAGTGGGGTGAAGGAGGGGGGAGGCTGCTGCAGGGAAGAAAGAGGAGAAGTATGAGAGAAGAGGAATCCATGATATAGATGCTAGGGAGGCAACTCTTCACCCAATGGCTCTGACTAGAGAGAGAAAATTCAGAAGTGGAGGTCAAACCCCAGGGAACTAAAAATGCCAAAAAGGAAGGACGAAAAGGACAAGGCAAGAGGAACAAAAACCGAAAAGAGTACAAGACACCAGGTGGATAGCCAGGACGACATCAGTAAGAACTCCGAGAGAGGGGAAGAAGGGAGCAGAGGGGAAGAAGGGAGCAGAGGGGAAGGGGCACAGGGAAGGAAATGCAGCCCAGGGAGGAAGAATGGGCTGCAATAGCTCAGGGGCCTGTGCACACCACACACGAAATCATGAAAGAACCGTGAGCCTCTGGGGGTGGAGGGGCGGGGGATGTCTTTTGAGCCACATCACCTGCAATCACCAAATAAGAAGAATTCAAGGAAGGTCCCTATCCTGGCAAAGACATAATGACTATCTTTTGGACTAGTGGTGGTTACAGCAACTTTTTGGCAAAAAGTGCTGACTCAGCATCTTTCAGCACTTTTTTCATCCAGTTTCACATTCAACGCCACTCCCTCTTTGCTTCTTCTCTCCCTCCCTTCCATCCCCTCGCCCAATAGGGATCATTCCAGGTCTATGCTCTGTAGTGAGAGGATCACTAAAAATGCCGCCGCCAGCAGGGACCAACCACTGCCTCCAGCCAGAATAAAAAGTAGACAATAGCTGTCGTTTGCAGGATATCACACAACCACAATCGCTGTGTAGACAGTCACTGACGGTGCAGTATGACACAGAGAAGACGTCTACGGACTCTCTGCTGTGGGGGGCCTTAATAAGAATGGAAGCAGGACAGTTACAAACTGATGTGGCCCAATTGGTTAATGCGAATCGTTCTGTTGTCTTTCAGGTGAGGGGACAGTTTGTAGAGAGCCAAACTGTATCCCGGAAACCAGGATAGGGCCAAAGATGTGTGGCATCAGAAGGAGTGGACCATTATTTGGCTGTAAGTGCTTATTACTGCACTGCAACTGGCATCTGACGTCGCAGCATCTGCTGGACGTGTTGTATCGAGGCAAACAGTGTACAGTAGGCTTCAGCAGAGTGGCCTTTATTGTTAGAGATCTGCTCTCTGTTTACTTCTGGCGTGTCTTCACAGTAGGGAACGTCTAGAGTGGATCTGTCAAGATGCCACCTGGGCGGTTGAACGGTGCGCCATGTTCTTTTCACAAATTAGTCTCGATTTGGTCTGGAAAGTGATTCTCGACGGATTTGCATCTGGAGGGCTCATGGAACACAATTTAGGGACCCAAACATTGTGGAAAGAGACCGATATCGAGGAGGATCCCTAACGGTGTCGCAGGGATTATGTTGACCACTCGAACACCTCTTCATGAAATTGTACGAGTGAATCAGCAAGATGTAACTGCTGTCAGGTATCGGGAGGAGATCTTGGGGTCTCATGCAGGGTTGTTGCGATGTGGTGTGGACCCCGACTTCATGTTGATGGGTGATAATGCTCGATTTCACGTTTTTGTTTTTTGTTTTTAGGAAACGGAAGACACTGTAAGCATGGCATGACCTGCTCTCCCAATATGAATCCCATAGAGCATGCATGGGATGCATTAGGGAGATGGGCTGCATCACGTCGGCATTTACCAACCACTCTCCAAGACTTGCGGACAGGAAGAATGGACGTTATTACCTCAATATGAGACTGATGGCATCATTCACAGCATGTCCCGTCGTTGTCAGCCCTGTATTGGTGCCAGGGTGGTCACACACACACACACACACACACACACACACACACACACACATGTTGGATGCAGTGAGATTACACAAGTCGCAGCAGGTCTCTTGGTGGCTACACCAGTGTAGGTATTCGACAACCTACCTCCCTCCACTCTTTAGCGATAAGCGTTTTCTCCCAAGAATATGGTATATGGGATGGGTCGCCCTCTGTTGTCATTTTCTTCTCTACGTATTCTTCATGCTGAACAGATAGTCTCATTAGTATCACGAATACCGCATTCTAGTCACGACATGTTAAACGTTTTGTACTTAGTTTCTACTTTAGTGTCACGAAAATGGCTCTGAGCACTATGGCACTTAACATCTGAGGTCATCAGTCCCCTAGAACTTAGAACTACTTAAACCCAACTAACCTAAGGACGCCACACACATCCATGCCCAAGGCAGGATTCGAACCTGCGACCGTAGCAGTCGCGCGGTTCCGGACTGAAGCGCCTAGAACCGCTCGGTCACCGTGGCCGGTCTTTAGAGTCACCGTCGAGTGCTACACCAACATTAAAGTGTTTAGATCCGATAGCAGGCAAATTACATCCATTGGCGAATAGCAATATTCTGCTGGCACTTGAGTGAGGCTCAGTAAGGTGAGGAAGTTTCAACCGTTGTGGTGCAGACTAGTCGAATGACGGCAGGTCCGATACATTTGGAAGATCTGTGGATTGCTACTGTGGTGGTACCATCTGCATTTCTGCCAATACCGAATCATGAGCGCGCTATGCTGCAATAAAACAACAACACATAAGTATAAACGGACATATTATTAATAAAATTACTAATAACTGGTGAACAAATACCGATAGCCTTCTTCTGCTTTTTATCCTGGTTGGAAGCAGGCTGGACCATGTTGATGGCATTCCATAGTGATACACTACAGACCACAGACCTCGAATGATCCCCATTGGAAGAGAGCTAAGTAGGGAAGGGGAGGGGCGAGGGGAGGGGAGGGGTGGCCTTGAATATAAATGCACAATTGCAACAGCTGTAATATGACACTGGATGCAAGAAAAGAGCTGAAGGAAGGTGAGTCAGCGTTTTTCGACTAAGTCACGGTGCCCACCTGTTGGTGGTGTCATTCTTGTAGGTGTTGCCAAAAGGGTCAACCACTAATTCAGAGGCACATGTGAAGACTATTGTTATGAAAAAGACCGCATCAGTTGTATCACTGAGTTGAAGCGTCTTTTTCATCGTGATACAATTCTACATCTGTGGATGCGCACCATACAAAATTTTCTGCATATGTGAAGGCTGCAAGAACCGTTCCCGTCGTGTTCCACCTGACAGGAATCCGAAAGAAACCTTGCTCCGACACAATGCACGAACACACAAAAGTCTCAGAAGCTGGGAACACAAAACCAAATTTGGTTGGATATCACTGTCTCATCCACTATGTAGCCCCGACCTGTTGTCTTCGGACTTCCAACTATTCGAGCCAGTTAAGGATTCTCTATATCGGACACGCTTTGGAGATATGAGAGCGTGATTCATACGGTGCAAACATGTCTACGAGCGCAAGACATCTTTCGCCAACAGGACGCTGTGGCATGTGACCATAGGACGTGATGGAGACAATGCAGTAAAATAGTACATATAAAAGGAACGTCGAGTGCTATTGTCACTAAATTCTGATTCTTAAGAAGAAATATGTTCTGAAAAGGAAATTGTGGGCGACGCTCGTGGTAGTTTAGCGCCTGAAGAACTGACCTCTGCCTACCTGGAAACGATAGATTGTCCTAGGATGAGGAGTGACCGTATTCGACCCGCGCGAGCATCGGCGATTGCATTCGTTCTGCGGCATCACATTCTGCAGTGTCATAAGAGATGTGGAAGTCGCGTCCTTTGTTCATTACGCTGGCTGGTTGAACGGCGGCAGCGGCGCCGTGTTTTCTCATCTCGCCGCGGAAAGTGAAAGGAGCCGACCGTGGCATTTAGCGGACGGAGGGCCTCGCCGCCCGTCCGCCTGTTTATCCCGGTGGGAGTGGCCCCGGGCTGATGCTGCTCGCCCGTTCGCCTGCTTGCTCGTTACCCGCAGCCGTCCGGACGAGGGCTGCACCTCTCGGAGACATTAGGTTAGGTTAGGTCAGATCGGAACTCTGCGATCCTCTGCGGCCGGCTCAGTTGAATTCACGAGTCGACGGGATGTCATCGACGTGAAATACAAATATCTGGTTTCCCCAAGGTGGTGTTACAGGCCTTCTGCTACATCTATACTCCGCAGGCAACCTTGCAGTATGTGGCCGT
Organism: Schistocerca piceifrons; assembly: GCF_021461385.2. Taxonomy (NCBI): domain Eukaryota; kingdom Metazoa; phylum Arthropoda; class Insecta; order Orthoptera; family Acrididae; genus Schistocerca; species Schistocerca piceifrons. The sequence continues at coordinate 54,395,483 of NC_060144.1, read as the reverse complement.
GGGTACTTCGTGTTCCACTGTCACTTCCCCCATTTCCTGTTCCAGTCGCGAATGGTTTGCGGGAAGAACGATTGCCAGTAAACCTCCGTGTGGGCAAATTGAGCAAGTCAGTAACTCACTGGTCCACCGGTGGCCGTTATCCAAGCAGCTGCTCGGCTTGGCCTTGATTGATAAAAGTTGTAGGATGTCATCTTGAGGTATACCGTGCCAATTTCTGCCCAATTGGAGCGTAGATGGAGCGTAGAATATCTATTGCTGTCCTGTAATGGCGCTGTGGATGCAACCAGAGAAGTCCTGCTATGAAATGAAATGGCACCCAGACCATCATTCTTGATTGTCGAGACGTATGGGGGGAGGGGGGGGGCTGTCAGGTTGGTATCCCATCTCTGTCCAGGGCGTCCTCAGACACTTCTTCGCTGGCCATCCGCGCTCAGTTCGAAGCGTGACCCATCACTGAAGACAGTCCTGCCCCAGTCAACGACATTCCATATCGAAGACGTGTCTGGAGACGCCCCAGTAAGCGGTGGGATGAGAACCTCACTGTGTCCCGCCATATGGGCAGACAACCAAGAATGATCGTCTGCTATGTCATTTCTTTTCACAGCGAGACCGCTTTAGTTGTCATCAAGACAATTCCCGCCCACACACGGCGAGAGTATCTACTGCTTCTCTTCGTGCTTGCCAAACTCTACCTTGGCCAACAAGCTCGCCGGGTCACTCCAATTGAAAATGCTTGGACCATGGAACGGGCCCACCAAACAGGTTGCAATTTTGACGGTCTAACGCGCAAACTCGACAGACATCTTACAATTCTATTATTCAATGCCAAGCCAAACCAAGTTTTCACACTTGAATTGAAGGAAAAAATCCGAAGATAGGTAATTTATAGAAATATCACACGAAAAGATATTAATTTTGTCATCTGTCTGTCTGTCTGACTGTGTGCCCACCTTTTAATATCTCTTTTCCTCTGGAACAGTTTGCTGTATCAAGTTCACATACTAAAGTCTGTGGTTACTTGCTGTTCTAAAAATTGATTCGAACAACGCTCTTGCCATGCGCAGACTTTAAACCATATGACCACAACTAATTCTTATGACCGGTACCTTAGCACAAATACAGATTTACGTAATAGACGTGTAAAACTTCTCGTGCTTTTTTTTTGGAATTGCTATAGTAGTGCGCCTTACTACTTTCACTTTATGTTGTTTTAATTGCCTACTATGAGTGCCATCTGTGACCCCAACGTCGGGGCCTGCCCTTGTAAGATATATTATGCTAAGATACAGTCGTGTCACGTCACAGTCACAATGTCTGGTGGAAAAGCTCTCATACAGTTTATAAAGTAGTACACTAATTAATTTTGAAATTTATTTTGAAAATTGCCTTAACATTCAATTCATCCAACGAAAGAATGAGCATATGAAAGTAATGTTAAACTGCCTCAAAATTACAAAAATATGGTTCAAATGGCTCTGAGCACTATGGGACTCAACATCTGAGGCCATTAGTCCCCTAGAACTTAGAACTACTTAAACCTAACTAACCTAAGGACATCACACACATCCATGCCCAAGGCAGGATTCGAACCTGCGACCGTAGCAGTCACGCGGTTCCAGACTGAAGTGCCTAGAACCGCACGGCCACCGCGGCCGGCTCAAAATTACACATCGTGAGCTATTACCACTACTTGTGTGTCGAAATTTCCACTCACTGCAGTGCACTGAGGCACATGTAATTCTGTTCTCACCCAAAAGTTAATTTTTGAACAAAATAAAGCTATTATATGGATGGGTATCACTCTGACTTAGATAATTAAGGAATCACACAAGAAACAAAAGAAATGGTACAAAATTACCCCCCCCCCCCAAAACAGTGCACACGAAATGCAAAAAAAGAAAGCAAATAAATTTTGTAAAACACTTTTCACGAAATTGTTGTTTAACTCAGCGCAAGAGTTTGCAACGCTGATCCACAACACAGATTTACCCACGATGCAGCAATATCGCAGCAAGTGAAACATAGCGATAAGACAAAAGCAAAAAATAGAAACACAGTAACTTTTAATTTATGTCAGCAGGATCACACAGTGTTCACATATTCCCAGTCATACTACAATGATCATACTAGTCAGAACAAGGATACATATGTAAGTGCAATGTTATGGCGAAAAAAATATTTCGTAATTCCATTGAACAAGTTGCTAGTTGCAATTCAACATCACATTTTTATATAATTTTGAGCCAGGAAACATCTGAACTGATTTCAAACAATTTAAGTGATTAAATATTGAAACCACAATGGCTCATGAGTCTGATAATTATTCACTGCAGAGGAAGAGATTTTATATGAGATAAAATGTTTTTTTAAGAACAAAAAGGCATCTAACATTCATTTAAAGCTCTTTATGTTGGATTGTAACGTGTGTGAAGTCACAGAGTGATCAATCGACAAACCTAAGTGAAGCGTAGCTGAGGTACAACTGTTCTTCAGCATTTTCCTGTAGTTCTTGACACTTAGAAAGACTATGCAAGCACCTCCAGCATCATCAATGAGAAGATCCGCACTTGCTTAGTCGCACTGCATCTCCTCTAGTAATGGTACACGTATCTTCCACACAGATAACCCTCTTGATATTGCCCATTTAGCGGCGCTCAGCACTGTATCACACAACTGGTCACAGTCATAGCAATCCACCTTTCTACTGCAGCGTGCCCATTTCGCAACAAGCATTTATGTCTAGAGTGCTGCAGTGCCCCATTCACAACTCGTAAAATAGTGTTGTTTACAAACAACTGACCTCAATTTGCAGTAGGATTTTGGAGCATATACTGTACTCGAACATTATGAATCACCTTGAAGAAAATGACTTATTGATACAGAAACAACAACGGTTCAGAAAATATCGTTCTTGTGAAACACGGCTAGCTCTTTATTCCCATGAAGTAATGAGTGCTCTCGACGAGGGATCTCAGATCGATTCCATATTCCTAGATTTCCAGAAGGCTTTTGATACCGTTCCTCACAAGACCTAATTGCGTGCATACGGAATATCGTCTCAGTTGTATGACTGGATTCGTGATTTCCTCTCAGAGATGTCACAGTTCGTAGTGATAGACGGTAAATCATCGAGTAGAACAGAAGTGATATCTGGCGGCATAGGCCCTCCGCTGTTCCTGATTTACATAAATCATCTAGGTGATAATCTGAGCAGCCCCCTTAGATTGTTTTCAGATGACGCTGTAATTTACTGTCTAGTAAAATCATCAGACGATCAATTCCAATTAAAAAATGATCTAGAGAGAATTTCTGTAAGGTGCGAAAAGTTGCATTTGGCACTAAACAAAGAAAAGTGCGAGGTCATCCACATGGGTACTAAAAGAAATCCGATAAATTTTGGGTATACGATAAATCGCACAAATCTAAGGGCTGTCAATTCGACTAAATATCTAGGAGTTACAATTACGAGCAACTTAAATTCGAAAGACCATATAGATAATATTGTGGGGAAGGCGAAACAAAGACTGCAGAACACAACGACAAACCCACTAAAGAGGCAGCCTTCATTACACTTGTCCGTCCTCTGCTGGAATATTGCTGCGCGGTGTGGGATCCTTACCAGGTAGGGTTGACGGAGGACATCGAAAAATTGCAAAGAAGGGCAGCTCGTTTCGTGTTATCGCGCAATAGAGGTGAGAGTGTCACTGATATGATACGCGAGTTGGGGTGGCAGTTACTGAAACAAAGGCGGTTTTCTTTGCGGCGAGATCTATTTACGAAATTTCAATCACCAGCTTTCTCTTCCGAATGCGAAAATATTTTGTTGACGTCCACCTAGGTAGGGAGAAACGATCATCATAATAAAATAAGAGAAATCAAAGCTCGAACGGAAAGATTTAGGTGTTCCTTTTTCCCACGCGCCATTCGAGAGTGGAATGGTGGAGAAGTAGTATGAAAATGGTTCGATGAACCCTCTGCCAGGCACTTAAGTGTGAATTGCAGAGTACCATGTAGATGTAGATGTAGATGTAGACCAATTTAAAATGTTTGACACTAAACAAAATGTGATTACGATCTCTTACAAAAAGTAAATGACCAACAGACGGCACCAAACATCTGTAAAGTAGCACCGTCAGTACAAAAAATATGATTCAGAAAAGCAGAAAATGCTATTTACGTATACAGCCTTAGTATTGCAGGTTGTCCTGCTGGAAGATGCCACCGCCGTCATGGAAGAAATCAAATGTGAAGAGATGCAGATCGTCCACAGTAACGTTCACGTATTATTCTGCAGCCGTCACGGTGCTTTCGATTACTGTCCAGCTGAATGCTCCCGTAGCCTAATACCACCACCAGCAGCCTGCGTCCGTGAGACGGTGTATGTTTCGAGCAATCTGTCGCCTGGATAACGACGTATTGGTGTAACAAGGACCGTGATTCGTCCGACACGGCGGCACGTTTACAGTAACCGTACGTGTACGAGTAAGGAAAGGTGGGCTTCGGAGTGACTGTCGTCGCATGAAAGATGGACAGGGGCAAACATGATTAGCGAACAAGTTAATGCAAATACGTGCTCTCGCGGCGATACCTGTCAATAAAATGTTGTCGGGTTTCAAGCCACGTCAAGCGGTTAACTGCCCACGAATTTTCGGTACAGATCTCCCCTGCCACTGCCAAGTGGTTGACTGTTGTGTGGACGTCGTTGCCGTGCTCATATAGTCGGTAACGTCACTGGTCCCGCACGACATATGGTAATGTTCTGGGGGCGCAGCCGCCGCGTCAGTTTCAACTCCCCAACCACAGGATCCCACGCCGTACTCAGCTGCAATTCACCGTCTTCTTGGAGACCGTTGACCGATATTTTGATTTGCATTGCTTCTTTTATTACGCCGTCCCAGAAGCCGTTGGTCCGTTTGAAAATAGAAGTATCGACGAATGCAATTTGGTGTCCGTTTTCCAGTACACGCTTCGCTTCAGCTGATTTTTCGGGATAGCATTAGTGCAAACACCTTTCATGTTCCGTGCGGCGCTGTTCAATAGTGCGGACAGTCCGACGGGCATAAAACTGCCCACACCTGCACGGTATTTCGAATAATCCAGGTGATCTGAGGTCTACGTCGTATTTCACATGCTTCATTAGTTGCCAGATCTTTTCTGGGGTCTGAACACTGCATCGATTATATGTTTCTTCAGGAGCAGGCTAATCTTCCTTCTTATTGGGCCACAAAACGGTAAATCGCAATTTTCCTCGTGTCTTCTTTCTGCTTTCGCTGCCTAAATGAAACTGCTTGCGAAATTTGTCAGTTGTAGCCGTTTTCCTTGAAAACTTTACGCAAATGGCTCGGTTCCTTCGGCAGATTTTCGGCGGCTGAGATGGTTTCAGCTAGATCTACCATCGTCATTAGAAAAGATCGTTTTTTTTTTGCTTAGTGGTGGTAGCTGGTGGCGTGCAGATACCAATCCGTGTAGGTGGGTTCGCGGTAAACGCTGTGAACGAGACACCCCTTGGTTCTACGGAGGACAAGGACTTACAGGAACGGCAAGTAACCGTCCGTCCTTACTTCCATCGTGAACGTTATGTGGTCGTGGATGTTGTTGATGTTTTCCGGGAACTCTTCCAGCTTTTCACGTCCATGAGGCCATACGGGGAAGGTATCGTCGACGTAGCGATAAAAACAACTAGCCTCTGCAGGAGCTGTGTCCAAGGAGATGTTCTCAAAATGTTCCATACAGAGGTTCGCCACAACTGGAGCTAATGGGGTCCCCATCGCGATCCCGTCCGTCTGGTTGAAATATTCTCCACCAGATAAAAAATACGATGACGTCAGGGTATGTCTAAATGTGCCGGCAAAACAAGTCTATAGATTCTGTGATGGGCACATACGTGAACAGGGAAACGACATCAAAACTAACCATAATATCACCTTTACCAAGACGTAGACGTTTTTGCTGGATGTATTCCAGTCTCTGTCTTCCTCTACAGTCTTTGCCCTCTACAGTTCCCTCTAGTACCATGGAAGTCATTCCCTGATGTCTTAACAGATGTCCTACCATCCTGTCCCTTCTCCTTGTCAGTGTTTTCCACATATTTCTTTCCTCTCTGGTTCTGCGCAGAACCTCCTCATTCCTTATCTTATCAGTCCACCTTTTTTTTAACACTCGTCTGTAACACCACATCTTAAATGCTTCGATTCTCTTCTGTTACGGTTTGCCCCCAGTCCATATTTCCCTGCATACAAAGCTGTGCTCCAAACGTACATTCTCCAACGTGTGTCAAGAGGAGGCTGGTCAGCTGCTTTGCAAGTCTACAGGTCGGCGATCCGATGGTGCTCACTATGGGTCTTAAAAGTGTATCCTTCTTCAGCACCTTTGGCAAACCGCAGAAAATGGGCGGTCTGGGTGCCTTAGGGAGGAGGTTTTTATTTTGGTCACACTGCACGCACTATTGAACAGCACCGCATAGGACATGAAAGGTGTTTGCGCCTACGTTATCTCGAAAAATCAGCTATAGTGGAGCATGCGCCGAACTGCATCGATGACACTTTCATTATTAAACTGACCAACAGCGTAATAAATGAGGCAATAGAGATCAAAATACAGGACGACACCCTCAATTGCGGCTGATATGAGTACGGCAGGGATCTTGTGGTTGGAGAGCTGAAGCCATATATAGTGCGGGAGTGGGCACCGCTGACGCCACTGGTGGTGGCGTGGCTATAGAAGTACAGCGGCAGCATTCACACAACAGTCCAAAAAATGGTTCAAATGGCTCTGAGCACTATGGGACTCAACTTCTGAGGTCATCAGTGCCCTAGAACTTAGAACTACGTAAACCTAACTAACCTAAGGACATCACACACATCCATGCCAGAGGCAGGATTCGAACCTGTGGTGTCACCGCCAGACACCACACTTGCTAGGTGGTAGCCCTTAAATCGGCCGCGGTCCGTTAGTATACGCCGGACCCGCGTGTCGCCACTGTCAGTGATTGCAGACCGAGCGCCGCCACACGGCAGGTCTAGTGTAGAGAGATTCCCTAGCACTCGCCCCAACTGTACAGCCGACTTTGCTAGCGATGGTTCACTGTCTGCATACGCTCTCATTTGCAGAGATGACAGTTTAGCATAGCCTTCAGCTACGTCATTTGCTACGACCTAGCAAGGCCCCATATTCAGTAATTAGAATGAATTCTGAACAGATAATATTGTGAATCATGTACCGTCATCACCTCTAACGTATACATTGAAGAGGCGCTGAAAAAAGTAAGAGAAAATTAACAGACAGGTGTAGTAATTCATGGCCAACGAATAGATATGATAAGATATGCCGATGATATAGCTGTCCTGGCTGAAACTGAAGAAGATCTTGTAGTCCTACTGAATAGAATGGATAAAGTTATGGGTGAAGAATATAATATGAGAATTAATAAAGCAAAAACAAAAGTAATGGCATGCGACAAAGAAGATCAAGTGAAAGTCCAAGTTCATGTAGGCAATGAACTGCTTGAACAAGTTGATAAATTTACTTATCTGGGCAGTAATATTATCAGGGCTGGAAGGAGCAAGGCAGAAGTGAGAAGTAGAATAGCTCAAGCAAAGGCTGCTTTTAACAAGAAGAAAAACATATTAACATCTAAGAGCATCAGCATTGAAATCAGGAAAAGATTTTTGAAATCATATGTATGGAGTGTGGCATGCTATGGGTGTGAAACATGGACTCTCGGGACAGAGGAAGACCAGAAGCTAAATTCTTTTGAAATGTGGTGCTATAGACGCATGCTCAAAATAAAATGTATCGACAAGGTCACAAACGAAGTGGTTCTGGAAAGAGCAGGTGAGAAGAGAAGCTTCTGGAGTTTCATTGTTAAAAGAAGAGTGCAATTTACAGGCCATCTATTAAGACATAAAGGACTCCTGAACACAATCATAGAGGGATATGTCGAGGGAAAAAGACCAAGAGGAAGACCACGACTGAGGTACATGGATCAAATCGTGAAAGATGTGGGATGTAACACCTATAAAGAAATGAAGAGAAAAGCTGAAAGACGCACAGAATGGAGACAAGCTGCCATTGCAGCTGTTGCAAACCAATCCTTGGATTGACCACTACAGAAGAAGTACCGTCAAGAGCGACGTTAATCATTAATGGATTAAAGTTAAGTATCAAACTAATTACGTCCGCTTTCTGAATTCTAATTTCTTGTCATTTTCCAGACCTCACGTCAGTATAGTCATTCCCTCCTCACGCCAGCCTGCGTGAACTAAAACGCGTGCATTTCGGCCTCCACTAGTAACACGGTGTTGGCTCTTTTGCCAACACAACAGAACCTGCGACCGTAGCGGTCTCGCGGTTCCAGACTGTAGCGCCTAGAACCGCACAACAGTCAACCAGTGCCGAAAGCTCGTAGGCAATTAGCCATTTGACATTATTCGAAACCCTAGGATATTTTATTACGTTAATAAAACAAAGGCGGCCGGGTTGGCCGAGCGGTTCTAGGCGCTGCAGTCTGGAACCGATCGAACGCTACGGTCGCAGGTTCGAATCCTGCCTCGGACATGGATGTGTATGATGTCCTTAGGTTAGTTAGGTTTAAGTAGTTCTAAGTTCTAGGGGACTGATGACCTCAGAAGTTAACTCCCATAGTGCTCAGAGCCATTTTTGAATAGAACAAACAGAAGATTTACTGAAGTTGTATTTCTCCAAGTGTACAATGACCCATGACAAGTAAGGCAACAAGAAACAGAATACAGCTATTACAGTGGCAATTGAGATGAGGCCCGCTGTACTAAACGCAAACAAAGGTGTCGTAGTGCGGGGGCTCCAAGTGAAAGTGGGCGGTGCAGCTTCCGCCGGCCGTCCTGTACTGGCGGCAGCTGAGGGCGCTCGTAGCCCAGAGCCGCTGGAGAGGTGGCTCAGCGGGCGCGCACCACAGGGCCAGCCAGATCCCGCTTGACCCTTATCGACGTCTGTTCCCAGCTTCGCCAATAGATTGGTATCGATACTTGATACCCCAGATCCACATTCCAATCTCGAGACAATGTTGCTGGGTCAACATGGGAAGACGTAGGGACCCAACGCTCAACAATCTGCGCAGAACAGTATGCTCCAAAACCATCCTCGTTCCCTGTCGTCAGAGCTGCTACACCGAGCGAGGTGGCGCAGTGGTTGGCAACGGGATTCGCTTTCGGGAGGACGATGCTTCAAACCAGCGTCTGGCCATACAGATTTAGATTTTCTGTTATTTGTCCAAATCACTTGAGGCCAATGCTAGGATGGTTTCCTTGAAAGGACACGGCCGATTTCCTTCCCCATTCTTGACACAAACCAAGCTTATACTCTGTAGAAAGGTGGAAGGAGTATATAGAGGGTCTGTACAAGGGCGATGTACTTGAGGTCAATATTATAGAAATGGAAGAGGATGTAGATGAAATGTGAGATATGATACTGCGTGAATAGTTCGACAGTGCACTGAAAGACCTGAGTCGAAACAAGGCCCCGGGAGTAGACAACATTCCATTAGAACTACTGACGGCCTTGGGAGAGCCAGTCCTGACAAAACTCTACCATCTGGTGAGCAAGATGTATGAGACTGGCGAAATTCCCTCAGACTTAGAGAAGAATATAATAATTCCAATCCCAAAGAAAGCAGGTGTTGACAGATGTGAAAATTACCGAACAATCAGTTTAATAAGTCACGGCTGCAAAATACTAACGCGAATTCCTTACAGACAAATGGAAAAACTGGTATAAGCCGACCTCGGGGAAGATCAGTTTGGATTCCGGAGAAATACTGGAACACGTGAGGCAATACTGACCCTACGACGTATCTTAGAAGCTAGATTAAGGAAAGAAAAACCTACGTTTCTAGCATTTGTAGACTTAGAGAAAGCTTTTGACAATGTTGACTGGAATACTCTCTTTCAAATTACAGGGGTAAAATACAGGGAGCGAAAGGGTATTTACAATTTGTACAGAAACCAGATGGCAGTTATAAGCGGCCAGGGACACGAAAGGGAACAGTTGTTGGGAAGGGTTGTAGCCTCTCCCAGATGTTATTCAATCTGTATATTGAGCAAGCAGTAAAGGAAACAAAAGAAAAGTTCGGAGTAGGAATTAAAATCCATGGAGAAGAAATAAAAACTTTGAGTTTCGCCGATGACATAGTAATTCTGTCAGAGACAGCAAAGGACTTGGAAGAGCAGTTGAACGGAATGGATAGTGTCTTCAAAGAAGGATATAAGATGCACATCAACAAAAGCAAAACGAGGATAATGGAATGTAGTCGAATTAAGTCGGGTGATGCTGAGGGAATAAGTAGTAAAGTAGTAAAGGAGTTTTGCTATTTAGGGAGCAAAATAACTGATGATGTTCGAAGTAGAGAGGATATAAAACGTAGACTGGCAAGACAAGGAAAGCGTTTCTGAAGAAGAGAAATTTCTTAACATCGAGTATAGATTTAAGTGTCAGGAAGTCCTTTCTGAAAGTATTTGTATGGTGTGTAGCCATGTATGAAAGTGAAACGTGGACGATAAATAGTTTGGACAAGAAGAGAATAGAAGCTTCCGAAATGTGGTGTTACAGAAGAATGCTGAAGATTAGATGGGTAGATCACATAACTAATGAAGAAGTATTGAATAGGATTGGGGAGAAGAGAAGTTTGTGGCACAACTTGACTAGAAGAAGGGATCGGTTTGGTAGGACATGTTCTGAGGCATCAAGGGATCACCAATTTAATATTGGAGGGCAGCGTGGAGGGTAAAAATCATAGAGGGAGACCAAGAGATGAATACACTAAGCAGATTCAGAAGGATGTAGGTTGCAGTAGTTACTGGGAGATGAAGAACCTTGCACAGGATAGAGTAGCATGAAGAGCTGCATCAAACCAGTCTCAGGACTGAAGACCACAACTACACTCTGTCTCTAATGACTTCGACGTCAATGGGACGTTAAACCCAATATTGCTTCCTTTCTTTTTCCAGACGTGCTACTGTTCACTTCCCATCTTGATTTACAGAACAGGCAGGCCTCTGACCTCCAACTTCTGTGATGAGGCGTCAACATTAAGCGCCTACTCGTTGGCTCACTGTCCTTCAACCATTTTCCAGAGATCCTCATGACACTGCCACGCAAATAGCCAACCAGCTCCGTCGTTTATGCAGCCCAAATTCCCACACACCGGGCCATAACAGTCTTCTTATTATCAAGTCGCATATGTCAGCACATTTTTCCATTTGCGTCTTATATCGCGTTAGATTGAATTCCTATTCGCCTCTGCTCCGCTTACATACTTTCCTTATCGCGTCGCATTACCGTAACGCCACGAGGCGGCATTCAGTCTTGTGGTGCTGATGGTGGTTGGCTCTGAGCACTATGGGACTTAACATCTGAGGTCATCAGTCCCCTAGAACTTAGGACTACTTAAACCTAACCAACCTAAGGACGTCACACACATCCATACCCGAGGCAGGATTCGAACCTGCGACCGTAGCGGTCGCGCGGTTCCAGACTGAAGCGTCTAGAACCGGTCGGCCACTCCTGCCGGCGTGATGGTGGTGGTGGTGGTGGTGGGGGAGGAGATATTAAAGGGTCGTAGTTTCTTGCCCCATCATTATTTACCGCTGTTCACGTTATAAGAGTGCCACAGAGTTAATCGTAGGGAGAGTTGCTTGCCACTAGGAAACACCCACATCAGCAGCGCACTTACGAGAGACGAATTCCATTTTAAATACCGGTAGTGCCTGGAACAATGCCCCGTCTTCAGATACGGTATCCACGTCGACACGCCCTAACTGATGTGACAGGATTGACTGCACGGTGGAGTTTTTTATGTCTAGAACCTCTTCCGGCTCATGCCGCAGCAATTCACAACTTTGCATCTGCACATGACCGGACGGGAAGTGACTAACTTTTGGTCCCTGTCCAAAAAAATGAATGTTCGGGTTTAACGTCGTATTGACGACAACACCATTATGCCCGAGCACTAAGTCAGATTGGGGATGAATAGGGAAGGAGAGCAGGAATGAGATTAGTGATAATCTTAACAACAAAACTGAGGACCATGAAGTAGAAACTGTGGAGGAATTCTGCTTCTTTGGAAACAATATAACACGGCGGAGGGAGCAAGGAGGATATAAAAAGCAGACTTGCTCAGGCAAAGGGGGTGTTTCCTTGCCAAAAAGAACACGCTAGTATCAAATTTTGGCCTTGATTCAAGGAAGAAATTTCTGAGTATGTGCTTTTGGGGCATAGCAGTGTATGGAACTCGCAGATCATCTGACTCTAGGCAATTTTGGTAATATGAATTGATCAATACCACTTTTTATTTTGTACGTTTTTGGGAAAATTTCCATGTTGTAATTCGCGATGCATGTTTTCTAATGAAACATGCGACACATACGAGTTAGTACAGTGATAATATTCTTCTTACCTGTTCATAATTAACGTGAGCATGCTTTTTAATCATGAGATCAATCGTCCAATTACTTCAATTGGGATAACTAGAAACTGTAATGTATTACGAACCCACCAATTCTTCACAATTGTAAAATATGTGTGGGAACTGGATATACGACCTAAATTCCTTCAGTGCCTTCTCTCTGCTCATATCTTCCTCTCCTCTCTTTTTTTTCATCTCCTCATCCCCCCACTAACTGTGCATCACTTCTTCCCCCTTTCTCTGTTCATTTCCCGCACCACCATCCTCTGTGTCCTCTTACTCCTCTCTCACACCTTGAGCGTTGTTTATTGTTATTGCAAATCAAACCCTTATTGGGAACTGAAGTCACTTAAAGCGAACGGGTAAATCAAATGGGATCACTGGTCTAAGGGTATGAGAGAGACCTCTCCTGATGCTGAATCTCTGAGGATAGCAGCTTCAGTGACTATAATTTTCATAGCATTAATATGTGAATGGGTAGGATGACGAAGTTTCAGACGAATCACATTCCCTAGTAGTACGCAGATCATAAGATGATAAGTCAAAAATACAACTTTTCCTTTTCCGTAACACCGCCAGTGAGGAAGAGACCAAAACAAATGTTATGTATACAATTTTTCTTTGAGAACATGTATAAGAAGAAAGAATATTATTTGAGAAAAGAGTTGTCTTATGGTTTACATGCCCTCCTATCGTACTTCAAACTGAATGTTACAAAGAAATCGAAATCGCACTTTTTCACGGCACAGCAATTTATATCTCACAGCCAGTTTTAATAGAAAAATTGTGGATTGTCTTTCAGAGAAATATATAGCCTACCCGACGAAATGTTTGTTAGAGTATATTGTAAGAACTGGAAGTAAATAGATCAAGAACTTCAAAGATGTTTGGTAACAACGTTCCCCTTAATGTATTAAATGCATAATTACGTATTTCATATTATAAAAATATGTAGTCTATGTCCGTCCGAATGTTCATTAAAATAATCTGCAAAAATCTGAAGCAAATGGGTCAAGAACTTTTCGAGGTTTTTCATAACAACGTTTCCTTTTTATATATTAAAGCACAGTTACGTATTATATATTATAAAAATATATAGCCTATTTCAGTCCGAATGTTCATTAGAGTAACGTGTAAAAATTTGAAATATATCAGTCAAGAACTTTTCGGGATTTTTGGCAACAGACTTAAACAACGACCTGTCTTTATAGAGAAGCCTAGAGTATATATAAAGGGCGATCAAAAAGTTTCCATTCAAAGTCCGTACAGTCCACAATCGACATGCCAATCAGGCAAAATCGCAGTGTGCATTCAAGCAATGAACCTACCGACGCGCCAGGTTGAAGATACACTATGTGATCAAAAGTATCCGGACACCCCAAAAACATAAGTTTCTCATATTAGGTGCATTGTGCTGCCACCTACTGCCTGGTACGCCATATCAGCTACCTCAGTAGTCATTACACGTCGTGAGAGAGCAGATTGGGTCGCTCCGCGGAACTCACGGACTTCGAACACGGTCAGGTGATTGGGTGTCACTTGTGTCATACGTTTGTACGAGAAATTTCCACACTCCTAAACGTCCCTAGGTCCACTGTATCCGACGTGATAGTGAAGTTGTGACGTGAAGGGACACGTACAGCACAAAAGCGTACAGGCCGACCTCGTCTGTTGACTGACGGAGACCGCCGACTGTTGAAGAGGGTCGTAATGTGTAATAGGCAGACATCTATCCAGACCATCACACACGAATTCCAAACTGCATGAGGATCCACTGCAAGTACTATGACAGGTAGGCAGGAGGCGATAAAACTTGGATTTCATGGTCGAGCGGCTGCTCATAAGCCACACATCACGCCGGTAAATGCCACGCGACGCCTTGCTTGGTGTAACGAGCGTAAACATTGGAGGATTGCACAGTGCAAAAACGTTGTGTGAAGTGACGAATCACGGTACACAATGTGGCGATCCGATGGCAGGGTGTGCGTATGGCGAATCATCGGTGAACGTCATCTGCCATCGTGTGTAGTGCCAACAGTAAAATTCGGAGGCGGTGGTGTTATGGTGTGGTCGTGTTTTTCATGGAGGGGGCTTGCACGCTTTGCTTTTTACGTGGCACTGTCACAGCACAGGTTACATTGATATTTTAAGCACCTTCTTGCTTCCCATTGTTGAAGAGCAATTCGGGGATCGAGACTACATCTTTCAACACGATCGAGCACCTCTTCATAATGCACGGCCTGTGGTATGTGGTTACCGGACAATAACATCCCTGTAATAGACTGCCCTGCACAGAGTGCTGACCCGAGTCCTATAGAACACCTCTGGAATGTTTTGGAACGCCGTCTTCGTGCCAGGCCTCACCGACCGACGTCGATACCTCTCCTCAGTGCAGCACTCCGTGAAGAATGGGCTGCCATTCTCCAAGAGACCTTCCAGCACCTGATTGAACGTATGCCCGCGAGAGTGGAGGCTGTCAACAAGGCTAAGGGTGGGCCAACACCATATTGATTCCAGTCTTACCGATGGAGGGCGCCACAAGCTTGTAAGTCATTTTTAAGCAAGGTGTCCGGATACTTTTGATCACATAGTGTACCTCAATTTTAAAACACCGCGTCCTGCTGTGTGAAGCAGTACAAAACTGCCAGCTGCACATCGTCGTCATACAGGGATCGTCGACTCTTGAAGGCTATTTTTAATGGATTCAAGGCGTGATAATAGCATGGGGAGATATCAGGAATATAGGGCGGGTGTTCGAGTATCTCCCGCTTGAGTTCGGCCAACTTCTGTGCCACGACATTTGCGGTACAGAGACGTACGTCATCGTGAAGCAGAGTCATCCCTTGTCACAGTTTTCCTGGACATTTCGTCTTTATTGCACGCGATCACCGTATTTAGCTCCCATGGACTAGTTCTTGTGGGATTGTATGCAACGTTTAATTTACGAGACTCCTCTAGAAACAGAGGAAGATCTGCTGGCACGAGTTCTGGCCGCTGCACCAGAAATTGAAGAAACACCAGGTGGGATGGAGAGTGCGTATCGGAACATGCTTCGTAGGTGCAATACCTGTAACAACGATGGTGGTCGTCAGATGGAGCCGCTGTTGTAACGGCTCTGTATGTGGAGTATGCTTTTTTTTTCGTTTAGGACTGATGTAAAGACGTAATTTTTAAGTGCTAATATAAATAAGTAGGATTACGTGATAAATGAATATTTTGTTAGCTTTCCTTTCGAATAGTTAACTGAAATTGTACTGCATCACGCCTAACTCAGTTCCTCAAACAGAAATGGATGAGTTTTACATTAGAACTGAAACCGTCGTAGAACTGAAATGGTACGTTTCCAGACATGGGTTCGTACATTATGTAGTCAGTCCTCTCTACATTTCCTAGAAGCCTGTAATAAGAATTTCCGAATACCCTGTATTTAACACATTTCACCCGTATTTATACACATATTTCAACTGTATCTCATCGAATTTCGCCCTGCAGTTTCATTTTCACTGAGTTCAAGGTTTATGAAGCCGTATCTCCTGAACAGTGCGCCCTACAATGATATAATTTTGTAGGTACATCCAGTGGTATATGTGGTTATTGTGTGCGAAATATTTTGCGAACAGAGTTGGCAGTAACGAAGTAAAAAATTTAAACGTCTTGCATGACATGGTAGTTTTTGACGCACCTCATTGTTCACGACGCCATAGCTCCTTAAGTACGCGTCCTGCAATGATATAATTTTGCAGGTACATTCCGTGGTGCATGTCGGCACTGTTTGCACAATGTGTCGTAGATGTTGTTGACAGTAAAGTATTTACAAATTGAAACTTCATGCTTGATGCGGCAGTTTTAAAGCACGAACAGCGGAAATACAGTAAGCGACAAACTTTTTCCTTTATCATTTTGTGGGGTCTGACCAAAACGGCCTTGCTGTGCTGGTACTGCGAACGGCTGAAAGCAAGGAGAAACTACAGCCGTAATTTTTCCCGAGGGGATGCAGATTTACTGTATGGTTAAATGATGATGGCGTCCTCTTTGGTAAAATATTCGGGAGGTAAAATAGTCCCCCATTCGGATCTCCGGGCGGGGACTACTCAAGAGGACTTCGTTATCAGGAGAAAAAAAACTGGCCTTCTACGGATCGGAGCGTGGAATGTCAGATCCCTTAATCGGGCAAGTAGGTTACAAAATTTAAAAAGAGAAATGGATAGGTTAAAGTTTGATATAGTGGGAATTAGTGAAGTTCGGTGGCAGGAGGAACAAGACTTTTGGTCAGGTGAATACAGGGTTATAAATACAAAATCAAATAGGGGTAATGCAGGAGTAGGTTTAATAATGAATAAAAAAATAGGAGTGCGAGTAAGCTACTACAAACAGCATAGTGAACGCATTATTGTGGCCAAGATAGACACGAGGCGCACGCCTACTACAGTAGTACAAGTTTATATGCCAACTAGCTCTGCAGATGATGATAAAATTGGGGAGAATATAAATTTGTGGTTCAAATGGCTCTGAGCACTATGGGACTCAACTGCTGTGGTCATAAGTCCCCTAGAACTTAGAACTACTTAAACGTAACTAACCTAAGGACATCACACACAGCCATGCCCGAGGCAGGATTCGAACCTGCGACCGCAGCCGTCGTGCGGTTCCAGACTGCAGCGCCTAGAACCGCACGGCCACAGCGGACGGCTTTGGAGCAATGAGTATGGATGACTTTCCTGCCTGGGATTCATAGACTTTTGAGAAGCCTTTGACCCAGTTGGAACAATGTGTACTGACAGCCCTTGAGAAATAAGTCAATGAGGCCATCTAAGTGAATGTACCAAAGCATACATAGGTCAATGTGGCAGTTTTTGTTATACTTCACCAAGACAATGACAAATTTACAACTGACAGAAGAGTTATGCAGTCACCAGCAAAACTATTCTCAGCACCCATAGGGGGAGTTTTCATGTTGCTAAACTGGGAACACAAATAGAGAGAATATGTAAGTGGAATATACCTGATTCATCTTCACTTTGGTACTGACATTTTGATTGCCTCTAGTGCAGATAATCACCATCTAATGTATGAAATTAATACAAAATGTCTGAAAAAGTAGGAATAAAAATGAATAATAAAAACATAAAACAAAGTTCCATTTCAAATAATGGAATGATGTAAATACTGAAAATGTTTGAAGCTTTTTGTGGAGGAAAATATAGTTTTATTTTAGCACCGAATGAAGGAAGCAATGTACGTGTGATTTGTAACTTGTCACACACACACACACGCGCACGCGCGAACATGCACACAGTTGTAGGGAAAACAAATGACAGACTAGGATTCACTGGTAGAATACTAGGGAAGTACGATCACTCTAGTCCTGCACACAATGCTACAATATTGCTCGCTCGCTCACTCACTCACTCACTCACGTACGTGCGTGGCTCTGTGTGTGTGTGTGTGTGTGTGTGTGTGTGTGTGTGTGTGTGTGTGTGTGTTACTCCTGAAATATTTCTGCCAAAAGTTTCCTTACTGTATTTAACAGTAACTTTCAGGACGCCAGTAGCCATATTTCTTAATGAAATAATGAATTCAACAGGAGATGGAAGAGACTGGAAAACGATCTGAAGTAATAGCTAGAAGAAAATTGGAAAACATCAAGCAATTTCTGTCCATTCAGATAGAAGCTTTCATCAGCCACAAAATTGGCAATGCAACTTAAAAATGTATGGCACCAGGTATAATCATTATAGTTGTAAAAATGATGTGGTATGAAATAGGCACCATTATCATAAGCACAAACATTTATGAACTGAGACTAATTGATTACAGAATAGAGATTTTGCAGAAGACTTGCATTATCAACACTTCATGGAAATTCCTGTATTGGAAAATAAACTGCTTGACAACTGTTAAGGATGATAAACATTGTTGGATAGAAATAACCACAGGCAATAATTTACAACATGAAACATAAGTAACAGAGGCAGAGTGGTATACTTATAATGAAACCGCTCGGCCACTCCGGCCGGCTATAAATTTGTGGCTCAACTTGACAAGAAGAAGGGACCGGTTGGTAGTACATGTTCTGAGGCATCAAGGGATCACAAATTTAGCATTGGAGGGCAGCATGGAGGGTAAAAATCGTAGAGGGAGACCAAGAGATGAATACACTAAGCAGATTCAGAAGGATGTAGGTTGCAGTAGGCACTGGGAGATGAAGAACCTTGCACAGGATAGAGTAGCATGGAGAGCTGCATCAGATCAGTCTCAGGACTGAAGACTACAACAACAACAGCATTCGTTAAAGATTTGCTTGATGGTAGTGTAAGCTATTTGTAAGCTTACATATCCTTTCAAGATAGGAATTCTGCAGTCAGTAAGGCGAGAATGTGCTGCAAAATCTGACTGCGAGAAAGTAACTTGAAAGTACCTATCTGGTTCCCTGTCTGTTTAAACAGTCGTAATGATATGAATGCTGTCTGAATTCAACACTGTAAATCTTTAAACTTTTAAACTGATAGACTTGGGCCCGGAAAAACTCAGTGCTCCCTTTTTTTATTGTTTAATTTTAGCTTACCTGTTGCACAATGTAAACAACGTGACACTGGCCTTGTCATGAAAGCACGCCGTATTTCCTGAGCCTGAACGAACTACTCAGATGCGCCTGGTTCAATGTACTCTCTCTCTCTCTCTCTCTCTCTATCTCTTTTTATTATTGTTTTTCTTAAAGGCAAAACATACATGGTTCATAGCAGATTTGAATAAGTAAAAATGATATCTAATATTTTGCCATGGACTTCGGATATGGACAATGACTTGTGATAAATTGTAACACCAGATGCAATTTGTTTTCTGGTCAGAAAAGTTCTGAATTTAAAAAAAAATCTCTTTCTTTGGTTCCCAAAAATTAATACACAGAAAAATAAAAGTTTTTGGGTGGTCAAACGTAAGTAGTCTTTAACATCAAATGATATCGTTTGAGAACTGCAACTCGTAAAAATGACATCAAATATTCAACAGATATTCCTATCCCCAAATTCAAATTGAAAATTAGCGTGGCTGTTTATCTTACCTGTGGTGTCTCCGCCAGACACCACATTTGCTAGGTGGTAGCCTTTAAATCGGCCGCGGTCCATTAGTATACGTCGGACCCGCGTGTCGCCACTGTCAGTGATTGCAGACCGAGCGCCGCCACACGGCAGGTCTAGAGAGACGTCCTAACCCTCGCCCCAGTTGTACAGCCGACTTTGCTAGCGATGGTTCACTGACAAATTTGCCGAGACGATAGTTAGCATAGCCTTCAGCTACGTCATTTGCTTCGACCTAGCAAGGCGCCATTACCAGTTTATATTGAGATTATAATTGATGTATCATCAAGAGCGATGTTCTCCAATTATGGATTAAAGTTAAGTATTAAAGCAACTACGTACTTTATTTAGTAGACTCAACTCCTTTAACTGTTCCAGACCTCACGCCAGTCTGCGTGAGCTTAAACGCGTGCATTTCGGCTTCCTCTAGCAACACTGTGTTGGCTCTTCTGCCAACACATCATTACCTATACTCAAGTCTCTGAATGTCTGGACCAATAATGCGTAACCCGCTAGCTGCCGCAATAAAGTACAAAATCTGAAATCAGTTAACTTACATTAAATCCTCTTCTGTTCCTTATCAAAGTAACCATAATAAAATATTCTGTTAAAATACTTCAATCTCTTTCCTCATCTCAAATAATTAATCAAGAAAGCAACATGTTCCACTTCCTCAGACTGTAGCTGCAACCTGACTACTCGGCCTGTGCCGTACTACCGCTCATGACACACCGCTGCAGACGGTTGTGTCTCTCCTCATCTCGTCATTAACTGTGCGTATCATCTCCCGCGCATCTTGCAGAGCAGAGATGGTCCAAGCAAGCCTCCAGACCACACAGCATCTGCGATGACACTGCGCGCATGTACTTTCTACATCTACATCTACATACATACTCCGCAATCCATCATACTGTGCGTGGTGGAGGGTACCTAGTACCACAACTTGCATCTTCTCTCCCTGTTCCACTCCCAAACAGAACGAGGGAAAAATGACTGTCTATATGCCTCTGTACGAGCCCAAATCTCTCTTATCTTATCTTTGTGGTCTTTCCGCGAAATATAAGTTGGCGGCAGTAAAATTGTATTGCAGTCAGCCTCAAATGCTGGTTCTCTAAATTTCCTCAGTAGCGATTCACGAAAAGAACGCCTCGTTTCCTCTAGGAACTCCCACCCGAGTTCCTGAAGCACTTCCGTAACACTCGCGTGATGATCAAACCTACCAGTAACAATTCTAGCAGCCCGCCTCTGAATTGCTTCAATGTCTTCCCTCAATCCGACCTGATAAGGATCACAAACGCTCGAGCAGTACTCAAGAATAGGTCGTATTAGTGTTTTATAAGCGATCTCCTTTACAGATGAACCACATCTTCCCAAAATTCTACCAATGAACCGAAGACGACTATCCGCCTTCCCCACAACTGCCATTACAAGCTTGTCCCACTTCATCTGCAATGTTACGCCCAAATTATTAATCGACGTGACTGTGTCAAGCGCTACACTACTAATGGAGTATTCAAACATTACGGGATTCTTTTTCCTATTCATCTGCATTAATTTACATTTATCCATATTTAGAGTTAGGTGCTATTCTTTACACCAATCACAAACCCTGTCCAAGTCGTCTTGTATCCTCCTACAGTCACTCAACGACGACACCTTCCCGTACACCACAGCATCATCAGCAAACAGCCGCACATTGCTATCTACCCTACCCAAAAGATCATTTACGTAGATAGAAAACAACAGCGCACCTACCACACTTCCCTGGGGTACTCCAGATGATACTCTCACCTCCGATGAACACTCACCACCGAGAAAAGCGTACTGGGTTCTATTACTTAAGAAGTCTTCGAGCCACTCGCATATTTGGGAACCAATCCCATATGCTCGTACGTTAGGAGTCCGCAGTGGGGCACCGAGTCAAACGCTTTCCGGAAGTCAAGGAATATGTCATCCGTCTGATACCCTTCATCCATGGTTCGCAAGATATCATGTGAAAAAAGGGCGAGTAGCGTTTCGCAGGAGCGATGCTTTCTAAAGCCGTGCTGATGCATGGACAGCAACTTCTCTGTCTCAAGGAAATTCATTATATTCGAATTAAGAATATGTTCGAGAATCCTGCAACAAACCGATGCTTTCTAACAGCACAAAGGCGCCACGCGTCCATGATATCTAAATACTAGAGAAATACCAATGAAATTATCTACAGCCCACTGTCAACGAAAATACGCTTGCTGACACAGCGATGGGTTCTTTCGTTTGCCTCGGAAGGAGATTGAGTTGAACTGTAACATGTAAAATGTTAGTTCACTTTACTACAATATAAGTATTAAGATTTACTTAACTTGCATGATCCATTTCCACAGAAATGTTTTGAGTATTTACAACTGGCTCAAATATCAAAGTATCAGTTAGTACAGACAATTATACGACATTATTCACCTCAGGTATAACTGACATAATGTTTAAATTCAGTTCTGCCAGAGACATTTAATCCACCTAAGGCGATGCTGTCGTCTTGATCGTTGCCTACGATCTGGGCTGAGCGTTCCTTTGCTCACCTGTAACTAGACCATCGACAACGGCGGAGTATCGAAGGCGTGGCTACGCCGGCGTTTCTCACGCTGCGGCATGCTGCGACGACTATACTTTTCGGTGGCTTCGTTCCGGGGTGCCAAACTTGCTTTAGCAGCTCGCTCCACGGACGACACCGCACTTTATCCCCTCCCCCCTCCCCTATTTTTGTGGCTGGTTTGAGGCGGCCCGCAACGAATTGCTGTCCTGTGCAACTCTTCATCCCAGAGCCCACTGTAGCACTGCACAGAACGTCCTCTAACCTCTGTCTTCTCCTACAGCTTTTACCGTCCACAGCTTCCACAACTACCGTGGAAGGCCTTGCTTGACGTCTCAGAAACGTCCTTTCACATTTTCCCTTCTCCTTGTTAATGCTCCTCTGCTCGCCAATTCTGCAGAGAACCTCCAATTTCTTATATTATCACTCCGTATAATTTTCAGCGTTCTCTTATAGCGTCACAGCCCAACATTTCGATTTTTCTTCTTGTCCTATTTTCCAACAGTGCATCATTCACTTTGTAACACTTAATTCTAATTAAACAATACTTTTAATGCATTTAAACTATGGAAAGAAATTCACAATAATGCATATGTTGTTGTTGTTGTGGTCTTCAGTCCTGAGACTGGTTTGATGCAGCTCTCCATGCTACCCTATTCTGTGCAAGTTTCTTCATCTCCCAGTACCTACTGCAAGCTACATCCCTCTGTATCTGCTTAGTGTATTCATCTCTACGATGTTTATCCTCCACGCTGCCCTCCAATGCTAAAATTGTGATCCATTGATGCCTCATAACTTGTCCTACCAACCGGTCCCTTCTTCTCGTCAAGTTGTGCCACAAACTCCTCCTCTCCGCAATTCTATTCAATACCTCCTCATTAGTTATGTGATCTACCCATAAATCTTCAGCATTCTTCTGTAGCACCACATTTCGAGAGCTTCTATTCTCTTCCTGTCCAAATAATTTATCGTCCATGTTTCACTTCCATACAAGGCTACACTCCATACGAATACTTTCAGAAACGACTTCAAAAATGGTTCAAATGGCTCTGAGCACTATGGGACTTAACATCTGTGGTCATCAGTCCCCTAGAACTTAGAACTACTTAAACCTAACCTAAGGACATCACACACATCCATGCCCAAGGCTGGATTCGAACCTGCGACCGTAGCAGTCGTGCGGTTCCGGACTGAGCGCCTAGAACCGAGAAACGACTTCCTGACACTTAAATCTATACTCGATGTTAAAAAATTTCTCTTCTTCAGAAACGCTTTCCTTGCCATTAACAGTCTACATTTTATATCTTCTCTACTTCGACCATCATCAGTTATTTTGCTCCCCAAATAGCAAAACTCCTTTGCTACTTCAAGTGTCTCATTTCCTAAGCTAATTCCGTCAGCATCACCCGACTTAATTCGACTACATTACATTATCCTCGTTTGCTTTTGTTGATGTTCATCCTATATCCTCCTTTCAAGACACGGTCCATTCCGTTCAACTGCTCTTCCAAGTCCTTTGCTGTCTCTGACAGAATTACAATGTCATCGGCGAACCTCAAAGTTTTTATTTCTTCTCCATGGATTTTAATACCTACTCCGAATTTTTCTTTTGTTTCCTTTACTGCTTGCTCAATATACAGATTGAATAACATCGGGGATAGGCTACAACCCTGTCTCACTCCCTTCCTAACCACTGCTTCCCTTCCATGTCCCTCGACTCTTATAACTGCCATCTAGTTTCTGTACAAATTGTAAATAGCCTTTCGCTCCCTGTATTTTACCCTTGCCACCTTTAGAATTTGAAAGAGAGTATTCTAGTCAACATTGTCAAAGGCTTTCTCTAAATCTGCAAATGCTAGAAACGTAGGTTTGCCTTTCCATAATCTTTCTTCTAAGATAAATCGTAAGGTTAGTATTGCCTCACGTGTTCCAACATTTCTACGGAATCCAAACTGATCTTCCCCGAGGTCAGCTTCTACCAGTATTTCCATGCGTCTGTAAAGAATTCGTGTTAGTATTTTGCAGCTGTGACTTATTAAACTGATAGTTCGGTAATTTTCATATCTGTCAACACCTGCTTTCTTTGGGATTGGAATTATTATATTCTTCTTGAAGTCTGAGGGTATTTCGCCTGTCTCATACATCTTGGTCACCAGATGGTAGAGTTTTGTCAGGACTGGCTCTCCCAAGGCCGTCAGTAGTTCTAATGGAATGTTGTCTACTCCCGGGGCCTTGTTCGACTTAGGTCTTTCAGTGCTCTGTCAAACTCTTCACGCAGTATCGTATCTCCCATTTCATCTTCATCTACATTATGTCCCATTTCCATAATATTGTCCTGAAGTACATCGCCC
Organism: Schistocerca piceifrons; assembly: GCF_021461385.2. Lineage (NCBI taxonomy): Eukaryota > Metazoa > Arthropoda > Insecta > Orthoptera > Acrididae > Schistocerca > Schistocerca piceifrons. Next base: position 54,371,048 of record NC_060144.1, on the reverse strand, counting down.
CTGTATAGTCCCTAGTCCCTCCATATACTCCTTCCACCTTTCTGCTTTCCCTTCTTTGCTTTAACGAATAACAACCATCAAATAATTTTTTTTTAAGTTAACTTCCGTCGTACTGCACAAGGAAACTGGCCATGATCTTTGAGAGATAGCATGTCGATATTCACCCTAAGTGACTTACGCAAATCAGGGAAAACAAATCCTGACGGTTGGACGGGATTTTGGATCCCCTGAATAGTCCGGCGCCTTTTCGCTACGCCACCTCGCCCGGCTGAGCCCACGCCACACGCCCGAGCCTTATCGCGGCTCCCTGAGACGCCTCGCAGGCCTCCAGGTAGTAGAGATGGGCAAAACTGTTCTTTTCAGAGATCGGATCAGAACTGTCCACTCCCTGAAATGAATTAGCTCTTTTTCATGACTCACCACTCATTCACAACAGAAAATAAATGGAAGGCACATTGCCCTTTAAACTTGGTTTATTCCAGTACTATACCTGTATTTTGATCTTATTTGATCCTATTTTGAAGTAACACAGATAATGAGTAAGAATTTTGTATTGTTTATTGAAATTTTCACGATATGACAAAGTTTTTGATTATTGATTTATTTTGCACTATCGTGGTTTTTTGGGTGATCGGAAAATGTTGTAACTTGAGATTTACATTAACAATATATTTGGCTATAATGTATTAAAATTTCATTAACCTCATACAAATACATCGCAAGCCATATATGTTTAAAGTGAACATTTCCTTCCAAAGACACCGAAAATCGCAAAGTCCGTACTACAATAAGAAAAAAATATATAAATTTGACTGTAAGACCAAAGTGCTGCATATAGCCTTCCGTAGAATAAAACAAGGAAAAATTGGTGTATCACTTTTGCTATACATTTATCGGTTCACTCGTAATTGAAGTGTAAATTCGAGTGACCATAATAAAAAACCCTATAGTAAGAGGAGCCATCAGGAACCTAATCTGATCAGTTTAAACAAATAAAAATAAAATAAAAACAAATGATGTATACATAACATAATTATGTAATATACATAACGGAATTACTACGAAGAACAATATCCAGTAGAGACTAACTCCGATGCAGAGGCGCTGAGTCAAGCAGGTCGAGCCGCGAGCTGTATTACTGCGCGAGCTAAGACCCCAGAGACCAGAGTGACACCTGAGTTGCTTTGCTCAACGCTCTGGCTAGAGTCGAGAACGGTGGGGTGAGCGTTGAGCGGGCGAGTTCCGAGGGTGGGGGGAGCGGTGAGCGGCTACCACTCACCCGCTCGGAGACTAATCGTCTGTTCCCTTGCGAGCAGGTTGTTGCAAGTAGTTCTTATGTTCTCCGCGAGGAGGCTCTCTGTCCTGTTGCTCGCATCAACTGCCCAGAGGGCAGGACGTGCGACTGAAACGATGGCCGACGGACCGCTATGCTAAGGTGCGCCAGACACTGCACGCGGCAGAGGAAGCACAGAGAGGGCACGGCATGTGTGAAACACGAAATCCAATGGGGCACCGCACAATGCAGGCAGCCAAGTTAGAAGCAGGGCAGAGGCCGGCGCTGGCTGTGTTGTGTGGCGTGCAGTGTGCTCTGACCAGCAGAGGCCCCACTGGTCTGCTCCGACTCTCTCTCTCTCTCTCTCTCTCTCTCTCTGCTGTGGGAAACGTTTGGAGCTACCGTTCTTTTTTTCTGAATCACTGATTGTTCACTCCTTTGAAAGATTCAACTCTATGAATTAGTTCAGGAGCGGATCCCCCATCTCTACCAGGTAGGCCAGCTCTTGGGCTCGTTTGCGTCACCGCGGCCCGGGAGCGATGGGCGTCGGCCGGGAGGCCCGCTGCCCGCTAGTTGCCAGCTCCCCCACAGCGCGCCGGCGCGGCGTTTATAATTTCTCCAGACGCGGACGGGTCACGCGCGGGAGATGGCGATCTGGCCGGCAAACACGTTTCCGCCGGGACACGCAGCTTTCTCCGGCCGTGTAGCCCTCATTAGCCTCGCTGTGCATGGGAACGTGCTCCGCTGCACTTCGCTGCGTCAAAAGCGGCGACCTGTTGTGAAAGCGGCGATCGCGGGTCGTCTGCAGGCGCTCGCCAGCGCTCGCACACCGGAACGTCACTGCCCGCGGAAAGGCAGGTGGTGTCGCCCACTCACGCCTCATCGTCATTTGTCACAGCGGCCAGCCAGGCCGTGCGCTCTCAGACATTCCTCAGTGTACCGACTTAGGAAGTTGGAAGTTGGTGCAATGTGAGTTGTGGTAAAAAAAAAATTGCTGTTTTGAACAGTTCGCCGCAGCGCGTAGTGTGAAGCAGTCGCCCTCCGTTTCTGGCGGCGCCGCTGTGGAAAATGGCAGCTTTGGTGTCTCCCTCTGATGGGAAAGGTTGCCTGTTGACGTGCATTTAAGGGGCGCTATGAGCTCGCCAGTTGGTCAGTCTGGGTCAGTCTCTCGTCGCCAGCTTGCTAATATGTTCAAAAAAATCGTTCAAATGGCTATGAGCACTATGGGACTTAACGTCTGAGGTCATCAGGCACCTAGGACTTAGAACTACTTAAACCTAACTAACCTAGGGACATCACACACATTAGAGTCCTGCATGACCGAGTAAGCGAGCACAAAATACGAGGTGGGGCGAGCACACCCTAACTGGATAGGCTGCCCGCACTAGTTCTTGTGACCGAGCATAGAAGCCGTGACCGAATACGTAGCACGTAACTTCAGACACATTACACGTTTTATTATTCGTGTGACACTGCAGCCAGTACGGGCTTCTTATTTGTGGTGTGTCTCTCTCTGCAATCATGCAGCGCGAGGAAGCCAGTGTAGTAAGACGTAAGACTGAAACCAATGTTTACACATTAAAGAAACGGGAAGGTGTAAAAAGCCAAGTATGGAGTACATTTCTGTTGGTTGTAGATGAAAACATTGCGTCTACTCGGTACGTATGGTGCATAAACTGCTCCACTTTATTGTTTTTCCAGTCGGGAACCACTCATTTAAAGAAACACAGTTGCAAGAAACCTCACAAAGATCGTTTCTTTGGGCGTCCTTCCGTTATCTTAATATGCTTGAAATAAGTGAAAAGCAGGAAATTCTTAACAATGTGCGACAAATGTGTGTTACGTACGCAGGTACAACATTCAATCATTAACATAATCGTTTTTGCGTAGTTAATGGAAAGTGTATTATAGAGAAACGGGAATGTTGTGACTCGTATAATATTTCATTAACGTAAAACATCTCGTTTTTATGGGAACGGGGGTCGGGTTGTTTGGGGGGAGAGACCAAACAGCGAGGTCATCGGTCTCTTACGGGAATGTTTCGATGATTTCCATATCAGTTCTGTATTACTTGTCTCTTTTGTTTATTATCATAGATCCTTCAAGTACTGTGTAATCACCACCCAGAAAGAGAGCTCGTTTCAAGGAATGGAGGAACAACAGATCACCCGCAGCAGATGAAGTAGATCTGTACATTTTAATGCACCCCGGAGATGATGATGACATCTTAAAGTGGTGGAGCAGACATGAAATAGATCTGCCAGGTTGGGCTGCAGTTGCAAGACGTATTTTATGTATCCCAGCAACAAGTGCACCTAATGAGAGGTGCTTTAGTAAAGCCGGCATGTTACTAACAAATTGAAGCAGCCAATTAAATCCGGAACGCGTTAGTGATTTCCTGCTGATCAACAATAACTATAATTTTGTTTATGTTGCAAACAATTGAAACGTATGACAAGTTACGTCTGTAAATGTTTAATGTTCTTTGTATGCTTTCTTTATGAAGATGGTTGTCTTCTAGATTACAGGGAAAGCACTTATTTAATGTTTCCTATAAATGAAAGGAAAAATATTTCTTTTGTTTGGAAATGAGACTCGTCTTCTATCCGCGATTGTATTGAAATATCATTTTCCTTTCGAGGTGCTTTATGAATTTAGCTATGTCACGTACCCGTTTTTGGAAAAGTTACTTTTGTATTAAGAGAGAGAGAGAGAGAGAGCGAGAGAGAGAAGCGTTGGATTTGTACAGTAAAGTACAGTGCAGGGAGCCGGGGCGAGGCGAGGTGAGACGTCAGCGGTGACCGGTCATGCTCGGTTATCCGCGTGTCCGGAATCCGGACATCCGACATGGGGCGAGTACGCGACCGAACCGAGTCGTGTGGGGCCGGACACGAGCGGCTCGGTCCCCCCGTCAACAGGCGAGCCGTGACGGGTCAAACACTGGGCGTTGCAGCACTCTACTAGGCACATCCATGCCCGAGGTAGGATTCGAGCCTGCGACAGCAGCGGTCGCGCCGTTCCAGACTGTAGCGCCTAGAACCGCTCGGCCACCCCGGCCGGCTTGCTAGTCTGTCTCTCGTCCGCATTTTTTAGGCATTTAGTGTCTGTCTGTCGTTCGGAGTGCTACTATGTCTGTTGTTCGGATCAACCTTTAAAGACGGCAAAATGAGAGTCTTTCCACTCCGCCAGTAAGAAAACTCAGCGAGTGGTCGCTCGGTCGGAGCTTATTTCCTGCATCTGAGTCTGCGCGTTAGGCCGCCAGTCTGCTCGAGTTTGCTCAGGCAATGGTCATTGGCGGTTGGATCGATCGGTTGGTCGGTCGCGCACTGAGACACAAGATGACTTGTCCGCCTTGAGCGTCGGCGCATGTGAGGTCGCCACGTGAGTCCAGTGGGCCGCGGCGTATAGCGAGGGGTAGTGACTTCGCGGTCCACACGAGAGCAACAGGAGTCAACCCACGACATCGGTCTGGCCCGTGCGAGTTGCGACGCCGTGAGACGGGAGATCGGCGCACCTTCCTGCGCCTTCCTGCGGCTGGCAGCGGACGGTTCGGGAGAGCGATTCGGCGGTGCTGCGCTACGCCTTCTCGAGAAATCGCAGTTTATTAGAAGTTAAGTGATTGGTGATGTGTTATTTGATTTACTCTTATTAAATTCTACTTTTTTCTTGGGGAGGTCACCAGCCGTTTTGCTTTGGGGTCGTCCCACCATTCTTCTCCGTTTGCCCACCCGCGGGAAGGTGGTTGTTTATAAATTGGCTGGTCCGTTTTTCCCTTGTGGAGTAGGGGCGGGTTAGAGCAACCTGCGGCTCGGGTTGTTCGGTAATTTCCCTATCAATCTACCGCAAGTTACTAGCTGCCTCTGTCATGTTTGTCGGATTGCGGTTACTAGCTGCCTCTGTCATGTTGTCGGATTTGGTGTGTTAACGAATTTATTGCTTGGAGTGTAACGGCCTAGTACCTGAAATATGTCTTGATCTTTCGAAACATTGATATTATTGCCTATGATCTTGAGAGGCGGTATCTGTGTACTGTAGAGCATCTTAACTATTGTTTGGCCAACCTTGTAGAATTTTATATAAGATTGCATTTCATGGGCTTTTATTTAAATGATCATTTTTGTATATAAAGTTGCCAACCTTTCACCGTAAGACTTCTCTTAGAAGTTAAAATCAAGTTGCATCTTCAGTGGCAAGGTTAATATTTTAATTGTTAGTGTTTTGTAACATTTACATCCCTCCTACAAGGGGTGCATAGTTTGTGTGCTTGTGTAAATTGTTAAAACTTTTAGTTTAAAGTAATCTGGTGTGTTGCAGATTTGCACCAGTGTAGCCTTTCAGAGGCTGTTGTCAGGGGTCGTAACTATGGCCATGTCAAAGGGGGGCGGCAAGGTTCTTTGCCCGAAAGCTGATACACTCAAAACTTGACTTGTTTCTTTCTGCCTCTGAATAAATTGTAACTTTGATACCTAGAGGGTGCTTTCTGATTATAATTTCAAATATGTTTCTTTTAAAAAATGCTTTTAAGCACTATTAAAGTGAATAAAATTCCCATTTGTTAAAAGGAATTTGATTATGATTTCATCAGTTACTTCCTGGCAACTACTTCCATGCTTACATAGTGTGATTAGCTGTGTTAATGTTCTTGATGAATCGCTAGTAAGTAAAATAAATTCTTAAGAATATTCTAACGGTTCACAATGGTTAGACGCTGAACTAGGGGGGGGGGGGGGGGCTGGGTTCTAATTCCTGCACGGACATCTGAATAGGTCCGGTTTTATTTTCTACACACAAAAAATATCTGACGCACAATATGGGCAGCCGTCTGCGGCTCTTTAATGATGATGCTGTGGTGTACGGTAAGGTGTCGATGTTGAGTGACTGTGGGAGGATACAAGACATACAAAATTTCTAGTTGGTGTGATGGAAAGCAGCTAGCTCTAAATGTAGAAAAAAATGTAAGTTAGTGCAGGTGATTAGGTAAAACAAACCCATAATGTTCGAATACAGTATTAGTAGTGTGCTCCTTGACAGTTACTTCGGTTCAATATCTAGGCGCATCGCTGCAAAGCGTTATGAAATGGAATGAGCATGTAAGGACTGTAGTAGGGAAGGCGAATATTCGACTTCGGTTTGTTGGGAGAATTTTAGTAAAGTGTGGTTCACCTGTAAAGGAGACCGTATCTAGATCACTACTGCGACCCGCTGTTGAGTACTCTCGAGTGATTTGGGATCCGAACCAGGTCGGATTAAAGGAAGACATCGAAGCAATTCAGAGGCGGGCTGCTAGGCTTATTACCAGTACATTCGAACAACAGGGGGCGTTCTTTTCTTTTGAAAAACATTTAAAGAACCGCCCTTTGAGTCTGACTGCAGAAAGAGTCTCCTGTCGCCAACTTACATTTCGCGAAAGGTGGCCGAGCGGCTCTAGGCGCTTCAGTCCGGAACCGAGCCACTGCTACGCCCGCAGGTTCGAATCCTGCCTCGGGCATCGATGTGTGTGATGTCCTTAGGTTGGTTAGGTTTAAGAAGTTCTAAGTCTAAGGGACTGATGACCTCAGATGTTAAGTCCCATAGTGCTCAGAGTCGTTTGAACAATGAAGATAATATCTGAGATATTAGGGCTCGGACGGAGACACACAGACAAGTCGTTTTTGCCCTCGCTCTGTTTGTGAGTCTGGCAGAACAGGAAATGATTAGTAGTACTATAGGGTACCATCCAGCTGGCTCCATTCGGGTCTTGAGGAGTATGGATGTAGGTGTACATGCACGTGGGCTTAGGGCTTATAAGAACGTTGCCAGTTATGAGAGGCTGTTATTTTCTTCCTTCTCTTCTTTTTCGTTTTTTTTTTTTTTTACATCATTGCAGTATGGGAACACTATATGTGTCTTTGCTGGATCGTGTGTTTCGATATATAGTACAGGGTGCAGCAATGTCTCATTTTACACAATTTAGTTGACCATGAATATATACAGCTACACGTTGTCAGTGACCGTTGTTCGAAAGACAACATCATAGCATTTTATTAGACATGTCATTTGTTACAAACTATGTTCTTTAGGTGTCCACCATTGCTGGAGGTTCAGTTTTGGTACGCCATACTGGCGATAACCTCGCGAAGGATGTCACTTCTTATGGCGTCGATTTTCGCGTTAATGTTCTTTTTAAAGGCCTCCGTAGTTGTTGGGCTGTAGGCAACAACTTTGGATTTCAGGGAACCCTAGAGCAAAAAGTTGCAAGCCGATAAATCTGGTGAACGGGGTCGGCAGTTGACGCCACCAAAGCGGGAAGCAGGACTCACTGCAAATATTCCGCACAAGGGTGTCATTGACGTTCTGACTGTGTGAGCGGTTGCACTGTCCCGTTGGAACCACAACAGCTGCAGATGGATATTCTTACGACGCGTTTCTTGCATTCTAAACTGTTCCAACGTAACATATCGATCTGATGTTAATGAGGCAATGCGCCCCGCATCATTCTCAAGGAAGTACAGACCAGTAAGAACCTGCGCAGACTTGTCACACCACATAGTAACTCTTCTGGTATGAAAAGGTCATTCCTGCATTTGATGAGGACTGACTGTCGGCTACACCATCAGTGACAGAGTACCTTGCGTTCCTGCTGCAGGTAAAGACGAGTACAATGTTGGTTTGCGAATTATATTTATGAGCACTGGCAGTTGACACAGCTTCTCATAGGAAATTTCGTTTGTGTTCTCCTTGTTTTTTACAGGTACACTACTGGCCATTAACATTGCTACACCAAGAAGAAATGCAGATGATAAACGGGTATTCATTGGACAAATATATTATACTAGAACTGACGTGTGATTACATTTTCACGCAATATGGGTGCATAGATCCTGAGAAATCAGTACCCCGAACAACCACCTCTGGCCGTAATAACGGCCTCGATACGCCTGGGCATTGAGTCAAACAGAGCTTGGATGGCGTGTACAGGTACAGCTGTCCATGCAGCTTCAACACGATACCACAGTTCATCAAGAGTAGTGACTGGCGTATTGTGACGAGCCAGTTGCTCGGCCACCATTGACCAGACGTTTTCAGTTGGTGAGAGATCTGGAGAATGTGCTGGTCAGGGCAGCAGTCGAACATTTTCTCTTTCCAGAAAAGCCCGTACAGAACTGGCAACATGCGGTCGTGCATTATCCTGCTGAAATGTAGGGTTTCGCAGGGATCGAATGAAGGGTAGAGCCACGGGTCGTAACACATCTGAAATGTAACGTCCACTGTTCGACGAGCCGTCAATGCGAACAAGAGGAGACCGAGACGTGTAACCAATGGCACCCCATACCATCACGCCGGGTGATACGCCAGTATGGCGATGACGAATACACGCTTTCAATGTGCGTTCACCGCGATGTCGCCAAACACGGATGTGACCATCATTATGCTGGAAACAGAACCTGGATTCATTCGAAGAAATGACGTTATGCCATTCGTGCACCCTGGTTCGTCGTTGAGTACACCATCGCAGGCGCTCCCGTCTGTGATTCAGCGTCAAGGTTAACCGCAGCCATGGTCTCCGAGCTGATAGTCCATGCTGCTGCAAACGTCGTCGAACTGTTCGTGCAGGTGCTTGTTGTCTTGCAAACGTCCCCATCTGTTGACTCAGGGATCGAGTCGTGGGTGCACGATCCGTTACAGCCATGCGAATAAGATGCCTGTCATCTCGACTGCTAGTGATACGAGGCCGTTGGGATCCAGCACGGCGTTCCGTATTACCCCCCTGAACCCGATTCCATATTCTGCTAACAGTCATTGCATCTCGACCAACGCGAGCAGCAATGTCGCGATACGACAAACCGCAATCGCGATAGGCTACAATCCGACCTTTATCAAAGTCGGAAACGTGATGGTACCCATTTCTCCTGCTTACACGAGGCATCACAACAACGTTTCACCTGGCAACGCCGGTCAACTGCTGTTTGTGTAATGGAAATCGGTTGGAAACTTTCCTCATATCAGCACGTTGTAGGTGTCGCCACCGGCGCCAACTTTGAGTGAATGCTCTGAAAAGCAAACCGTTTGCATATCACAGTATGTTCCTCCTGTCGGTTAAATTTCGCGTCTGTAGCACGTCATCTTCGTGTTGTAGCAATTTTAATGGTCGGTGGTCTAGTTGGGAGCTCCAACGATAGACGCGTAACGTAGCTTCTTAGGCATATGGCTGCGAAGAAGGTGAAGGAATCCAATCTGCACGCTGTACGCATATCGGGAGGAGACATTCCAGATGTGAAACGGGCACTCCCGGATGCCATGAGGAGCACAGGGTGCAGCCAACTGCAGATTGTAGCTCATGTTGGACCTAACGATGTGTATCGCTTGGGATCGGAAGAGATTCTGGCTGGTTTCGCGCGGCTGTATGAAGAGGTAAAGACTGCCAGTCTTGCCTGCGAGATGAAGGCAGAGCTCATAGTCTGTAGTATCGTCGACAGAACCGGCTGTGGTCCATTGGTACAGTACCGAGTTGAGTGTCTGAATCAGAGGCCTAATCGGTTCTGCGGCTGTGTCCGTTGCAGATTCCAGACTTGCTTCATAGGGTGGTGGGTTTCTATTAGATGTTCTGCTAAATAGTTTGGGAGGCCACTGCAACTGGAAGCGGTTACACCGGTAGCGGGGGCTGTGCGGAGGGGACTCGGCGGTTTCTTCAGGTTAGAGGGTCTCAGGAACACGCAGAAAGACAGCAGGACGAACCCAGGAAGATGGTAGACACAGCAACAGCCAATATTCTAGTTGCAAACTGTCGCAGGTGTGTTGGGAAAGTACCAGAGCTCCAAACGCTAATAGAAAGCATTGAATCTGCAATCTGTACATGTACAAAAAAACTGGCTGATGGCGGAAGTAATTCAGCCTGAACTTTTACAAAATGGTTCAAATGGTCCTGAGCACTATGGGACTTAATATCTGAGATCATCAGTCCCCTAGAACTGAGAACTACTTAAACCTAACTAACCGAAGGACATCACACACACCATGCCCGAGCCAAGATTCGAACCTGCGACCGTAGCAGCAGTGCGGTTCCGGACTGAAGCACCTAGAACCATTCAGCCACACCGGCCAGCAAACTTTTACAAAGGAACCTAATCGTTAACCGTGTTCAGAAAGATCAGATTAAGTACAATTGGTGGTGGAGTGTTTATTGCTGTAAGAAGTATTTTATCTTGCAGCAAAATTGAAGCAGATATTTCTTGTGGGTTAGTATGGGTGGAGGTCATACATGACAACTGGAATAAATTAATAATTGGTTCATTTTACCCACCCCGCAGCTCAGATGATATAGTTGCTGAACAGTTCAAAGAAAACTCGAATGTTATATCAAATAGGTACCCCACTCACACAATTATATTTGTTGGTGACTTTGATCTACCCTCGATATGTTGGCGAAAACATGTGTTTAAAGTTGGCGGAAGGCATAAAACGTCGTCCGAAATCGCACAGAATGCTTTCTCAGAAAGTTATTTTGAAGAACTAGTTCAGGAGCTCACTCGAAGTGTAAATGGTTGCGAAAACATACTTGACCCCTTAGCGACAAATAATCGTGACCAAATAAGGAGCATCATGACAGATAAAGGGATTAGTAACCACAAGATTGTTGTAGCTTGACGGAATACCGTAACATCCAAACACATCTACTTAAAAAACGGATCCAAATTCGCTTGACACCTTCCTAATAGACTGTCTCCGCTCCTTCCGGTCCGACTATGTACTGGTAGACAAGATGTGGTTTAAATTCAAAGAAATAGTACCGACGACAATTGAGATATATGTAACAAATAACTTAATAAGAGATGTTACTGATTACCCCTTGTTAAAAGCAAATTTTCCTGATGGATTCAGCTTAACAATATCCTTCCTTGACCTTCCGTCTGATATAATTTTACTGCCTAGGTAGGCAAAGGACTCCACAGTCCCAGCTGCTTATCGTAAAGTGTGGATTGAGCGACGGTGTTTGGTCTGCTGTCTGGTGTCATTTACTGTCATATAATGCCATCAGATGATCAAAAACCAATCGCAAAATTATTTAGACAAGACATCTGTATGATGAAATGACAATTCACTCTAAATCATGAAAAGTGTGGAATCATGCTTTTTTTCTTTTTTTTTTTTTTTGGTCATCAGTCTGCTGACTGTGGTTTGATGCGGCCCGCCACGAATTCCTTTCCTGTGCTAACCTCTTCATCTCAGAGTAGCACTTGCAACCTACGTCCTCAATTATTTGCTTGACGTATTCCAATCTCTGTCTTCCTCTACAGTTTTTGCCCTCTACAGCTCCCTCTATTACCATGGAAGTCATTCCCTCATGTCTTAGCGGATGTCCTATCATCCTGTCCCTTCTCCTTATCAGTGTTTTCCACATATTCCTTTCCTCTCCGATTCTGCGTAGAACCTCCTCATTCCTTACCTTATCAGTCCACCTAATTTTCAACATTCGTCTATAGCACCACATCTCAAATGCTTCGATTCTCTTCTGTTCCGGTTTTCCCACAGTCCATGTTTCACTACCATACAATGCTGTACTCCAGACGTACATCCTCAGAAATTTCTTCCTCAAATTAATGCCGGAATTTGATATTAGTAGACTTCTCTTGGCCAGAAATGCCTTTTTTGCCACAGCGAGTCTGCTTTTGATGTCCTCCTTGCTCCGTCCGTCATTGGTTATTTTACTGCCTAGGTAGCAGAGTTCCTTAACTTCATTGAGCACTAAAAACATTCCGTTAAATTTCAGTTGCACGATAAATAACACAAATCCAAAAAGGCTGTAAATTCAAGTAAATAATTAGCGGTTACCTTTACGAATAACTTAAATTGAAATTATCGTATAGATAATATTGTGGGGAAAGCAAACCAAAGACAGCAATTTAGTAGCAGAGCACTTAGAAAATGTAACGGGTTTAGTAAAGAGACTGTCAAACTACGCTTGTCCGTCGTTTTCTGGAGCACCGCTGTGTGGTGTGGCATCCGCATCAAATAGGATTGACGGAGGACATCAAAAAAGTTCAAAGAAGGTCAGCTCGTTTTGTATAACCACGAAACAGGTGAGATACTGCCACGGATATCATACACGAATTGGGGTGGCAGTCATTAAAACAAAGGCGTTTGTTGATGCGGCAGGACTTTCTCATGAAATTTCAATCGCTGTCTTTGTCCTCAGAGGGTGAAAATAGTTTTTTAGCGCCCGCCTACATGGGGTGAATTGATCATCATAATAAAATAAGAGAAATCAGAAATCGCGGGGAAATGATTAGGTGTTCGTTTTTCTCACGCAGTATTCGAGATTGAAGCCATAGAGAAGTAGGTTAATGGTGGTTCGATGAACCCTCTGCCAGCCACTTAATTGTGAATCAAATGGAGTGTCGTGTAGCTAGGGCCTCCCGTCGGGTAGACTGGTCGCCTTGTGCAAGTCTTTTGAGTTGACGCCACTTAGGCAGCTTCCGTGTCGATGGGGAAGACATGACGATGCTTAGGACAATACAACACCCAGTCCCTGAGCGGAGAAAATCTCCGACCCAGCCGGGAATCGAACCCGGAGCCCTTCGCATGACTACGTGGTCCTGACAACTCAGCTATCAGAGCGGAGTAGTTGTGTAGATATAGATGTACACCGCCTGAAGTTTTGTTTCCTCACATAACTCGATATCTGTCAACGAGCCCCGTCAAACATTGTGAAATTGTTGAGAAAATCGGGATGAGTGTTGATCATCGCCGGAAGTTGTATACAGAAATTGCTACGTACTTGGTGATCTCTGGGCAATAATTGTTCACACCACTTAATGCTTGTACGGATGGAAATGATATGCAGATGCATCATTCATCGCACACTTCTGTCCGACGTGTTAACGATTTGAAAATCCTACCAACTGATCACGCTGAAATTCACTAAAAATTTAGCGTTGCAGTGTTGTCCGGGATGACAACCGGTCGTGGCATGCCGGGTGGCGACTTATTCGTAGGAAATGCTGTTGCTCTGATCTGCTGAACTCATCTCGTAATCGACTTCTAAGACGAAACTTGGTTATTACTGTTGTTGTTGTTGTTGTCTTCAGTCCTGAGACTGGTTTGATGCAGCTCTCCATGCTACTCTATCCTGTGTAAGCTTCTTCATCTCCCAGTACCTACTGCAACCTACATCCTTCTGAATCTGCTTAGTGTATTCATCTCTTGGTCTCCTTCCACGATTTTCACCCTCCACGCTGCCCTCCAACACTAAATTGGTGATCCCTTGATGCCTCAGAACATGTCCTACCAATCGATCCCTTCTTCTAGTCAAGTTGTGCCACAAATTTCTGTTCTCCCCAATTCTATTCCGTACCTCCCCATTAGTTATGTGATCTACCCATCTAATCTTCAGCATTCCTTCTGTAGCATAACATTTCGAAAGCTTCTATATTCATGTCTAAACTGTTTATCGTCCACGTCTCACTTCCGTTCATGGCTACACTCCATATAAATACTTCCAGGAACGACTTCCTGAATCTTAACTCTATACTCAATGTTAATAAATTTCTCTTCTTCAGAAACGCTTTCCTTGCCATTGCCAGTCTACATTTTATGTCAGTTATTTTGCTCCCCAAATAGCAAAACTCATTTATTACTTTAAGTATCTTATTTCCTAATCTAATTCCCTCAGCATCACCCGATTTAATTCGACTACATTCCATTATCCTCGTTTTGCTTTTGTTGATGTTCATCTTATATCGTCCTTTCAAGACACTCTCCATGCCGTTCACCTGCTCTGACAGAATTACAATGTCATCGGCGAACCTCAAAGTTTTATTTCTGAATTTTTCTTTCTTTTCCTTTACTGCTTGCTCAATATACAGATTGAATAACATCGCGCATAAGCTACAACCCTGTCGCTCTCCCTTCCCAACCATTGCTTCCCTTTCATACTCCTCGACTCTTATAACTGGCCGGCCGGTGTGGCCGTGCGGTTCTGGCGCTTCAGTCTGAAACCGCGTGACCGCTACGGTCGCAGGTTCGAATCGTGCCTCGGGCATGAATGTGTGTGATGTCCTTAGTTTAGTTAGGTTTAAGTAGTTCTAAGTTCTAGGGGACTGATGACCATAGTGCTCAGAGCCATTTGAACCATCTTATAACTGTCATCTGGTTTCTATACAAATTTTAAATAGCCTTTCGCTCCCTGTTTTTTACCCTTGCCACCTTCAGAATCTGAAAGAGAGTATTCCAGTCGACATTGTCAAAAGCTTTCTCTGCTAGAAACGTAGGTTTGCCTTTCCTTAATATATCTTCTAAGATAAGTCATAGGGTCAGTATTACCTCATGTGTTCCAGTATTTCTACGGAATCCAAACTGATTTTCCCCGTAGTCGTCTTCTACCAGTTTTTCCATTCGTCTGTAAAGAATTCGCGTTAGTATTTTGCAGTCGCGACTTATTAAACTAATAGTTCGATAATTTTCGCATCTGTCAACACCTGTTTTCTTTGGGATTGGAATTATTATATTCTTCTTGAAGTCTGAAGGTATTTCGCCTGTCTCATACATCTTGCTCACCAGATGGTAGAGTTTTGTCAGGACTGGCTCTCCCAAGGCTATCAGTAGTCCTAAAGGAATGTTGTCTACTCCCGGGACCTTGTTTCGACTTAGGTCTTTCAGTGCTCTGTCAAACTCTTCAGGCAGTTTCATATCTCCCATTTCATCTTCATCTACAGCCTCTCCCATTTTCATAATATTGTCCTTAAGAACATCGCCCTTGTATAGACCCTCTATATACTCCTTCCACCTTTCTGCTTTCCCTTCTTTGCTTAGAACTGGGTTTCAATCTGAGCTCTTGATATTCACACAAGTGGTTCTCTTTACTCCAAATGTCTCTTTAATTTTCCTATAGGCATTATCTGTCTTACCCCTAGTGATATATGCCTCTACATCCTTGCATTTGTCCTCTAGCCATTCCTGCTTAGCCATTTTGCGCTTCTGTCGACCTCATTTTTGAGACGTTTGTATTCCTTTTTGCCTGCTTCATTTACTGCATTTTTATGTTTTCTCCTTTCATCAATTACATTCGGTTTATGTTCTGTTACGCTAGGATTTCTACTACCCCTCATCTTTTCACCTACTTGATCCTCTGCTGCCTTCACCATTTCATCTCTCAAAGCTACCCATTCTTCTTCTAATGTATTAGTTTCCCCCATTCTTGTCAATCGTTCCCTAATACTCTCGCTGAAACTCTGTACAACCTCTGGTTTAGTCAGTTTATCCAGGTTCCATCTCCTTAAATTCCCACCTTTTTGCATTTTCTTTAGTTTTAATCTACAGTGTATAACCAATAGATTGTTGTCAGAGTCCACATCTGCCCCTGGAAATGTCTTACAATTTAAAACCTGGTTCCTACATCCCTGTCTTACCATTATATAATCTCTCCGAAACCGTTCAGTATCTCCAGACCTCTTCCATGTATACAACCTTCTTTCATGATTCTTGAACCAAGTGTTAGCTGTGATTAAGTTATGCTCTGTGCAAAATTTTACCAGACGTCTTCCTCTTTCATTCCTTACCCTCATTCCATTTTTACCTACTACGTTTCCTTCTCTTCCTTTTCCTACTATCGAATTCCAATCACCCATGACTATTAAATTTTCGTCTCCCATCACTATCTGAATGATTTCTTTTATCTCATCATACATTTCATCAATCTCTTCGTCATCTGCGGAGCTAGTCGGCATATAAAGTTGTACTACTGTGGTAGGCGTGAGCTTCGTGTCTATCTTTGCTACAATAATGCAGTCACTATGCAGTTCGTAGTAGCTTACCTGCATTCCTATTTTTGTATTCATTATTAAACTCACTCCTTCATTACCCTATTTGATTTTGTATTTATAACCCTGTATTCACTTGACCAAAAGTCTTGTCCCTCCTTCCATCAAACTTCACTAATTTTCACTATATCTAACTTTAACCCATCCATTTCCCTTCTTAAATTTTCTAACCTACCTGCCTGATTAAGGGATCTGACATTCCACGTTTCGATCTGTAGAACCCCCGGTTTCTTTCTCCTGACAACGACGTCCTCCTGAGTAGTCCCCGCCCTGAGGGTAAATGTGGTGTCACCGCCAGACACCACACTTGCTAGGTGGTAGCCTTTAAATCGGCCGCGGTCCGTTAGTATACGTCGGACCCGCGTGTCGCCACTGTCAGTGATTGCAGACCGAGCGCCGCCACACGGCAGGTCTAGAGAGACGGCCTAGCACTCGCCCCAGTTGTACAGCCGACTTTGGTAGCGATGGTTCACTGACAAAATACGCTCTCATTTGCCGAGACGATAGTTAGCATAGCCTTCAGCTACGCCATTTGCTACGACCTAGCAAGGCGCCATTATCAGTTGCTATTGATCTTGTTAATCATGTACCGTCGGACCGACGTTCACCTTTAACGGATTAAAGTTAAGTATTCCACCAGCTACGTCCGTTTTACTAAAGTCTAATTTCCCTGTCCTGTTCCAGACTGCACGCCAGCCTGCGTGAGCTAAAAAGCGTGCCTTTCGGCTTTCTCTAGTATTCCTGGGTTGGCTCTCCTGCCAATCCACAACAGTAAATATTTTACCCAAGAGGACGCAATCATCATTTAACCATACACTAAAGCTGCATGCCCTCGGGAAAAATGACGGCTGTAGTTTCCCCTTACTTTCAGCCGTACGCAGTACCAGCACACCAATGCCGTTTTGGTTAGTTGTACAGAGCCAGATCAGGCAATCATCCAGACTGTTGCCCCTGCAACTACTGAAAAGGCTGCTGCCCCTCTTCAGGAACCACACGTTTGTCTGGCCTCTCAACAGATACCCATCCATTGTGGTTGCACCTGCGGTATGGCTATCTGTATCACTGAGGCGTACAAGCCCTCCCACCACCCACCAACGGCAAGGTCCGTGGTTCATGGGGGTGGCGGGGGGGGGGGGGCTGCGAGGTTATTACTACCAGTACCAAAATTGCATATGACGCTATCATCACATTTGAACTAAGTTTCAATTGCGATTGCACTATCTTAGTTCGACAAATGGTTCATATTGCCTCGTAATGCTTTGAACCGCACTGCGCACCGGCACCAATATCAGCTCTGTAGGAAACAGTGTTCAACAATGGTACACAATTTAAAACAGGTCATTGATTCTGCTGAATTACTTTTATAACTTTATGCAATGTATTTATTATTAGCATGTTTAATTTTGGTCGAAGCAATGTTTCAGTTTCGTGTACCATTCTTTGTAATAACGTCACGAAATGTAATGAGCAAATTAGAACAGCTATAATACAGGGAGAGAGTGGGTGATACATCGATAGCCAGGGAGTCAAATAGTGTGCATAGTAGTGCGAGTTCGCGTGCATGCAGAGAGTAGTGGTGGTTCGGTGATCCGTGAGGGAACGAAGTGTATGCCAAGTACTGCCGAACTTACATTACAAATACGATGTAGATTTAATATCGCTATGAATTTGTATAAAGGAAGTGTCAGACTGATTCAAATAGTGCGAGCCTCGTTAAATGATACAGACTACACTGCGTATGTTTATGTGGGAAAGTCGTAATTGTCGCTTGGCAACATTGAATTGGTTGCTGTGACGTCAACTGCAAAAACTGACGTGTTTTTTCCGTTTCCAACATAATTCGAGCTGGCGCCTCGTTATCACTATCAGGAAGAATGCATTCGCTGTTACTCTGAGCTACACTACTGGCCATTAAAATTGCTACACCACGAAGATGACGTGTTACAGACGCGAAATTTAACCGACAGGAAGAAGATGCTGTGATATGCAAATGATTAGCTTTTCAGACCATTCTCTCAAGGTTGGTGCCGGTGGCGACACCTACAACGTGGTGACATGAGGAAAGTTTTTCCGACTTTGATAAAGGTCTGATTGTAGCCTATCGCGATTGCGGTTTATTGTATCGCGACATTGCTGCCCGCGTTGGTCGAGATCCAATGACTGTTAGCAGAATATGGAATCGGTGGTTTCAGGATGGTAATACGGAACGCCGTGCTGGATCCCAACGACCTCGTATCACTAGCAGTCTAGATGACAAGGCATCTTATCCGCACGGCTGTAACGGATTGTGCAGCCACGTCTCGATCCTTGAGTCAACAGATGGGGACGTTTGCAAGACAACAACCATCTGCACGAACAGTTCGACGACGTTTGCAGCAGCAGGGACTATCAGCTCGGAGACCATGGCTGCGGTTACCGTCGACGCTGCATCACAGACAGGAGCACCTGCGATGGTGTACTCAACGACGAACCTGGATGCAGCGTGATGCAGCGTGATGCAGCGTGATGCAGCGTCAAGGGTAACCGCAGCCATGGTCTCCGAGCTGATAGTCCATGCTGCTGCAAACGTCGTCGAAGTGATCGTGCAGATGGTTGTTGTCTTGCAAACGTCCCCATCTGTTGACTCAGGGATCGAGACGTGGCTGCACAATCCGTTACAGCCATGCGAATAAGATGCCTGTCATCTCGACTGCTGGTGATATCGAGGCCGTTGGGATCCAGCACGGCGTTCTGTATTACCCTCCTGAACCCACCGATTGCATAATCTGCTAACAGTCATTGGATCTCGACCAACGTGAGCAGCAATGTCGCGATACGATAAACCGCAATCGCGATAGGCTACAATCCGACCTTTATTAAACACGGAAACGTGATGGTACGCATTTCTCCTATTTACACGAGGCATCACAACAACGTTTCGCCAGGCAACGCCGGTCAACTGCTGTTTGTGCATGAGAAATCGGTTGGAAACTTTCCTCGTGTCAGCACGTTGTAGGTGTCGCCACCGGCGCCAACGTTGTGTGAATGCTCTGAAAAGCTAATTATTTGCATATCACAGCATCTTCTTCCTGTCGGTTAAATTTCGCGTCTGTAGCACGTCATCTTCGTGGTGTAGCAATTTTAATGGCCAGTAGTGTAAATATAATACACTGTTATTAGTTTAAGTGTCGCAATCATCAGTGGCCGTTAGAAGCGAGAGTGACGGCAAGTTGCATTTGGAGGGAAGGGGCCAGTGACGAACTGCGAATTCCGTTCGACCAGAAGGGGACATGAGGTTCGCATCACGACGGGGCGCTGGGTGGCGAGACGCTCGTGACTCGGCGCCGAGGCAGCCCGGCAATGCCGGCTGCGCTGGCGACACGGCCGGCGCGCCCGGACTATTCCTGGTTAAAGGTGAGGCAGCCGGATTTAAGCCGGGTCGCGCAGTCCATTCACTCACTGGCAGGGAAGCAGAGGCCAGCCGCCGCTTCCATTCAGCCGCGGAGCTAGAGGCGCCACTGTACGTAGCATCCCTGGCTGTCCGCTGGTGTTTGTTTACTGCCGTCGTGCCGCACTCCACAGCACTGCTGTAGGCGCCGATTCCACCTCAGTATACAGGGTGATTCAGCTGCCCCTACCGTTTTATGCAACCCCACGTGACAGAACAATGATATTCGCCAGTGCGCTCTGGGTATGTTGACTTGGGTAGGACGTTGTCAAAAAGGATCAGAACAACTGGGGAAGTACACGAAGACATCTTTGAACTATTGTACAAATTTTGCTTATGAAACTGCTTTAGCACATTAAAGCGGCGGGTCATGCACCGAAGGAGAAAACGCAACATCAAAAAATTGGGACGTTAATAAGCTGTGGAACCACCAGAGTGTTGAATAGAAACATGCAAACGTTCACGTCCCGTAATGTTCCCTTTGTGGTCTTTGGTGACAGTTCTAGTGACCGAAAACGCCAAGGCAACATGTCGACACCCCACAGAGCATGTTGTGTTACAACAGCCCTGTGTGGACAAGCGTTATCGTGTCGGAAAACATCCTTTACAATACTGTTTAAGAATGGGTCGAATCACCAGACTGGCCTACAAATATGCAGTCAGAGAATGTGAGGTAAACACGAGAGTCGTTCTGCTGTCACACCAAAATTGCACCCTGCACCATAGCTCCAGCAGACAAAATATTTACAAGCCCTGAGCCTACCAAGCAGCCAGGTTAATTGCAAGCCCTCAACTGACCTTCTTCGAGCCAACACACACCATCACTGGTACCGAGGGAGAACGACAGAACAAGCTTTCATCAGAAAACACAACAGACCTCCATCCTGCCCGAGAATGAGCTCCCGCTTGATACTTCTCGAGCAGCAAAAGGCGGTGCATTGGGGCCAGTAGATTGCACGCTACTAGGCGTCTGGCTCGGATATGTCCTTGAAGTAACCGACTTACAACAGCTCGTTGTGTCACTCTGGTGCTGACTGCTACTCAGATTGCCACTGCAGATGCAGTACGATGCGCTAGAGGCACACGCCGAAAAAGATAGTCTTCCCTCTCGGTAATATCACGTGCCCGTCCGATCATCTTACGATCGTACATACATTCTATTGATCACCGCTGTCGCAGGTATGTACAGTGGATACATACCTGCCAAATCTTTCTGCAGTATCACAGATGGAACATCCAGATTCTCCTAGCCCAATTACAAGTCTTCGTTCAAACTCAGTGAGGTGATGATAAAGGCGTTTTTGTCGCCTTAAGGGCGTTCGTGACTAACCTCAGCTCACCACATTCAGTTTCAAAGGTAACTAACGCTCGCTATGGTTACAGCGTCTGTTTAAAAAGCAAACCTCACTTCCCATCCTCATAGTGGCGCTACTACTGACACTCGTATGCGACCACTGCGGAACTTGAACAAGTACCACCTCTCAGATGTATAAACACGACTGCGCATTTTCGTTTAAGTTGCACAACTTCTTGATGCTGGGATTTTTTCCGTCAGTGTATTATATATAATCTTTTCATTGGGTTATACACTGATGCGCTAAAGAAACTACACTACTGGCCATTAAAATTGCTACACCACGAAGATGACGTGCTACAGACGTGAAATTTAACCGACAGGAAGAAGATGCTGTGATATGCAGATGATCAGCTTTTCAGAGCATTCACACAACGTTGGCGCCGGTGCCGACCCCTCAACGTACTGACATGAGGAAAGTTTCCAACGGTTTTCTCATACACAAACAGCAGTTGACCGGCGTTGCCTGGTGAAACGTTGTTGTGATGCCTCGCGTAAGCAAGAGAAATGCGTACCATCACGTTTCCGACTTTGATAAAGGTCGGATTGTAGAATGTCGGGATTGCGGTTTATCGTATCGCGACACTGCTGCTCGCGTTGGTCGAGATCCAATGACTGTTAGCAGAATATGCAATCGCTGGGTTCAGGAGGGTAATACGGAACGCCGTGCTGGATCCCAACGGCCTCGCATCACTAGCAGTCGAGATGACAGGCATCTTATACGCATATCTGTAACGGATCGTGCAGCCACGTCTCGATCCCTGAGTCAACAGATGGGGACGTTTGCAAGACAACAAGCACCTGCACGAACAGTTCGACGACGTTTGCAGCAGCAGGGACTATCAGCTCGGAGGCCGTGGCTGCGGTTACACTTGACGCTGCATCACAGACAGGAGCGCCTGCAATGGTGTACTCAACGACGAACCTGGGTCCAAGAATGGCAAAACGTCATTTTTTCTGACGAATCCAGATTCTGCTTACAGGATCATGATGGTCGCATCTGTGTTTGGCGACATCACGGTGAACGCACATTGAAAGCGTGTACTCGTCATCGCCATACTGGAGTATCACCCGGCGTGATGGTATGGGGTGCCATTGGTTACACGTCTCGGTCACCTCATGTTCGCATTGACGACACTTTGAACAGTGGACGTTACATTTCAGATGTGTTACGACCCGTGGCTCTACCCTTCATTCGATCCCTGCGAAACCCTACATTTCAGTAGGATAATACACGACCGCATGTTGCAGGTCTTGTACGGGCCTTTATGGATACAGAAAATGTTCGACTGCTGCCCTGGCCAGCACATACTTCAGATCTCTCAGCAATTGAAAACGTCTGGTCAACGGTGGCCGAGCAACTGGCTCGTCACAATACGCCAGTCACTACTCTTGATGAACTGTGGTATCGTGTTGAAGATGGATGGGCAGCTGTACCTCTACACGCCATCCAAGTTGTGTTTGACTCAATACCCAGGCGTATCAAGGCCGTTATTACGGCCAGAGGTGGCTGTTCTGGGTACTGATTTCTCAGGATGTATGCACCAAAATAGTGTGAAATGTAATCACACGTGAGTTATAGCATAATATATTTGTCCAATCAATACCCGTTTATCATCTGCGTTTCTTCTTGGTGTAGCAAATTTAATTTAACGCGTATTCAAATACAGATATATGTAAACGGGCAGAATACGGAGCTGCGGTCGGCAACGCCTACACAGGGTGAGTCACTAACTATAGCCACCAAGAATAACTCCGAAAGTCTGATAGGGGCTGAAAAGTTTGTGGGACAAAAGTTACATGGGACAACTGGGGCCATAATATGACGTTGGTCTTTTGTTGCTAGGTGGGGTCGCTTCAGAGATATGAAGGTCAACTTTGTTTTTTTAAATGGGATGCTATAATTTGGTACTTATTTTCTGATAGCGGCTATCGAGACGAATCCAGTGACGTGTACCAGTAAGGTTTTAGAATGTCAACGGACGTCACAAAGGTGGCATGAACGTCCATTTACAGAAGGTGTTCGAAGTGATGACAATTGGTATCAATGCATTGCTGCAATCTTCTTGTCATGGACTGAGTGGTATTCCTTATCGCTTCAGCACTTATGAAAGCACATGCTCTGACAATTCTCTCTCGCATATCTTCTGGTGTAGTTGGAACGTCTTTATAAACAGTGTCTTTTACGAATCCCCACCAGAAAAAATTCCAGAACCGTCAAGTCCGGCAAACGAGCAGGCCTCCGCGGCCAATCCGACGATTTGGGAATTGTCTTTGCAACTCATTTCTAGCCATCAGCGAAAAATGTGCCGGACACCCATCGCGTTGATACCACATGCTGTTCCTTGTTCCTAAAGGTATTTATTCCTCTAACAGACCTAATGTTTCTTGCAGGAATGTGGTGTTTTTCCTACCATTAAGACTTCCTTCGATGAAATAGGGGCCTATAATTCTGTCCTCCAGAATCCCACACCATACATTCACCGTCCACGGTTTATTGTGTGCATCTTGCCGCAGCCAACATGGCTGCCCAATAATGCATGTTATGGAAATTAACATTTCCATGGTTCGTTAATGTAGCTTCGTCAGTGAATAAAATCAAATTGATAAATGTGTCATCCCTCTGAATCTGGAGTTGAGACCATCGGCAGAATTCAATGTGACGCATGCTATCCGTATCAGTTAATTCTTGGTGGAGACTAATACGGTAAGGATGATATTTATGGCAATGCAGAACACGAACAACACTATTCTGGCTCATGCCAGATTACCTTGCGATATGACGAGAACTAACACAAGGATCTCGAACCACAGTGGGGAGTGTACCAATTTCCGTTTCCTTTGCTGGATATGTTTCCGATGCTTTAAAGATCCAGTTGTTCTCAGTTTATCATACACATATTTAAATGTACGACGTGTAGGGTAAGTACGTTGAGGATATCTTTCAGCGTATAAGTCTCTAGCTCTCACTGGATTTCGTTTTGGCATTCTCCGTAAATGAGAAGCATATCGACTTGTTCTTCGAAGGAATACATCATTCACAGTCGCTTGATTCGACGATACTAGTCTTAACGTTCCTATTACTGTTTTGACTTTGCGAAACCGTCGAATGGTGTTTACATGTCAAACATATAAAAACAGTTAGATGGATATGCCGTATTCGGCGAATATTTACTACTTGTACGATAAACGAGAGAGAATTGTCAGAGCATGTGCTTCGATAAGTGCCGAAGTGATAAGGAATACCACTCAATCCATTATAAGAAGATTGCAGCACTGCATTGATACCAATGGTCATCACTTCGAACACCTTCTCTAAATGGGCGTTCATGCCACCTTTTTGACCTTCGTTGACCTTCAAAGACTTTACTGTTATACATCATTGGATTCACCTCGATAGCCGCTATCAGAAAATAAGTACCAAACTATAGCATCCTATATAAAAAACCAAAGTTGACCTTCATATCTCTGAATCGATCCCACCTAGCAACAATAAACCAACGTCATATTATGGCCCCCGTCATCCCATACAACATTTTTCCACAAACTTTTCAGCTACTGTCGTACTTTCGGAGTTATTGTAAGTAGCAATAGTTAGTGACTAACCATGTATAAGACAAAAAGTATTCGGCGCAGTATTTGGCAGGTGGGTTACTGCTTCTACAATGGCAGGTTATCAAGATGTAAGTGAGATTGAACGCGGTGTTACAGTCGACGCGCGAGCAATGGGACACACCATCGCCGAGGTAGCGATGAAGTGAGGATTTTCTCGTACGACCATTTCACGACTGTACCGTGAATATCAGGAATCCGGTAAAACCAATCTCCAACATTGCTGCGGCTGTAAAAAGATGCTGCTAGAACTGGACCATCGACGATTGAATATAATCGTTTAACATGACAGCAGTGCAACCCTTCCTTAAATTGCTGCATATTTCAATGCTGGGCCATCAACAGATGTCAGCGTTCGAACCATTCAACGAAACATCATCGATACGGGCTTTCCGAGCCGAAGGGTCATCCGTGTACCCTTGTGTATACGACACAAAGCTTTACGCCTCTTCTGGATGCGTTAACAAGGACTTTTGGCTGTTGATGACTGGAACATGTTTCCTGATCGGACGAGTATCGTTTCAAATTGTATCGTGTGGATGGGCGTGTACGGGTATGGAGACAACCTTGGTGATTGATGGACCCCGCATGTCAGCAGGGGACTGTTCAAGCTGGTGGAGGATCTGTAGTGGTGTGGAGCGTGTGCAGCTGGAGTGATATGGGACCCTTGATACGTCTACGTACTACTCTGACAAGTGACGCGTACGTAAGCCTGATCGCCTGTATCCATTCATGTCCATTGTCCATTCCGTCGGACTCGGGCAGTTGCAGCAGGACAATGCGACACACCAACACGTCCAGAATTGCTACCGTGTGGCTCCACGAGCACTCTTCTGAGTTTAAACACTTCCGCTGCCCACCAAACTCCCCAAACATCAACATTATTGAGCATGTCTGGGACGCTTTGCAACGTGCTGTTTTGAAGAGGTATTCACCACCTCGTAGTCTTACGAACTTATGGACAGCCCTGCAGGATTTACTGTGTTAATTCCCCCCAGCACTACTTCAGACATTAGTCGAGTGCATGTTTTTCCTTTCTGTATCTGGCCAGAACAACATGAATGATAAATTGGAGATATGTACGAGCATCTGTCTACAATAATAACGTAACTGCTTTAGTTACAACACAAATACCTCGAAGCATCGATAAAGTTTTGGCTGCCTCCACAGGACTCAACCGAATTCCACTCCTGATTCATGTACACGGTGTTCGGAGATCCCCATTACAAATTTCTGGAACTTGGGAGGGAGGTCATAGTATACTGTATAGAAACCCATGTCCGGAAACGTGCCGTTTGCGTTCTTCGACGGTTTCAATGCACATGTTTAACTCGTCCACTTCTGTTTCAGGAATTGAATTAGGTGTAACGCAATACAGTTATTAGGTAAAAGGAAACCTAACGAAACATACATTTATCACTTAAGCACATTTCTACATCTACATCTACATGGATATTCTGCAAATCACATTTAAGTGCCTGGCAGAACGTTCATCGAACCTCCTTCACAATTCTCTATTATTCCAGTCTCGTATAGGGCGCGGAAAGAACTAACACCTTTATCTTTCAGTACGAGCTCTTGTTTGAGTTATTTTATCATTATGGTCGTTTCTCTCTGTGTAGGTCGGTGTAAACAAAATATTTTCGCATTCGGAGGAGAAAGTTGGTGATTGGAATTTTGTGAGAAGATTCCACCGCAACGAAAAACGCCTTTCCTTTAATGATGTCCACCCCAAATCCTGTATCATTTCAGTGACACTCTCTCCCCTGTTTCACGATAATACGAAACGTGCTGCCTTTCTATGAACTTTTTCGATGTACTCCGTCAGTCCTGTCTGGTAAGGATCCCACACATCGCGGCAGTATTCTAAAGAAGACGGAGAAGCGTAATGTAGGCAGTCTCCTTAGTATATCTGTGACATTTTCTAAGTGTTCTGCCAATTAAACGCAGTCTTTGGTTATCCTTCCCCACTATATTTTCTGTGTGTTCCTTCCAGTTTACACTACTAGCCATTAAAATTGCTACACCACGAAGATGATGTGCTACAGACGTGAAATTTAACCGACAGGAAGAAGATGCTGTGATATGCAAATGATTAGCTTTTAAGAGCATTCACACAAGGCTGGCGCCGGTGGCGACGTGCTGACATGAAGAAAGTTTCCAACCGATTTCTCATACAAAAGCAACAGTTGACCAGCGTTGCCAGGTGAAACGTTGTTGTGATGCCTCCTGTAAGGAGGAGAAATGCGTACCATCACGTTTCCGACTTTGATAAAGGTCGGATTGTAGCCCATCGCGATTGCCGTTTATCGCATCGCGACATTACTGCTCGCGTTGGTCGAGATCCAATGACTGTTAGCAGAATATGGAATCGGTGGGTTCAGGAGGGTAATACGGAACGTCGTGCTGGATCCCAACGGCCTCGTATCACTAGCAGTCGAGATGACATGCATATTATCCGCATGGCTGTAACGGATCGTGCAGCCACGTCTCGATCCATGAGTCAACAGATGGGGACGTTTGCAAGACAACAACCATCTGCAGCAGCATGGACTATCAGCTCGGAGACCATGGCTGCGGTTACCCTTGACGCTGCATTATAGACAGGAGCGCCTGCGATGGTGTACTCCACGACGAACCTGGGTGCACGAGTAGCAAAACGTCATTTTTTCGGATGAATCCAGGTTATGTTTACAGCATCATCATGGTCGCATCCGTGTTTGGCGTCATCGCGGTGAACGCACATTGGAAGCGAGTATTCGTCATTTCCAAACTGGAGTATCACCCGGCGTGATGGTATGGGGTGCCATTGGTTACACGTCTCGGTCACCTCTTGTTCACATTGACGGCACTTTGAACAGTGGACGTTACATTTCAGATGTGTTACGACCCGTGGCTCTACCCTTCATTCGATCCCTGCGAAACCCTACATTTCAGAAGGATAATGGACGACGGCATGTTGCAAGTCCTGTACGGGCCTTTCTGGATACAGAAAATGTTCGACTGCTGCCCTGGCCAGCACATTCTCCATATCTCTCACCAACTGAAAACGTCTGGTCAATGGTGGCCGAGCAACTGGCTCGTCACAATACGCCAGTCACTAATCTTGATGAACTGTGGTATCGTGTTGAAGCTGCATGGGCACCTGTACCTCTACACGCAATCCAAGCTCTGTTTGACACCATGCCCAAGCGTATCAACGCCGTTATTATGGCCAGAAGTGGTTGTTCTGGGTACTGATTTCTCAGGACCTATGCACCCAAATTCCAGTATAATATATTTGTCCAATGAATACCCGTTTATCATCTGCATTTCTTCTTGGTGTAGCAAATTTTGATGGCCAGTAGTGTAAATTGTTCGTAATTCCTAGTCATTTACTTAAATTTACGGCCCTTCGCTTTGAATGATTTACCGTGTAACCGAAGTGTAACGGATTGCCTTTAGCACTCATATGGATGACCTCACACATTTCGTTATTGAGGGTAAGCTGCCAATTTTCGCACCATACAGATATCTTTTCTGAATCGTTTTGCAATTTATTTTGATCTTATGATGACTTTATTAATCGATAAACGACAGCTTTATCTGTCTGCATTAACACTTAAACATCGCGTGTTTTCTTTATTCCAAAACAGAAAAGAAGCCAGCACTCTGCACGTACAGAACAGTACTGATGCATTACAACAGCGGCTCCGTGCGGCGACCACCAACGTTGTCACAGACTGTGTACCCACTCTCCATCCCACCTGGTGCCTATTCAGTGTCTGCTGCAGCACTCGCTCCAGCTAGTCTTCCTCTCTCTGTCTCTACAGGAGTTTCGTAGCAAGGCAGCCGTTGGGTTACATTAGATGACCAGCTGACGTACTGGACGCCATACTGGACGTCATCCTGTTTACCTTGTTACGTACCAGGACAAGCAACTTTTGAGACTCTCCTCCTTCTCTCAGCAGACGTGGACGTGTTACACATTTGAACTGAAACCTTCGTAGGACGCAAACGTATGTTTCCGGACAGGGGTTCGTATTCAAAATATTATGTAATCACTCCTCTCTACAAGTCACAGAAGTTTATGACGGGAATTTCCTAACACCCTACACATAGTCATGGAAACAGTAAAAAAAATCATTAATTAGAGTGGCTTTGCTGCTGTGGGATTTTTAGGCAGGAAGGTGATTACACGGTCAATAGGGGTTATTAGACTAACAGAATTTTGGAATATCACAGCCATGGCCTCTGGTAATGAAGAGGTGGGAAGAGGCTGCTATGTTTCCATGAAACTTACTCGTGTATCAGATATTTATTTAGTACTGACATCAAAAAAATTGCAAGAAGTCCTTACGGACAGGATGGACATGAGCTAGAAAATCCTTCGGTAGGGAAGTATGAAACGAATTTACTGTAGTGGATCCTCTTTGTGTAATTTACCTCAAATGTGAGTGTCTGCTCACTTCCTTGTTTACAGTTGCTGAAGCCATTTGTTTCATTTCTTTTTCTGATTACTGTTTCCTTTGTTTTAGAGTAATTTACATCGCCTCACAACTACGTATTCTGTGTCTGAAACGACGGGTGTGCAGTACGTGCACGGCCTAGCAGATGGGAATGCGGACGTACGACGTCAAGTTTATGCCGGACGTTACCCTGGGAGGTAATTATCTTGTGCAAAAACGCCTGTATGTCTCCACCAACGCTTGCGAGTGACAGGCTCATTTGAGAAGGCAGTTGCAGATGATGAGAGACCCTGAGATGTGAGAATCCCTTTGCTTGAAAACGGGTTCTTCGTACTATTTGTGAAGCTCCATCAACTAGTACGAGAAGAAAAGGCGTTAATCACATGACAGGCTGCAGCGTTCTGTATGAAATTCTAATGCACCCGTACCATGTCCGACAGGTTCCTGGATTGAATGAGCCAGACTTTCAGCCAATGATAACTTTGTCAACGCTCGTTAGGGCAGTGTGTTGTGTTTCTGCAGTTCTTAGCATGTACCGTAATCACTGATGAGGCTGGCTTTTCACCTGATGGGGTCATCAATTATCATAACAATCACGTCTGGCCTTACGAAAACACTCATTAAGTGCCACAAGACAGAGTACGCGAAAGAACTTGCCCCCCTTCTAACAGCCGTGTACCGCAAGTCTCTAGAGGAACGGAAGGTTCCAAATGATTGGAAAAGAGCACAGGTAGTCCCAGTTTTCAAGAAGGGTCGTCGAGCAGATGCGCAAAACTATAGGCCTATATCTCTGACATCGATCTGTTGTAGAATTTTAGAACATGTTATTTGCTGGCGTATCAAGTCATCTCTGGAAATCCAGAATCTACTCTGTAGGAATCAACATGGATTCCAGAAACAGCGATCGTGTGAGACCCAACTCGCTTTATTTGTTCATGAGACCCAGAAAATATTAGATACAGGCTCCCAGGTGGATGCCATTTTCCTTGACTTCCGGAAGGCGTTCGACACAGTTCCGCGCTGTCGCCTCATAAACTAAGTAAGAGCCTCCGGAATATCAGACCAGCTGTGTGGCTGGATTGAAGAGTTTTTAGCAAACAGAACACAGCATGTTGTTCTCAATGGAGAGACGTCTACAGACTTTAAAGTAACCTCTGGCGTGCCATAGGGGAGTGTTATGGGACCATTGCTTTTCACAATATATATAAATGACCTAGTAGATAGTGTCGGAAGTTCCATGCGGCTTTTCACGGATGATGCTGTACTATACAGCGAAGTTGAGGCATTAGAAAATTGCAGCGAAATGCAGGAAGATCTGCAGCGGATAGGCAGTTGTTGCAGGGAATGGCAACTGACCCTTAACATAGACAAATGTAATGTATTGCGAATACATAGAAAGAAGGATCCTTCATTGTATGATTATATGATAGCGGAACAAACACTAGTAGCAGTTACATCTGGAAAATATCAGGGAGTATGCGTACGGTACGATTTGAAGTGGAATGATCATATAAAATTAATTCTTGGTAAGGCGGGTGCCAGGTTGAGATTCATTGGGAGAGTCCTTAGAAAATGTAGTCCATCAACAAAGGAGGTGGCTTACAAAACTCTCGTTCGACCTATACTTGAGTATTGCTCATCAGTGTGCGATCCGTATCAGGTCGGGTTAACAGAGGAGACAGAGAAGATCCAAAGAAGAGCGGCGCGTTTCGTCACAGGGTTATTTGGTAAGCGTGATAGCGTTACGGAGATGTTTAGCAAACTCAAGTGGCAGACTGTGCAAGAGAGGCGCTCTGCATCGCGGCGTAGCTTGCTGTCCAGGTTTCGAGAGGGTGAGTTTCTGGATGAGGTATCGAATATATTGCTGCCTCTACTTATACCTCCCCAGGAGATCACGAATGTAAAATTAGAGAGATTCGAGCGCGCACGGAGGCTTTCCGGCAGTCCTTCTTCCCGCGAACCATACGCGACTGTAACAGGAAAGGGAGGCAATGACAGTGGCACGTAAAGTGTCCTCCGCCACACACCGTTGGGTGGCTTGCGGAGTATAAATGTAGACGTAGATGTAGATGTACGTTCACTCTCAACGTGAGAGGTGGAATCATTCACGATCATCTCTGTGACGAGTCGTTCTTGAACCTATAGTCAATTATTCAAAATGACAGTCACAATCGCATTATTTATTTTGCCGCCAACCGGTTTCAACCCGCGATGGGGTCATCTTCAGGGCAATTTACACCATTTGGTCGCTCGCTGGAGTCGTCACACTGCCTGTGTACGGTTGGTAACTATGATAGTTACCAACTATGATATTTACCAACTATGATAGTTACCAACAGTACACAGGCAGGGTCGCGGCTCCAGCGAGCGACCAAATAGTGTGAATTGCCCTGAAGATGACCCCATCGCGGGTTGAAACCGGTTGGCGGCAAAATAAATAATACGATTGTGACTGTCATTTTGAATAATTGACTATAAGTAAATTAATCGCTGTTATCTCCACACAACTACGATGTCTAAAAAAAAAAAAAATTCTTGAACCTATGTTCACGTTAACTCCTAGTAATGTTTTGATGTCAACAGCAAAATGGTTCAAATGGCTCTGAGCACTATGGGACTTAACTTCTGAGGTCATCAGTCCCCTAGAACTTAAGAGCTACTTAAACCTAACCAACCTAAGGACATCACACACATCCATGCCCGAGGCAGGATCCGAACCTGCGACCGTAGCGGTCGCGCGGTCCCAGACTGTTTGTCAACAGCAAATTACAAAGTTTCTGATACATGTTTTTATACAGCCTGTATAATAATAGTCTTAGGATCGACGAACGTGCAAAATATTGGTGGGACAGTACTGGACAACAGGGCTTGGGGCCATAGTATGGGCTGTTGCAGACTGTGATCTCACGTAAGCACGTGATCACGGATAAAACAGAGGAAATTTCGGAAAAAACAGTCATACCGGACAAGGTCTCCAAATGACTTGCTCTGATACAAAAATCACCCCTTTTACAGAGTAATCTGTTCTACACTGAAGGTTACTGATCAACATCAAATTTCAAACTAAGTGAAAAACTAGATCAATTTACAGGATTCATAAAATAATGCTATTAAAGATTCAGACTGACTTGCTATTGAATGAAAGGAGGCTTAGCGTCCAGTACGATCACGAATGGCAACAGAATGTATGGATACCCGGTCCAAGTCAGTACTCGACCCAAACGCACACAAAGAGAACGAGGTTCCGTTTCCAATCAGGACGACAAAGGGAAGTAAAAGATTTAACGCACATAACCGCGATATCAGAGAAATAAGTATGCCTTATATGAAAGCGGCCGATTACACTTGCAGCGCGTTGCTGAAGCCAAAACCATGTAGCGATCTAACGGACAGATTTACATCACGAAGTAAACGTAGCACAGTGACCGCCAACTCTGTGACGACAAGAACCAAGACAGACACGAGAGTAACTGAATCACACCAGTTAAAATTAACTCCAGCGCGAGCAACTGACTGACTGCCACAATCGAAGAGACTCCCGTGTGACATGTCAAGCGTCCAGCTACCTCTGAGTCCACAGAGCTTGGCTAGACTGTCTAGCATCGATACATGCGTACATACATGAATGCGGGTTTGGATATGACAGGATGGCGTCATTTTAACTTGTGCATGAAACAAGTCAAAACAAAAAGCAGACGCATGATTCACTGAAAGAGGCAACCTGTTGTGAGCGAACGTGGGTGCTATTCTGTCATTCTGCGCAACGGATTAATCTGAGATGTACCCTTTACCCTGTGGCTCCTGCAAGATGCAATTTCCACCCTCACACTACTACAGAAGTCAGACAGACGCTCCTAACGTTTTAAAAAGAAATTCCTGAAAAACTTTCAGCAATAAATATCTTCTGGAGTCGTCCGCTGTAAGGAAATGACACAAAAATTCACAAAATTTCTTACGTAACTAGTGGGATACTTGGGTACTGGAGTAGTGCTAGTTAGTGTCAGAAAAACATGAAACTAATGAAAATTATTATTTTTTTGCGAAATTTCTGAGAAATCGTAATGGCACTTTTAGTTATGAACTGAACAAGTTATTTCCGGGTTCTTTTCGGAATGTGAAGTTACCTTTTAACGATAGGATTCGCTAATGAAATTTCTATACAAAGTTTAAGATCGTTATTGACTTGGCAGAATGGCTGAGAGCTGCGCCTACTCAACTTGAATAATTATCCGTTAGAATGTTGAAATGCAGTGAAGTGTACTGTTGTGGAGGACATATGGGGCTCGCAAGAGCTGTAGCACACAATACCGTAAGCTGCGATGATTGCTGTCTGCGCCGCTCGCTGCTGACAAATAAGATAACTCTCGTTCTACCTGGATTGACCTTCGCCAATCAAACTCTCCCTACGCCTTGATGAAGTCAAGGACTCCTATTATCCCCTAGTCTAACTATTGGCGTGGTACACTGGTCAGATAATCAGTCCACTGTGATGCCACTCAAAAATTCGCTCGCAGGCGTTTAACTCTGTCCGTTCACACCGCACAATAAGTGTGGCGGCCAACACAGTGAACAACTCTTAATCGCAAGGACTCAATATAGAGTCCCACTCCGATTCGCTCTCGACAGAGGTGCTCTCCCAGTGAAGTACTGAGGAGAGACTTGTTCCTCGCCCTTTGAGTACACGTACGAGTGCACACACTCTCGTTATGTGTTCTCGCTCCAAGAGCGACAATGGAACGGCCCCTCTCTTGGCCAGACATGATGGGGTATATCTTTCAGTCTCTTCTATTACTCCTTCAGCTCAAGGCATCAGAAATATCGTCTGCCAATCAGCATTGCTCTTCTAAAACGGGACACTGACGTTTCGTTTAAGGGGACCAATCCGGAAATCTGTAGCATCGGCGTTTGGCGATTTCTGTCTCCCTGTGAAAACCTCTGAAACTGTGTGCTATGTTTGTAAAGAATGCGTAGGCTAGGCGCTCCCACACAATGTAGCGGAATTTGCTTTTAAGCCGAACACGGGGTCGTTCTTCCTTTCACACGGGCAAACGCTGTCTGCTCTACGGGCGATCGCTGGCCGACGTAGATAGGTTGACTCGTCCTCTGAAGGGACCGGCCTCCAGGGGTGCGGTTTGCCTCTCCCGAACTAAAAGCTTTTGTGACCGTCGTGTCTTGAATGTGCGTGTGTACGCCAGCCTCGAGTATTTCAGTCCCAGTGCGCACTTGGGATTTACTTGTTATTTGCATATCGTTTACATAAATTCGTACAACATTGACTTATCGAGTTTGGGTTCGAATGAAGCGTCTTGATGTGCAGAATATGATTGTGAGGGCGGAATATGTAAGCAATGAAGGTCAGGAGACCACGACGTCTTACACTCTTAATCTCATCTACCAAATTCCTCTTACATATGCATCACTGCAAAGCTGTGATGTTCGTGAAAGTCTCATTGTACCCTAGCAACCACCTAAGGATTCTAAATACAAAATTGACAGTAAACACTAAACGCTACTCATGAGAAAACTAAGAATACTTTATAACTGTGAAAATATTTTTTTACTTCGTTTATATATCTCAACCATACTGCCTCTAGGCCAAGAAGAAATGGAACTACACCGAAGAGGCACAGAAACCTGCCTAATATCCTGTAGGACCCTCGAGAGCACGCAGAAGTGCCGTAAAACGAGGTGGTATGGGCTCGACTAATGTCTGAAGTAGTGCTGGAGGGAACTGATACCCTGAATGCTAAACGGCTGTCTATAAATCCGTATGACACCTCTTCTGAACAGCAGATTGGAAGGCATCCCAGGTATGCTCCATAATGTTCCTGTCTGGGGAGCTTGGTGGCTAGCGGAAGTGTTAAAACTCAGAATAATCTTCCCGGAGACACTCTGTAGCAATTCTGGACGTGTGGGGTGTGGCGCTGTCCTGCTGGAATTGCTCAGGTCCGTCGGAATGCACAATGGACATAGGATGCTTATGTACGTGTCCCCTGTAAGGGTCGTATCTACACGTAACAGGGGCCCCATATCACACCAACTGCACACGCTCCACACCATTACAGACCTTCCACCAGCTTGAACAGTCCCCTGCTGACATGCAGGGTCCATGGATTCATAAGGTTGTCGCCATACACATACACAACCATCCGCTTGATGCAATTTGAAGCGATTCTCGACCGACCAGGCAATATGTTTCGAGTCATCAATAGTCCAGTGTCGGTGTTGACGGGCCCAGGTGAGGCGTAAAGCTTTGTATTGTGCTGTCATCAAGGGTACACGAGTGGGCATTCGGCTCTGAAAGCCCGGATCGATGGTGTTTCAAAAATAGTTCAAATGGCTCTGAGCACTATGGGACTTAACAGCTGAGGTCATCACTCCCGTAGAACTTAGAACTACTTAAACCTAACTAACCTAAGGACATCACACATATCCATGCCCGAGGCAGGATTCGAGCCTGCGACCGTAGCGGTCGCGCGGTTCCAGACTGTAGCGCCTAGAATCGCTCAGCCACTCCGGCCGGCGATGATGTTTCGTTGAATGGTTCGCACGCTGACACTAGTTGATGACGCAACATTGAAAACTGCAGCAATTTGCGGAAAGGTTGCACTTCTGTCACGTTGAACAATTCTCTTCGGTCGTCGTCGTTCCCGTTCTTGCATCATCCTTTTCTTGTAGCAGTGATGTCGGAGATATGATGTTTTACCGGATTCCTGATATTCACGGTACACTCGTGAAGTGGTCGTACGGGAAAATCCTCATTTCATCGCTACCTCAGAGATGCAGTGTCCCATCGCTTGTGCGCCGATTATAACACCACGTTCAAACTCACTTAATTCTTATAACCTGCCATTGTAACAGCAGTAAATGATGTAACAACTGTGCCAGACACTTGTCTCATATAGGCGTTGCCGACCGCAGCGCCGTATTCTGCCTATGCCTATACCAGTTTCTTTGGCGCCTCAGTATATATTACACATAGTTAGTCCAGGAATAAGGGAAATGAGCAATATCTTTACGAAATATCTTCATCAGATGAAAGAAAGAGGTTAGAGGGGGAGAGACTTGGAGTTACTGTAGCGAACAACTGCAAGTTGTCTTAGGCTCCAGTACTTGCAGGTTTAATTTTGGGTCACTGTGTTGTGTGGAAGGATGATTAGCCTAAACCTGCATCAGAGCCTGTATAGCAGAGTCGATAAAAGACGATCCCTGATAGTTGCAGGCGTTTGTTGCGGTTGTTCGTGGGTCTCTCTCAACCAGTCACGTAACGTGTCTCTATGGCAATGCCTAGTCATACACAATGGGTTCAGATTGCGTATTTGGCGACGAATGAAAAAACACAAGAAAATCTTAATGAATCTAACTTCAATCAAGACAAACACATGAACATTTACCAAAACAATTCTTAGACTAGCGTAATCTCAAGAGAAAAACAAATACTTCGAGTACAAATAACTTCATGTACACTGAACACATGAAAATGTACCCCAATAATAATACACTGACAGTGTTATAAAATCACACAATTGACTCTACACTGCTTACTGTATTGTAGTTGGGCAGCATCGTCTATCTTCCGAATACCTTCCTCGAATTTAAACCTCAAGTACACACGTGCAATGTGTGGCTGACGTGGACATGAGGGAATGTGAAACACTATGCAAATCGACTCCAGTTTAAAGCAGATCTGAAGTAACCACCCGTTAGTGACTCGTAAACTTAGCCCCTGAGCAATGACGTATTTACTTTGTGCTGACTGCGGCGATAAGAGCGGCCTTGGTCGTCTGTGTCGTGTGTCAGCAGCGGATGTGTCGACGCCTTGCGAACCTGTTCACCTAAAAATTCTGCTCTGGTCTTGACTGGATATACAGTCCTAAACTGCCCTAAAATAAGTTTTCATGAGGCGATAAAACTATGTTTTTCCCTGGCTACTTCAGCTGGCTGTGTCCACTCGCTAAGGGTCAGTGACGTGTACACTGTCGCGGACTAGTTTCACCAGATCCAATGAGAATTCGCTCTTCTTTCACTGAGTAAAATGCTCCACCCAAACAGGACCTATCCACGTGAACATCACGAATCGTCCCCGCCAGTGTGATGTATTATCGAATGTTTACCAAAGTACCAGCGACTCGCAGTGTTGTCCTTCATTCTGCGTCTCAAAAACGGACTCCCGCTGCATTCCTGAGTGCTTTGGCTCTCACACCCTATACATGTGAGTGTCATGTGAATTTTATGTCAAGCTGATGACGCGCTTTCTGCGTTCTTACATTTCTACCTAAATGTAAGGGTTGTGTTCTCCTCTGAGACCACCCCAAAAGGATCTTATGCTGCGTTAAAATGCGTACTTCAGTGCACGTGTGATGAGTCGCACAACAGTGACTGTCCGCAGCTCGTGGTCTAGTAAGTAGCGTTGTTACCTCTGGATGACGGGTTCCCCTGTTCGATTCCCGGCCGGGTCGGAGATTTTCTCCGCCAGGAGACTTGGTGTTGGTGTTGTCCTCATCATCTCATCAGCATTCGGGAAGTGGTGAGGTTTGAACTGGAAAGATTAGGAACTATTAAGGGTGCTGATGACCTCGATGTTGAGCGCCCCACAAACCAACATCATCAAATGTGACTCATTTTTGTGCGCTGACCGCTGCCGAAAATGCCAGGTGCACTCCGCGCGTCGCGTCCCTAATTGATCTATCGCGGCAAGGGTTCACTGGTTTATGGCTTTTCTAAGTTGATTTCTGTGTCGCTGTGCCCGAGTCGGCTGGGAAGCCTCACTTACACTTCAGTCCACTGCTACAGATATGCTATTTGTCTGTCAACATGCAAATTAGGTGGCCTTTGTTAGTGCCGTTTTTATTACTCTCCGTACAACGCAAATTACGTGATTCTAAGCAAGGTATGGCTTGTGTGGTATCAAATTCATTGGCTCGTTGAGTAAAATCGGGTTCTTGACATAAAAGTTACGTGATAAAAATTATACTACCACCTCACAAATTTGGACAGGTGAGGAGTTATAACACGAGCCACCATAACATGACGGCGTATAATACTATAAAGACCGATTAAAGCAATGTAAGTGAACTGGAATGTTTTCTAAGGCTAGAGTGGAGGTCACAATAGTTATTTGCGCACAGCGGTGCCCATAATTTTAAGAAGAGAGGGAAGTGATGGTGTCCTGAAGGACGTTGCTTCTTCGTACGTATTACAGTGTTCTCTGTAGCACAAAAGTCCTCTTAACAAGTAGATGAAACGGGTCTCGAAACTGTCGTTATTAAAAGAAATAACGGCAAAAAAGATATAGTTTTTAAAATATTTTCGGCCTAGTGTATTTAATTGTAGCGACATCGTGCAGTGCGCCACAACATTTGTAGACATATCCTGCATCATGAAAAGGAAAACAGGAAAGCTACGTACTCGTAATTTTGATTGGCGACTCTGCAGAACACGCAATGTGCCGGCCGGGTATGCAGCAGAGGCTCTCGCCACGCTGGGTGTCCAGCTTGTGTGGATTTTGTTCAGTGATCGACAAGTCAACAAAACTTACAAGTGATTTTTTACCTGAATGCGAGTCAGATAGACTGTCGGAGGAGCAATGGGTTTCCTGTATAGTCTATGATAGACATGCTTAGGAAACGGCAACGTCTGTTTACGGAAAGGAATCCTGAGCGCCTTAGTTCTATGGACCAGTCCCTTTATACGAAGCATCCGTGCATATTTCACAATCTGCGAATTAAAGCTGTTATTTGGCTTAAGAGCGAAATTTTGTAGGACGGATGAATGAAAAATTGCTCTGCCCACGCTGCACACAAGGATATCCAGTTATCCCCTGCCCCCCCTCCACCCCCACATTTGTAAACGTTTAATATCAGTCGTTAACTGTTGTATTTTTCAGTAACTCCTTTCGATTTTCAAATTCTCTTCCCGAGGTAGTAAATTTTTATGTTCAGTAGCTTCTTTTATAGTGAACGACCGCAAAGTGCCTCCCTCCAACATTTATAACTTATATATCTAAAGGTCACTGAGACGATGGCTGTATTTAATTCCAGAAAAATAAGGAAAAAAAGCAAGAGAACGAAGCTAAACCGCGGGAATACTATCAGAGTCACGAAATTATTCATATGTAAAGCAAAATATGACTGTGAAATATCAGCAACTACTAAAACCACAGTTGATGTTGCTTCTTCGTAAACCCACCAAAATGAAATTCCAGATATATGTCCATTGTGTCTTTGATGGCGCAATGCAAACTGAAAGCAAACTTCAAGGCGCTTTTAGGTTTACACGTCTTAAAAATACACCCACAGACGATGCAAGTACGCGTTTAACTTTGTGGCCTAAACAGGCTGAGCCGGAAAGTATTTCGAAACAACACTAGTGTTAACCGCACTCGTATTTATCATTGTAAATATCGTCCTTATATGGATCACCTGCACTGTATGTGAGCGCCATTACAGAAAACCTAAAGGAAGCTATGTTCTCTACTATTGCAAGTCTCGAAACGTTTCGAACAAAGAACATTGTGATTATGCATCGCAAGAGTTTTATATCACCATTACATCTGGCGGGGTGCATCTCCTACATGATTTCTTTTCCGTGTCAAGTATTGATGGTCCCGAAGCCGCAAGAAGAAGTTCATAGCGGCGACAGCAGTAGCACCTATTTTACAAATGAAAGGAAGTGAAGAAGTTTAACTTAAAATGCGACCGTTTTATGTTAGGTTTTACCGTGGCTATTATTTATATGAATTGAAACTACAAGTTTACAGTTACTAATCACGATTTCTTTCATTCCCACTACACGTTTCAGGGGTTTAAACCTCCACCATCAGATGGATTTATGTGAATTAATACGACCGTATGCGTTGTGTGCAACGCGAGAGGAAAAGGAGCCTGTACCAACTGGATGCACTTTTAAATTTATACACGGTAATTGTAAAGTCCATGAAACATTTCAAAACATCGTTACAAGCAAATGGATAAGAACAACGAGACAAATGATACACTATGTGAAAGACGAGGTCTCAAAGTCGGTTTATAAACGTTCTTCAAGATGAGTCAATAAATAAGTCGCAAACGCCAGAATACCGCATACCGCATATACATATGAAGAAGGTGTTTGTGCACATGTCGTGTGGAATTAGCCGATACACAGTATTCCGCAGTCAGTGCTCAATGGT
This sequence comes from Schistocerca piceifrons, assembly GCF_021461385.2. NCBI lineage: Eukaryota > Metazoa > Arthropoda > Insecta > Orthoptera > Acrididae > Schistocerca > Schistocerca piceifrons. The sequence continues at coordinate 54,330,969 of NC_060144.1, read as the reverse complement.
CTGCCGTCATACCAAGATGGCCGGAGTGCTATGAGTGTGAACCGATTAGGGCAATGCAATTTTTGTGATCCAGTACTTTCATAGTTAAATTCGTCTCGTATATGGTTAGAATTGTATTTCATGGAAATTTTTCTTCAATTGGATACATGAATTCAGCAAAAGAAAAGAAAAAGTCACAAACGTTCAGCGTCCCGGCCGCCATGGTTATGCACTGATGGCACATTGTTACGGCGGCTAGCAGTATTTTGTTGCCCCCGGGACAGGTCGGACGTGTGGTTGACAGCAATTTAAGGAACCAAATGAACGTATTATAGCCCGCGAGGTCTCTCGTTAGATGAGAACGCCGTCGCAAGGATTCTGTAATGAAGGATTTTAATGCCTTGTCGGTACAAAAGTAAAATTTCAGTCTGGTACGCGCGGCGTTGACGTCTCTCCCCCAGTTTCCAACTTATTCATTGACTCATCCTCATAAGTGTCCACGTTTCGTCTCACGGTGTCCATTTACTTGGTAGTCAGCTTCTGCCAATACGCGACAAAGCATACCAAGGATGATTGTAAAAACAGCTGCTGCGATGCTGTTTCGCTACTCTTGAAGATTCTCCTGTAGAAGTGAAACATAAACGCTTACCTTGATGTAAAGTCACAAGGAAAAAATCTCAAGGCATCGAGTTTGGCGATCCTATTTGCCATTCGAATAGCACCAGATCAGTGACTGTTGTACACCATGTTCAGCGTCGTGGCGACGTCTCATTCGGGTAATCTCGCACACAAATGTGGAAATGAGAGGAACCCCAGCTTATTGAAAGATGAAATCCCTGCTGTCAGTGTCAAGTTGTGGTATGGTTCAAATGGCTCTGAGCACTATGGGACTTAACTTCTGAGGTCGTCAGACCCTAGAACTTAGAACTACTGAAACCCAACTAACCTAAGGACATCACACACATCCATGCCCGAGGCAGGATTCGAACCTGCTACCGTAGCGGTCGCGCGGTTCCAGACTAGGGCCTAGAACCGCTCGGCCACCACGGCCGGCAAGTTGCGGTATGATCCATAGCTTTAGCATATCAAGATGGGTGGTACCACTGACAGTTCTCTCAGCGAACAAGAAGGCTTCACGGCCACGGCACAGAACACGTTAAATTTTTCGGAATCCCGGACGTGTCAGACAGTTAGTTGCATGTGGATTATCTACTCCCTAATCTGTTTGTGTTGTGTTGTGTCGGTTGGTCTTTCCCGAGACACAAAAAATGGACTGTTCACTGAAGACTGATTTCGGCTTTTCACCGAAGATTAATTTGCTTGCGAAGTCGTCATTTTTAAGGTGGTTCTGCATATAAATACGGAACAGCAGACGGCTTGTAGGAACAGCAGTTTGTATAGCTTCACATTTCATAGCTTATAGAGGATTTTCCACGCTGGTGACTGATGGGTGTTCAGTTCTGCAGTAGTTCGATAGCTCCACTTCGTGGAACTACACAATAAAACGTCTCTCACCCGGCCCTCTGTCTCTTCTGACACGCCCAGTCAGCCCGAACGTTTTGCCTCGAATTTCTGCTACCACTTCACTGCGCTGCTACAAATTGGCGGTGATTTGTTTAACGTACCACGGAAACGTCTTTGGAGATTCACTATCGGTTGGCAACAGGCGAATTCTAGCCCACAAATTACTTTCTCTGCCTGGTTCACCATCATTTTCAGCAATTATGATCGGTTGCGCCCCTGCCTGTGATTTTCCAAACTAAATGGACGGCACCACATTAAAAAATCTTTCAGGTTTCCTCGTTCATGCATGTATCATATGTTACGTTATGTTTAGCCTTATATCTATACCGAGTTTTTGAAATATTTAAAAAAAATGGTTCAAATGGCTCTGAGCACTATGGGACTTAACATCTGAGGTCATCAGTCCCCTAGAACTTAGAACTACTTAAAGCTAACTAACCTAAGGACATCACACACATCCATGCCCGAGGCAGGACTCGAATCTGCGACCGTAGCGGTCACGCGGTTCCAGACTGAAGCGCCTAGAACCGCTCGGCCACATCGGCCGGCTTGAAATATTTCATCGAGCTTTTAACAAACCAGTGTTTTTTATTGTCCCTGAAATCAAAGTCCTCCACAAAACTAATCGCTTTTGTCTTCAGCTACTAGGGACTGGCTTAGGCTACCTCAGAGTCATACAAATCCATACGATAGTGGAAGTTTAAACCCCTGAAACATGCAGTGGAAATAAAGCAATATTATGGCTGATAACAGTAAACTTGTAGTTTCAGCTGAAGTGAGGAATATTAAATTTTAACGTCCAGTCGACAACACGATCGGCAGAGAGCGAGTTCAGGCACACACTGGGCAAGGTCAGAGAACAAAATCGTCCATTTCCGTTTCAGAGAAACAACCCCGTCTTTCTCCTTACTAGAATTAGGGACGTCACGTAAAACCTAAATCTCAACATCCTGAAGAGAATTTTAAGCTGATTCCTCCCGCATGGCTAATGACTGCGTCACATCGCATCATTTTACGAATGATTACTGAGAAGAGAAGACCACGACACTCGGATAGCAGATTTGCTTCAGATTTCGTAGACTTTTAGTCTATCAGAATAACATAATGTGCAAGTAGTAAGACGTGACACGCAACACAGTGCGAGCTGCCAAAATTCGTTTTCGTGGACATGATGGTTTGAGGACAAAGTAGCAAACTGTCAGATTACTGAGGACGTGAACTGAAGACTTGTATGTTTTGAGACGAGCGCGGGCACGCTAATACCACAAAAGATGCGATGAAATCACAGCTAGCTTCGTGCATTCGCATTTCTTCTACGTTTCTGAAGCAAGTACATTATAAGACAAAAAAAAGAAGAAGGAAAACAAGCACGGCGCACCACTAAGGAATTATCAGAGTGGGGATTGCTTGTGTTGTTGGATGTCCTCCTGAGGCATAGCGCTCCAAATTCTGTCCAATTGGTGCGTTAGTTTGTCAAAATCTCAAGCTGGTTGGAGGACCCTGCCAATATGCTCCAAGCGTTCTCAAGTGAGGGAATCCGGCGAACTTGTTGACTAAGGTAGGATTTGACAAGCACGAAGACAGAAAGGAGAAACTCACATTGCGTGTGGGCGGACATTGTCTTGCTGAAATGTAAGTACAGGATGGCTTGCCATAAAGGTAACAAAACGGGGCATATAATATCGTCGACGTACCGCTGTGTTTAAAAGGTGCCGCGGATGATAACCAGAGGGGTGCTGCTATCAAAAGAAATACCACCCAGACCATCACTTATGGTGGGGATACTCCGGTCAGCAATGGGATACCAGCCTAACTATAGACCGCCATGCATCCCGACAACCAGGAGTGATGGTCTGGACTGCCCTTTCTTTTCATAGCAGGACCCTTTTGAGTGTCATAAAATTGTATTGGTACGTAGGAAAAGCCAAGTATAACCGCTGTAAGCGCCCGCGAAAGATGTATTTCGCTACGCCGGAAGGCGAGAACAAATGATAAAAAATTTCATTCAATATTTAAAATTTTTTTTTTTTTTTTGTTAATAGAGAGACTGTCTTTAGTTCTCGAGTGGAGTAGAAGTATTTTTGTAATATGTGTGTGGTAGCCATTTGTGTTGTCTGAATAATAATTATTATTTGTGCAAAACCATGAAAGTTTTCCTTTCTTCCGTGCATCATCTCGATGTCAGCGGCCTGCATCGGTACAAGAAGCCCGATCAAGAACTAATGCTAAACACACGGTCAAGAGAAACTTACGCCGGAAGAAAATGAATATAACCAAGGACACCAGTAGTATGCCAAGAGTATACAAGCAATTTGTTTAATTATATATATTTATATATGTATATATATAAATTTGCACAACTGGCGACCATGACAGGACAGATTGTCTGGCAATTTTTAAAGCACAGCGGTATGTCGTCGATATGCTACGCCCCGTTTTGTTGCTCTTCATGGCAAGACATCCTGGGCTTACGTTTCAGCAATATAATAACCACCCACACACACTGAACTTTCTGTTGCTTGTCTTCGTGGTTGCCAAACCCTACTTGGCCAGGAAGGTCACCGGATCTCTTTCCAATTGACAAAGTTTGCAGCATAATGGCAGAGCCCTCCAACCAGCTCGAGATTTTGACGATCTAAAGCGTCAGTTGGATAGAATTTTGCACGACGTCCCTCAGGAGGACAGCAAACAACTCGGTCAACGAACACCAAGACGAGTAACTGCTTGCACAAGGGCCACAGGTGGAGCAACGAGTTATTGGTTTGCACAGTTTCTGACTCCGTTTCCCTTAAATAAATCGTCGAATTTTTCTGAAATTGTACTCATTTATTTGTCTGTAGCAACGGCCTTGGCGCAGTGGATACACCGGTTCCCGTCAGATCACCGAAGTTAAGCGCTGTCGGGCGTGGCCGGCACATGGATGGGTGACCATCCGGGCCGCCATGCGCTGTTGCCATTTTTCGGAGTGCACTCAGCCTCGTCATGCCAACTGAGGAGCTACTCGACCGAATAGTAGCGGCTCTGGTCAAAGAAAACCATCATAACGACCAGTGTGCTGACCACATGCCCCTCCCAGCCCCATCCTCAGTTGAGGATGACACGGCGGCCGGATGGTCCCGATGGGAAACATGTGGTCTGACGACGGAGTGCTATGCTATGCTATGTTACTTGTCTGTAGATGTGCCTCTCATTTACCGATTTCCATTCCATTCTGATAATTCCTTTGTGGGTGTCGTTAATTATTTATTTATTTATTTTGTCATAGAGTGTATATGCTTTAAAACTATGCGAAATTGTGATTATTTCTCGGGTACCAATTTTTATTCTGTGTGAAACTTAGTGCATTTATAGCGGATAAATTTCACTCAAGCATGTGGCACCCAGTATCTGATATCTGATTATAGATGGTAAATCCAGAGTTTCAACTGACTTACAACTTTTTTTTTTTTTTTTTGCTCTCATAAGATGATACTCAGTAACTTTATAATGCTATTTTTCTGAGTTTCTTTGCGTGATGACTTATACATGGGAGGTTGAGAATGTTATAACTGATATCTTGTAATCACCTACGAGGGGCAATTCATGCTGTAATCTCTTTCACTGATCGTTTTGGACGGTATGTTTGACTTCCATAAAATTTGTTGTTTGCATAGTTCCTTTTGTCTAACGCCAGCGACCATGTGTTGCAGTACCAATTGCTTTGTGAAAACGTGTTTCAGTGACTGACAATGTAATCTACTGAGAGGCCACGATAAGCAATTACGCAAAACTTCGCCATCGGTAAGATTTTTTCAACGCCAGAAGTAAGATTACGTGATAAAGAACTACGAGGCGTGCAGTTGCAGACAGGACGTCAGCAGACAAAACTTTCTCCACCAAACCAGCTGATGGCTAATAAATTTTTCACTGTGTACAGGTCACAAATGAAAAACATATTTGGCCTGCACAACGCCTCACATTTAAAATTATTTGAGTACGATTTTGCAGTCAATGTTCAATTTAAATTTCGTCTGTGCTACTGCTAATTAACTTTCCGCTTTCGTTGCGCATTGTGAAAGTTTCTGCCAATTCCGAATTACTTATAGTACACTCTGATTGCGTTACCAAGGGTGTTATTTAATATCTTGGATTAAACCTCTGGACAAAACCAGGTTCATAATTATTCAAGAACACCCAGGATAAAATTTTACATGGAGTGTCAGCCTCTCGAGTTCAGCTGTTGACCTGCAGGAGAGGGTGTTTTATCTGGGTAGACCTTTCACACTTCTAGCTCTAGCCTGCCCTGTAATAGAAATTTAACAGATTTTTTTTACTCCATTTTTAAATCATGGTACTCACTTTGTATGTACTACAGTCTTTTTCAGGAATGAAAAAAATTATTCTGGAAAATTATAGTTTTTCCAAATGTGAAAATATTTTCCAAGGTATAACATGGTCATGTATCGCTGAAATATAAAAGCGCTGCAAATCGAGAAAATCTGCATATAATAGTTATAGTCTTTTACAGCTTCTTCTACACGAAATTCATCTTTGTAATATTTATCATGATCTATTTCGCTTTCCTCGCTAGAATTCGAATGATTTTCTTCCAAGTAACATTTATTAATTGCTTTATGAGTCTTTTTTGTATATTTCTCTCAACTATGTCTCTTTAAGTCTTTTAATTTTACAAATGCAGCTTTTGTTTTATTGTAAACAGTAATTTTTGCACAACCATTTAAAGTGAAATTACGTTTAAGGTCTCTACTTGGTATTCTTTCTCTAGGAAACCATTCAATTTTTCTCTTGTATCTTGGTAACAGAAACAACCTGTACATTATCGAATTTGATAACATATCTATCTTTCCCACGATAATTTTCAGTCGCAATATCTGTACATTATCGAATTTGATAACATATCTGTCTTTCCCACGATAATTTTCAGTCGCAATATTATAAATAATTAGTTATAATACTTCTTGTAGATCTTCTAGTCTTTCGTAGCTTTTTATTTTTACTTTTCCTTGTATTTGTCCCATTTTTATATTTTACGTCATTTCTTTATCTTCTTCTTTATACAATAAACTCTTTGCTTTTGAAAATTGGTTGAGCTTTGAAATAAATTATTCTGGGAAACAAGTGTCCATTAACAGTGGAAAGACCATATGCTTTTGTTTTCAAAAATGGTTCTTCCTTAGGATAATAAAATATTTCTATTTCTTTTCTTGGAATGCAAATAAATCCTTCATTTTTAAGAATATTTTTATTTTTTGTAAGTTCTATAAATTTATTTTTACTGGGACCTTTAAAAATATATACAGATTTTTTTCAGTTCATTCTCCTAAAACACTAACAAATATAAACTTATTTTTATCATTTACAACAAAAGCATAAATTTTATAAACTGCATTTGTGGGAAAATCTAGCTATTCATGTTTAAAATATTTTTACTTTTCTTCTTCCTTTTTTGTTTCTTCTCCAAAATATTTCTGTATTCTTCCTTTAAAGATTGTGTGTTTTCCAAGTATTCTACTTTTCTTCCTTGCATACTTAATTTTTATATTTCTTGTTCTCGTTTTTATTAAATTCTAAATATGCAATATTAACTGGATTTGTTTTTTTTAATGGGATATGGATAAAGTCTGCTGTCAGCATTTATTCTCTTTCTGGCCACAAATGGACTAACAGTATTTGTTGTTATTAATCCTAATTCTTTACTATTTATTTCTTTTCGTCTTCTAGAAAATAGGCTATTGCTTCAAGAAAAATAAGTTTTTCCAGATTTTATAAAGCATGTTTGTTTTACAGAAATTACATGGTCTCTCTGAAGATTTCTATGCAGTTAGTAGGCAAGCAATTAAAACTAACTGCAGATAAAACAAATTTCATTAATTTTTCTCTTTCTTCAATACCTGTTCCAATTTTTATTTGTATTTGTGTTAGTTTATTGTGCTTCTGTTTGCCCAATAGACATATTGCAAAAGATTGTTTTAAATAAGACAATGACTAATTTTAGAGTATCTGTTAACGATTGCCATATTTTGGATAATGGAACAGAATAAAAGGAGCATTCTCGAAATACTTGCTCTTATTTGTTATTAATTCTAAACAGTATGTTAACGTATTGAATTACTTTTCTTTATTAAAATCTGGGTTGATATAACTATAAATTGTTGCTGCTAGTTTTGTAAATCCATTTTCTTTACTTAATTTAGAAGAAAATGTTTCTTTTAATCTTCAGTCTGGGCAAATTAAAATGTCTATAATATGGTTGCCAGGTTTTTTTATTATCTCATGGCCTCCATAATTATCAGAATATATTTTTATTCTAGAATTAAAATTTATTCTCAATGAACAGTGTTTTCCTCCAGAATTATCATTGTTAACTATTATTATAAATTCTTGTTTATAACCACCTTGCATATAGAAATTACAATTTTTTGTTAAAAATTCCTGCAGAATCTTATCTTATGACTAAAAATAATTAATAATAATATTATTGTAATATTTCTGGTAACTCTCTTAGAAGTGAATCAGTCTTAGAATCTGATAATTCTTGTAAAGATAACAACTGGTTTAGTATATTTACTTATTACATACATATCTACACTGATAACTTGTTTAGCTCCTTTGTATGCTCTTGTCTTTGAACCTAAAAGAAGAGGTAACTTACTTTCAATGTCATAGTTTGTAGATCTAAATTTAGAAAATGCTGCTTGTAAGAATCTGTTAAATGATCCACATATTTCTTTCTCAGCTAAAAATTGTTTTTCGCCTACATCTTTTGTACAGTGTATTAAATGTGTAATGTTAGCTACCATAATATTATCGCAGAATAGTTCTGTAATTGGCTTACATTCTTCTAATAGTCGTTTTCCATTCGTATAGATAACATCTCCAATATTTGCAATAAGATTATTATTACGATTCAGATTTTCTGGAAGTAGCGTCAAGCCAAACATTTCATTCATTGGTTTTACTTCATTTTAAAAAGTTCTGTTATAGTATATTTCGTTTTCTTTTTATTATTCCTACTGCTCGCTTTTGTGCAATCAGTATTTTCTTTCTAAATGATGAGTTACCCCAAAAAATCATTCCATAAGACATTACTGAATGGAAATACGCAAAATGTGTCAGGTGGTCGATATGTCTGTTTTCAAGATTAGCAATTATATGAAAATCAGAAGCAGTTGTGCTTAATTGTCTCAGAAGCTCAATAATATGCTTCTTCCAGTTCAAGTTTTCATCAGTATGTACATCCAAAAACTTAGAGCATTCTACCCTATTTACTGACTCCTGCTCATGTGCTAGACCAATTGGTGGTATTATAAAATAAATAAAAAAAAATATATTGTTATTTAAATATGTTAATTATTCTATCTGTATGATGGTGATTGTGATTGCAATTGTATTTGCTTATCTGGAACGTGGACGTTTAATTATTCGGTATCAGACGCTTGACAATGGCTTTTTCGTAAAGGCAATGTTACTCGTAGTTGACCGTGAAATAAAACTGAATAATCGGACTTCGTAATTAAATCGTTTCCAAAGACTGCTGCAGTAGGTGCGGACTCATAATCTAAATCTCAATATTACAATAATTTGCCAGCCATGCCAATACGTCGTACAGAGGTGATTGTCTACTAAACATAAAAAAGTTACACAGTTAGTTAAATCAGATATATTCAATGAATAAGCCTACAGTTCATAATCCTACTTACTTTTATAAATATAAATTCTTTACAGAATCGAGTGCCTAGTGTGGTTGCAACTCGCAGTATTCTTCTATAACATGAAATATGGCGGTGTGCCAGACAATAAAAATGAAATACGTGCTTCTCGCACCACTTCTACCAGAGCTCTCCTTTCTTAATCAAACATAAGAGTAACGTAATTGTGCTTTTGTTTTATCAGCGACACAGCGCTGCAGTTGTGTGCCATAGGCTTTATTTATTTGTCACTGATTATTTATTTAATTAATATTTCGCGTTTCCGAGGAAACTCACGCTCGGCATGCAAATGTGCCTTTATATTGCCCCCTGAATTGCGAGGCGGAAGGACACACCTGCAGGCGAGCAATTCACCTAAAGGCACAAGAAAATCTAAGTTATCTACAACTATTTACATGACTTACATTACACATTATACACATTATATACAAAATTCGAATGACGCAGGTGCGCCGTAAAAGTTCTAATGTTGGCAGATAGAATGCGCGCATGTGCAGAAGCGTCTGTGTAACTGCGGCACTGCCGTTATATCGTACAGTTAGATCACGCGGCACAGTATTGCAGATCATATTGTTCGTGTGCGCGCGTTTTTCAGTCGTTGCACAAAGAAAATATTCAACCAAGATTACATATGAAGACTACATTCTAGTTTTAAATTTACAATATTTGTTATAACACAATACAACTTAGATTGTTGAATGTTCTTAGTTACATAGTATTATTTTGAAATACTTCAAAGAAAAATGTCCGTATTTTTCAGGTGCGTTGACCTATACACATCGTGTCGTTATTACAGTTCATATTCATCCGCTGCACAATAATTTTTTACAGGTTAGTATCGTCGTGGTAAAGTTTTTTGATCACAGTAACATCGTTGTATAACAACGTGATTAATACATAAGCGTGTCCATTTCTCATTTCCATTTTAGTCGTAGTGATGCAGTTCGTTGTGACTAAAAGCATTGCTTATTACAGATCAGACATGACCCGTCGAGTAATTGGTCCACGTGCAGTTCGTTTTTTACATTCCGTGGAAGCTTGGTTGCAGAACCTCGGACGGCATATAGCTGGCGTCGATCCTTGGACAGTCCAGGTAAGAGTGTCCGTCACATTTCGAGAACATTTCATTCCCTGAAGTTCCAACCAAAATTCTTCCACCCGTCGTGTTGTTTTCTGGACAGGCACTTTGTGTCCATTTAAGCCAGTTAACATCTTGAAGTTGGGTACTGTAGTAATATCACTAGACGATGCACGAATTATGCACTTCACATTTTCAGTTTTTTGCTGAATATAGCTCACCTAAATGTTCGTAGTTATTAATCAAGGAAATCGCTCATCGCGTTCACATAGATACGCTGCATAATGAATGGCATTAACAGTTTCTTTCACATAGGTTTCCGCGTAGTTGCAGAGTTAGTAATGTTCGTTGATGTCCGTGAACAGTGGTTCACTATGCAATGTCTTTTTGGCACTCGTTTTGTTCAAATTTTTACATAGTAACAGTTACACTATAAATCAGTTAAAAAAATAAGTAATTATACATACACACATCACATATTTTCTTAGCACAAACATAATATAGTTGCACATAAACATGTTTACATCATCATTACATCGCTATAGGTTATTACATTGTGTCACATTTGATTACATGAATTGCAGATATTTACATCCTCTTTAGCGGTTTTGCTGGGATATTATCGATGTTTTTTGTGATGTCATCTGAAATTAAGATAGGTTAGACACAACATTCATTACATCAGTAGGCAATACCAGGCGTTTTCACTACTCAATAAATATTCAAAATAGTAAGAGAGAGAAAATGTTCGATTCCTCGCGTTTTGTGCGTGTGTGTAGAGTGTCTGTGTGGCCTTGACTACTGATAGATGCTTTTCGTGTTGAGAGATGTGCGTCTAATCTGTTTCTCAAAGTAAAAGATCGCTTCACAGATGACGTCTGTCAGTTCGTCAGGTGTCACACCAAGTCAGTGGTACCTTCAGTAACAAATGTTCCGTGAAAAATTAATATGTCATCCACTGCTACGTAATCATAAATTTTACTTTAATATTCCGTCTTTCAGGTGGAGGCGCGCGCTGAAAGAAGAGTTCTTCTGTCTTCAACTGCGTCACTGGAACCGCTGAAATGAAAATTTCTATACTACTTATTATCTGTGTTGTAACAACAGAGTTTTTCGAGTTGCTTAGCAATATTTTGATGGGTATGACTTTGACATTATTCAGCATGAAATGCTCTAAGATCTCGGTGTGCGTATAGCCCAATAATTTTGTTAGTTCTAGGATGTTGTAACAGATACGCACCAGGATGTGGTATGTTAACAATTATATAAGGTCCTTCATATAGCAGACGCCACTTAGCGTTGCGTCGTTTGAGTGCTACAGATTTATGATGAGTACGAAGTAGTACAAGCATTCCTACCTCGAATTTTTGTTTTCTTTTTATTATGTTTCTGTGATGTTTGTTTCGTATTTGTGCGTGATGTGTCAATGTAGTCAATACTTCTTTTATTTTCTGTTCAGGTGTGATTTCCTTGTCTGACAACTTAGGTAATGGTTCTATCCACTGATCGTTCTGTTTGAAATTGAACATGATCTCGTTAGGTGTGTAATTCGTATCGTAAATATTTAAGTTATTGTGTACGTCTTCGAAAAGACTTAGGTAGGACACCCAATTAGTATGTTTTGATGAAATATAGGTCCTCATGAATCGATTTAATTCTCGGAAAAGTCTCTCAGTCGCGTTACATTGTGGACTAAACCTCGAAATAAATATACTTTTAATGTTATTGTCCTTCAAGAAATTTCTCCATTTGTACCCAGAGTAGTATGCTGCATTATCTGATAGAATTGCTTTAGGTTTTCCCACGTGCGTCAGGTAATCACTTGAGAATCTTCGTATTATAGCATTTGCAGTGGCGGATTTTAAAGCATAAAGTTTTACATGTTTAGAAAATATATCGTAAAAAGCTAAGATATATTTGACGCCTCCAGAGCTTGCTGGATGCGGTCCACTGATGTCAGTACAGAATTTCCAAGGGTTTACTAGGTAAAATAGAATGTAAATCTGTTTTTGTGGATAAATTCTGAGGTTTTGATTTTTGACATATGACACATGTTTTCAGTTCCCTGTAAATTTTTCTTCTCATATTGCTAAAATAACAGTATGTACTGAGCTTTGCCAAACACTTTTTCGTCCCATAATGACCCCAAACTAAGTGTGTGTGCCAAATTAGATTACGTTCAGACTCTTTGGGAATGCATACACACCAGTTAGTAGCATTTGGATGTCGGCGGTAAAATAACACATCATTGTGTAACTTGTAATACTTAGTCAAAGGATGATTGTGTTTTTCTACCAGTAATGTTATTATCTTATACCAGTGAGGATCAGATTTTTGTAATTCAGCCATGTTTCTGCACATATCAATATAATATTGGTGATACTGCTTGTCTTGCATTAAGAGAATCCTGTAGTCATTTATATTTTCTAAGTCACTGTTGGTATCATTCATACCTTGTGGAAGTCTAGACAAAGTGTCTGCAATGGTGTTGTCCTTACCTCTTATGTACTTAATTTCAAAAGAGTAGTTCTGAAGTGTAACTGCCCATCGTGATAGTCTAGGATGTACAAGTTTACAAGTTAACAAAAATCTCAGGGCCTGGTGATCGGTGTAAATTACTGTATGTTTTCCAAATAAATAATAATTGAATTTCTTGAATGCCCATACTATGGAAAGTGTTTCTAACTCAGTAGTGGAGTATGTACGCTCACATTCAGTTAGAGTGCGACTCGCAAACCCAATAATTCTTATCTGTTCCTCCTCTTTATTCTTTACAACTTGAAATAAGCAACAGCCCAAGCCAGTACGTGAAGCGTCACAAGTCATACAAAAATCTAAATTGAAATCTGGATGGCTCAATATGTTAGCATTCACTAAAGCATGTTTAATTGTATTAATGTCATTCTGGCACTGTTCTGACCAGATCCAAACTTGATTCTTTCTGAGTAGATTTAGCAGATGTTTACTGTTCAAAAGTGGTTGTGGCAAAAAACGTCTGAAAAATGAACATAGCCCAAGGAATGATTTTAACTGCTTTTTAGTTCGAGGGCTAGGAAAGTTTCTGATAGCATCTAATTTACTGGGATCCGGACGTATGCCCTGTGAATTAATGATATGTCCTAAATACTTTATCTCACTGCAACCAAATCTTGATTTTCTTAGGTTGGCTGTGACTCCAGCTTGTGCAAATTTTTCTAAAATTCTTTGAAGAGTGTCAACGTGTTCATTCCAAGATTGTGTAGCTATCAGTATATCATCTACATAGTGTGTGACTGTCTCAACTAAATCGTCGCCAAGCACGGTATCCAGGGCTGTAATGAATACCCCAGAGCTGACATTCAGTCCGAATGGTAGAACACAAAACTGATAGGTTCGCCCCCCCGAACATAAATGCAGTATATTTCCGAGAATCAGGAGTGATACCCACCTGCCAAAACGAATTAGCGAGATCTATTGTGGAAAAATATTTTGCATCTAGAAATTTCTGTAATTGCTCTTCTAAATTTTCAGGTTTTGTGTGAACCGTTAAAATTATTTCATTAATAGCTCGTGCGTCTAACACTAACCTAATGCTTCCATTTGATTTTTTGACAACAAGTAGAGGACTACAATAAGGTGAGGTGGATGGTTCAATGACCTTCCAGTCTAACATTTGTTTTAATTCTTGCCACACAGCAGGTCGTTGAGATAACGGTATGTTATATGTCTTATGGTAGAAGATCTTGTGAGGCTTAACTTCAATCTTGTACACATACGTGTTGATAACACCTAATCGTTTGGTAAAAACTTGTAAATATTTGGATAACACTTCCTGTAGTTTTATACGTTCATGTACACTGAGAGCTGTAGCTTCACTTATCTTATGATCAAGCAATGTTTTCAAGTCCATTAGCTCTGTGTCAGATGAGTGTGTTTGCATGTCTTGAATGTCATTGTCAAGTACTAACTGAACCTTGTACCCTGTACAGTGTTTGTCATGCTTTAGAGTTCTCCTGTCCAAATCAATAATAATTACACTGCCTTTATCATTTAAAATACATTTACCTTTGGAGAAGTCTATAATGCAGTGCTTCTCGCTCATAATATCTATTCCTAATATGCAATTTGTCACAAGGTTTTGTACAACCAGGAATGGCCATTGTACGGTTCCATTACCTATTTTAACGTTTACAAAAACTTGCTTCGTAACCCTACATGACTTATTACCTAGTGCAGTAGTTATTTTACAGTTTTGGGCAGGAAACTCAGGCACAGGTTCCAATTCACACATCTTTTTATAGAAATTAAAAGACAAAACGCTCACAGCTGCACCTGTATCTAGGATAATAGTAGTTGGAATCCCACCTACTACACCAGTAGTAGATGCTAAAACAATTTCATTTGTGTTTAAACGACATTGTGTACTGTCTTGTAAAAGTTCATCTGATATATTGTTATTGTGGTTGTATCTTATAAATAAAACAGGTAGTTTTTGTTTAGAATTACTCGGCATATCATTATTCTGTTGTTCAAGTGTGGTGTCAAATAACTGATTAACATTGAAGTCGCCCCCCAAGAATTCTTCAGCCACGACCTGGGGCAAAGTAGTGACTGTTTCTAGTTTGTTGGATTATCATTTGTACTAGGTACTGACACAGATTGAGGTTGTGCATCAGGTGTCATTTCTATTATATTCACATTCGGATATTGCCTATTATGATCTCCAAACTTTTGCGGTTGTTGTTGCTGTTGCGCATTATAACTTACCTGTCGGTCGTAAGGTATGCTCCAATTTTGTCCTGGTGGCTGCTGTGGTAAAGCAGAGTTTGAATGAAAGTACTGATCGTTACGAGTCCAACCTTGATGCTGTCTTGGCTCGTAGTTATTATTATTTCTATTTCTGTTTGTGTTTTTGTTATTACCTTTGTATCCGTTGTTACCGTTGTAGTTATTACCGCGGTGCCTTTTGTATGGATTGCCGCATGAAATGTTATTACTGTTGTAACTATTGTTTGTATTGGAATACGCGTGTTGATTTTGATTTCCGTACTGAGACGGCATGTGAGTTTGCTGTTTTTGTTGTACCGCGTATCCAACTGTGGGCGCGCCAGAATTGTGTTGGCAAGCCTGCATGTTTTGCTTACCACTAGTGTAAACATTGTGGCTGCTGTTTTGCCGCGCGAAGCGCTGATCTTCAAGTAACATGTCAACCGAATCTAAAGCTGTTAAAAAATAATCTGAATCGTCATCCGGGATATGTAGAAGTTTTTTCTTAATGTTGAAAGGCAATTTGGCCTTCAACGCTCGGAGTATATCACGCGTTGCGACTGGTTCGTCTAAAAAATGTCCCATGTTCAAGTATTTTTCAAAATATCTGCGTAAGTTACCATTTTTACTGTTAAAAGTTTCAGGTTCTAAAATTTGTCTTCTGAGTCGCTCCTGGACGGATTGCGACCAGAATTTGTTCAGAAAAGCACGCTCAAACTCACTGTACGTGGTACATACGTCAGCTTGACTGTATGCCCAGACAGCTGCATCGTCTTGGATGTAACCGACAATATATGAAATCTTTTTCCGGTCACTCCAAGTGCGTGGAAATGCGTTACTAAAAGATTTAAGAAAAATCACCGGATGAATGGTTCGTTTTTCTGGGATAAAAATCTGAAATTGCCTGTGTTTCATTAAGCTTTCATCTTCCTTCGCATTGTGATATGGATTTATTCCACTGTAATTACTGGTATGTTCAGCTGGCGAGTAATTACGATAATGTTGCTGTGGTTTACCATGATAATAGCTTGTGTTTGTGTTTCCACATCGTGGTATGTGTTGTAGTCGTGGTGTGTTTTGTTCTTGTGTATTTGTCGTGTGCGGAATGTGTGTATCATACTCGAATGTATATTGGTTTCTGAACTGTACATTTTGACTGATATTTTCGTTACATTCAGACTGTAGTTGATCGGTGAATTGTCTCATGGGTGCAGTGACGGATTGTACTGCGTCACTGATCAGCTGTTTGTTATTAGTAATGTATTGCGCTACGGAGTCGTGCACAATTGTTGGTAAATTTTCACGTAAGCATCTATCAAAATGTTTGTCTTTGTTCTCAACCCAATCATGAAATTCTTTATTAATATTTTGAAAATGAGCTGTGGCATCTGACTGTAAGATGTCAGTCAGGTGTTGTTCAACATTGTCAAATTTATTCTGTACGTCAGTAATTCGTTTTTCAAGGTTGTCATGTACTGAAGGATATGTTTGAATTTGTTCAGTAAGAACTTCACACGTGACATTAAGGTTTTTTACTTGTGTCTGTAAAAGTGCTACGTCAGTTGTAGTCTTTTCTTGTCTCGTATTGAGCTGGGAAAATTTAGTACTGAGTTCGGTCATCTGTTTGGTCAGTGTGGCGTCTATAAGTTCCACACGCTTACATAAAGCGTCATTACCTATCTTGTTTGCTATGAGATCAGATTTGATTTCGTCATTTTGTGTTTTTAACAGTTCATTTTGTGTCTCTAATTGTGCCTTTAAGGTTGCCATGTTTTCGGCGTTTTGTTTCATTAGCATTTGTAACATGTCGGCAATGTTTACCGTTTGCAAGGTCTCTGCCCCCGCCGCGTCATTAGACGTGACGTCATGCATTAACATGGGCTCTGATTGAGATTTTGAAATTTTTGTAGTAGACGGCCTATCGTCAAAATTTTCGTCAACACTTGCGTCAATGTTTGATGAATCGTCACTACCGGTTGCTGTCGTAAAGTCATTTTCTAACACATGTCTCACGTCCGAGTCGGATTGCGTCTGAATAGTACGTCCTTGCTGTTCCATTTTTGCGTATTGTTTTCTAGTTATTACCATGCCACACGTGATATATGTTTCAAGAAAATTTTTGACACTGATTTTAAAATAAAATGTAGTTGAGCATGAATCGCTCGTAGCAACAATGGCTGTCTGTTAATTTAAAAATATAAACTGAATTTGACATTATTGGTAATGGCTGCTGGCCATGTTACATGATATCGTACAGAAGTTGGCCATATTGTACACTCGTGTATTGGTATTGTTGCATACGTTATTGTTTAGGGAAAAGTACTGAGAATGAAATTTATCACTGAAACTGTTATGCAGAAAAGAAACACTACAGAATTTACTGAAAAGCTAATACACTGAATTATACGTCTGGTCAAGCCTACCAATGCAAAGATGCTGCGTCTTACCTTATTTTGCTGGAAGTTTCATTGCGTCTTCCCGCAAAATTTCAGAATTGGAAAATATCTTCAGATTTTGTTATCTCTCATACATTGACGTCCAGGTCCAGAAAGTTGATTTTTTACATGAAACAAAGAGAACAATGTAACAAATAACAAAATAACAAGTCCTGTCACGGTCGCCAATATAAAATAAATAAAAAAAATATATTGTTATTTAAATATGTTAATTATTCTATCTGTATGATGGTGATTGTGATTGCAATTGTATTTGCTTATCTGGAACGTGGACGTTTAATTATTCGGTATCAGACGCTTGACAATGGCTTTTTCGTAAAGGCAATGTTACTCGTAGTTGACCGTGAAATAAAACTGAATAATCGGACTTCGTAATTAAATCGTTTCCAAAGACTGCTGCGGTAGGTGCGGACTCATAATCTAAATCTCAATATTACAATAATTTGCCAGCCATGCCAATACGTCGTACAGAGGTGATTGTCTACTAAACATAAAAAAGTTACACAGTTAGTTAAATCAGATATATTCAATGAATAAGCCTACAGTTCATAATCCTACTTACTTTTATAAATATAAATTCTTTACAGAATCGAGTGCCTAGTGTGGTTGCAACTCGCAGTATTCTTCTATAACATGAAATATGGCGGTGTGCCAGACAATAAAAATGAAATACGTGCTTCTCGCACCACTTCTACCAGAGCTCTCCTTTCTTAATCAAACATAAGAGTAACGTAATTGTGCTTTTGTTTTATCAGCGACACAGCGCTGCAGTTGTGTGCCATAGGCTTTATTTATTTGTCACTGATTATTTATTTAATTAATATTTCGCGTTTCCGAGGAAACTCACGCTCGGCATGTAAATGTGCCTTTATAGTATGACTATTTGATGTACAGAACTGAATATAGTGTGTGGCTTTTTTTTCAGAATTGAGGGAGAGTCCATTTTTAGAGAACCACGCAATAATTCTTTGGAAACTATTATTTACCAACGCTTCTGCTGCTTTCATTTTAATGCGAATTATTAATGTAGTATCATTTGCAAAAAGTACCAATTTTGTTTGCTGCACATTAACAGTAAGGTCATTCATATGTATGAGGAATAGGAGTGGACCCAAAAATGAACCATGTGGGACTCCCTTTATGTTTCTGCTCCCCCCCCCCCCAAAAAAAAAAAATCACTAAAAATTTCTCTTTGTTAAGTATGAATCGAACCAGCTGTGTATAAAACCATCAATTCCACAAGACTTGAGTTTTTCTACAAAGTGATAAACACAGTTAAAAGCCATGGAAGAATCACAAAAAATAACAGGTCGTGATACATTATTATTTAAGGCTTGTTTTATTTGATGAGTGAATGTATAAATAGTATTTTTCTGGAATCCAAATTGTAGTGTAAATTGTTTCTATTTAAGTATGAAACATTTTTTCGAATATTTTGGAAATAAGATGTCAGTAAAATATCTGGAATATAATTATTTAAGTCTGACTCATCGCCTTTCTTATGAAGTGGTTTAACAGTTGCATGTCTTAACCTGTCAAGAAAAATTTCCTAATGCTATGTTGCATTGCATATATCACTAAGGACATTGCTTATTATGGTACAACAACTTTTCAGAAGTCTGTCTGAAATTACATCAGCCCAATATGAACTTTTGTTTTCTTAGAATGTTTATAATTGTATTAATTTCAGTGAATCATGTTGGTGCTACTTCTATATGCTTAAAGTTTTGTGGAATGACATGTTTGTATATACTTTAGCTTCTTCAACTGAATGAGTTAATCCCATATTTGCTGCTACATTTAGAAAGTTATTGTCAAAAATACTTGCAACTTGTGGATTATTAGTCACAACATCGTCATTTGGCTTAAGTGTTATGGAATCTTGTACACTGACTGGTGTCCTATCTCCTGTTTGACAATGTCCCATATAGTTTTAATCTTACTACCTGCATTATTTATTTCTGTCAGAACATGCATCTCTCTTGACATTTTAATGACTTCCCTTAAAATACTACAGTATTTTTGTAGAATGCAAGTAATGTCAGATCTTGACTTACACATAAATTTCCCCTCCTGCTCTTACATCAAATTTTAATTGCATTAGTTGTCAAAGGCTTACTTGTCTTTTTAATGGATCTTCTGGATAATTTTATAGGAATGCAATTTTCAAATACTGACACAAATTTACTATTGAATAAATTGGATTTGACATTAGCATTTTTTTCTACATGTACCTCGTGTCATGCCACCCATTTTAGCTTAATCTCAAAACACTGTCTCCTGTTCCCATTAATAAGCCTCACTGCTTTGTATGAACCTGCCTCAAGATTGTAAATTGCCATACTGTTTGTTTCCATTAACTGTGCATCATAATCAGAGAGTCCACTAGCATGCTGCATACACATTAATTGTTTCAGCCTGAGCATTGACTATAAAAGTGTTATCAATCAGTTTCCTTGTAAGGTGGCTGTAATTTCGCATCTTACAAGCATTCATCTACATACTTTACTGTGATTTAAAACCGGAATTAGGTATCATTTGATAGGTTGTACATCGTATATATGAATATTTAAAGAAGACTGACATTGTCACGTACACCTTGTAGATAGCTGTTAACGTTTCCTGCATGAAAAGTGATGGATTGTCTTCATTATCAAAACGACTTAATGCATGATTTCCCATACTACCAGAGGTTGGAACGCCATTGGAAATGAAATGCCAGGCGTAACTCAGGCCATGAGTGGAAAAGCCTACACAAGTGTGTTGGTCTGCACAACACAGGAAGTAGCCAAGACGGACGGTCTGGTCACCTGAGCGCTGAAGCACAATACAGTGGTGACTGGGCGGTGTTATAGCAGGGGCCGGAAGGATAACCGGATAATACTTCGGAAACTCTGATAATCTTGGAGTACACACAGAAGAACGAGGAAGCGTTACCTTGGAAATCACGCAGGCTAGGTTATTTCCGAGGATTTTTTCCTTGAGAAGCGCACCATTGTATGAAGTCCTAATTAACGGGTGTAGGTACTTCCTCGCAAACTTTCCGCGCTGGACGACAAAAGACTAAAATATGGTTGGTCGGCATTCAGAAGAATCTGTAGAGAGGAAGAATATTCCGTTGCTTCGAAAATATGATTTGCCTTCTGCAGTTGGCGAGGAAGGGGAACTGAGCTTTGCTAGGAAGCCAGTAGTGGAGAGAAAGGGTCTTCCGTTTTGAGCGCCCGTGTCTGACGATCGCTCAGTATCAGCTATGTTGCTACAGACACACTTGCTGTCTTTGTTCTCAGGAGATTTTATAGTTAGAACGGTTAGACACTGTACTGTTGCGAATTTATACGATTGTGGACCTCGCCTCCAGGTAGGGAGTCGTCATTGAGTACCCAGCGTTCAGTGATTGAGAGCACTTCTGCCTATATTCACATTGAGACGTTATCTGAGCTCTGTCCTTATGGCTGGGAGTTCACGTTTCTATTATGTAGAACACAGAGAGGAGAGGACAGTGTTATATTAGACTAGCCAGAGGACCGCCATCTGCCGTTCTAGTGTTTGAAAGTTTTTTATTTTGTGGCTGAAGTTCTTCCATCGTCGCACACATGTACGAGAACCACACTCCGACGCAACGGATGCAGTACCTACTGTGATATTTGCTAACTGCTTTGGTTTATTAGGGTTATAAAGCTAAACAGCTGTGATCACGTAAGTTAATTTCCACTGAGGTTGCACACCACTGTAGATAGTATTGTCATCCAGTGTTTGGTACGTAGATGATGTCAGTCATCTCGCATTATTTATATTAGATCGCGTAGCCATAAAAAGGGGCAGATTTGGGCAATTGTTCAATAATATTAGTTAGGAAATTCATTTGCATCTCTTTATGTCCATTGGACATTGATATATAAACATTTGTAATATATAAAAGCGTTTTAATCTATAATAAATGTATAAGCAGAAATGACATTTATCATTTAGTAGTTACTAGTTCCCTTAATCATTCATTTATATTTATGTTGTAATTTACATGTTAAAGAGCAAGAAGGTGGAGATAATATCACCATTGAGAGATCCTAAGATCTGCTTCACGGGATTGTCAGACAGAGCCAAATCTTCATTTTCGCATTCAGTATTTTTTGTGGAGCATATTCATTTTTACATTCGCCTGGAGTAGCATCTTGGATCCTATTATTTTGCTGTAGACAAGTTGGAAAACTGACTACTGAAATTAGATTGAAACCTCCAAATAATATTTCGTGTTCATTTCCTGTCTGTATCTTCTAAGAAATCTACATTGAAATCTCCGCAAAATACTGTTTCTTGTTGTCTACCATGTAACTCAACAATGCATCCAGATTTCTCATAAATAATTGAAAGTTTCCTAGAGTGGATCTGTAGACTTTTACAATTGTCAGAGAGGTGTTCTACGAGCATTAACAACACGACTAACGTGAACATGCTTCTAGGTTCTAATCAACACAAAAACTATTTGTTTCAATAATTTTACTTTATGTTCAGCTTTCACACATGTTGCAACTCTTCCTTTTTCCATGTTATCTCTGCACGAAAATGATACGAGTCTATAATCTATGATATATAACTACTGCATTCCTGTGGTTACACAGAGAGGCACAGAACATCTATCCCTTCAGAATTTTCTACATCTTCTAGGCATTCAGTAGGCTCATCTTTCTTCTTTTTCCAACCATCTAATCTTATGATGAGACAAATTAATTTTATATTTCTGGAAACTTTTACACATATTATGGTTTTTCAGTAGTTACTGTCTGTTACCTGTGCCTCTTTGACTCAAGTAAGCACAAACATTTTGTCCTGTGCACTTGTGGACCCTCCCCTCTCCCTCCTATACTTTTTGGGAGGTGCTCGGTTATGCTGTCCTTCCCCCTCACATTCAAGTAATAATCAGTGAAACTTATTTATCGGTGAGTTATACAGCTAATTTCCAGGCGTCAGGCAAACATAGAATAACACAGCCGAAGTTCGTTGAACGTTGGTAGTACAACATCGAAGTGAATGAAAACACTTTTAAACCGACGCTATCAGGAAATACCTAAACCACTCTAATGGATCCAAAACAACACGTAACCATTATACGGCAGGCAGAAGTTAGCACTAGCTTGCATCACACCTCTGATTTTCACTGGGTTTTAAATCACGGGAGACACGAAACGGTTGAATAAAAAGGACGATGTTTATAACAATATTATTATACAGCCACAATCCGGAAATTATGGTAAGCATTGTAAGGTATTCAAAACAACTCGTAACGCTCCGTCACAGCTGTTGTTTATGTCCGAGGACTTCAGTGCGCCCGTCCGCCACGGCTGTCAGCTGCCAACTACGGATACTTTTGTTCAGATACTGCGTTATCCACTCGGCCTTACTGTGTCATACAGACATGGTTCGCCCAGTAACAACTTTGGACACATGAGTGGGCCACTGCTTCTTTTCAGACGAGTCCTGGTTCTGCATACACCTCCATCTAGATGATTACTCGACAGTTCACGATTAAGTGCCTGGCAGAGGGTTCACCGAACCACCTCCAAGCTATTTCTCTGTCGTTCCATTCTCTAACTGCTTGCGGGGAAATCGAGCACTTAAATATTTCTGTGCGAGACTGATTTCCCTTATTTTATCATGATGATAATTTCTCCCTTTGTAGGCGGGAGCTAACAGAATATTCTCGCAAGCAGAGGAGAAAGTTGATGATTAAAATTTCAAGAGACGATCCTGCCGCAACGAAAAGCTTTGTTTTAATGATTACCACCCCAATTCAAGTATGAGGTCCATGGTACTCTCTCCCCTATATCGCGATGATACAAAACGAGCTGCCCTTCTTTGAACTTTTTTGATGTCTTCTGTCAGTCCCATGTGCGCTGATCCCACACCACACAGCAGTAGACAAGAAGAGGGCGGACAAGCGAGGTGTAAGCATTCTGTTTAGCAGAGCTGTCGCACTTTCTAGGTATTTTGACAGTAAATCGCAGTCTTTGGTTACCTTTACACACAACATTATTTCTGTGATCTTTTCAGTTATAGTTATTCGTGATGATGATGACGTTTGGTTTGTGGGGCGGTCAAGTGTGCGGTTATCAGCGCCCGTACAAATTCCCAACCTTTGCTCAGTCCAGTCTCGCCACTTTTATGAAAGATGATGAAATGATGAGGACAACTCAAACACTCAGTAGTTATTCGTAACTGTGATTCCTAAGTACTTGGTTGACATTATAGCCTTTAGATTTGTATGATTTATCGCATAAACGAAATTTAGCGGATTGCTTTTAGTACTCATATGGACGACTTCGCACTTTTCATTATTTAAATTCAACTTCCACTTTTAGCACCATACAAGTATCGTGTCTAAATCGTTTTACAATTGGTTTTGATCATTTGATGACTTTACAAGACGATAAATGACAGCATCATCTATAAACAATCTAAGAGGGCTGCTCAGATTGCCTCATTTATGCACGAAGGTTGCTCAGAAAGCAATTCACAGCATTTTTTTCTTAGCCGAAAACAATGCTACGAGTGCGAAACGTTACGTATGTATTATTTGCAGTCTCCTGAGTCAGCGCGCCAAGTTTCCGTCACTTCCGACAGATAGCGTAGCTGCAGGACAGTTTCAAAATGGCACCAGTAGGTGGTGTACGTTACAAGCAACGTGCCGTCATTGAATTTCTCACTACAAAGAGAGAAACTGAGGGGAATATTCACAAACGCTTGTGCAAAGCCTATGGAGTATTTGCTGTAGACAGTACAGTTAGTCGCTGGGCACGAAGGGTGAGGTCATCAGAAGGCGGTTCGGCGGAGCTCCACTATTTGCAACGGTCAGGGAGACCATCCACGGCTGTCACACCTGACATGTAGCAACGAGCTGATGTTGTCATTCACGAGGACAGACGCATTACGACCCGGCAGTTGGCGCTGTATCTGTCATTGAGCAAAGGAAGTGTGGATGCAATTATCCGCACTCTTGGGTATTCAAAGGTGTGTGCAAGATGGGTCCCGCGGTGTCTAACGGTGGATCACAAATCTCACAGAAAAAGCATTTGTCTCGATTTGTTGCAACGCTTTGAGGCTGAGGGGGAGGCCCTCTTGTCCCGGATTGTGATAGGTGATGGAACTTGGGTTCACCACTTTGCGCCCGAAACAAAACGACAGTCGATGGAATGGCCTCATACCAGCTCCCCACAGGAGATCACCGTGACCTGGAACTGTGAAGGTGTGATTCTCATTGATGTGATGCCAAGAGGCGGTACCATTAATTCAGAAGGGTATGTCAACACACCAACAAAATTCAAGACGTTACAGCAACCCAGAAGATGTTTTGCTGCAACACGATAACGCTCTGCCCCACACAAGCCTGAACACATCGTAAAACAGAGCTGGACAGCGTTACCCCATCCACCCTATACCTCTGACCTAGCCCCCTCGGACTTCCACTTGTTTGGGCCATTAAAGGATGCCATTTCTGGGAGACATTTCCAGGACGATGAGGAGATGATTCACACAGTGAAGGACTGACTCCGCCACCAGGACAAGGATTGGTACCGACAGGGCCTACACGCCCTTGTTTCGCGCTGGAGGAAGGCCATAGAACGGGATGGAGATTATGTGGAAAAATAGGGTGTGTGTATAAAACGCCATTCTTTCGTGTGTGTAATTCTCATTATGTTCAATAAAGAATAGTTGAAGAAAAAATGCGGTGCATTACTTTCTGGGCAACCCTCGTGGGTCAGGAACAGTAGAGGGGCTGTACAGTTTCCGTGGGGAACTCGATGACTTTCCGTCGATTACTACGGACTGCGACCTTTCTGACAGGAACCCACGTATGCAATCGCACAACTAAGGTGATGCTCCATAGGCGCAGTATTTGATTAGAACTCGCTTTTGAGAAACGGTGTCAGAAGCCTTCTGTAAATCTAAAAATATAGAGTCAATGCTCTATGTTCCATTGCGCCCGCAGCATAGTATACGTCAGTATAAGGCGTAATGAAAATGAATGCTCCAAAACTAGCTGGAATAAGGTAATGCATTCTTAACATTTTGCACGACAGGCGTGTTTCGGATTATTGCCATTAATTAGGTGACGTCTAGAGGAAGTGACGACGATACTGCATCTATAGAAATTTGTTTGTCATATCTTGTAGTTAAGAAACGTAAAAATATACGCTTTTGTAAGATATTTTGACTGTTCAGTTTTGACAGTAGTAAAGAACTGACAAAATATCTGTCAAAAACGTATATTTTTACGTTTCGTAACTACAAAAAGTATTATACTTACCAAATATGACAAAAAAAAGTACTACAGATGCAATATGGTCGTCACTTCCAACTAGACGTCAGTTGATAATGGCAAAAAGCCGAAACAGGTCTGTCGTCTAAAATGTTAAAAATACGTTACCTTATTGCAGTTAGTTTTGGAGTAATCATTTTCAATATTGAATCAACTGGCATAATCTGTCGATAGTATTCATTACTTCGTGAGAATAAAGAGCTAGTTGTATCTCACAAGAACGATATTTTCTGAATCCGTGCTATCTGTCAATAAATCGTTTCCAAAACATACTGCAAATGGACTTTTGTGATATTGGTCTGTAATTCAGTGGATTACTCCTTTCTTGGGTATTGGTGTGACTTGTGCAACTTTCCAGTCTTCAGGTACAGATCTTTCGACAAGCGAGCGGTTGTAAATGATTGTTAAGTATGGAGTTATTTTACCAACATACTCTAAAAGTAACCTGACCGGTACAAATTCTGGAGTGATTTAAGCTTCTTCGCTACCCCGAGGATATCTACTTCTAAGATATTGATGTTGATAATTGTTCTAGATTCAAACCCTGGAATATTTACTTCGTCTTACTTGCTGAAGGAATTTCCGAAAGTCGTGTTTACTAATTCCGTTTCTTACGCTGCCATCAATGACATCACGCAGTGAAGGTATTGATTGTTTCTTGCCGATGGTACACTTTACATGTGACCAGAATCCCTTTTGCATCTTCTGCCAGATTTTGAGAGAGAGTTTCGTTGTGGAAGCTACTGAAAGCCTCTCGCATTGAAATTCACGCTAAATTTCTAGCTTCTGTAAAACTTCGCCATTCTTGATGGTTTTGCGTTCTTCTAAATTTGGCATGCTTTTTTCGTTGCTTCTGCAACAGTGTTCTACCTCGTTTTGTGTACTATGGAGGATCAATACACCGCTTATTA
Organism: Schistocerca piceifrons; assembly: GCF_021461385.2. Classification (NCBI taxonomy): domain Eukaryota; kingdom Metazoa; phylum Arthropoda; class Insecta; order Orthoptera; family Acrididae; genus Schistocerca; species Schistocerca piceifrons. The sequence goes on along the minus strand of NC_060144.1, from coordinate 54,304,255 downwards.
ATTTATGTGGTAGGCTATATATCTCTGAGTTTCCGTCGATGCGAACAGCATCACGTTGGAAGCTAAGAGGAGAACGAACACTGCTGGATTTTGTTTGTCACCGTCATATGGCTCAACATGTGGCGTGTTGGTGCAGGGGTGCGACTGGGAACACAGCACGGTCATTTCTGGTTCGCATAGCCGGCAATTTAGACAGCAGCCGTCACGTTTCTGACTTGTTATAACCGGTGGCTGTGTCGTGTATTCGAGGCCTCTGTGAAGTAATTTCTCAACAACGTAATGCAAGACTGCTTATTATCCGCCCTGTCTTGACCTGCCTCGATAATAACATGTTCCACTGTTGCATTGGCTCACCCATTGCAAGCATCTGATCAAGAGTTGGCAAGAGACTGACACTCCACCATTTACTAGCTGTTACGACTGGTCAACTATTGCGTCAAGTTGACGCAGCAACGGAGTGCTGTATCTCTATGTGACATCCAAGCTCAGTTCGACTACATGCTCAGTCTGTTTAGAGCCATTGTTGCTGCCAGAGACGGGAGTTCTACGTGCTACGAAAGCCGTCCAATAAGTGATGCAATTCATTTTTTTCTCGGCCATTTTCGGCTCAAAAACGCGGAATTTGGTGCGGCACTTTGAGGAATATTCCCGCTTCTGTGCCCCGTAGTTACATGCAGTTCCGACACGCGGCGCCGCGATAAGTAGCCTTCAGAATGGCGTCCGTAACGAAGGTGCGTTCCGAGCAGAAAGCTGACATTGAGTCGATCTTGGTGGAGAACCAGAGCATCGCAGATATTCACAGGTGCTTGTAGAATGTCTACGGAGACCTGGCAGTGAACAAAAGCACGCTGAGTCGTTGGGCGGTGTACCTTCCATTACTGTGGCAAGGTCTCGCAAACCTGTCCGGTCTCCTGCGTGCCAGCTGATCGCATACAGCTGTGACTCCTGCTATGTTGGAACGTGCGGACACTCTCAGTGGAGGCGCTGGGTGGATCTCAAACACCTCGCTGCTCAACTGGACGCCTCTGGTGGGAGTGCTGACAAAACTTCATTGGACTGTTCTCCCTCATCCAGCCTACAGCCCGGATGTCACGCCTTCCGACTTCCATCTGTTTGGCCCAATGAAGGATGAACTCTGCAGTAAGCAGTACGGGGATGATGGGGAGGTCACTGCTGCAGCAAGACGTTGGCTCCGACGTCGACCAGTACAGTGGTACCACGTGGGCATTCAGGCCCTCCCAGTCAGGAGGCGGAAGGCCATAGCACTGAACGGAGATTACATTCAAAAATAGGGTTTTGTAGACAAAAGAATGGGAAATAATATGGTGTCCTGAAATTCTGAATAAAACCAATATGCTTTCAGAAAAAATGAGTAACATTACTTATTCAACTCTCTTCGGAAATTTCGTACCCTGTACTACCCCAAAATCACCTAGGTATTTAATTATGTGTTCTTCCAACTATACTGAATACACACAATAATAAAAATTTCTTTATCACGTGTACTTCCTGCTGTTGTAATTGTGGTGGCCAGCAGCGTATCAGTTATGGATGGAACCGAAAGGGATGGATGGATTGAATAGAAAAAATCTACCAGCGACGACACGTACAGATGCTTCACTTTACCTTGAAGTTCTGTCTACGAACTGTAATTCGCTTTCAACATTTCTCTTAGGTTTCCCTCACAGCTTACTCAGTCTACAAAATTGAATAACGTGGGGATATGCTACTACTGACTCAACTTTCTCCAAATATACAAATGCTATAAACGTAAATTCGCCTTTGTTCAACTTATCTTCTAGGATAGTTTTTAGGGTCAGTACTACTTCGCGTGTTACTGCATAAATGTTCCGCAAAGGTGTTTGCACTGTTTCAACTTTAATAACTCGAACAAAAATAACAAAAAGTATAAATTTTTAAGTTGCAGAGGTCGTCACAGCATTACTGTTCAAAATGTTCAAACTGTCCTCCGTCGGCAGCTTCTGCAACATTGAGGAACAGAACAAAACATCTGTGCTGAGGTTGCCATTGGAATCGATTCACAGGCTCTCAGAACCGGTTCCCTCATGTCAAAATCAAATGGTTCAAATGGCTCTGAGCACTATGCGACTTAACTTCTGAGGTCATTAGTCCCCTAGAACTTAGAACTAATTAAATCTAACTAACCTAAGGACATCACACACATCCATGCCCGAGGCAGGATTCGAACCTGCGACCGGAACGGTCGATCGGCTCCAGACTGTAGCGCCTAGAACCGCACGGCCACTCCGACCGGCCCTCATGTCATCCAGCGCACTTGGCATCGTGGTATAGACAGCGTCCTTCAAAGCTTCCCACAGATGGAAGTCTAGCGTTGTTGCACAGGGAGATCTGGATGAAAACTCAACATTTCCCCGTCGGTGTATCCATCTCTCAATAAATGTTTCATCCGGGCGCTGCCGCATATCACGATGGCAATGTGATGGTGCACTGTATTGTTGGAAAAAACGAAACAATTGTCATCTGAGTACAGTGAGTGAGCAGCTAGTAAAATTCATACCTGCAATATGCTAAGCTGCTTTATAGTTCTGACTATTCCTTCAAAAAAGAATAGCTCTATAAGTCCTCTAATAGACATACCACACAACACGAGTAACCCAGGAAGATTCACCGCGCGTTCTTCCGTAACGGCGGGGGGGGGGGGGGGGGGGGTGGATTATCTCTTCCTCAGTACATACAGATACGATGATTGATGGTCCCATTCAGTCGTCTCATCAGACCAAACAATGACCTCACTCAACTATTCATTACCAGAAATACATTCACAAAATTCGAGGCGCCTAAGCGGACCGTCCTCATTCCTCACGTGAAACAATGTCGGAATGTAGGTTTCTACTTTAATTTTCAAGCCCTGACTTGCTTTAATCATAAGTATATGTCTGAGTGATGCTAAAGTTATTATTTTTACGTACAGTAAAGTATTATATTCTCAATAACGTCCAAATCCTTAGGTACACCCTTAATTTTTCTGTATAATTTAGTGAATTTATTCATGGCACTTATGTTGCCTATGCACGTGTTCACCTTCAGAACTCAAATTAATAATCAAATTAACTAATTTCATACGATAGAACCTTGAATTGCTGGTGTACCCATATACCACCACAATAAAATAAAAACAGTGAATAGTAGAGGGAATATGAATGAGAACAATGGCATACTTAAGTTTATAAATAAATGGAAAAGTTTTATTAATCCTTTTGTAACTACAACTAGCTGATAAATCTTACACAAAAATTACAAACAAAAATCAGAAAATGAATGGTGTTTGATTGGCAAAGAATACATTGAAGTGGAAGCTACACAAATTATCTTCTTTTACACCGCAATCTGACTTTGTTTCATGACTCCACTCTGAGGCCCAACTGTATTCAAATGGAATCAGTTATGACCAAGAGTAGCACAAACTATGGTTCACCTGAAAACAGGGAGCTGCGAATATTATTTAACAGCCCGAAGCCAGTGCAGCCATACTTCAACTTTTCCCCTTGATTCAGACGACAGCAGAAAACGGCGCGCTGTGGGCAAGGAGCGGTGTGCAACAGCAGCCGTAATATTCTGACTCATCCATGAAAATTTGCAAACTACGCGATCTGGTGTTTTGATTACTAGAACGCGGGAAACTTCCCGATCAAAGCCCTCAAATTCCTGCAAGTTTCAGTATGAGGTGCACCCGATCACAGGTCTGGCCAAACCAGTTAGACTTGCAGGCACGACATGCATGCTGGAATTGTTAATAGCCGACTTAGGGCGAATAAGTCAACCCTCGTGACGCACGATATGACCGAGATGACGTGCTGTTCCAAGGCCAGTCAGTACATGTGGAAACTGTCACTGTCTCTTAGTCCACCACAAGATACAGACCACAAGTCTCACCCACTAGGCGAAGACGTGAAGTTCTCCACCAAGGGAGGATCAGAGGACGAGGACGGCAAAGAATCACCACCTCTTTCCACCAAGACTCGCTATGGGAGGCGAATTAGCAAAACCGAAACCGCCCCCACACTGCGCAAACCAATCGAACTCTCTTCTACTCATCGAATCTTCCCTCTTGACTGTTCTGTTGGCCTGGTAACCAACCAATCAAAGCACAGCACTGGGATTTCCTCGACGGGACAGCAAGCTTCCACTTTAAATACCCCGAGAGGAGCCAATCAGCGACTCAAAATCTCTTTTGTTTGAAAAAAAAGATTTTAGACCAGGAAGGCATCGTTCTCTCATCAAACATAGCCATGTTTTGACAAAAGCATCTACCTAGGCGAGACCAAAGTTCCTCGTTTATGGAGAGATCTAATCTTACCCGGCCGACCATTTTCAGTTTCTGAAAGAAGGCTGTTAAGCTTCCCAGAAAGTCGTGCCCGCGAAATATATGTTTCTGCCGCTCGCTAAAAGACCTGATGACTTCCAGGAGTCAGGGGGTTACCGTCTTGCCGACACTAAACACGTACATCAGCCACTCTGTCAGTATTGTCCTAGCTTCTCAAGTGAGAGTACACGGAGTGTTATGATCTTCCCACCGTTTGCACAAAAGATCAGTTTACAGCAGTCTCTCTTAAACGACTCTCTCCACCCACTTTCCACCAACTGCCCAACTTCGCGACGGACTGCCGCGTGTCCGGATAAAATCTTTGGCGAACCGACGTCCTTCTGTCCATCCCTAAACAGAGTGCGGAGAGAGCTGCAGTCAGAAGTCTCTCTACAGGTACGATCCACTGACTGCTGCTTCCGAGAATCACTTGCACAGTTAGGACGCTGCACGCAGCATTTATGGTCCCCAATTCATCTCTCCCCATCACCTCCACTGCGGCCCCTTGGGTACACGGTCTTTACAGGTTAAATATGCAATTATATGAACATTCTGCCCACAATTTCCTCATGTAAAACGCCATTACCCACATATAGTAAATGTAGTACTGCGGAACACCAAGATCATGACCTAAAATATGAACGTCAATATGACTGACAATGATGTTATAGTGAGAGAGTGGCTTGCAACCTCTCATCTTGCATTAAAATGCGGTGCACACTTTCTCTGCTTACATCTGATTCAAGAGCAGTTCACCATATGCGCTTCTTTGGGGATCTTGCGAAAGCTTGTACCAGTGCATCGTCCTCTTTCAACCGCTACTGATATCTTTCCGCCACACAGTTCCTTCTTCAGATCACGTTGGGTTCCTTCCCTCTCAAATTAGTAGCATAATTTCGTTATTGTTGCACGTGATGGAGGCACAATATGAAACTCTGCCCCCCATTATCTCTGCACTTCTGTCCGCTACTTAGCTGAGTGGTAATGTGTTTGCCTACCATGCAGTGAGCCTCGGTTCGATTCCCGGCGTGGTTGGAGATTTTCTTCGTCCGTGGAATGGATGGTGTTTTGTCCTCATCCTCTCATCGTCACCAACACGAAAGTCGCCCAATGTGGTGTCGACTGAAATAAGACTTGCACCCGGCGGCCGAACTTCCCCGGACGGGGCCTCCCGACCAACAATGCCACAAGATTGTTTCATTTCTGCATTTCTTTCATGTTTTTATATTCGAAAAACACTTTCAAACCCACTTTCTTTACTGTACGGACAAGTTTCCAGCAATTCTTATTTACGCTTACTTACTGACAACTGAAAACAACCAAAAGGAAAACAAATGAATGGCAACACTCAACAAGTATATGAACATCACTTAATCACAACTGGACCAGGTTATCTTTAATACTTCCTCCGTAATTAAAGTTCTAACAATGTAAATTCCTTTGTGGGTGGGAGACCCTGTATTGCTAGAACGAAAACTGATTACGGACAATGGCAATCATAAATAATCGGTAGGAGGCGATAAACGTATACTCCAAAGTGCACCGCTCATTAAGCAAGTTTACTTCAAAATTTCGGAAGTATGCGAAGATCTCCATTTCATCGACCATATCGAATAGCGTGGCTTTGTTTGACGTTTAGAAAATACTGAGTTTCGCTGCTGTACTATGGACTGAAAATTTTCTTTAGTTAATTAATATTTTTCCCGGTTAGCTCTGCATTCTCTTTAAACTGGTTTTTGACATTTGTGTCTGTTACAGAATTTTAAATGTCAGTATAATTTTAAGCTCCAATTATCCTCGGTCTGATTTATGTTACAGGGTAGCTTTAATTTTTTTCCAATATATTGCTTACAGCCACCTCATACCAGCTGGGTAAAATATGGTTCTTAACTCCTTGCGTGTTTTAAGATGTGTTCCGACAGCTTTAACTTGAGTACATTAGTAGTTCCATGTAACGCATAATTGATTTTGCTATGCGTTATTCAGGCTACACTCAACAGCTGTCATTTCATAATCGTTCTGACCAACGCCGGAACAGGTCACGTGAAATAAATCACTACTGTTACTGGAACAGCATTCTTAAACACTGCAGGTTAGCTATCGCTTGAAACATGGAGAATATAACTGATCCTAGGTGAGTTGTGGTTCACTTTATGATCATTGTTCATTACTTACGAAGCTCGTTCTGAGTCTCATGGTATGTTATATGGTGTAATGGGCCAGACGGAACAAAGTGGGAAGAAAGAATAATAAGTGAGAAAACTGCGTAACGCATTGCAGAAGCAAAACCCAGACTCAGTAGGTTGCCCAACGGAGGACCAATTAACTAGAGGAAACCGCCTCAATATCGACCATGCCTTTTGACCTTATTATTGGCTACTCGTTGCAGGGACAAATCTTCGATTGACCTCGACCTGAAATCTATTACGCTAATCTATACATGGACACAGTCAAAACGTTTGTTTCCTGTTCACAACTGTCAACAGATCCTTGGGCATCAATTCACCGACCGCTCAGATATTCTGTTAAACTTAAGAGTCACGTCTACTCTTTCGTATCTATAGAGATGCGTACAAAACGCTGTTCGAGCTTACGACAAACATCTGCAGTGAAGCTGCCACTCATGTTCACAATGTTGTACTCTAGTGGAACGCGTGAGAAAGCCAAAGCATGACTTTCGAACTTTAAAGAAGTGTGAGAATAGCGAACACATATTGAGCTAGCGAGAACAGACGAAAATATGTAGCATTTGTTGGTACGGTTCTTACTAATCAATATGTTAAGAGTCCCACAGGGTTCAGTCTACCCACTTGCTATAAACGCAGTCACTGCCGTTGTGGTAACAAACCTATCGCCGATCTTACTTGTCGATGACCATTGTCTGTACTGCAGATCTATGTCATTAAGCCCATCAGAACGTCATCTCCAGATGGTCATTCAGAATACACGTGCATATGGCCAAAATCAAAGGAATAGTTTTTAGCGTACAAAATCCCTGGCCATGCACTTTCACAGAATTCGACCTACCCACCCACACCCTGAATTATATCTGCATTATACCTGTTGGAAGCGGTAGATGACTTTTGCCTTTCCGGACTGCTGTTCCACCGCATACTGCCATGATTACTAAGTATAAAGCACCGCAGGACAATCTGCACTCGGAAATTAAATTCCCTGTCCTTCCACAGAGTAGCAGTAGTGCGACAGGGTCTGATGAAATCTACTCACTCATTGATTTTTACTCTATCAGACTATGCATGTGTCGCTTACGGGCCACAATTACTTTGCGTTGACCCATTCACTGAAGCGCTAAAGAAACTGGTATAGGCATGCGTATTCAAATACTGATGTATGTAAACAGGCAGAATGCGGCGCTGCGGTCGGCGACGCCTATATAAGACAACAAGCGTCTGGAGCAGTTTTTAGAACGGATACTGCTGCTACAATGGCAGGTTATAGAGATTTAAGTGAGTTTGAACGTGGTGTTATGGTCGGCGCACGAGCAATGGGACACCGCATCTCCGAGGTAGCGATGAAGTGGGGAGTTTCCCGTACGACCATTTTATAAGTGTACCGTATCACGAATCTGGTAAAACATCAAATCTCCAGCATCGTTGCAGCCGGAAAAAGAACCTGCAAGAACGGGACCAACGATGACTGAAGAGAATCGTTCAACGTGACAGGAGGGCAACCCTTCCGCAAGTTCCAGCAGATATCCATGCTGAGCCATTAACAAGTCTCAGCGAGCGAACCATTCGACGAAATATCATCGATACGGGCTTTCGAAGTCGAAGGCCTACTCGTGTATTCTTGATGGCTGCATGACACAAAGCTTTACGCCTCGCATGGGCGCGCCAACACCGACAATGGACTGTTGATGACTGGAAACATGTTGCCTGGTCGGATCAGTCTCGTTTCAAATCGTATCGAGCGGATGTACGTGTGTGGAGACAACCTAATGAATCCATTGACGCTGTAGGGGACTATTTAAGCTGGTAGATGCTCTGCAATGGTGTGGGACGTGTGAAATTGGAGTGATATGGGACCCCTGATACGTCTAGATATGACTCTGAAAGGTGACACATACGTAGGCATCTCGTCTGATTTCCTGCAGCCATTCATGTTCATTGTGCGTTCCGACGGTCAATGGTACACCCCACATGTCCAGAATTGCTACAGAGTGGCTCCAGGAACACTGTACCGAGTTTAACTCCTCCTCTGGCCGCCAAAATCACCAGACATGAACATTATTGAGCATATCTGAGATGCCTTGCAACGTGCTGTTCAGAAGAGATCTCCACCCCTTGTACTCTTACGGATTTGTGGACAGCCTTGCAGGATTCATGGTGTTAGTTCCCTTCAGCATTGCTTCAGACATTGGTCGAGTCCATGCCACGTCGTGTTGCGGCACTTCCGGGCGCTCTCGGGGGCCCTACACGATATTAGGCAGGTGTACCAGTTTCTATGGCTCTTCAGTGTACTAGACCCTGAGAAAGTACACCAGTCTGTGACATTCTGCATTCTCCTAATCTTCTGACACCATCGATGACGTCATACAACGTGCCAAATTTCCCCAACTTTTCTGGCATAAGGCACTTGCCCTATGTATAAGACGGCTGTAAATTAAAAGTAGCCCAATTGAGCTACAGGTTTCCCCCACTCCTATGAGTCACTGTGGAAGTAACGTTGCTGCCCTAATTATAAATTGGCGGGATGGAATTTCCAAAACGGGGCGTTGGCTGCTGGTGTGAAATTCAAGGACAGTTTGTGTGACGTCATAATCCAAGATGTCGATCCAGAATGGTGACCTCCGCATACTAGAACAGTTTGGATATCACAGTCCAATATGGTGGAACTGGGCGTACTAGGACAGTATGTGACATTGAATCCAAAATAGTGGTCCAAGATGGTGACCTGAGCATACTAGATGAATCTGTGTGACATCAGAATAGCAGATGGCGATCCGGTATGGCGACCATTGCATACAAGGACAGTCTGTATGACGATTCAGGATGATAGATATGGCGATACTGCGAGAGCTTGCATGGATCTCGGAACACTTATCCTAAGTCGAAAATGGAAAGAAATTCGAAAAATTGGTTTTCCATTCCTATGAAGTGACAGCAAACTTGATCTAAGTTGAAGTACGCTTGTGCTATGTTTAAGCAATTTCCCCCTGATATGTCAGAGTTTAAAAAATTGTCACCCTAAGTTTTAAATGCAAGAGATGACTTATCCCAATTTGAAAACTCTATAGCCCTCAACCACTTGCCACTGTTGTGTGTGATGGGACAGGTATGCACTTGTGTCTTGATTATTTCAACAAACACCACACTGGCGAGAGTCCCCTCACACAGTCTCTGGTAGCGTCGATTGTCACCAGTCTCGTGTGCCATGTCCGCTCTGACCACACTGCACAGCTGTCACTCCATCAGCTGCCAAGCCGTGCTGAGCAGTCAGGTCCAATCGCTTCACCAGTGGAAGTGCTACCCAGTGGAACGACAGCATTCCACTACAGTACACTGTTGCTTGCCAGCAGCATGTCGCAGGGATGGTTTGCTAACCCTCCCCTCCACCTGCCTCCTCTATCTTGCCCCTGCCCCAATGCCACCCCATAGCAGACGCCTGTACCACATGGCGTCGTACACTCACTGGTGCTTACCCTTCCTTGCGTCACGCTGACTACCACACACCTTTTCTCGCACTACCTATCTGTACGATTTTAATCCAGATGAGTTATAGTCTGCTATTCATAGCCGAGACAAAAGTGTTTTTCTCCTGCATATCTGAGCCTGCAGTTTTCTCTTAATCAAGCCAGTATATATAGTACATCCCAAATCAAGAACGCACTTAGAAAGTTGTTATTCATACCCAAGAAAAGGATGTTTTTGCCACTGTGGGTCTAATCCTCATTGCTATTTCTAGGAAACCACTTAGTGGATGTAAACGTATTTTTAACCCAGCAAAAAATGGACATGAAAACCCTTTCAGACATACACTATGTGATCAAAAGTATCCAGACACCCTCAGAAACATACGTTTTCAAATTAGGTGCATTGTGCTGCCACCCACTGCCAGGTATTCCATATCAGCGACTTGAGTAGTCATTAGACATCGTGAGAGACAAGAATGGGGCGCTCCGCGGAACTCACGGACTTCGAACGTGGTCAAGTGATTCGGTGTCATTTGTGTCATACGCCTGTACGTGAGATTTCCATACTCCTAAACATCCCTAGGTCCACTGTTTCCGATGCGATGGTGAAGTGGAAACGTGAAGGGACATGTACAGCACAAAAGCGTACATGCCGACATCTGTTGACTGACAGAGACCATCGACTGTTGAAAAGGGTCGTAATATGCACACATATATCGCGACCATCATATAGGAATTCTAAACTGCATGAGGATCCACTGCAAGTACTATGACAATTAGGCGGCAGGTAAGAAAACTTGGATTTCATGGTCGAGCGGCTGCTCATAAGTCACACATCACGCCGGTAAGCGCCAAACGACGCCTCGCTTTTTTGTAAGGAGCGTAAACATTGGACGATTGAACAGTGGAAGAACGTTGCGCGGAGTGACGAATCGCGGTACGCAATGTGGCGATCCGATGGTAGGGTCTGGGTATGGCGAATACCCGGTGAACGTCATCTGCCAGCGCGTGTAGGGCCAACAGAAAAATTCGGAGACGGTGGTGTTACGTCGTGGTCGTGTGTTTCATGGAGGGGGCTTGCACTCCTTGTTTTTTTGCGTGACACAGGCCTACAGTGATGTTTCAAGCACCTTCTCGTTTCCCACTGTTGAAGAGCAATTCGGGAATGGCTATTACATCTTTCAACACGATCGAGCACCTGTTCATAATGCACGGCCTGTGGCGGAGTGGTTACACGACAATAACATCCATGTAGTGGACTGGCCTGCACACAGTCCCGACCTGAATCTGTAGAACACCTTTGAGATGTTTTGGAACGCCGACTTCGTGCCAGGCCTTACCGACCGATATCGATACCTCTCGTCAGCGCAGCACTCCGTGAAGAATGAGCTGCCATTCCCCAAGAAACCTTGCAGCACCTGACTGAACGTACGCCTGCGAGAGTGAAAGCTGTCATCAAGGCCAAAGGTGGGCCAACACCAAATCGAATTACAGCATTACCGATGCAGGGCGTGAGGAACTTGTAAGTCATTTTCAGCCAAGTGTCCGGATACTTTTGATCACGTAGTGTATTATTCACTTACAAAGAAAATCACTCAGGTGTGCTGTTTAGAGTAATCTGTCTAAAACTGCTGGCTCTTACTAGGAAGCCACTTGGGAAATGTAAACATGTTTTTCCCCCAACGTAGAAAGCACTGCAATGTGTAGGTACCTGAAGGGCTATTTATTGCAATCCCATCATAATTCACTCGTGCAGACATGCTTTCAAGTTACTTCACAGAATAAATTTTGGAATCAAATAATAAATCAAGATCTCAAACCTTATGAAACTTGGAATGATAACCAAATGTCACCCACCTAAAAAGTATTTAAAGATCTCTGGCCAATGTAGCGCAGTTGGTATAGTTGTAGGGAATGGACTAATGGTAGATTCAAACAGTACGTTCCATATTCATTTGCGGTTTTAAATTCATTCCATAGATTTATATGTTATATAACCTTCTATACTAGCAAACACACTAACATTAGCTTCTCACAGATATATGCTATACAGCAGTCACACACTTTTTTATGAAGTACCTACGCTGTATTGCAAAAATAATTAGTTTACTGCCAACAACAATTATTTAAGTTCGCAATGGGTTGTCAAAGGTTTAACATGAATCGTAAGGCTGCACCAAATCAGATTCAGTGAGAATTGTCAATGTTCATATGTATGTGTGTGATTGTGTAAAGTACTGTGTATGTATGGTGTAACTAGTTTTATTTTTATTTTGAGATGATTTGTATCCTCTGATGAAGACACCTCAACAGAAATACATGCCTATTTTAAACATGGATTTGGTCCTAAAATGAGGTGAAAGTAAACATGTCAGCGTCAGAATGTTGCCTGATGGTGAGTTCCATCTGGCTGTGATTTTTGAAAACTTGTGATATCGTGACACAAAAGTAATATCCTCTACAAAGTGGTGTTCGCAGTGTGATAATGGAATCACAACTGCTAGCATCTTCACACGAAATACTCAGAAACTTACAGTTGCGCTGTGTGATCACAAGATCAGTGCACGCGACTTCCCAGGAGCAATCAAGCTTTTTAATGAAACGCAATAGACTCACATACAGGAACAGTCCTTGAAGAATTTTAATGTGTAGCAGTTATTTTAATGTGTAGCATGCGCTGGGACAGAGATTGAGCTGGCAGCTGTATGTCTATAGCTTCCACGAAACACTATGGAATAATTTATTAGAACTGTTATGATAAACTCTAAATTTCACGAAAGAAGATGTAGTCCAGTATTTCAGAACATACTGAACATCAATGTTCGAGACTATGTTTGACTTTACAAAACTTGATTTAGGCGTAGAATTCCATTCTTATTTGTGTCTTACTTACATACCCACCTATATGTTAAAATAAATGAAGTGTGTGTGTATGAGATCTGTCTTCTTACTTCCTAAAAAAATCTTTGTACGCTAGTGTAATCATGAGTGGATGAGGAAACGTACCCTTCACAAAGACTTTGTTGTAACTGATTGGCCTGAGAATACTTTGGAAAAACACAATAAGGAGAATGGCTCACTACTCTTGGACCATATCAGATCAATAATTGTCAGTTCATCTGACTGCACGGAGAAGAATGTTCTCATGTCCCGCTAATGCATCCAGACGAAGTTCACTTCACGAATTTATATGTGTTTTCAACAAAACTAATTCAGCTCAAATGCCAGTTACTTGAGGAAATACTTTCAGGCATTAATGGTATTGCATATAAAGCTTCCACCGAAAGTGACGATGTCCCACAGTAAAACCAAATACAGTTTTCACATTCGAATATGTCATTGTAGAAAATCAAGATCAAAAACTGAAATACTTCTGTTTTGGGCGTCATAGAGGTGTTGACCTCTTCCTCCTAAGTTAGTAACATTCTACGATTCCAAAGAAACGAATAGGAGATAATGCAAAACTTATTACTGATTTCAAACAGGGTAATAGGAATTTAAAACACATTTATCAAATGATTGTAGGAACCGACAAGACATTACACAAATTTATAGCTTAATGTGGATATTATTGGAGTCATGCAAAATACAGCTTTTTAGTCATCGTTGAAACGAGACAACCGAATGATGGTCAGTTTCTGTAGAACATTCAGGATGTTTTTAAAAAGATGATGTCATGTATATATCTAAAAAGAAAACTGGATGATTACACCATTATTTTTTGCATTACGGATACGTTCGCATGCACGTCCACCCACAATAAGTCTGAGAGAGAGAAAGACAGAACATTCACCTGTACATTGTCATGAAAAGTTAGGTGCTCGATGATAGTATTAGACATCACATTTCTAGACTTGAAGAGCCAACAAAAATATCAAGGAATTAAAAATTTATTCTCAGACCAGTTTGTTGAATTAACGACAAGTATTTTTGTTACTGAAAAGAAGGCAAATGGTAGCGAATATAAGCTGTATAGAGGTCCAAAGTCTCCTTCATGTAGAACAACACGTCGACAAAACACGAAGGCACTGAAGCATGCAACGCTAAGAGGGAAACAAGATCATCGTTTTAATGTCCCATCGCCGTGCAAGACTATCCGAGGAAAACTGCAATTGCTGAGGACAAGTGATCTGGAAAGAGATCAGTCACGCAAAGAAACTTTTAGACCTGTTAAAGTATCTCTTGAATGACTCTCAGGGGTTAAAGAAGAAGAAGATGATGCTATTGTTGATTTGATTGAACATTACAGTGATAGTCGGATAGATAGAACATATGGAGTAAGCAAGGAAAAACCATATATGCTGGGTACTAAACATATAAGTTTACTTAAAACTCCCGGGCTGATAGGCCGTGGTCGACATATAAAACTCTCCCCTGACGTTTCGTCTCCGACTGCGGAAGACATCCTTCGAGGTAAAGCGGCGAACTGCAAAGAGAACTCGAGGAAGCGCTGATTATATAGGCAGTGCAGAGGGCGCCACTGTCGATCACGTGGCACCGTCCATGAGACTGTCTCTGGTAATGCCAACACTCTCGAGTGACACAAATCGTTCGTCAAGCTTCCAGTTTAACACCTTCGTCTTTCCTGTTAGAATTATTACGGTGTTTACCGATCTCGATAGCCTCTCTACACATGCGTGCGTAATGATGGGAGGTTTTATATATGACGCTGGTCTCGCTGAATTCTATTTCATGATTACATTCCTGGTAAACATGTTCTGCTATGGTCGATTTATCTAGGTGACCCAGGAATTTAGAAAAACAGCCCAAATATATCACAGAACAATCTTAGGTCTGAACTACAGCCTCTACACACTGTGGGTTAAATACCCCATTGTGCCATCGGTGCGCTAGACGCCTTCCATCGTTTGGAAAAAGGCGTAAGTAATGACATTTGGGAACAGACTTTACCTGTCCAGTCAGGTACTGTCCAGTTTATGTATTGTTTGCACCTTTAAATATGCGCAGCTGTATGTTGTGACGGTACGTCACACAAATATTGACATTTTTAGCAAAAATGTCAATATTTATGTGACGTACCGGCACAATGTGCTGCCTTATGATATGGCCTTTTCGGGGTACCACGGCCTAAATGTCCTTTGCAAGCAGCTTCCTTCGCAATCTTAGATCACAAACTGGTTGATATGGACTTCCATTCACTGGCAGCAGCCATTCCTGTAGGGACTGAAACCATCTGTTGTTGGCGTAGCGTCACATTCCAGTGCCTGCCGGTTAGCATCTTTTTACGATCACTGTTCTTAAGGAATGTCTCATGATTGCGAATGGTACACCTTTTCTTGTAGACACATTGGACAGTTCGCGTTGATATACCAACAAACTGGTAACTGCTTTCGCGGTGTGGTCAATGGTATGTCCAAACACGGAATCTCCCTTCTCTCATTCTAGTAGGTCTCTATGCCGCCCCGTCTTACTACTCTGATTCCATACAACCTACTGGTACAAACACACAACTTGATGTCAGCAATGGCGTTTCACATGAAAGCCAGGTTCCAATTTTATACCGTCCAGAGCGCCATAGAAAGGCCTGTGAACGCTTTTGCAGTGGTCAGTAATACATTGTCCGATGGATTCACGTGGTCTTACGTGCAATTATCGATAACACATCAACTAGAAATAATGGTACTCCAGCATTCGGTGATTGCGATTGCTCCTAAGGTTGCCAATTTCGCGTCGTTCCAATACGAGACACCAATGATAGCTCCAGATTTTTACGCTGATTGGCTGTTATTTTATTACGGAAAGGACATGCACAATATAGTAACCAGATAACTTAGGTTAATCAGTTTTGTGTAAAAGACATTATTAATAACTTTAGATGCAAACAAAGCTTTTTTAAACACTTACAAAAATTTCAAATTTTAGACACTGAAAACTAACAAATGTCATTCAATCATGAATATAATCTGTGACAAAATCGTACTTCTTTTATTTTAATCAGCATTTTTCGTCATTCTCAACAATTTCAAGAAAATTCCTGACAACTGTCACTACAAGTTAAAACATGCGCATTTTTCCTCGAATATGCTATCCGTGGACATTTCTCATCTTTCTAGATAAGCAAATATGCAGTTAACCCGCCGAGGAGGTGAATTACAAATTACTACTTCGATGTTAATCCTTTCCATTGGTGGCGACTGACGTCTACTGGCCACGTGTAGTTGCTTTGGCTCAGAGCTGCAGATAGTACCGTATTCTGCGGACTACAAGATGCACTTTTTTCTTCGAAAAATTCCCTCCAAAACTGAGGTGCGTCTTTTACTCGAAATTAATGTAAAACTGTTCAGCGTTCGATTTAAAATTGCCGTTAGACATAAAATTAGCCGTACATTCGATGCCGCGGGAAACCTACGAGTATCTGTATCTGGCAACAATGGGTTCAAGTGGCAGCAGCTGTACACCGATGCGACGAACACGAGTTGCGGCAATTCACAAGCTTGCTAACAGCGTCTTCCTCCGCTCCGCCATCACAAACCCAGAACCCTGTCTGGCCTATGATGCGTCATAGCGATAGTAGCTAGTTTAGCAATGGAAAAAAGGCATTCAAATGATGCGGCCTTTAAATTTAAAGTAATACCATATGCAGAGGAATATGGAAACAGAGCAGCTGAGCGGCATTTCGGCCCTCCACCAACAAAAAAAGAAGCCATTCGCGAGGGGTGGGCTCGTAAAGAAGAACTGAGAAAAGTGAAGACGACTAGATGTGCAAATATAGGACTGAACGCAAACTGGCCGAAATCTGTGGATGACGTATCGAAATGGATTCAAGGACAACGTCAAAATGACATTGGAACTGATACAAAAATGATTCAAACACACGCTCGTAAGCTAGCTCTGCAGTGGAACTTAACAGACGTTAAGGGTAGAGTTGGTTGGTGCTACAGGTTTATGAAGTGTCATGGATGTAGCATGTGAACCAAAATCTAAATCTCTCAGAAAATGCCACAAGAGTATGAAGAGAAAATATTATCTTTCCATCGCTTTATTATTCAGCATCGAAAGAAGACCAGTGTGGAACTAAGCCAAATAGCGACATTTGTTGTGTCGAGAAACAGAACTGTTGCCATGAGAGGTGCTAAAACTGTAACTGTAAAAACAAGTGGACGTGAAAAAATGCACTACACTGTTGTCCTTTCATGCTGTGCTGACGATACTAAACAATCCAATGATATTTTTTAAGCGCAAAACAATGAGAAAACCCTCTGAAATACCGGCAGGTATCGTTCACGTACATGGCAAGAGTTGGATGGACGAGGCTAGAGTGAAATTTTGGATTAACAGAGTGTGGGAGAGGAGAAAAGATGCTTTATTGATGAAGAGTTCTCTTCTTGTGCTAAATCAGTTTAGTTGTAATTTGAAAAATTCTGTGGAAGAAAAACTGAGATAGGGAAATACAGAGCTTGCTGTTATTGGGGGATTTAGTTTATAATTGCAATCTCTTGATGTCTCGATAAATAAACCATTTAAAGTCTATATGAGAGAGGAATGGAAGAAATGGATGATGGATGAAACCCAACACGAATTCACGCCGAAGAGAGCTTTAAAATGACGTTCAATCAAATAAATGTGTCAGTGGATGAAACAGTAGTGGTATAGAGTGAGAAAGCCGTTATTGTTAAATCTGTAGAAAGTGCGGCGTGAGTAACGCTCTCGATGACACTGAAGACTATCTTATATGCGGAGAGGACAACGACGGCGACGAAGGGGAAGAAAAGAAGAAGAAGAAGAAGAAGAAAGTTCAGATGACAATTCAAATGGTTCAAATGGCTGTGAGCACTATGGGACTTAACATCTGTGGTCATCAGTCCCCTAGAACTTAGAACTACTTAAACCTAACTAACCTAAGGACATCACACACATCCATGCCCGAGGCAGGATTTGAACCTGCGACCGTAGCAGTCGCGCGGTTCCGGACTGACCGCCTTAACCGCGAGACCACCGCGGCCGGCAGATGACAATTTTCAAGTATTTTAAAGCTCTCTTTGGTTTTATAAACTAGTAAGAATTTTTGTTAGTCTGGCTTTGCAATCTAATAATAAAAACAAATGTTATTTTTTTAAAAACTGCTTAAAAGTTAAGGCGCGTCTTATAGTGCGTAGCGTCTTATACTTCGTCAAATATGTACTGGCTTGTTTACATGAAGTATCGCTCCTTTTTGTAGCAAATATCTAACTTCTAATTAGAGAAAGTGTAAGTAAGACAAATTCTCACTTAAACACGTTCTCTAATAATAAAAACCAATGTAGTATATCATGCTGTCATTCTGACAAACGTGTTATAAGACAAATTCATACTTCAGAACACTGATTAGAGACCATTAGGCCTAACATTGATGTAAATTTGACAAATGAGTTACCCGAATAAGATGAATTAGCGGAAAAATACTGAATGAAGGATTTTATCGTCCCAAACAAGGTCAAAACGAAATAATTTTTATAACTATCAAATACAACAAACCAGTAACTCCATACCAAGATTTTATGTAGAATCGAACTCCTATGCGCGAGGGTGGTCTGATAAGTCTGGTGAATTCCCATGAAAAATGGAACATTTTTGTTGCGCCTCCATGGGTGGCAAGCTTGATTATTCCAAGGATCATATAAAGAATTTCGAGAATATAAAGCGTACAGTTAATTGATGACAGTAGTCTGAACTGGTCAGTGTGTCGACTGTGATTGACCTGGAGAAAACCGAGTTTGGTGCTGTTGTTAAACATTTTCATTTGATGATCTGGACTGCCACACAAATCAAAAATAGAATTGGATGACCTTCACACGGACTCTGCAACATCACTGAAGATCATTTACTTTTGGATTAATGAGTTTAAACGTGGTCGGACAAGCGCCCAAGACGAATCGCGCTCTGGGCGTCCAACTGAGGTTTACCGAATAAAAATTCGTGAGATTGCTGGGACTGTAGGCATCCCAACAGATAGGGTGCATAATGTCCTGCAGGGAGAACGGGACTATGAAGAAGCTGTGTCCGAGGTGAGCGACGCGATCGCTGAGAGTCGACCAAAAGCGCATCCCGCACAACTCTGCAACATAATGTCTGGAGATGTTTAATCGCAATCCGCCAGACTTCCTGTGCCGAATTGTGACTGTCGATGAAGCCTGGATTCACATTACGCGTCAGAGTCAAAAAGGCAGTGGACAAAGGCAGACGAAAATGCACAGACGAGGGCAAAGAACAAGTTTTTTGGGACTCACAAGGAACAATCATCACAGATTACTTGGAAAAAGCAGAATCATAATCGCACCCTATTATACTTCATTGTTGTATCGTCTAAACTGCTAAATTTTTAGCTGAAAATACACCAAGGCTGGCACGCAAGGAAGTGATCTTTTACCGGGATAGTGCACTATAACACACATCAGCAATAGTAATGGCGAAAGTGCATGAACTGGGCTTTGAACTGGTTTCTCATCCATTTTGTTCACCACACTTACCCCCAAGTGACGTCTGTTTCCTGACTTGAAATTTTGGTTTGCTGGAAACAAATTTGTGGTGTCACCGCCAGACACCACACTTGCTAGGTGGTAGATTAAATCGGCCGCGGTCCATTTAGTACATGTCGGACCCGCGTGTCGCCACTGTGTAATCGCAGACCTAGCGCCACCACAAGGCAGGTCTCGTGATACGAACAAGCACTCGCCCCAGTTGTACGGACGACCTAGCTAGCGACTAGATGTACGAAGCCTTTCTTTCTCATTAGCCGAGAGACAGAATAGCCTTCAGCTAAGTTAATGGCTACGAACTAGCAAGGCGCCATTAGCCTTACAGTGATTGTAATTAAAGTCTCCTGCGTATAGTCAAGAGCGATGTACCACAATGATTGATTAAAGATAAGTATTAATCCAGCTACGTACTTTTCTTCATAGCATTAATTACGTAGCCTGTTCCAGTACTTCACGCCCGTCTGCGTTAGTCTAGCGTGCATTTTCAGCCACCTCGATCTACAAGGTGTTGGCCCAGCTGCCGACACATCAAAATTTTCATCAAATGAGAAAGTGATAGTTGCAGTCATTGAGTATTTTCGAGAGCCTGACATAGCATTTTTTTCTGACGAGATGAAAAAGCTGGAAGATCGATGGACCAAGTGTATATCCCTCAATAGAGACAATGTCGAGAAGTAAGGTGAGATGTTTACGAAAGAAAAAACTTTTTCTTCCTTTTTTACCACACTTATCAAACCACCCTAGTATAAATCAGGTTCAGAGGTTTGAACTCAAATGACCTAATATGTAAAATACTTGACGTTAAGCATGTAAAGCCTTTATGGCTGAAGACCTAAAATCCTAATTACGGTTGTACCATTACTTTCGGATTATTCACCAACACAGTTTAAAAAAGGTTTAGAAACGGTTTGAAATTATGTTTAAAGTTTGTTGGAAGGTTCTTGCTGCTCTCATTATCGAACACTCGATGGGAGTAGTCTGGGTAATTTGCGATCCATTTAAAAAAAGCTACATTTTCACGTACTTCAGTGTTTATGAGGTTATTTCTCCTGAACTATCTGTCGTACAATGTACATTCATGAAAGGGAGTAATATATTAAAACGTCAAGCCTGATACCGAAGTTTTACTGCGTCAACAGCGACAATATAGTAAGCGGTAAACTTATTTTGTTTACCGTTTTTGGTACAGGCTTCAGCGTAGTCTGGCAGATTTGAGGCGCGTGAGTGACGCTGTGTGGAGACATGTACACGCAATCTGTAACCTTAATACTTTATCCAATTTCTTAAAAACTTGAAGTACGGTCGTAACTAAAAAATTTGAAGTACGGTTATACCTAAAGAGTAAACTATGACAGCATTTCAAAGTTTTACATTAAATTCGTGCAGCAGTGGTGAACATAGCGCTGCGGTGGTGTAAGGATCAGTATCTCTGCCTAGTAAGCAAGAAGACCCGGGTTTGAGTCCCGACCGCGGCACAAATTTTAATTCATTTCTTCAGCTTCCAGCATTATCGTTCTAATTCAGGCAACAATTATATGAAACTAGTGACCCAACCATGATTCGCATGGGAAGTAGACTGGTCTCCTAAATTAAAGCAAAAAAACCGCTGTTTCCCCTTCCTGTGCCTAATTCACGATATAATTTTAGAAACTGTCAACCAGATTGAGATTTTCACTCTGCAGCGGAGTGTGCGCTGATATGAAACTTCCTGGCAGATTAAAACTGTGTGCTTGACCGAGACTCGAACTCGGGACCTTTGCCTTTCGCGGGCAAGCGCTCTACCAACTGAGCTACCGAAGCACGACTCACGCCCCGTACTCACAGCTTTACTCCTGCCAGTACCTCGTCTCCTACCTTCCAAACTTTACAGAAGCTCTCCTGCGAACCTTGCAGAACTAGCACTCCTGAAAGAAAGGATATTGCGGAGACATGGCTTAGCCACAGCCTGGGGGATGTTTCCAGAATGAGATTTTCACTTTGCAGCGGAGTGTGCGCTGATATGAAACTTCCTGGCAGATTAAAACTGTGTGCCCGACCGAGACTCGAACTCGGGACCTTTGCCTTTCGCGGGCAAGTGCTCTACCAACTGAGCTACCGAAGCACGACTCACGCCCCGTACTCACAGCTTTACTCCTGCCAGTACCTCGTCTCCTACCTTCCAAACTTTACAAAAGCTCTCCTGCGAACCTTGCAGAACTAGCACTCCTGAAAGAAAGGATATTGCGGAGACATGGCTTAGCCACAGCCTGGGGGATGTTTCCAGAATGAGATTTTCACTTTGCAGCGGAGTGTGCGCTGATATGAAACTTCCTGGCAGATTAAAACTGTGTGCCCGACCGAGACTCGAACTCGGGACCTTTGCCTTTCGCGGGCAAGTGCTCTACCAACTGAGCTACCGAAGCACGACTCACGCCCCGTACTCACAGCTTTACTCCTGCCAGTACCTCGTCTCCTACCTTCCAAACTTTACAAAAGCTCTCCTGCGAACCTTGCAGAACTAGCACTCCCGAAAGAAAGGATATTGCGGAGACATGGCTTAGCCACAGCCTGGGGGATGTTTCCAGAATGAGATTTTCACTCTGCAGCGGAGTGTGCGCTGATATGAAACTTCCTGGCAGATTAAAACTGTGTCCCGACCGAGACTCGAACTGGGGACCTTTGCCTTTCGCGGGCAAGTGCTTTACCAACTGAGCTACCGAAGCACGACTCACGCCCGGTACTCACAGCTTTACTCCTGCCAGTATCTCGTCTCCTACCTTCCAAATTTTACAGAAGCTCTCCTGTGAACCTTGCAGAGTCTCGGTCGGGCACACAGTTTTAGTCTGCCAGGAAGTGTCAACCAGATGTCCGTACGATAGTGTTCCGCACGGAAGATAGCATTCTGGTCAACGGACAACCATGCCAACGATGATGGCGGGGGTACCTAAGCAGCGAGGTAGTGTTTGCCTGGTAGCCCAACACCCACAATCGCTGTGTACACAGTCACAGACGGTGCTGTATGGCACAGAGAAGATGCCTACCAGATTGTCTGCGGTGGAGGGCCATAGAAAGAAAGGATGCAGGACAGTCGCAAACTGATTTGGCCCTATGGCTTGCTGTGAATCGTTCTGGTGTTTCTCGGATGTGGCGACGGTTTTGTAGAGACCGAATCTGTACCCCGAAGACCAGGGCAGGGCCGGCCACGTGTGACTTCAGAAGAGAGTACCGTTATTTGGCTGTAAGGGCACGACATTAGCGTCTTAGGCAATGGCGGCAACCGAGGCGTGGGTTCGCAGCGTCCACTGGACGTGTCGCATCGAGGCAAGCGGTGTTCAGAAGGCTCCGCAGACTGGCCTTTACTTTCAGTGACATGCTGTATGTCTACCTCTGATGCGTCTTCACAGAAGGCAGCGTCTAGTGTGGAGTCGTCAACATGTCACCTGGACGGTAGAACAGTGGGCCGATGTTGTTTTCACAGATAAGTCCCAACTTACAAGGGGAGGCCGCCAATTGTGAAATTCAGATTCGATTCATACTGCGCATAATAAAAGCTCATGGCCAGAGGTGTAATGTGACAAAGCACCAAGGTGCACTTCTCAGCCGTTGTCGAGAAAATCGACAGTTAAAATAAACCGTTGCGGTGAAATACTCTCTACGATTAACAATTCTCTACAGCGTCGTGGCGCAGCGGTAAGCGCTCGGGTTTGTAATTGGAAGGTCGGTCGCCGGATCGAATCTCGCGTCATCCAACATTTTTTTTTATTATTAGTTTTTTGTAATTCAAATATATATATATATATATATATATATATATATATATATGTATATATATATATATATATATATATATAAACTATTAATGAATTGCTTATGCATTTTGGTGAAGGCGGATCGCTCTCCAATTGTACCGCCTCCATTTTTCCGTTTGTTTAACAGGGTATACGAAAGCTCTCACATCCGCACTGATTTTCGACGATGTTATAAGTTGCGCTAGGGACCGCATCTACCTTCTTTCGAAGTTAGCGGGCAACTACGCTGTTATGCGGCGGCTCGTTTCGGCCCATTCAACATCTGTCCTTCAAGTGTAACGAGCGAGTAACGGAGCTTATATTTCATACCTGCCACAGCTCTACTCTAATTCGAACGTTTGACTTACGCTATACGTATTCGTTTCGGAATATCGTTTCTACGTCTTCCGTTAACTATACGTGGTTAACATTATGAAGACAACTAATAACATTTGTGAAATACAGCTTTGTTTGCGGAAAACATAATGATGTTCGAAGTCGCCAGTTTTAACTTATTATATGCATAATTGTTGCAACTAATTGCCGGGAATTTTATATATATATATATATATATATATATATATATATATATATATATATATGTGTGTGTGTGTGTGTGTGTGTGTGTGTGTGTGTGTGTAGACACATTTGAATAACAAAAAACAAATACTAAAAAAAAAAAAAAAAAAAAAGCATGGCGCGAGATTCGATCCGGCGACCTTCGGATTACGAACCCGAGCGCTTACCGCTGCGCCACGACGCTGTCAATAATTATTAATCGTTGAGAGTATTTCACCGCAACGGTTTATTTTAACTGTCGATTTTCTGGACAACGGCTGAGAAGTGCATCTTGGTGCTTTGCCACATTACACCTCTAGCCATGAGCTTTTATCATGCGCAGTATGAATTGAATCTGAATTTCACAATTGGCGGCCTCCCCTTGTTAGACTAGAGAGTGATTCCCGATAGAGTCACGTGTGGAGGGAACGTGGAACACGATTTCAGGACCCAAACACTGTGCAAAGAGAGCGACATCGAGGAGGGTCGCTAATGGTCTGTGCAGGGTTATGCCGACCACACCGCTTCATGAACTCGTAAGGGTGAATCGGCAAGATTTAACTGCTGTCAGGTATCGTGACGAGATCTTGGGGCCTTATTTGCGGTTGTTGCGAGGTGCTGTTGGCCCAGACGTCGTATTTATGGACGACAATGCTCGACCTTAACGAGCACGGGTGGTTGAAGAAGATATTGTACGCATGGCGTGGCCTGCTCGGTCTCCCGATTTGAATCCTATATTGCACGTCTGGCATGCGCTAGGGAGACGGCTTGCATCACGTCCGCCTCTACCGATCATTCTCCAAAACTGCGAGCAGCTCTGAAGGAAGAGTATGCGTTCTGCTTCAACAAGAGACCGATGACATCATTCACAGCATGCCCTGTCGTTGTCAGCCCTGTATCGCTGCCAGAGGTGGTCAACCCCATACTGAGCAAATTAACCAGTTGTCGCAGAGTGTGTGCAAATCCGTGAAGTTGGAAAAAAACGAAGAACATTTTTGTGTACGTTATACATGTTGCAGTCGTTTGCTTTCTGTATTCTTTACATTGTTTCTACTTTACTATAATCTGTTTACTCCGTTTCGTGGCAAACTAAACGCAAACTTTCAAAATTTCCGTTTGTTGCTCTAATTTTGAACACCGGTGTATTTATGGTCGGACGACTCGTCTAGAGTGGCAGTAATTTTTTTGATGGATCACTGCGTAGAGTTGTTACTAAAATTCAAGAAACGACGTTACTTTTATATAACTTTAGCAGCTGAAGCAATGCATGCCAAGAAGTTCTCAGGAGGCACGAATGTTATCTGTTCCGTATTTAAATGAAACCTAAAGTGGCATCTTGCGGGAATGTTGGTAGCTGCGAGCTACTGCACAGTTCGGTTCGCCTAACTGCACTGGAGTCCGGCGTCGCCCGCCCTATCACAGCAGAGTTCAGCGCCAGCTACGTTCACTTTCTGGCCAATCCAGCGCCAGTCCAGTGCAAGGTACATTATCTATGTGGACTTTCCCATATCTACAAAACTAACATTGGTATGAAGTAGCCTCTGCCACGCAACATTGCTACGATATTTCCTCAGTCATGAGAAACAGGTATGAAAAACCCTAGGATACGCAACACTGTTATGAAGCACACTACGCCATGAAACATCATCACAAAGCACCCTCCAGCAAGTAAAATTGTTAGGAAGCAACCTGCACCACACAGCATTGGTAAGAAGCACCCTCTGGACATAACATCGCTAAGAAGAGCCCTCTGCCATACGCCACCGGTAAGAAGCACTCTGTGCCACTTAAATTCGGTAAGATGCACCCTCTTCCACACAGTATTGGTACGAAGCATCCTCTGTCATGCACAATCGGTATGGAGCACCTTCTGTCACGCAACATGTTACAAACCATTTCCTTCTACGCAACACCTTTTCGTAGCACCCTATGCGACGCGACAGCGCCAAGCCAAACTGAGCTACCACGATTCCAAGCTGCTCTGCCGTTCACTGCTAGATGGCAGTAGCATCGTTTCCATAGTGAAACAGGAACTTTAATTATGGTCTGTAAGTAAATAGCAGGACAAGTGCCAAAAAAGGAAATTCTGAGTTATTGGTGAAATTTCGTTGTAAAAGGCGAGGTGAATAACATATATTCTGAGATAAGCGCCATAACAGCGGGGAAAAGTGTTTACGGCTGTCTACAGCATCAGACGTGCGTAGCCCACCAGTGCTCTTCCCTTTCGTATGCAACCAACTTCCAAGAATTTTATATGTCAGTCATACATCCGCTTGTACAGAGGCGGCTTCTTGCTGAATCAAAGGCGGAATGCACGTTGCACTTGAACAATGGATTGACCTAGCGTAAATTCAATACATAAAATGATTTTTCTTGTGGTGTACTCATTATATTGTTACAAAGAAACAAAACAAAACTTTAAACCTACCTCTGTCCAGTGACGTGCGCAACGCATTTCTGTCTTTTGTAGTTGTCTGCAATAAACAATTGATGTAGCCATTTTTGAAAGGACCTTGCTCCAAAATCTTAAGTTTTCAGCAACTAAGCAAAACATTCTGCAAGTGACTGTATGGAATGTAACAGGATGGGCTTTCAAATGTTTAAACAACAGACTGAAATGGATATTTTACCATTACTGCAGTTGCTGGGTTATGCAGTCTCTTTGAAAAAAAAAAGTGTAAAATCGTGGATTAAAGTCCTTTTCTTGAGGGTGCGATTCATGTCCTTGGTCAAGTTACGTTTTTGGTTGTGTTTTAAATTGTTTCACTCATACATTTTCATACTACTGTAACTCTAATCAAAGTACATACAAAATGGTTTCACTGATCATGATGGGCAGCACCACTGTTACGCACGAGCCATTTCATCAAACCATCATAGAAACATAATTATATATTCATGAGGAATATAATCAAATAAACGTTGTATGTGTTGTTCAAAAAAATTTGTTCAAATGTGTGTGAAATCTTATGAGACTTAACTGATAAGGTCCTCAGTCCCTAAACTTACACACTACTTAACCTGAATTATCCTAAGGACAAACGCACACACACACCCATGCCCGAGGGAGGATTCGAACCTCCGCCGGGATCAGCCGCACAATCCATGACTGCAGAGCCTTGGACCGCTTTTTTTTTTTTTAATCTAATTTTGTTCGTTGCATCTGCTCGGGGCGGACGTCGCAAGACACCCGTTTTTTTTATAATGTTTTTAAAATAAAGAAAATATTAAGCACTGATCAAGGCTTGAACTCAGACCTTTTTTTCGGTATTCTATTTGGATACAAAATTAGGCAGTTCACAAACACTAAATGATATGCATTCTCTGCAAAAAAAATAAAATAAATAAATTAAATGAAATAAAAAATTTAAAAAAATAAAAATAAAAATAAAATAAAAATAAAAAATAAAAAATAAAATAAAAAATAAAAATAAATAAAAAATAAAAATAAATAAATAAATCATTGTAAAACAAATCACAAATTTAAAGGAACAGGGATGTTGTTTTTATTTATTTATTTATTTATTTATTTTCCATAAAGATCACTCTGTTAAAAGGAACATGTAGATCATTTCATGGTATAGTATGTGCATTACATATTGAGCGGTGAGAGAAGCGTGAGGTTCATTATCAGCTGTCAAATGTGCACACCGACTGCACCCGGCACATCCCAACTGCGTGGGGGGTCGAGGAAGACTGCCTGAAGGTAGTTGGCAAAGGTTTTCCGATAGTGTGACCATCTATGAACCTCATTGTGGGCTTGCCGCAAGAAATACCAAAAGTCAAGTCGCGACTTGGCAGCATCCCCATAGAGGTACGCGATCGTCCAACCTTTGACCCAGATGATCGACTGTGATTTAGTCGCCGGAAAGTAGTCACTCTCCGGATGTAAGAAGGAAGCAGGTGTAATATGTTGCGGGGTCACACGGAGGTAGCAAGCCACCATCTGTCTTCCTAGGAGCCATACGTCCTGCACCGCGATACAAGTTAAGCGGTGATGGTCGTCATCCACTTGGCGACATTTCGGGCATAGTGGAGTGTCCACTAGTCCAACTGCATGGAGCCGTTGGTTGGTGTTGAACTTGCCACAGGCAACAGAGAACCACAATGCCCGAACGAAGGTAGGAAGGAATTTTTGGTGCACATGTCTCCAAATCTTCGGCCAATGCAACTTGGGGTGTTTGAGTTCAATGACATTACGACTTATCCGTCATAGCAGCCAAACATAAAAATCATTCGCGCATGGCGGTCTCGCGCGCGGAAGCTCGTCTCTGATATAACTAAGTTCCACGATAAATGTTGATACATGCGCAAAATGTGGCGTAATGTTGCCCACCGTTACCGGAGGTGTAAGGGACGCTGGAACTAGGAGATCCAGTAGGCGGATGTAAGGGAATCACCCCTTCTACGCCATTGCTTGTACATCGTGGCTAGAAGGAGCGCCGTCGCTCGGCAGTGAACATTCGTAAGTCCGAGTCCCCCCTTGTCCGTAGGGAGCGTGAGCGCTGCGTATCGCACTTTGAGGGGCGACCCAATCATCACAAAATAGCCTAGTGCTGATTGAAGTCGACGTCCGAGCGTGAGTGGTAGAGGCAGGATCTGCGAAATATGCACCATTCGAGAAACCACGTAAGTGTGCAGATATTCGACTCGCTGCAAAGGATCAAGGCGCCGCAGGAGATGTTGTCGGACCATGGTACGTGTTGTCTGTAAAATACGTCGGTAGTTAACTGCCGCAGTATGTTTTACAGATGAGGTAAAGTCTATGCCGAGATAGCGGAATCGTTGCACATAAGGAAACGGGCTGATTTCTTCCGGCGTGAGGCCCCTTCCAACCGGCATTGCTGCCGATTTGTTCATGTTCACTGCACTACCCGCCGTCACACTGTGGTCCAACAACAGTTCAAGGACCGTCTTCACCTCTTCCTCAGAACGAACGAGCAGCAGGAGGTCGTCCGCATAGGCACGACATTTGAAGGTGTAGCCCCGCAGTTCCATCCCAGAAAGAGAATTTGTTAGCCTTCCAATTAATGGTTCCAACGCTATCGCGAACAGCAGCATCGAAAGAGAGCAGTCCTGGCGAATGGATCGTCGAATTTGAATGGGCCCTGCTAAACGCCCATTAAGCTGTACCAAGGATTGTGCGCCCCCATAAATCCTTCTAATGACACCAGTAAAACGGTCTGGAAATCCCATTTGTTCCAGTACAGCGTACAGATAGTTGTGGCGCACCTTATCAAAAGCACTGTCAAAATCAACCGCCACCATCGCCGCTTTAAGCCGGCACTCCTCCGCCAGCGCTATCACACCACGGCATTCGCCAGTAGCTGTTTGCACATTCACCGATCCACCCGGTGTCGTCTGTTCGGGAGAGAGAACGCTACGAATTAACATACGACATCGGGACGCTAGCAACCGTGCAAAAATCTTATAGTCGGCATTAAGCAGGGTGATGGGGCGATAATGTGTGACCGTAATTCCTGGCTTCGGTTTATGTACTGGCACCAAGAGGCCTTCCATAAAAGCCGGTGGAATAGGTGCATCGGAATTTAACATCTCGTTGTACATTTCCGTCCATCGCGGTGCCATTTCGTTGCAAAATTCTCGATAAAATTCAGCAGGAAGTCCATCAATGTCTGGGGACCGATTCAACGCGCCCTTTGCGATCGCATCATGTACTTCTTCACAGCTAATGGCTTCCAGTAATGTTCCTGCGGCTTCCACCGTCAGTGTACGGGAGACGTACGTGGCTATACGTTCGAGGTCATCGACAGGGGCTGTTTCTTCCCGATAGATGTGTTGGTAATGGTCGACGAATGCAGAGACAATGTCCGCTTGACGCGTCACTCTTCGGTCTTCGCGGGTAATTAATTTCCGTACCAAAACGCGACCGTCGGTGCTTTTGTTCATTCACGACGTGGTGCATGGAAGGAATCTCGTGCATTATCGTATCGTGACATCTGGCGCGCACCATGGTTCCCTGACGATGTTTCCGAGCTAGAGCCACTAGTTTAGCTTTTATCCTTTTGCGTTCGATCCAGATGTCCTGTCCCGGCGGACCATCAACCAGGTCGCGCAGCGCTGCAAATTGAAAGTCGGTCGTACGGCGGCGCCATTCTGCCATCTCCCTGCTATATGAGATGAACGTACGGCGAAGCGCCGGTTTAGCATAAGTCAGCCACCAATCAAGCTTCGTCGCATACCTTCCAACCCTTCGCTCGTCCATGTCTCGAGGATCCGTTGCCGGCATTCAGGATCTTGTAGATATTGAATGTCTAATTTCCACGGGGCCTTACTGTTCCACACCTCTCTACGGGGAAGAAGCACCGTACAGATGTAAGCGCTGTGATAGGAAAATGCCAATGGCCAGCGTTCCGCTTCCTGGACATCATTTGCATGAGCCCGTGAGATATAAATGCGATCTAACCTGCTCGCCGAATGACTTGTCACATAGGTGTATCCCGGTGCATCTGCATGTCGTAATTCCCACGTGTCACTAAGTATGAGGTCGTTGACTACGATTCGCAACTCCTGGCTGATGTTTGCTTGCGGCCATTGGTCTTTCTGGCTGAGAAAACAGTTGAAATCTCCACCAATTATTACACATTCATAACGTCCATGGAATAGTGGGGCAACGTCTTCTGCGTAAAATCGCGCTCTTTCCCGCCGCCGATTGTTTCCCGACGGTGCATAAAGATTGATGATGCGTGTCCCAAACGACGTGAAAGCCATTCCCCTGGCCGACGGAAGATAACACACGTTTTCCACTGGGAAGCCATCTCGCACATAAACTGCCACCCCCACTCCCATTGTGATCTCCATGTGACGAACAGGATTGGTAGCCTGCGATGTATGGGAGTGCAGCTATGTGGACTTCCTGCAGCAAAGCAATATCCACATCAGATGCCCAAATCGTTTCCTTCAGTAGGTGTATTTTGGCCGGTGAGCGCACGTCATTTATATTTAATGTCGCAATACGGTTCGCATGGCGTTGAATCCCACTCTGTCGAGGCGCAACAACATCTCCCAGCATCGGCGCTGGGGGCTGAGTTAGAAGACGTTCTCTCGCCCCTCTCCCTTCACCTTCAGCAATTATTAGACCGTCTTCGTGAGTGCCGGCTGCCTTTGTATGACGTCCGGCGCCTCCTCAATATTCTCATACCAAATCTTTGCAGGCAGTGATACATTCGTGTCCATAGCCACAGCATCTGCGTCTGGAGAGCCAACTGGCTGTGATTTCTCTTCAGCATCACCACGTCCCGGTACCGTCAATGTGACAGACCGCTGTGGGTCTGATCGAACAGTTTCCATTGCCTCATCCTGTTTCGTAGAGGCTGTTGTGTCGTCTTGGTCCACAGGCACATCGTTGTCGGGGCAAGGGGAGTCATCCCTAGGAGATGTCGTGCGACGATGCCGTTACCTCCTTTTCGGGGAACGTTGTTTGCGTGATCTTCCTTCCGTGTCCTCAGATTGTGGGGAATCACGGCTGCCCGACAGAAAAGCATCCGTAGGAACTGGAAGTGTTTCGAGTCCCTTCGTTGTACTTGGCGGGAGTTCGGTCGAAACTGATGTTGCCGCCACAGAGTGCGTTCCAGACGGAACAGCATCCGTAGTGGCTGGAACTGCTTCGTGTACTATCGGTGTGCTTGGTGGGAGTTCGGTCTCATCTGATGTTGTCACCGTAGATTGTATGCTCGATGGAGCAGCATCCTCTGTCATCCCGACGTCTGCTACAAGGTTTCGGAGAGTGCCATCTTGATCTTCCACCGGGGCTGTGTCCTTTCGGTCATCAGCGGACGCAGTGAGGGCTTTGGCATAGGTGATCGGTAGTACTGTCATCGCCGGCGACGGCTCCCGCACATCTGAAGGCAGTTGCGTAATCCGCCGTTGCATACAGTTCGACCTGAGGTGTCCCTCCTGGCCACATCCAGAACATGTACGTAGTCGAACATCGTAAATCACCACCGCCCGACAACCACCAATTGTCAGATAGGACGGTACATGCTTCTGAAGATCAATAGTAATCTGTCGCACTCCGTTAAGAAAGGGGTACGTGGCGAATTGTGTCCAGCGTTCTGCTGTGTGACCATGTACCGTGCCGTGTGGCTTGAAAGCCTCGATAACTTCGTCAGCCGGGAGCTCAAATGGCAGCTAAAAACACGTATTGTCCGTACACCCAGACCAGCATGTTCTACAGTTACCGTGCCGACATTCCCGTCACTATGGCAAAATCGGAGACCTGCTTTTGTTGCCTGTAGAATTCTCTCACACGCCGCGTCATTTGCCATCTTAACGTACACCGTGGGACTAACGATGGACAAGTGAATTCCGACAATATCGTTTGGCGGTATCTTGACGTCCTCTCGAATGAATCGTTCCACTGCTAAAGCCTTTGGTCGTTCGTAGTCTTTGCAGACATTGAATCGTAATGTAGTTTTCCTGTACTTGTTCGCCATTATCGTTGTTACTAGCCCGCGCGCAGACTAAGTCCACAAGTAAACAAACACTCGCACACGCCGCACAGGCGGAAGTATCGGACCTCCGCTTCGCACGGTCGCTAGCGCCGAACTGCGTGTGAATTCCTAAGGGACCAAACTCCTGAGGTCATCGGTCCCTAGACCAATTTAAACGAACTCAAAACTAATTATGCTAAGAACAACATACACACCCGTGTCCGAGGGAGGACTCGAACCTCTGGCGAGAGGGGCCGCGCAATTCGTCACATGGCGCCTCTAACCGCGCGGCCATTCCATGCGACGCAGAAAGGTGCATCTACGTGTATAGAATCTGGTACCGTTGTTAACTTATTTTGTGAAAATTTGGAATAAGGCCCAATCAAAAATGACTGTACCAATTTTCTTTTGAATCACACTGTAGATGCCTTACTACGGGCATGGGTGGTAACCTCGACTGCTCCATACTGACTTCTCTTTAGTTAGCTGGTGCTGGTTAGAGAGCCTGTATACAGAGAGAGTGGCCATAGGTGAAGTTTCTCTTGATTGGTTGATTAGCTTCGGCGCCATTTTTCTGCCAAACGTCTCTCGCGGTTCCTATGTTCGCCGTGCTTTTGAGTTGAATTGAAGTTCAGAGGACTTTTGGAAACGATTAAAAGGTATTTGAATTATTGAGAGACTTGTTATGCGTTGCGCATGCATGTTCGATTTAGTTGTATATCGTTTTTAGTACGTAATTAGCGTTTGCGATCTTAAATACGAGTGGAAATAATGAAGCGATTTGTGATGGAGTCGGTAGGCCTACATGTTTGAAGTAAACACGTTAGTAATTGTACAGCATTGTTTTTGACATCTGTAATTCGTTCTGCAGACGTTCGTAAACGATGCCAGGAAGGAATGAGTAACTCTTGTAATAAAGTCCAGGTACAACTTTCTTAATGGTATATACTATCCGAAATATTTATTTAGTTACGCCTATAAAAATGTTTGGTTCTTCACTTTGCTCAGAGAACTCTCATTTTAAGGTGTCAGTTTTTTTAAATATTTTTAGTCACGCAAAACAGGTAGGCCTATTACAATTTACTGCATTTTTAAGCTCTTATTTCTTTAACAGTTCGTGCATACTGGTAGCATGATAAGCTTCTGTTGAGCCAATATCTGACAGTCCTTGCTGGAAACGGAAAGTTCCTGTAATTGTTGTGCCATGCTCACTCGACTTTATAGCGCGAAACTTTATTTCGTTCCGAATCAGAACACTAGGCATTATTTTGGTTTCAGTATTATAGCCTGACTGTTGACGCAGGCAAGTTGTAAGCACGTTTTCCGCAATTGCTATGGTTGCTGAAACATTATTCGTAGTAAGTAATTGTAGGTACTCTTGAAGAGTAGTTTTCTTGTTATATTTGGTCGTTATTACAGTAGCCTACATTTAACATAACCTGATTTTTGTAATCTTTTTCGTTTGTTATGTACGGGAGGTATTCAGTAAAGTGGTAAGCAGTTGTTTACTTGTGACATGTAAAAAGTTTGAAGACGTGACGAGAAGTACTAATACGTCTCACAGTTTTTGCATGTCACAAGAAAACAACTGCTTACAACTTTCATTCATCTGACGTAATACAGATACGTTAAATCTTTAGCGTTATGCACTTCCGATACAAAACAAATGTTATACACTATATTTTTTATTTACGTTACTTTCATTGCAGTATGTCTAGTAAACAAACTTTAAAGGAGATAAATGCAAGTAACGAATAATTTTTACAGCCACTGTATCAAATTTTCCTGTGCTGTAGGTAGTAGGCTACTATGAGTATATTATAGCTGCAAAGAAAGGCATTTAAAGAATGGTTTCGCCATATTGTCTTGTGCTTTTGATTCGGTGAGTGTGTACTCCACTACCCCACTACTGGCCATTCAAAAGTCCCGCCCGCATTTTGGCAGAAAAATGGCCGCCGTATCGTCCGGTTGGCCACTCTCTCCGTATACAGGCTCTAGTGCTGGTCAGTCTCACCAGAAGTGTGGTCGCCCGGGCACGAGGACACGAGGTCGGCGAGACCGGCAGTCACCGGCACACCAGTAGCGACAGCTGGAGCGTCAAGCAGGGGAGGGGGGGGGGGGTGCCGTCACCCGAACCGCACGCCTAATTGCGCGCCTCTCCGTCTCGCCTGATGGCCACGAAAGCAGGCGTGAAATACGAGCAGGTCCGAGTCCATCGGGCGACTGCGCGTCGCCTTTTACGCGCTCCCAAATTGCGGACGGGCTCGTAAAACAGGCCGGCTGCGTCGGCCCTAATGTCGGAAAGGCCGGCCGCCGGTCCCGGCTGGCATAATTAGAGGTGCAGACACCGTCTGCTGGACGGGCGAGAGGCGGCGGCGCAACGCGACACGCGCCGACCGGCGATTAGGATGAGCACGGTGCCGCAGGGGGCCGGCGCGGTCCCGTATCGAACCACCGGCCCAGCCTGCCCAGAAATGACGTCTTCAGCTGCTCTCTCTCTCTCTGTCTGTCAGTGAAAATTGGTTCAAATGGTTCTGAGCACTATGGGACTTAAATGCTGCGGTTATCAGTCCCCTAGAACTTACAAGGGAACCTCCCCATCGCACCCCCCTCAGATTTAGTTATAAGTTGGCACACTGGATAGGCCTTGAAAAACTGAACACAGATCAGTCGAGAAAACAGGAAGAAGTTGTGTGGAAGTATGAAAAAATAAGCAAAATATACAAACTGAGTAGTTCATGGGCAAGATATACAGCATCAAGGATAGCGTGAGTTCAGCAGCGCCGTGGTCCCGTCAGCAGCTGTGGAACAAGAGGTCCTTGCTTCAAGTCCTCCCTCGTGTGAAAATTTTAATTTCTTTATTTTCGCAAAGTTATGATCTGTCTGTTCGTTGATTGACGTCTCTGTTCATTGCAATAAGGTTAGTGTCTGTGTTTTGCGACCGCACCGCAAAACCGTGCAATTAGTAGACGAAAGGACGTGCCTCTCCAATGGGAACCGGAAACATTTGATCGCTAGGTCATAAGGCAACCGATTCCTCCACAGGAAAACACGTCTGATATATTCTATACGACACTGGTGACAGCATGTGGGTCGCATGACAGGAATATGTTGTCGACCCACCTAACTTGTACACTTGGCGAATGGGTAAAAACATTCTTCTAACTTGCCCGATTTAGATTTTCTTGTGGATGTGGTAATCACTCCCAAAAGGCGATGAAAACGTAAGAGTTTGTCACAGACTGAAAATAAAGAATTACAGTTTTCACAAGTCTTGAACCGAGGACCTCTCGTTCCGCAGCTGCTCACGCTAACCACCAGACTAGGGCGCTCCTGACTCCTCTCTCCCTTGATGTTCCCTATCTTGCGCATGGACTACTCAGTTTGCATATTTTGTTTATTTTGTCATAGTTCCACACAACTTCTTCCTGTTTTCTCGATTGATGTGTGTTCAGTTTTTCAAGGCCTATTCATTATGCCAACTTATAACTAAATCTGAGGGGGGTGCGATGGGGAGGTTCCCTTGTTACAACTACTTAAACTTAACTAACCCAAGGACGTCACACACATCCATGCCCGAGGCAGGATTCGAACCTGCGACCGTAGCGGTCCCACGGTTCCAGACCGTAGCGCCTAGAACCGCTCGGCCACCCTGGCCGGCAGTGAAAGCTAACCGGAATGAACAGACAGTCCGCACAAATACTCGTACGTGTTATATCAGAGCTCTACGGCATCACTCTCATATACACTGAAGCGCTAAAGAAACTGGTATAGGCGTGCGTACTCAACTACAGAGAGTTCTAGGCGCTCAGTCCGGAACCGCGTGACTGCTACGGTCGCAGGTTCGAATCCTGCCTCGGGCATGGATGTGTGTGATGTCCTTAGGTTAGTTAGGTTTAAGTATTTCTAAGTTCTAGGGGACTGATGACCACACATGTTAAGTCCCATAGTGCTCAGAGCCATTTGAACCATTTTTTTGAACTACAGAGATATGCAAACAGGCAGAATACGGCGCTGCGGTCGGCAACGCCTATAAAAGACAACAAGTGTCTGGCGCAGTTGTTGGATCGGTCATTGCTGCTACAATGATGGGTATCAAGATTTAAGTGAGTTTGAACGTGGTGTTATAGTTGGCGCAGGAGCGATGGGACACAGCATCTCCGAGGTAGCGGTGAAGTGGGGATTTTCCCGTACGACCATTTCACGAGTGTACCGTGAATATCAGGAACAAGGTAAAACATTAGATCTCCGATATCGCTGCGCCCGGAAAAACACCCTGCAAGTACGGGGCCGACGACGACTGAAGACAATCGTTCAACGTTCACAGAAGTGCAACACCTCCCGCAGATTGCTGCAGATTTCAGTGCTGGGCCATCAACAAGTGTCAGCGTGCGAAATATTCACCGAAACATCGTCGATATGGGCTTTTGCAGCCGAAGGCCCACACGTGTACCCTTGATGACTGCACGACAGAAAGCTTTACGCCTCGCCAGGGCCCGTCAACACCGATATTGGACTGTTGATGATTGCAAGCATGTTGCCTCGTCGGACGAGTATCTTTTCCAACTGTATCGAACGGATGGACGTGTACGGGTATGGAGACAACATCTTTCGTCCATGGACCCTGCATGTCAGCAGGGGACTGTTCAAGCTGGTGGAGGCTCTGTAATGGTGTGCGGCATGTGCATTTGTAGTGATATGGGACCCCTAATACGTCTAGATACGACTCTGACAGGTGACTGACACGTACGTAAGCATCCTCTCTGATCACCTGCATCCATTCACGTCCGTTGTACATTCCGACGGACTTGCGCAATTGAAGTAGAATAATATGATACCCTACACGTCTAAAATTGCTACAGAGTGGCTCCATGAACACTTTTCTGAGTTTAGACAGTTCCGCTGGCCACCAAACTCCGCAGACATGAACATTATTGAGCATGTCTGTGATGCCTTGCAACGTGCTGTTGAGAAGATATCTCCTCCCTCTCGTACTCTTACGGATTTATGGACAGCCCTGCCTGATTTATGGTGGCAGTTCCCTCCAGCACCACGTCAGATATTAGTCGAGTCCATGCCACGTCGTCGTGCGGCACTTCGGCGTGGTCGCTCGGGACCTACACGATATTAGGCAGGTGTACCAGTTTCTTTCACTCTTCCATGTAGTAGGTTCTCCAGCAACACTGTGTGTTGACAGAATTTGATTTTCACTCCGCAGAGGAGTGTGCGCGATATGGAACTTCCTGGCAGATTAAAACTTTGTGCCGGACCGAGAGTTCCACTCACAGCACTTGCCTGCGAAATGCAAAGGTCCAAGGTCGAGTTTCGGTCCGGCACACAGTTATAATCTGCCAGGAAGTTTCACTGTGTATTGAGTTTCGTAGCTCACTTTGCCACTCCAAGTGCCATCTAGTGGAATCTTGCAAACTAGACAACATACCTTGCTCAGCGCAATCTGTGATTTTGGTGTGCTGAATTGGACTTTCCCGGTCCTTTGTGCACGCAGGTACTGCCGAGTGGCAGCACATGCGTCGTATACCCCGGACACAGCAGCGAAAAGACGTACGTCTCGATCAGAGCGCGTTGTGCATCTCGTAAAGTATTACCGAACAGCAGCTTGTGCTCTTTGTAAAGTGATGCGGTATAAGGAATTTTTTACACAACAAGTTGTATTCCGTCTGCCTCCCGTCCCCCATGCGGATCCTGTATGACCTGATTTCTTTCCCCCATTTGCTCCTTTTCCTCGAACATCCTCTACACTTCCCGCCGACTTGATCCTCCTTATCCCCTGGCTGCTCCTCTCCTCTCCAAGCCCCGAATACTGTCGCGCCTTCACCGTTGTGTCCCCCCTACCCTCTATCTCTACACCCTTCATCTCCTTTCCCGAGGTGGCACCTATCAGCTACCCCTCTCGAATGATGCCCCCTCTCCCTTCATTTATCCCTCCTATCAACTATGATCCTCAACCCCCCTCCCTCCCTCTGTCCTTCTCCCAGGCTCCCTCTCCCCACCCCTTCCATCCTGTTTTTCCTGCACCTACCCACTCCTTGACTCCATTCTCCCCCCCCCCCCCCCAAAGTCCTTTTTCTTTTCCCCTCCACTGTCTTCCCCACTCTTTTTCTCGCGTACGCCCTGCTCCCCCCTTTTCCCCCCCTCTCATGTGTCCAGGTCCTCCCCCCCCCCCTACATGTATGCCTTTGTACTCTATAGTGCAGAGTTTTCCGTGAGTGTTCAGCGTTGTGTGTCCCCTTTTTAAAGTGCAGCGAACAGAAACCACACTGTCGCCATGTTTTTTATTGTGCCTGTCTATTTCCTAAGTGTTTTTAATCAACATCACTGACCTCTTTATTTTTTATGTTTTCTTCACAACTTTTTGGCCATGTACCAGTTTTAAACAGTCACCATTTTATCACCTCTGTTTAATGTTATTTCTCCTCATTATGCTTTTTGTCTTTATCCGTAGGCTACAGAGCAGCGTATTACGCTGCTGCCAGCTGTCCTCTGCGGGGGAATCGAAATGCAATAAAGAAAAAAATATTCCGTCTGATCATTGTGAGTTGAAATAAGGGGAGGGCGTGGAGTTCTCTCGTGCTATAGGCTGCAATGTGGGGAAGCAGGACCAGAGTCGTGGAAGAGAGCTGGGTACACTGTGAGTATATCATTAGAAATAATATAATCCCTCTGATGCATATCACTGAGTTCTCTGATTATCGATTCGCAACAGCGATGGTTGCAGCGCTGGCTGAGCGACTAGATGGCGCGCGAGATAGCGAGCACGGGCTTCTCAGGAGGAGAGTGGCGCGCGGCAGTGAGAGGATGAAGCACGGCGGGCAGCGGACGCGTCAGGACCAGTGGTCCCTGTACAAGCTGGATTTAGGAGTCTGGTCTCTGAGTGCAGCACTGCAGCAAGAAACCAGTGATCTCTATACCTGGATGTTGAACTTCAGCTATCTGATCGTGCCGGCCATGGTTGCTCATATTTTGTCCCTTCACAAACTATAACATTGCTACTAGGAAATGTCGTTAGAACACGAAAAGAAAATACTTTTCGATTCCGCTACCACATCAGACTATTACATCACTTGTTGACATAAAGCTTAGAACAGGAAATCAGTCTGCAATTCTTTGTCACATAGAGATGGATGGGAATTTGTTTGCCAAACGACAACACGTCGGGCTATGCAAAGCACACGAATCTGCAGACACGCCGCCGTTCTGTACTCAGAGACCAGAGTTCTACATCCAGGTGGTACTGAGATCACTGGTCAGGACCATAGAGTAAATATCTCTGGAGTGAGCATTCACATGCGCAGAACAGATTTTGTGCCCGCATCTCGTGGTCGTGCGGTAGCGTTCTCGCTTCCCACGCCCGGGTTCCTGGGTTCGATTCCCGGCGGGGTCAGGGATTTTCTCTGCTTCGTGATGGCTGGGTGTTGTGTGCTGTCCTTAGGTTAGTTAGGTTTAAGTAGTTCTAAGTTCTAGGGACTTATGACCACAGCAGTTGAGTCCCATAGTGCTCAGAGCCATTTGAACCATTTAAAAAAGGAAAAAAAAAAAGGAACAGATTTTGTGTTGCCGGCCTGGTCACGTGATCTCGGGACGCCGTGTGTTTGTCCGTATAGCGTCCTGTATATTTAAAATGTCACTACATCCCTAGTACAGACGGTTCTTTTCGTACGTGTCGTGGATTATTTATATATGTTGCGCAGACATTTTAACAGTATCCATTTGATACCGGGAAAAACCAGCTACGTAACTTTTAAGGGCAAGTGATATTACATTCTGCTTCTTTGCGATAGGTGTCACAGTTCAGATGCACTCGATTTTTGGTAGTTTACGGTATGATACGGCATTTTATAGTATTACAGAGCCTGACGTACATTTTTGCAGTGATAGTCCTGCAAAACGACTTGACAGTACGCTAGTACTTTTGCAAGTGTCCAAAAAACACCGAATTTGCCACATATTAGCGATTATTCCCTGCTAATTCGTCCTTTTTTCTTGTATTTCTGAGCATTTATTTTCTCGTTTTTGCGACCTAAAGCAAAATTTTTCTTACTGGTGGCACTTTGAGGTATTTATTTAACGCATTTTAAGTACTTGCTCCCAGTTAATTAAATAAATAGTAGACTGAGTAATCTATATACATAATCGACAAGTCACTGATAAATGCATGGAGGATAGTATTTACTGAAACAACAAACCATTCCCTTTCCTGCTCCACTAGCAAATTTACGAGAGGAAGCGATTGTTTGTAAGCTTTTGTACGAGCCGTAATATCTGTTATACAGTCATAAAATCGTAGAAAAATAGGTCTACAGAATCAAGCCTTATTTATAAGGCGTCTCGAAATTTTTAAACATATGCAGTGTCTCTTACTAATATGATAACTATAATTAGAGCAACATGGTATGTACCCACGAAAAGTTACTATCCATCCTTTCACATATTTTTCTTTGCATCCGTAGCAACAAGAGTAATTCACCCTCGCTATTACGCTATCAACAAGCGGTGAAACACAACAAAAACTCTTGATATTATAAACTTCAAACGCTGCAGAAAGCACACACGCACAGCGAAGTCCCGAAAACACGTGACAATCCTGGTTTAATGTTGACAACATGCGCAGAACGCAATGCTCACTCCAGAGATATTTACTCTATGGTCAGGACACGACACGCAGCGCGCCGAGCGGAGCCGCGTCGTGGACTCGTGGAGGGCGGAAGTGAATTAGCGTCGAGGGCAGCGGGGCCTGGCGCGCTGCTGTCTGGCGAGGACCAAACACGCCATTACGACTGGCGTCCCGAAGGTGTGGGAGTGCGGAGCGGGAACTATTGCTGCTAGAGTCTCGATAACATCAGCGTCAAGTATCGTTCCTGGAGAATTTGTCAGCTGATGTTCATAAAACTCACGTTGCCATGTGCTGAAGTGCAGAGGTTGTACGGAACCTTGGGCTGATTTGGCTAGAAGTGTGGCAGTCTTTTGATATGCTCCTGAATTGCGTCATAGTGGGAAAATGAAAAGCATTGTGACTAAAATTAACAGGTGTTGTGCATCTGTGCTATCACTCTTTTGTACTGAGTGTCTGAAGGCCCGTTGAACTGTCTGTTGTGTGGCTGTAGTGATGGCGTATGTGGTATCGATAGCTAGGATGCCACGGCGTAGCTACTAGTTAAGTCGGCACTACGGCAGACAGCGACGACAGCGCCCTCTAGCAGGCGCTGTTCAGCTCTACGAGCACCACCGTAGATTCAGCCCATTTCATCAGGAACAGACGGCCGGGACACTTAGCTTTTGAGACTCTGCCCATCTGTATATGTATGCATATACAGGGTGAGTCACCTAACGTTACCGCTGGATATATTTCGTAAACGACATCAAATACTGACGAACCGATTCCACAGACCGAACGTGAGGCGAGGGGCTAGTGTAATTGTTTAATACAAACCATACAAAAATGCACGGAAGTATGTTTTTTTAACACAAACCTCTGTCTTTTTAAATGGAACCCCGTTAGTTTTGTTAGCACATCTGAACATATAAACAAATACGTAATCAGTGCCGTTTGTTGCATTGTAAAATGTTAATTACATCCGGAGATATTGTAACCTAAAGTTGACGCTTGAAAGCTACGACGTTCAGTTGCGTGTTGTAACAAACACGGGCCACAGTCGACGAGCAGCATCTGCAGGGACATGTTTACGATGACGACCGTGTTTCTCCTGATCTTACACCTCTGGACTTCTTTCTGTGGGGTACGTTAAAGGAGAATGTGTACCGTGATGTGCCTACAACCCCAGAGGATATGAAACAACGTACTGTGGCAGCCTGCGGCGACATTACACCAAATGTACTGCGGCGTGTACGACATTCATTACGCCAGAGATTGCAATTGTGTGCAGCAAATGATGGCCACCACATTGAACATCTATTGGCCTGACATGTCGGCACACACTCTATTCCACTCCGTAATTGAAAACGGAAACCACGTGTGTACGTGTTCCTCACCCCTCATGGTAATGTACATGTGCGTCAGTGAAAAAGACCAATAAAAAGGTGTTAGCATGTGGACGTAATGTGCTGTTCCAGTCTCTTCTGTACCTAAGGTTCATCACCGTTCCCTTTGGATCCCTACGTAATTCGGTGCTCTCCGATACACACGATCGAACAGCGGAGGAGTGGTACTCAAGCGTCAACTTTAGGTTACAATATCTCCGGATGTTATTAACATTTTACAATGTAACAAACGGCACTGATTACGTATTTGTTTATATGTTCAGATGTGCTAACCAAACTAACGGGTTCCATTTGAAAAAACGTAGGTTTGTGTTAAAAAAACATACTTCCGTGCATTTTTTTATGGTTTGTATTAACCAATTACACTAGCCCCTCTCCTCACGTTCGGTCTGTGGAATCGATTCGTCAGTATTTGATGTGGTTTCCGAAATATATCCAGCGGTAATGTTAGGTGACTCACCCTGTATATATATGCAGATCGAGTAAACCACTTTCAATTACTTGCAGTACCGACGTATTTTTCCTGCTCCTGCTCCTACCCACGCGCCACCTTCCAGGCGGGATACAAAAGTTGGCGACGAGATTTTTTTTTGTTTTTTTCTCACCTCCTGTCATTTCTTTTTTTTTTGCTCGGTACAGCTTTCTTTCCGCGCTAGCCTCAGTATAAGACTTTCATTTGTGTGCACCATGGCTTCGCCACAGGAACAGGCTTCTTGTACGTTTTCAGGCCCAGCAAATGACGCAGCTGCTTGCTGCCATAAATGGACTGGTCACGCTACAAACTGCAGCTACTTCGGCGCCTCCGACGCCACCGCCTGTACCGTGCCATTTCGTGCATTCAAGCCTGACGTTGAATGGTGGCCAGAATACATCGCCCAGCTCGAGCCACACTTCGCAGCATACAACGTACCAGGTACAGAGCGGTTTGCCTTTTTTATTGCCCACGCGGGTATTGTCTTGCACCGTGTGCTCGTGAAATTGTTTCCCTCCACCCGCCGTCCAAAGCCATAATCAACGACGGTGCGTCGTTTCAGGGGGGAGGGATGTGGTATCGATAGCTAAGATGCCATACCGAGGGACAAGTTGTTAGGTTGGCACAACGACACCGACACCGACGACAGCGCCCTGTAGCCGGCGCTGGAGACCTCTGCGAGCATCGCTCCAGATTCTGCGCATTTGAAGAAAACGAGACGGCCGGGACACTTCCGGCCACATGGCAAAGTTATGTATTCTTTTTGCTAGAGTAAAGGTGATATAAATTCATACTGCAGTACCGACGTGTATTACCTTTTCCTGCTCTTACCCACGCGCCGCCTTCCAGGCCGAATACAAAAGCGTAGTGGTTGTTATTTCTAAAATATTTCAATTCAACTATTGCGACCGACATAGGGCGGTTAACTATTTTTGGAAAGGAAATTTTCCATATGATCTATTGGTTGATATGTGAGTGGTTGGAGCTGCCTGGCTGAAGTATTTTCTGTTGTTATTCTTCTTACGGCCATCCTTAACACGTTCTGCCAGTTCCGCCATATGCGTTGTTTTTCAGTAACCTGTGGCAGTAAAATGGTTTATGTCTAGCCTCCAGTCTCACCTCTACGTTTAACTTGTTAAGATTGAATCTTTTTAAAACCTTCCACCTGTTAGGATTCAGGATTTAAGGCCTTACTCATTCACCAAGCCATAACATTATGTCTTATTAAGTATCAAACACATAGTACCCACATCCTTTCAAGTGACTGGCTGGACTTAAGTGTAATGTAACGGACTGTGTCGTCAGAGCTGAAGGCATCGGTTAACCCAACAGAAGCTCCCAAGCACCTGTCATTGCTCAGGAAAATTCATAGCCTGCTTAGTTTAGTTGTGGCTAGAGCCATGAAGTTATTTTTAATATTTTTGGTCTTTCGTGTATTCCTGAAGTTAAAACGGCTAGTTCTGATTTAAATTGGTAAATTGATTGGAGAATTTAAAGACGGCTAAGTGACGAGTCCAACTTAAAATTTAATCTGTTTGTGTAAATGGTTGAAATAGTTAGCACCATGGGCGTTTCAATATTTAACTGCGTAATTAGTTTGAAAATTTGAACGACTGGTGCCAATCCAAACCGTGAATTCAAAGGCGGCTAAGCGCCGAGTTAAACTCCATGTTTTGTCTGTTCGCTCAATCTTTAAACCATTGGTAAACTTATTTTATACTGTAGGCAGTTTTCAATTTAAGTGGCTACTGCCGGTTCAATTAGGGAAACCAAGTTAAGTGTTTCAAAATTTCAGTATTTTAAGTGTTGTGTAATCATACGAAAACGGTTAGAGCCGTTGCTGATTTGAATGATCCTACGGCTTATGTGATT
The DNA here is from genome assembly GCF_021461385.2 of Schistocerca piceifrons. Classification (NCBI taxonomy): domain Eukaryota; kingdom Metazoa; phylum Arthropoda; class Insecta; order Orthoptera; family Acrididae; genus Schistocerca; species Schistocerca piceifrons. The sequence goes on along the minus strand of NC_060144.1, from coordinate 54,259,642 downwards.
ATTCCAAAAGAGCAGCTAGAGCCAATTCGAACCGAGCATCATGAATGATCCTTTTAGGTGAGATTGCTGAGAACTTTGGGGAATATTGTCTTATTATCTTGTAATTATTTAGTAACAAAAGGCCAGTTGAATCTGAATTTCTTGTTAGCCTGTGTCTTTTGTGTTAAACATGGCTTTGGCTGCTTGAATCATAACAACCCAGATTAGTCGGGGCTTGTTGAGCTGAACTGTAAACTGGTATGTGTCGTTATGTAATGTGGCTAATGCCAGTTGTATGCTGTTTTTTGTAAATAACTGCGTGCATCGCCCAAGTGCCGAAGTACGATTTTGTCAATAAAGTATATTTAATTTTTTTGTACCTAGTACCTTTCTCTTCAGGTCCCTTGTGCCCAAGATAACCCTGCTCCAAACTGTATCCCCGTCCCTTGTTCCGTGTTAGGGCAAAAGGGGGAACATTTCAGCCCCCCCCCCCCCACCCCCGGATCTCTACACCTGATACTAAAATCAAGGCAATCTTATCATTATCTTTTAAGGATACGCCTCTTCTGTACTTTATACTTCCATCGTTATTTATTGATAATTCAGGCAACTAGTTATCTGCAATACATCTTCAGTTTTCTTTCTTGCCCTCCCCTTGGTTTTAATTTCGAAAAATGTTTCTTCGAAAACATTATGACCACTGCCCTTTGTGACACTGAATGTCGAACAGCGCTCTTGCGAGCACGTGGCGTGGTAAGGACAGTATACTAGTAAAGCACAGCATAATGAAGAATCATTCCCTTGACGATACGGGACAGATGTGGGAACATCTACATCTACATCAACGCACATACTCCCCAAACCACCGTATGGTGCGTTGTGGAGCATACCCTGTACCACTACCAGTCATTTGCTTTTCTGCTCCAATAGCAAATAGATCCAGAAAAAAAAACGACCGTCTGTATGCCTCCGTACGAGCCATAATGTCTCGTCTTATCTGCGTGGTCCTTACTCGAAATATACGTTGGCGGCAGAATCGTTCTGCGGCCTGCCTCAAATCCCGGATCTCTAAATTTCCTCAATAGCGCTAGTCGGGAAGAACGTCGCATTCCTTCCAGTGATTCCCATTTGAGTTCCCGAAGCATCTCCATAATCCAGAAGGAGATTCACTCTGCAGCGGAGTGTGCGCCGATATGAAACATCCTGGCAGATTAAAACTGTGTGCCGGACCGGCACACAGTTTTCATCTGCCAGGAACTTTCATCTCCATAATATTTGCGTGTTGTTCGAACCTATTGGTAACAAATGCAACCAGCCCACCTCTGCATTGTTTTGATGTCTTCCTTCAATCCAACCTATTGCGGATCCCAAACACTCGAAGAAGACTAAGCAATGGGTCGCGCTGGCGTCCTTTACGCTGTCTCCTTTACAAATGAACCACACTTTCCTAAAATTCTCCCAGTAAACCGGAGTCGACCATTCGCCTTTCCTACTACAGTCCTTACATGCTCATTCCATTTCATATCGCTTTGCAACGTCAAACCCAGATATTTAATCGCCGTGACTCTCTCAAGGATCGCACTACTAATAATGTATTCGAACATTGTGGGTTTGTTTTTCCTACACATCTACATTAACTTAAATATTCTGCATTTAGACTTAGCTGCCATTCGTCATAAAAATTATAAATTTTTTCTAAGTCATCTTGTATCCTCCTACAGTCACTCAACGACAATACCTTCGCATGCACCACAGCATCATCAGCAAACAGCCGGACACTGCTGCTTACCCCGTCAGCCAGATCATTCATGTATATCGAAAATAACGGCGTTCCTAACACGCTTCCCTGTGACACTCCCGACGATACCCTTGTCTATGATGAACATTCGCCATCGATGACAACATACATCCACCGTCATAAGCGACTTTGACAATGTGCAGTGCCTGAGCGCGAGGATACTGGAAGCAAAGAAGCTGATCGACTGTTCGCATGCATCTTGCGCGTATATCGAACATGATTTAAGGACGGAGAAATAATGAGTATACGACAGGTTGTTGGTCATCCACGCATGAGAGAACGTGGAGGTTGGAGGATTCTCCAGTCTGTAAAGTAGGATAGGCGGCGATCTGTGGTAGACCTGGTCACAGAGCACAAGGCTAGTGCAGGCTAAAGTGTTTCAGAATACACCACTCAGTGCACATCGTTGAAAATGGGGATCCACAGCACACCAGCCCTATATTTTCCCATGTTAATCCAGCAACAGCATCGATTTCACGAAGAGAAATGTAGTGTGAGGAGGGCTATGCGAGAGGCGTTCAACGAATTCGAAAGTAACGTTCTATGTACCGACTTGGCAGAAAATTCTAACAAATTTTGGTCTTATGTCAAAGCGATGCCGGCCGTCGTGACCGAGCGGTTCTAGGCGCTACAGTCTGGAACCGTGCTGCCGCTACGGTCGCAGGTTCGAATCCTGCCTCGGGCATGGATGTGTGTGATGTCCTTAGATTAGTCAGGTTTAAGTAGTTCTAAGTCTAGAGGACTGATGACCTCAGATGTCAAGTCCCATGGTGCTCAGAGCCATTTGAACCATTTTCAAAGCGGTAGGTTGATCAAAACAAAATGTCCAGACATTCTCTGACCAAAATTGTACTGAAACAGAGGATGACAGACTAAAGGCCCAAATACTGTCTTTTTCCAAAGCTGTTTCACAGAGGAAGATTGCACTGTAGTTCCTTCTCTAGATTGTCGCACTGATGCAAAATGGTAGATATCGAAACAGATGACAGAGGGATAGAAAAACAATTAAAATCAATCAAAAGAGGAAAGGCCGCTGGAACTGATGGGATACCAGTTCGATTTTACACAGAGTACGCAAAGGAACTTGCCCCCTTCTTGCAGCGGTGTACCGTAGGTCTCTAGAAGAGTGTAGCGTTCCAAAAGATTGGAAAAGGCCACAGGCCATCCCAGTTTTCGAGAATGGACGTCGAACAGATGCGCAGAACTATAGACCTATATCTCTAACGTCGATCAGTTGTAGAATTTTGGAACACGTATTATGTTCGAGTATAATGACTTTTCTGGAGACTAGTAATGTACTCTGTGGGAATCAGCATGTGTTTCGAAAAAGAAGATCGTGTGAAACCCAGCTCGCGCTATTCGTCCACGAGACTCAGAGGGCCATAGACACGGGTTCCCATGTAAATGCCTTGTTTCTTGACTTCACCAAGGCGTTTGATACAGTTCCCCACAGTCGTTTAATGAACAAAGTAAGAGCATATGGACTATCAGACCAATTGTATGATTGGATTGAAGAGTTCCAAGATAACAGAACGCAGCATGTCATTCTCAATGGAGAGAAGTCTTCCGAAGTAAGAGTGATTTCAGATGTGCCGCAGGGGAGTGTCATAGGACCGTTGCTATTCACAATATACATAAATGACCTTGTGGATGACATCGGAAGTTCACTGAGGCTTTTTGAGAATGATGCTGTAGTATATGGAGAGCTTATAACAATGGAAAATTGTACTGAAATGCACGAGGATCTGCAACGACTTGACGCATGGTGCAGGGAATGGCAATTGAATCTCAATGTAGACAAGTGTAATGTGCTGCGAATACATAGAAAGAAAGATCCTTTATCATTTAGCTACAATATAGCAGGTCAGCACCTGGAAGCAGTTAATTTCATAAATTATCTGGGAGCAGGCATTAGGAGTGATTTAAAATGGAATGACCATATAAAATTAATCGTCGGTAAAGCAGATGCCAGACTGAGATTCATTGGAAGAATCCTAAGAAAATGCAGTCCGAAAAAAAAAAGGAAGTTTGTTACAGTACACTTGTTCGCCCACTGCTTGAATACTGCTCACTGGTATGGGATCCGTACCAGATAGAGTTGACAGAAGAGATAGAGAAGATCCAACGGAGAGCAGCGCACTTCGTTACAGGATCATTTAGTAATCGCGAAAGCGTTACGGAGATGATAGATAAACTCCAGTGGAAGACTCTGCAGGAGAGACGCTCAGTCGCTCGGTACGGGCTATTGTTGAAGTTTCGAGTACATACCTTCACCGAGGGATCAAGCAGTATATTGCTCCCTCGTACGTATATGTCGAGAACATGAGGATGGAATCAGAGAGATTAGAGCCCACACAGAGGCATACCTACAATCTTTCTTTCCACGAACAATAAGAGACTGGAATAGAAGGAGAACCGATAGAGGTACTCAAGGTACCCTCCGCCACACACCGTCAGGTGGTTTGCGAAGTATGGATGTGGATGTAGATGTAGATTACTACTGAAGTAGGCACGGGATCATCGAGCTAGGATTCTGGATCATTGTGAACTTGTCACCTCATTGCATGAAATCCCCGTTACTTGTTACACTAGGTCGCTGATCGTGCCCATATACGTCATCCAGGCTAACGCTTGCTCTATACATGCACTTTGCCATCGATGCAGGCCAGGGAGGACAGTATTATACTACAGGGTACATAGACTTCCATGGGACCCGTTGTAGTAATCGCTGGTACCGTTTCAGTTGGAGACTACGTGACAATACTGTGTACCACATGCGCCGCTTCAGGCCTTATGTCTTCCCCACTGGCGATAGCATTTTTCATAAGGATAATAAAGCCAGAGTCATGTTGCCGTCGTTTGAGAGGCATGATGGTGATCTCACGTTGATGTGTTAGCCACTAAATACGCCTTATCTGAAAGCGATGGAACACGTCTGTGTCACTGTTGGGCTGTCGGGAGATTATATCATGCCCAAAATTGAAACGTCGCCTTAGAAAAAATTATGAATTACTATGCAGGTAAACCTCTTACGTTATTTGATTTTCAAACAGCCGAGCAAAATTCAACGTACTCAAAGAGTTTTCTCTTTACTTATTCTGATCATCACTCAACTGAGACACAATATTTTTAGCGCATCACAATCTGACTTTTAATAATCCCTACAATACAATGGCACTGACTAACAATAACCTATACCTTTCATCAATCACTTACCTCACAACAATCTTCCTTACTCGGACTACTGCAATACAGGGAGCCCAAATACTGCCAGCTAAATACACTACTGGCCAATAAAATTGCTACACCATGAAGATGACGTGCTACAGACGAGAAATTTAATCGACAGCAAGAAGATGCTGAGATATGCAAATGATTAGTTTTTCAGAGCATTCACACAAGGTTGGCGCCGGTGACGACACCTACAACGTGCTGACATGAGGAACGTTTCCAACCGATTTCTCATACACAAACAGCAGCTGACCGGCGTTGCCAGATGAAACGTTGTTGTGATGTGTAGTGTAAGGAGTAGAAATGCGTGCCATCAAGTTTGCGACTTTGATAAATGTTGGATTGTAGCCTATCGCGATTGCGGTTTATCGTATCGTGACATTGCTGCTCGCGTTGGTCGAGATCTAATGACTGTTAGCAGAATATGGAATCGGTGGGTTCAGTAGGGTAATACGGAACGTCGTGCTGGATCCCAACGGCCACGTATCACTAGCAGTCGAGATGACAGGCATCTTATCCGCATGGCTGTAACGGATCGTGCAGCCACGTCTCGATCCCTGAGTCAACAGATGGGGACGTTTGCAAGACAACAACCATCTGCACGAACAGTTTGACGACGTTTGCAGCAGCATGAACTATCAGCTCGGAGACCATGGCTGCGGTTCGGTTACCCCTGACGCTCCATCACAGACAGGAGCGCCTGCGATGGTGTACTCCACGACGAACCTGGGTGCACGAATGGCAAAACGTCATTTTTTTCGGATGAATCCAGGTTCTGTTTACAGGATTATGATGCTCGCATACGTGTCTGGCGACATCGCGGTGAACGCACATTGGAAGCGTGTATTCGTCATCGTCATACTGGCGTATCACCCGGCGTGATGGTATGGGGTGCCATTGGTTACACGTATCGGTCACCTCTTGTTCGCATTGACGGCAATTGGAACAGTGGACGTTACATTTCACATGTGTTACGACCCGTGGCTCTACCCTTCATTCGATCCCTGCGAAACCCTACACTTCAGCAGGATAATGCACAACCGCATTTTGCATGTTCTGTACGGGCTTTTCTGGATACAGAAAATGTTCGACTGCTGCCCTGGCCAGCAGATCTCTCACCAATTGAAAACGTCTGGTCAATGGTGGCCGAGCAACTGGCTCGTCACAATACGCCAGTCACTACTCTTGATGAACTGTGGTATCGTGTTGGAGCTGCATGGGCAGCTGTACCTGTACACGCCATCCAAGCTCTGTTTAACTCGATGCCCAGGCGTATCAAGGCTGTTATTACGGCCAGAGGTGGTTGTTCTGGATACTGATCTCTCGGGATCTATGCACCCAAATTGCGTGAAAATGTAATCACATGTCAGTTCTAGTATTCAAAAGTCATCATATATATATATATATATATATATATATATATATATATATATATATATATATATATATATATATATCTGGCGGACACACGTCCAGATCATCCGCTTATCGTAACGTCTCAAAATTCTGTTATCTCTCTCTCCACATCCACCACTGCTGGCGGCTGACCTCCAACTGCCCAACGCTACGCGCTGTTCACATCCAATTGCCCAACGCCACACAAGCGAATAAGTCCAACCAGCCACAGACTGCACACAGTACAGTCAGTGATTTTCATTCAGAGGGCTACGTGGTGTTACCAAAATAAAAACCTAAACAGCCTACTTACAAAGTGAAGTGGCCCCGTAATTCGTCGTACCTGCGCGATCTCGGTGTAGACATATTGTGCCACCGCCCTCTGGAAACCTATGAAAATTGTCGAACTCATGCCACGCAAAATGACCATCGTATTGCGTTAGAAAGGAGGAGCCACACGCTACTAAGCAGCTCTTCGTAATGATTTGGCTTATCAGTGTATTTCTTCCGTTCTTCCGGACCTTTTGTGTCTAAATAAATTTCTCTTTTGTGTAGCTGCTATGAGTTTCCTCTGCTCAATGAGACCTTTCAAAATATACGCAATGGATTCGCTTTCTTTCCATCTAAACCTCGATTGCCTTTCCAAATCTGGTTTCCCATCAAATCTAACCATTTACGTGTCCATTGGTCCTAAGCGATTTCCCTACGTTTTCAGCAGTGTCCAGCTTTGACAACCATACAGTATACAGCAAGACATTTGACGTCAATTTCTTGACTAATGGTGCTTTTTTCTGTGATAAAAAGCTTGTTTAGTAACAGCTGTGTTCTTTCAATGAAAGGACCTTTTGGTGTTGCAAATCTTTTCCTGATTTGCATAATGCAATGCTTATATTCAATAATTAAAGTGCCTAAGTGAATTACTTTAACACTGTTTCCTCTCTTATTTCTTTCCGTTATGACGTTAAGTGTCCTTCTCAATTTTATTTTCTTAGTATCATAATTTTCTGATATAAATTTTCGGTTCTTTTTCTTCATAATTATTGCGAATTCTGAAAGAATCTTTTACGATGTAGTTCTACGAAGAATTTGAAAATTATGTGGTAGGTCGAATAACGAATGAGGGCTCACTGCACAAAAAAGAAATCTGTGGTCCTGAGAACCATAAGTGCCAAAGCACAGAAACCAAGTTTTGAGAAAAACATATGTTTGTGAAAATCAAGTTTATAGAGAAACCACCAGCCTTTTGGGTGTAAACTAGGAACCTTCTCCACGAGAAATGTTCTAAAAAATTACTGATAAAGAAGAAATACTAAATTTGCCACACACACAATTATGACCTATTCCAAGACATCATGGTCTCAGTTATAATCATCTTCATTGAGGACATTCTGTGAGTTGGGGTTCAGATAAAACTGCCGATACACCTGCCATTATGAAGTGCTTCCTCAGCGCCCGTTGATTCGCTCGCGTAGACTGTATGGCCTGCACAGATATTTCTTTTTTTTTTTTTTTAACCGAATTTTTAAGTTGTTCACAAATTACAGTACCTTTTAAACTTTTCATGCTAGTTAAGATCATAGAAAGATGGTCTTTTCCGAATGACCAAAAAACGACTGTGGTAGCTGGAGTTTGTTAATCATGCCTTCTACGTTCTTCTTGTCATATGTCCATAGAAACTTCGATACACTGATACATGTTTCTTAATGTCTAGCCGTGAAGTGAAATACCAGTTTTCATAGATATAGTTCAAATTTTTTTCTGACACAGAGAAATTTTTTTAAAAGAATTTGATCCCCTGTTTCAGCCCATTATGGGTGAAACACTGAATTGCGTATTCTTTAAATTCTAACATACAAGGCAAATACAAATTTTCAAAGATATATATTTAAAAATGCTTTCATAATGAAATATTTCATAAAACATTTCATCCTTTACTTCACCCCTTAAGGGTTGAATTTCGATAAACACTTAAACATGTATTTTTTTCATCTGTAACCGAGAAATGAAACACTAATTTCCATAGAAGTTTCTGTGAAAATACCTTAGTAGTTCTTAAATAACGATTTATTTTAAAAAATCACCCACTATTTCACTCCATTACGGGTTAAAAGTCCAAAAAATGTTCAAATATGTATTTCTTGATTGCTGACGGAGAAATGGAATATCAGTTTTCGTAGGTGTAGCTTCAAAGTTGCCTTAATATTTTCAAAAAATATCTCATCTCCTATTTTATCCCTTAGAGGTGGACATCCGAAAAGTCCCCTGTTAAAAGACGCCTGCGACCTTCAGTACAAGATCAATACCCTCACCAAATTCCAAGTTTCTTTCCTTAGCCGCATGGGTTGGGTGATATGAGGAATGGAACTTTAATAGTGGCAACTATTCATGCTGCTCGTAGGTTGTGTTCCAAAAACGAACAGCATAGAGACATAAGTAATGACACTTCCTGCAGGAGCTGACCATCATTTTTGCAGGACACTGCTCAAGCACGTACAGTGCAAGCTGTTACTGATTTGTTTGACTGATGGGGCTGCTAAGTGCTGTACTACCTACTGCGCTCCCCTGACGTAAGCTCTCGTGAGTTCAACTCGATTTCTAAAGTGAAGGAAACACTTCACGGCATTCACTTGAGAACTGCTACAAATTCGTCGGGCAGTAGACCGCGCCGCTCGAACTGCCAATACAACTGGCATTGCTAAGAGTATCCTCCGACTTGCACATCGCTGGCAACGGGCTATACACAATGCCGGTGACTACTTTGAAGATCAGTAAAACTTTGAAACACGTTCTATTTTGTACGAGCCGTAAGTAATATATGAAAACTAGTATTCTGTTAGATAACACCAGTACCCTCGATTCTTTAAAAGCATGGGTCTCACACGTACGAAACAGCTTCAAACGTTTGATTACTTAACAGGTGAGTTATGTGTTAAAAATTTGACGATACGTATGTAAAACCGTTGTGGCTGAAGGCACAAAACCGTGTTTGTGTTGGTTTTATTAGTCTCGGATCATGTCCTGGCTGAGTATAGTCTGGGTAAATTGTGCTCCGTTTTAATAAAAGCCAGTTTTTCACGCTGGCAATTCTAGCAATAGCGCAAAACTTTAATCTGCATTCTCTGGGAAAGTGCACAGTATCCCCTAGCACGCCTGTGGTTTCTTTTGTGTTGGCAGAAGAGCCAGCACCGTGTTACGAGTGGAGGCCGAAATGCACACGTTTTAGCTCACGCAGGCTGGCGTGAGGAGGGAAAAACTATACTGACGTGAGGTCTGGAACATGACAAGAATGAGAATTCAGAAAGCGGACGTAATTAGTTTCATACTTAACTTTAATCCATTAATGATGAACGTCGCTCTTGGCAGTACATGATTCACAATATTATCTGTTCAGAATACATTCTTGAAGTAATTATAGTAACAGAATATGGCGCCTTGCTAGGTCGTAGCAAATGACGTAGCTGAAGGCTATGCTAAACTGTCGTCTCTGCAAATGAGAGCGTATGTAGACAGTGAACCATCGCTAGCAAAGTCGGCTGTACATCTGAGGCGAGAGCTAGGAAGTCTGTGTAGACTAGACCTGCCGTGTGGCGGCGCTCGGTCTGCAATCACTGATAGTGGCGACACGCGGGTCCGACGTATACTAACGGACCGCGGCCGATTTAAAGGCTACCACCTAGCAAGTGTGGTGTCTGGCGGTGACACCACAGTTTCCTGGACCTCCTACCACGCCGTACGTCAGCGCCGGCTCGGCTGACAGAGCGCTCGACTCAGTCGGGCTGAGACACGCCCCCTCGCCCTAGGTCAGGAGCAAGACCCGCCCGCGACAGGCGATGAGTCGTAAGGAGGCGAGGGTGTGGACGTTTCACCAAACAGGCGCGCCTCCACTGGCGGAACAGATTCTGTCAACCTGCAGACTATAAGGCCCCTCACCATGCAAGGTACTTCCAACCAGCGTTTCGTGCAGGAAAATCTTTCATATCCTGTGTATACATTATCAGCTCATATTCAAAACTGTATTTGAGAACATTTCTCATATTTTTCACTATCTTTCGTAAAACAAAGAAACGTTAACATTACTTAAGGAAATAATTTTCGGACTAAACTGATGAAGGATATTGCTTGAACTCTATGTATTTTAAGGAAAGTTAGCTGGGACAATTTACACCAGGCCTGGCGAAACAACGAGAGTGGTATGGCCGCTCTCCTGGCCAGAGCTCCGAACGTCACGGCGAGAGCGGCTGAGGGGGCGATGAGGGAACAGGAGGAAAACAGAAAATGAAGGCTGCAGCAGGGTTCCGCTACAGCGAGGAAGTCGGACTGCCACAGTCTGCCAGCAATAGCAACTGTGTTAAATTAAATTTACGTTCTGAATTAGGAACACCACACTACACAGTGGTTCAAAAAAAGATTAAGTGGAGAAGTCGCACCATTCAATGCTACATGGGAATTGCTTTTTGAACACCATGCAGAGTGCTTAATATACCGTAGCACTATTAAGAGTTGGAAAAACTTTCACTGGGACACCGTTATAACACCCGGCACTAAGACGATGTGGTTATGGGAAAGCTGAGTCAACGGAAGATAGAGCAGTTGTGAGGTTTGGATGTCAGAAGATCAACTGTCTACGCTGCAAATAACTTTGGTTTAATGTTGCAATCTTATCGGAGAAATACACGCATTTACACAGTCTACAATGTGACAATGTTACGACACTTGTCAAACGAATGCATCTCGTCCTCAGAAAGTGAAATAATCCTAAACCCCAATCTTAACTAGAAGTTTCTTTACAAAATTATTCTTTCGACTACGTCATGATGTTGGGCAGTACTACGATAAATCATCTGATTCCGGTTCGAAGTTTGGTGCTATGTAGGATGACAATCAAGTCTACGGAGGATGGTTAGTTTTGTCACAAGTTGAGCAAAAGTGTAGCCAAGGTCGCTCGAGTTGACAGTGGACGCAAGGTGGGGAACCGAAACGTTTACGCCTCTGCGTGCGGTATTTAACTTAGCTGCGATGACCTGTCGTCTGCATGGCAGCTCTCATCCTCTAAAATTCCTATAAAAACTAATTAAGCCTTTGCTGAGTTTTCCATTAGAAACTCTCCCTCTGTTTCTCATTTTGCAAAAAAACATTTGTTCATCCCTAGTCCTGGAATATGGCGATATGCATGCACATGACTGGAGCGGCGTGCATCGTAAAATGCCCTCTCAGTCCTCTCAAGGACAATTAACTAACTGGCTGGTTCGTTTCTCCACTGTGGGAGCTCAACGATGCACGCAGCTAATGTCTAGCTGAATGTCAGCCACAGTGAATGCAGCGTTCACTCAAATTTCTCCTCTGCGTCATACAGAGCGTTATGCGCCACATTCTGCACTTGACGCCAGTTCAGAGAAGAGTCCCCAAAAATTTCGCTTTCATCTTTCTCGTAGCCGAACTCTCTCCCCACCTGGGTTCTTTCGTTCTGCACGTCATGGCTTTTTTCGACCAATAGGAGAGTTCCTCTTATTTTGTGGAAACTCTAACAACGCAAGAGCCCTGCCATTGAACTGCATCGAAGTCTCGGCACTTTACTCTTTCCTAGTTCGTTTCCGTCAATCGGATGTTTCGTGCCCACTCACATGTGTACCATTCGCTGTTCATGTGATCAACTGCATCACTGGATTTGTTCATATCCATTTGGAATTCCGAAACGTAGTTTTCTAAAGCTTCGTTTTGTCCTACTTCTGGTGGCCCATTACTTGGTCTGCAGTATGCGTCACTTTTCCAATCGCTGACTCCCGCCGCGGCAATCCCTGTAAGAGCTTTTCGTGGTGCCTCCCGTGGTGCGACCTCTGTTTGTTTCACCTTCTGCTCATTGACATGCATTATACAGGAGCGGTGTGTTAATACCATCGATTGAGTGTCATCCCTTTTGCATTACATACTTATAGGCAAATCTTCTCATTACCGGCGAATTAATTATCATATTCACCTTCCTGTTACAATGTATAAAATTCTTATGTAAGGCGTGAAACTGATCTTCATTTGTTCTGCCACCTTACACAGTGACAAAATCTTTTATGGTCGACATCACCAATTATTTGATTTCTCAAGTCTTTTAATGCAAGGGGAGAATGACTGAAAAATTTCGTCATGTCTCCTCAAAGAGGTTTCAAGGCTTAGCACGTTGAAGATTGATTTCAGTTTACTTGTTAGACCGTTCTCCCTTGTGACTGCTGATGTACCTCCTCATTATCTCCTCCTCGAGCTGATAGACGAACAGTGTGTAACACTCGAACCCAACGTTCGGGTTTAACAGATTTTAATTCGCGAAACGCCATGTGTTTGTGTCATGACGAACCATAGTTCCGGATCTATTATATACTACCTTAGCGCCCGCTGCTTCGCTCGCGTAGACTGTATGGACTGCACAGGTGTTTTCTGGTTTTCTTTAATCAAATATTTGTGTTGTTCGCAAACTGCAGCACCTCCTAAATTTTTCACGCAAGTTGAGGCCATAGAAGCATGGTGTTTTCCGGAGACACTTCTCACCAAAGAGAAAGTCTGATAACTGGAGTCCAAAGTTTTTGTTAATTATGCCTTTTGCGCTCTTTCATCCCCTAACACGTATTTCTTCATGTCTAACAGAGAAGTGAAATACTATCTAGCGTTTAAACCAGCAAAGGAACCACCTGCAAGTTCCACCAACCTCCCCGTCTCCGCCGCTGTGAGTGATCACAAACTGTGTTCTAAAGATGCCGAGTAGCACACAAAAGAAGCTAAGAACTTCCGTGGTCCATCAGCCATAAATTCTCCTGGTTATACGCCCCACCTACCATGATTTCACTTCCATCACCCTTCGGTCCTTCTGTCCTGAAAACAAAGCGTCATCAACAGTTTCAGTTGCCGCCTTTTTAATTTGTACCATATTCTTTTAGATGTGTTAATTATTCAGGATGAGGAAAATAAAACTGACTTGGAAAATACTTGTGCGCCTTAAGACAGGCAGCACAACTTACATCATTTGCACATGGTGCAGTTGATTTCCCTGTCTCAAGGCGCATGAAATAATTTCCAGGCCAGTTTTATCCATCCCACAGTGTACATTACTTTACTTTTATTACAACTGATCTTTAGGTGACGCTAAAAACTTTCATTTTCATATCCATTCGTTAGTCGTTCAATTTTATCTTCACTAGAAGCAAGCAGTTCAGTCTGACCACCAAATCGAAGGCAGTTGACGTATGTTCCTTTAATACATAATTCTTTTTCCTCTTACCAGTTTAAGGATATGAAAACTCCCTTAGGTTTGCTGAGAATAGTTTCCTTTATAAGGCATTTACCAACCCTGGCTACTTTTTCAACACTGAACTTGTCACTATCCTAACCTAGGGAAAGTTCCTAACTGTACTACAGATATGCTGAATTAGTGCCTTATGTCACGCGGGATATTAGCATATTTTTGTATGAACCTCAGACAAAAGCTTTCTTAATCTCTAAACCAAAACACCGGTCTGAGACACCTTCAGGGTTTTTTAAATGTGTCGTATGTCAACACTGTTCTGTTTGCCGCTGTTCCCTCCACAGCACCTTCTCGTTGGCAAATCATTTACGTAGCAGAGCACTGCGGTTCAGTTTGCGCTTTCTCCTCGTCAGGTATATATTAATTTCATAATGTTTATAGGTCAATACGAGCACGTGCTCCGTATTATATGCAAACTGGCTCGGTATTTCGCACAGGATGTTTAGTATTACATGTAACATATTTAATTTATTTTTTCGATAGGAGAGGTAAGAGGCTGCCATTAGCTCTTTTTCATTCAGTTATAAACACAAGTTGTGTAAACAGCTTCAGATACTACTTGTACTATTCGAAGAAACCTATTGTTAAAAGTATGACCTCATTGGCTCTCTCTCCTATGGAACCACACACCAGACGATGTCTCAGCATTCCCAGTTTGCCCTGTGATATCAAGGACATCACACGGCAAGAAATCCGTGAAGGGGAATGTATTGCAGAGGAGATGGTCAAGTTCCAACCGATAAACTAGAGAAGAGGAAGACCTGCTCTAAGTGTACATCTTCCAAAGACTGGAAGCCTTCCTACAAGTCTGTGCAATGCAACGAGCCGACATGTTGGAGTGTAGTAAGAAAGTGTGCACCACACATGAAGGGCTTATTTCAATAGTGGTACAAGTCCATTTTTGTTCCTTCTGAGATACAGAATCCTCAAGTTAAATGCGCGCTGAAAAATATGCGGTTGAGATACCAAAAATATTCAAGTATATACAGGGCGTTTCAAAAATGACCGGTATATTTGAAACGGCAATAAAAACTAAACGAGCAGCGATAGAAATACACCGTTTGTTGCAATATGCTTGGGACAACAGTACATTTTCAGGCGGACACACTTTCGAAATTACAGTAGTTACAATTTTCAACAACAGATGGCGCTGCAAGTGATGTGAAAGATATAGAAGACAACGCAGTCTGTGGGTGCGCCATTCTGTACGTCGTCTTTCTGCTGTAAGCGTGTGCTGTTCACAACGTGCAAGTGTGCTGTAGACAACGTGGTTTATTCCTTAGAACAGAGGATTTTTCTGGTGTTGGAATTCCACCGCCTAGAACACAGTGTTGTTGCAACAAGACGAAGTTTTCAACGGAGGTTTAATGTAACCAAAGGGCCGAAAAGCGATACAATAAAGGATCTGTTTGAAAAATTTCAACGTACTCGGAACGTGACGGATGAATGTGCTGGAAAGGTAGGACGACCGCGTACGACAACCACAGAGGGCAACGCGCAGCTAGTGCAGCAGGTGATCCAACAGCGGCCTCGGGTTTCCGTTCGCCGTGTTGCAGCTGCGGTCCAAATGACGCCAACGTCCACGTATCGTCTCATGCGCCAGAGTTTACACCTCTATCCATAGAAAATTCAAACGCGGCAACCCCTCAGCGCCGCTACCATTGCTGCACGAGAGACATTCGCTAACGATATAGTGCACAGGATTGATGACGGCGATATGCATGTGGGCAGCATTTGGTTTACTGACGAAGCTTATTTTTACCTGGACGGCTTCGTCAATAAACAGAACTGGCGCATATGGGGAACCGAAAAGCCCCATGTTGCATTCCCATCGTCCCTGCATCCTCAAAAAGTACTGGTCTGGGCCGCCATTTCTTCCAAAGGAATCATTGGCCCATTTTTCAGATCCGAAACGATTACTGCATCACGCTATCTGGACATTCTTCGTGAATTTGTGGCGGTACAAACTGCCTTAGACGACACTGCGAACACCTCGTGGTTTATGCAAGATGGTGCCCGGCCACATCGCACGGCCGACGTCTTTAATTTCCTGAACGAATATTTCGATGATCGTGTGATTGCTTTGGGCTATCCGAAACATACAGGAGGCGGCGTGGATTGGCCTCCCTATTCGCCAGACATGAACCCCTGTGACTTCTTTCTGTGGGGACACTTGAAAGACCAGGTGTACCGCCAGAATCCAGAAACAATTGAACAGCTGAAGCAGTACATCTCATCTGCATGTGAAGCCATTCCGCCAGACACGTTGTCAAAGGTTTCGGGTAATTCCATTCAGAGACTACGCCATATTATTGCTACGCATGGTGGATATGTGGAAAATATCGTACTATAGAGTTTCCCAGACCGCAGCGCCATCTGTTGTTGAAAATTGTAACTACTGTAATTTCGATAGTTTGTCCGCCTGAAAATGTACTGTTGTCCCAAGCATATTGCAACAAACGGTGTATTTCTATCGCTGCTCGTTTAGTTTTTATGCCGTTTCAAATATACCGGTCATTTTTGAAACACCCTGAATATACTAAATCTGCAGTTTCAACGCGCATTTAACTTTAGGACTCTGTATCTCAGAAGGAACAAAAATGGACTTGTACCACCATTGAAATAAGCCCTTCATATGCAGTCAGTAATGAATAACCACCGGTTTTCGCTAACAATTACAATAACAGTCTTCAGTAAAAATGAAGCACAATATTTGTGTGGTAACTGCTGTTAATTTTGAATAAATAAAACTTAAATAATATACAATCTGATATTTCAGACAAAAAGAACAAAAATATTATCGGGAACATTAATTATGAAAAGTGATCATGAAATAAAACAATATAAAATGGATGTTGGAATATCATCAATATAAGGGAAACATACGAGGGTTGTTTTTTAAGTAAGGGCCGTTCGCGCGTATAGTCCCGTAGTTCGCGCGGACGCCGCAACAAGACACCGCGCCACTTGCCGGCATCCTTCCCGTTCACACTGATGCAAGTTGCAGCTCTGTAGCTGACGTGTACGCATCGCTGTGCTACTTTATAATGTTTACGATTATTGAATCGCCCGCCGCGTGTGAGATACGGTCAGTGATACGTTTTTTGGCCGCGAGAAGCCTATCAGCTGCAGAAATTCAACGTCAGTTAACAGAAGTTTATGGCTTGAATGCAATGAGTGAAGGTAAAGTGCGTCAATGGGTTAGAGAGTTTAAAAATGGCCGTCAAAACGTCCATGACGAAGAACGCTCAGGCCGGCCATCTGTGATCGCTGATGATTTGGTGGCTGCAGTCGAAACAAAGATTCGTGAGGACAGAAGATTCACAATTTCCACTCTTTCTTTGGAATTTCCACATGTTTCAGGATCGGTTTTGTACAAAATTGTGTCTGAAAACCTAAACTTTAAGAAACTGTGTTCTCGGTGGGTACCCAGACTCCTCACAGAGGACCACAAAGGGAAGAGATTTGCCACTTCATTGGACATTTGATTCGTTACGAGGAAGAAGGGGATGATATGTTGAGTCAAATTGTCACTGGAGATGAAAGATGGGTATCCCATATCACTCCCGAAAGCAAGCGACAATCGATGGAATGGCGACACACAACCTTACCCGTCAAGGTCAAAGCCAAACAGACGCTGTCAAAGCGCAAGATTATGGCAACTGTGTTCTGGGACCGGCGCGGTGTTTTGCTAGTGGACTTTATGCCACGAGGAACGACAATCGACTCAGATGCCTACTGTGCAACTCTAAAGAAGCTCCGCAGAGCAGTTCAAAACAAAAGGCGCGGCATGCTGACAAAAGGAGTTTTTATCCTGCACGATAACGCTAGGCCTCACACCTCTTAAAAGACCCGGGATTTGATTGATTCTTTTGGATGGAAAGTTTTGGACCATGCACCATACAGCCCCGACCTTGCTCCTAGCGATTTTCACCTTTTCCGGTACCTGAAACACCAACTTGGCGGGCAGCGCTTCAATGACGACGATGAAGTGAAAACGGCCGTGAACTGTTGGCTGTCAGAGCAGGCGGCCGAATTCTTTGAAGAGGGAATTAAAAACTTAGTTGTACGGTATGACAAGTGCTTAAATAAACAAGGCAACTATGTAGAAAAATAGGTAAAAGTGTGTAGAATCAGAAAATAAAAGTTTTTTTACAAAAGTATTTGTATCTTTTTTAAAAAATAAAAACGGCCCTTACTTAAAAAACAACCCTCGTAGATTGCTACTCACCGTAAAAATGGCACGTTGAGTTGCAGACAGGCACAACTACAAGACACGTAAACATTAGCTTTCGCCCAAAGCCTTATTCAGAAAAGCAATCACACACACACAAACACACACACACACACACACACACACACACACACACACACACGGAGGCCATTCCGGTCCGAGTTGCCGGAGATGACAGTCATGTGTGCGGGAGGTGCGCTTGTGTGTGTGTGTGTGTGTGTGTGTGTGTGTGTGTGTGTCTGTGTTTGCTTTTCTGAAGAAAAGATAATATATAACAATCTTCTCGATGTGTCTGTCTGCAACTCAAAGTGTCGTCTTTACACTGAGCAGCAACTTATCTTTTCTTGCATTATAAATCTATGAAACAATATGATGAAGAAAAAATCAGGTCTCTCTGACCGAATGTTTCTAATTATGTACTATTGACCTGTGGTTCTATTTAAGAGTTAGCACCTACGAAAACCTGGTAAAGTCGTAGACTGTACTCGTTATTCTGTTGAGTTATTTCATTCAGGCTTTGCAAATAGTCCATAGTGTTATATCCAGTCGCAGTTCCTTTGGGTGTTCAGAAACCAATATCGTCGACGGTGAGGTAGTTATGATATCAGTGAATATCTTGAACGTTACAGAGAACAGATTGGTAATTGTTTAATTTTTATTTTCCATAGTTAATCAAGCTCTGGTCTTCTGAAACAGTTCAAATGGCTCTGAACACTATGGGACTTAACATCTATGGTCATCAGTCCCCTAGAACATAGAACTACTTAAACCTAACTAACGTAAGGACATCACACACATCCATGCCCGAGGCAGGATTCGAACCTGCGGCCGTAGCAGTCCCGCGGTTCCGGACTGAGCGCCTAGAACCACGAGACCACCGCGGCCGGCTCTGAAACAGTTAAGTAAGGCTCTGATCGTAGCTAACGTCTGAATATAAGGGCGTGTGTCGTTGGCAAAGTTGACTGCGAAACGCGAAAGGAGCGCCACGTTTACGACGAAAGTGGGTTGTGCAGGAGCGCGTCTTCTATCGAAAGCTTAGGACTGTTTAATGTGAGCGCATGTCGGCAGCCTGACCGCAGGTACGTATTGCGCTCTCTGCTAGGGCTACAGCCTGCTGTGGTCAGGTAGCTTGCCTTTCTCTCACAGTGAAAGCTGATGCTATGTCCCGATGAGGCTCTGTTTCGTTACACATTGGTCGGGATCATCATTGTCGACGTGTTGTTTCAGGAGTTCCCTGGTGAGAATCTTAATGTTGCGTTTTCGGCAGATTACGTGTAATGATAGCTTTCATCAATGTAAGTTGTTGGTGATCTGAGGAGATAAAATTGTGCCGTGTCCGAGATGCCACACAAATTTTGAGGTCTAATTTCAATCCTTCGGTAAGAGTTCACACATCAGTGATAGCGATTAAATGTGGTACACTGGAGCTGTACTTATAGACAAGCAGATAAGCTTGTTACGAAGATATCATACACTACTGGCCATTAAAATTGCTACACCACGAAGATGACGTGCTGCAGACGCGAAATTTACCCGACAGGAAGAAGATGCTGTGATATGCAAATGATTAGCTTTACAGAGCATTCACACAAGGTTGGCGCCGGTGGCGACACCTACAACGTGCTGACATGAGGAAAGTTTCCAACCGATTTCTCATACACAAACAACAGTGGACCGGCGTTGCCTGGTGAAACGTTGTTGTGATGCCTCCTGTAAGGAGGAGAAATGCTTACCATCACGTTTCCGACTTTGATAAAGGTCGGATTGTAGCCTATCGCGAGTGCAGTTTATCGTATAGCAACATTGCTGCTCGCGTTGGTCGTTATCCAATTATTGTTAGCAGAATATGGAATCGGTGGGTTCAGGAGGGTAATACGGAACGCCGTGCTGGATCCCAACGGCCTCGTATCACTAGCAGTCGAGATGTCAGGCATCTTATCCTCATGGCTGCAACGGATCGTGCAGCCACCTCTCGATCCCTGAGTCAACAGATGGGGACGTTTGCGAGACAACAAACATCTGCACGAACAGTTCGACGACGTTTGCAGCAGCATGGACTATCAGCTCGGAGACCATGGCTGCAGTTACCCTTGGCGCTGCATCACAGACAGGAGCGCCTGCGATGGTGTACTAAACGACGAACCTGGGTGCACGAATGGCAAAACGTCATTTTTTCGGATGAATCCAGGTTCTGTTTAAAGCATCATGATGGTTGCATCCGTGTTTGGCGACATCACAGTGAACGCACATTGCAAGCGTGTATTTGTCATCGCCATACTGGCGTATCACCCGGCGTGATGGTATGGGGTGCCATTGGTTACACGTCTCGGTCATCTCTTCTTCGCATTGGCGGTACTTTGAACAGTGGACGTTACATTTCAGATGTGTTACGACCCGTGGCTCTACCCTTCATTCGATCCCTGCGAAACCCTACATTTCAGCAGGATAATGCACGACTGCATGTTGCAGGTCCTGTACGGGCCTTTCTGGATACAGAAAATGTTCGACTGCTGCCCTGGCCAGCACATTCTCCAGATCTCTCACCAATTGAAAATGTCTGGTCAATGGTGGCCGAGCAACTGGCTCGTCACAATACGCCAGTCACCACTCTTGATGAACTGTGGTATCGTGTTGAAGCTGCATGGGCAGCTGTACCTGTACACGCCACCGAAGCTCTGTTTGACTCAATGCCCAGGCGTATCAACGCCGTTATTACGGCCAGAGGTGGTTGTTCTGGGTACTGATTTCTCAGGATCTATGCACGCAAATTGCGTGATAATGTAATCACATGTCATTTCTAGTATAATATATTTGTCCAATGAATACCCGTTTATCATCTGCATTTCTTCTTGGTGTAGCAATTTTAATGGCCAGTAGCGTATCTTTTGTGAATGTTTTCGTCAGCTGTCAAACTGAATTTTTTTTAGCTGTAGGCTGGCTCAAATTGCTCTGAGCACTATGGGACTTAACTTCTGAGGTCATCAGCCCCCTAGAATTAGAACTACTTAAACCTAACTAACCTAAGGACATCACACACTTCTATGCCCGAGGTAGGATTCGAACCTGCGATCGTCGCGGGCGTGCTATTCCAGATTGTAGCGCCTAGAACCGCTCGGCCACTCCGACCGGCACACGCCAGCATTTCGAAAGAAATAGACCGTATGATAGTATTTCTTTGTCATCACAAAGCTGGGACTAGATTGACGTACCGAAAGCAATTTTCGGGACGCTCATTATTGTGAATCCGAAACCGAGACTGTCCCGGAAAACCGGGACTGTCCCGGAAAACCGGGACGTCTGGCAAACCCAACCAGGTGCAACTAGGCCTCATGTCTACCGGAAGCTGAAACGATTTTTGTAACAAGTCTAACTGAATGTGCTGCTGCTACTGCATTAACTGCTGCTGTAATTCCAGCAGGCGAACCGCTTAAGCGTCCATGTTACCGATTAGCTTCCTCTTTTCTAGTAGCCACTGCTACACCAGCGGGAGCAAAAAGTTGATGCGCACGTCGGTGGATGCAAAAACGGAGGGAGCCGCCAAGCGGAAGAGTCGCCTGCGGAAGAGTGACCCAAATCATCGGTACGGAAAATGAAATGCGATTGACAGACTATGAACAGCAGACCATGACAAGGATAAGCTACCTAGGTGACAAAGAGGTGCTACGCAAGCAATTGTCACAACAATGACAAGCCCAAGAGTAACGTAGAGACGAATCTAAGTCGTGACCAAGAGTGAGTAACCGGGTGCACGAAGGGTAATTATTCAACAGTTATAGTAGAGCTATAATCGATCCGAATGTACGAGGCGTGTTTATTAAGTAAATACCGTTTTGAAATTTCAAGAAAGACGTGCTAAGATATCTCAATAATTTTATTTTTACATGGAAGCCTGTACCTTACTCTACTTTTCTACATAATTTCCCTCAATACTGAAGCACTTGTCATAACGTTGTACCAGTTTTTGAATACCCTCCTCACAGAAGTTTGCCGCCTGACTTTTTAACCACTGCATCACCACTGTTTTGACTTCGTCATCGTCTTGAAGACGCTGACCTCCCAGATGTGCAGGAACAGATGGTAGTCACTGGGTGCAAGATCGGGGCTGTACGGAGGATGATCTAGAGTTTCCCATCGAAAAGATGTGATGAGATCTTTGGTCTGATTCGCCACATGCGGATGGGCATTGTCTTGCAGCAAAACGATGCCCTTGCTCAACTTCAATGGACGGTTGCTTTGATTCTGGTGTGACGTAGGTCACCCATGTTTCATCGCCCGTAACAATTTGGCTTAAGAAATCGTCACCGTCGTTGTGGTACCGCTCAACGAAAGTCAATGCACTGTCTGAACGTTTTATTTTGTGCACATCCGTCAATATTTTCGGTACCCAAAGTGCGCACAATTTTCCGTAATTCAAGTGATCTGTCACAATGCCATACAAAACACTACGAGAAACATTAGGAAAGTCATCCCGCAAGGAGGAAATCGTAAAGCGTCTGTTTTCTCTCACCTTATTGTCCACTTCCTGCACCAAACTCTCATTAACGACCGAAGGACGCCCACTCCGTTGTTCATCATGCACATTTGTGCGGCCATCTTTAAATGCTCTCACCCACTTTCTTACCATTCCATCACTCATAATGTTGAAACTTCCTGGCAGATTTAAACTGTGCGCCGGACCGAGACTCGAACTCGGGACCTTTGCCTTTCGCGGGCAAGTGCTCTACCAACTGAGCTACCCAAGCACGACTCACGCCCCGTCCGCACAGCTTCACTTCTGCCACTACCTCGTCTCCTACTTTCCAAACTTTACAGAAGCTCTCCTGCGAACCTTGCTCAGTTGGTAGAGCACTTGCCCGCGAAAGGCAAAGGTCCCGAGTTCTAGTCTCGGTCCGGCACACAGTTTTAATCTGCCAGGAAGTTTCATATCAGCGCACACTCAGCTGCAGAGTGGAAATCTCATTCTGGACTCATAATGTTTTCTCCGTAAACTGCACAGATCTCACGATGAATATCAATCGCTTTTAGGCCTTTCACACTAAGAAATCTTATAACAGCCCGTACTTCACAGTCGGCGGGACTCACGATTATCGGAGGCATCTTAAACACTCAGTACACAACGTACACAAGGTAGAATCAAACTGCAATGGCGTCAGTGCGTAGATTAAGGTACAGGCTTTCGGAGGTGAGGGTATCATCTGGAGTGCCCCAGGGAAGTGTGGTAGGTCCGCTGTTGTTTTCTATCTACATAAATGATCTTTTGGATAGGGTGGATAGCAAAGTGCGGCTGTTTGCTGATGATGCTGTGGTGTACGGGAAGGTGTCGTCGTTGAGTGACTGTAGGAGGATACAAGATGACTTGGACAGGATTCGTGATTGGTGTAAAGAATGACAGCTAACTCTAAATATAGATAAATGTAAATTAATGCAGATGAATAGGAAAAAGAATCCCGTAATGTTTGAATACTCCATTAGTAGTGTAGCGCTTGACACAGTCACGCCGATTAAATATTTGGGCGTAACATTGCAGAGCGATATGAAGTGAGACAAGAATGTAATGGCAGTTGTGGGGAAGGTGGATAGTCGTCTTCGGTTCATTGGTAGAATTTTGGGAAGATGTGGTTCATCTGTAAAGGAGACCGCTTATAAAACACTAATACGACCTATTCTGGAGTACTGCTCGAGCGTTTGGAATCCCTATCGGGTTGGATTTAGGCGGGCTGCTAGATTTGTTAGTAGTAGGTTTGCTCATCACGCGAGTGTTACGGAAATACTTCAGGAACTCGGGTGGGAGCCTCTAGAGGAAAGGAGGCGTTCTTTTCGTGAATCGCTACTGAGGAAATTTAGAGAACCAGGATCTGAGGCTGACTGCAGTACAATTTTACTGCCGCCAACTTATATTTCGCGGAAAGACCACAAAGATAAGATAAGAGAGATTAGGGCTCGGACAGAGGCAAATAGGCAGTCATTTTTCCCTCGTTCTGTTTGGGAGTGGAACAGGGAGAGAAGATGCTAGTTGTGGTACGAGGTACCCTCCGCCGCGCGCCGTATGGTGGACTGCGGAGTATGTATGTAGATGTAAAAATAAAATTATTGAGATATCTTAGCGCGCCTTTTTTCAGTTTCAAAACGGTACTTACTTAAAAAAACACGCCTCATATGAAGCGCGAGCACTGGCCTGCTTGTGCACGGTGCGGCAGCCTGACGTGGAACAGCGCTGGCCGGCGCAATCACGTGACGAGACGGCGGCGCGTCGGACGTGTTGGCGCAGTGAGGGAGCGGTGCTCCTCCAGGAGGCATTCGACATTTGTGGCGGCCGATTTCAGACGTTTAACAAAAACAGTATATCAAAACCAGAAAATCTTCTCCAAAAAGCAAAAAAATTTGATGGTTACCTCGACGCATACCTGCTAGCGCCGTACAGTGCATACGGTGCGGTATTTTTGTCGTCAGAGGGCAGGGATGTGTTCCTAATTATACTGGCAAGAGCAACAGCAGTTGAGACAGTGACGCATTATTGGAAGTACGGCGGCTGAAATCCCCACCTGACCGTCCACACTTAGGCCGTCCGCAGTTTCCCTAAATCACGAAAGACAAATGCCGGGATCGGTCCATGAAAAAGGCACGGCCGACTACCTTCATGTACCATGATTTTAAAAGATCTGCCCTCGTTTCTCTTGCAAGCCCACAGCTTCAGTCATTTCCACGTTGCAATCTGCTCTACACGTTGTTTCTGCCTCCTCGTTGCTGTTGTAACTTTCCCATTCTTTTCTGCAAGTAGACTGAATATCCCGAACGCCCGATTTTTTGATCATGGATTTTCAGGAACTGACTTTCAGCTAGAGTTACTCTGTTTAGTAGGTATTAGGCAGTGGTTTCATCAATGCTGCTCTACACTGCCTAGCACGTATCAGCTACTACAGAGTGAAGGGACATCGGCAAGAATACTATCAGGGTAGGTGGAACTTTGAGGTTCGCCGATGACATTGTAATTCTGTCAGAGACAGCAAAGGACCTGGAAGAGCAGTTGAATGGAATGGACAGTGTCTTGAAAGGAGGATATAAGATGAACATCAACAAAAGCAAAACAAGGATAATGGAATGTAGTCGAATTAAGTCGGGTGATGCTGAGGGAATTAGATTAGGAAATGAGGCACTTAAAGTAGTAAAGGAGTTTTGCTATTTGGGGAGCAAAATAACTGATGATGGTCGAAGTAGAGAGGATATAAAATGTAGACTGGCAATGGCAAGGAAAGCGTTTCTGAAGAAGAGAAATTTGTTAACATCCAGTATTGATTTAAGCGTCAGGAAGTCATTTCTGAAAGTATTCGTATGGAGTGTAGCCATGTATGGAAGTGAAACATGGACGATAAATAGTTTGGACAAGAAGAGAACAGAAGCTTTCGAAATGTGGTGCTACAGAAGAATGCTGAAGATTAGATGGGTAGATCACATAACTAATGAGGAAGTATTGAATAGGATTGGGGAGAAGAGAAGTTTGTGGCACAACTTGACCAGAAGAAGGGATCGGTTGGTAGTACTTGTGCTGAGGCATCAAGGGATCACCAATTTAGTATTGGAGGGCAGCGTGGAGGGTAAAAATCGTAGAGGGAGACCAAGAGATGAATACACTAAGCAGATTCAGAAGGATGTAGGTTGCAGTAGGTACTGGGAGATGAAGAAGCTTGCACAGGATAGAGTAGCATGGAGAGCTGCATCAAACCAGTCTCAGGACTGAAGACCACAACAACAACAGGTGGACTGAACAATAGCGTCAACAACAACATAGACGACCGACCCCACCCCGTTTCTTTTTTTTCCTTTTCTTTGTTGAATTTCAATTTCCCATCCGGGGCTGTCTGGCAGCAGGATATGCGCTGCTCTTCAGCCAAAAGACAATAATGATACAACAGAACACATTTAAAATTACAAAGGAGAAGATATGGTGGACAAAAATATAAAAAAGGGGGAACATAATGGACGAGGATAGACAAAAAGGGGGCGACTGTACAATGGAGACAAAAAACGTTAAAAAGTATTGAGCACAAAAAACCACACACTGGGACACTTAAAAGAACACAAGGCAAAGTATAACTGGAGCATAAAAGTATCGACAGACGGCGTAGCACGTAATAATCACTGACAGTAACACTACATACAAGTCCATACACAATTAAAATCACACCCCTCGACGCACAGGAGAACAGCACCAAACACAACACTGATGTTGCACTTTTATGACAATGAGCAAAACGGAGGATCTGCCAGGTGCAAGGAGACGAGGGAGGGGAAGAGAGGGGGGAGACGAGCGGGAGGCGCGCCGAAGATGCCGGGGAGGGAGGGGCATGGGAGAGAAAGAGGCGAGGATGGGGTGCAGGGACTCAGAGGGGGGGAGGAAGGAGGAAAATCCGCTAAGGAAGAAGGAGGGGCGGGGGGGGGGGGGGGGGACAAGGCCAGGTTACAGTTGGAAGGAAGGGTATATGTCATGGCGAAGTTCAACATCCGGGAGTGGCAGGTGCTGGAAATTGACCTGATGAAGGAGATGGAGGGTGTGGAGGTGGAGAGAGGGAGCTATACAGCGATAGAGGCGCAGCAATGGGTGGGGGTAGAGAGGGAGGAGGAAACCAGGAGGTGGGGGGATCAAGCCTGCAGACAGTATAAAGGATGTCGAGATGTTGGAGGAAAAGGTGGAGGTGGGGGAAGGGGATGAGGTCGTACAGGAGCCATGTGGGGGAAGGAAGGCAGATACGGAAAGCAAGGCGGAGCACATGGTGTTCGAGGATTTGGAGGGCCTTGTAAAAGCAGGTGGGTGCGGAGATCCAGGCAATGCTGGCATAACAGAAGACAGGAGAGACGAGGGATTTGTAGGTGTGGAGGATGATGGAAGGACGCAATCCCCATGTCTGGCCAGACAGGAGTTTCAGGAGGTGAAGGTGGAAATGGGCTTCCTGCTGGATGGTCAGGAAGTGAGGGGTCCAAGTGAGGTGACAGTCAAGGGTGAGGCCAAGGTATCTCAATGTGGGGGTGAGCTGGATGAGACAACCATAAAGAGTTAGGTAGAAATAATAGTGACAGAAGGGGCGGGTGGTGTGGCCTATGATGATTGCCTGGGTTTTGGAGGGGTTGAGACGAAGGAACCACTGGTTACACCAAGTGGTGAACTCGTCAAGGTGGGTTAGGAGGGTGTGTTGGGACCGTTGAAGGGTAGAATAGAGAGCCAGGAAAGCAGTCATCAGCATATTGGAGAAGATGGACAAGTGGGGGTGGCTTGGGCGTATCAGCAGTGTACAATAGATAAAGGAGAGTGTAGAGGGCGGAGCCCTGGGGGACGCTAGCAGTGGGATGAAAGATATGGGAGTTGGTGTTGTGGAGGGTGACAGGAAGGGCAGTGCGAGAGGAAGGAAGCGACCAGACGGATAAAATTGATAGGCAGCGCGTAGGTTTGGAGTTTAAAGAGGAAAGCAGGATGCCATACACAGTCTTAGGCATTTTGGAGGTCGAGGGAAACAAAAATAGCGGACCGACGGGAGTTAAGCTGGAGCGAGAGAAGGTGAACTAGGTTAAGGAGTTGGTCTTTGGCAGAGAAGGTGGGTCAGAAGCCACACTGGGTAAGGGGGTGGACGTGATGTTGATTAAGGTGCTGATGGATTCGAAGACCTTGCTGAAGATGGAGGTGAGGCAGATGGAACGATAGGAAGAGGTGATGGAAGGGGGTTTGTTGGGTTAGAGGAATAAGAGGGCGTGGGAAGTCTTCTACAGGTTGGGGTAGGAGCCGGTAGAGAGGATGACGTTATAGAGATGGGCAAGGACAGTCAGGAAGGAGAAGGGGCTTTCTCTAAGGTGGTGGTAGGCAACACAGTCGTGACCAGGAAACATATTGCGTTTGGACCAGAGGATATGTTTAATGTCTTGGCTGTGATTGGAGTGTTAATGTCAGAGGGGGCAACTGCCCCAAGTACTGTAGACTAGGAGCAAGTGGAGTGATCGAGGTATCAGCACATTCCATGATGGTGGGGAAAAGAGAATAATCAAAGTGGGGATCATCAGGGATAGCAAAGACCTAGGAAAGGTCGGAAGCAATGTCGTTGGCCTTACTGGGGCTATGAGGAAGGGTTGGTCATTATGGAGAACGGGGTAATGGGGTGCAGAATGGGAACCAGTAAGGTGGTGGAAGGTGGACCAGTACTTGGAGGAGTTGATAGGGAGGGTGGCGCTGAGTCGTGTGCGGGTCTGGCGCCAGTCCTTTGCTGTAATAAGGTTCTGTACGTGACGCTTTATTCGCCGGTGGCGTTGGAATGTATCCCTGTCACGAGTGTGCAGGAAGGAGCGATAGAGGCGGCGGGATTCATGGAGGAGGAGGACAGCCTGCAGAGGGAGAGTGGGATTGTGGGGGTGGATGTTTTTAATAGGAACATGGGCCTCCACAGCGTCAGTAATTACCTTCTGAAGGAAGGATAAGGCGTGGATGATGTCATCAGGATGGTGATAGGTAAGAGGGTGGCTTTCGACCCGGGTGGCGATGGATTCCCAGTAGGCATCCCAGTTGGCATGACAGTAGTCATGGACGACCTTGGGAAGAGGTGCAGGGTGGAAAGCTGGAGGGTGGTAGTGAGCAGACATGACGGTGAGAAGGATAGGGAGGTGGTTGCTACCTGTGGGGTCAAGGATGTCGACGGCAAAATGCCCAAGGAAGTTGGTGGAGGCAATAACAACATCAGGGGTGGTGTCGCGTTTGGGACAGGTGTGCTGGAGAAGGGGAACAAGGTCACCTTGGATCTTGGAGAGGAACTGATGCCACTGCCGAAGTGCAGCAGGGGAGCAGCTATGGATGTTGACGTCAGCGGCAATCACATAGGTGGAGAAGGCGTGATCAATGTGAGAGATGAAGTCATAAGGAAGAGGGGCAGTGGAGTGTACATAGATGGTGGTGCAGGTTATGGTGAGGGAGGGGAAGAAGCCACTGAGGATTAGGTGTTCGGTGGGGTCATTGAGGAGGGGTTGTGGCCAGATGGGGATATGCTTAAGGTAGTCAATCACGACTCCACCCTTGGCTCGAGGACCAGGAGCAGCAGTGCAGTGGAGGATACAGGGAGGGGTGCAGATAGAATGGTGGGGCTGGAGAAAGGTTTTGTTCAAGAGGGAGGTGTCGACCTGGTCGTGGGAGAGGGTGTTCATGAGTAGGTATTTGTTGGTGCGGAAGCAGCAGATGTTATGGAAGAGGATGCAATACTCGTACTGCGCCATGACGGGAAGAGAGGGGGGGGGGGGAAGAGAGGGAAGAGAAAAGGCTTAAACTAGGGTTTTGAGGTAGGTGAAGGTAAACTGGGGTTGGTTGTAGTAGTAAGTGGCAATGGTGTTCTGGTGGAAGATAGAGCAGGTGGCAAGGGAGATCTGTTGGAGGTGTGGGAGCACTGAAAAGTGTGAATGTTTTGGAGGACAATGGTAAGGACCAGGGTGATGTCCTCAGCTGTGGGGAGGTGGACGGAGGGAATTGTTGGGGTGGACAGGGGGATCAATGGAACTGACAGGGACTGTAAGCTTGGGGGTGCCAGGATGGGGTTTAGCTTTACACTTGTGGGAGTAGGTGGGATGGGGACCATTGCAGGTGTTACAGGAGTGAAGAGCAGCGAGGTTGGCGCAGTTATCAAGAATGTGGGAGGGCTTGTAATGGGGACAGGTAGGGGGGGTACTGAGGTTGGGGGTCAGGTGATATTGTACGTGAGGCATCCTGGCAGTGGTAGCATTGGGGAGGGGATTTGGAGGATTCAACAGGATGGCAACAGTGGTAAATCAGGGCACCCTAGGTGAGGAGATGGTCAATGGAGGGGGCGGACTCCGAAAAGAACCGCATGAGGTAGGTAGGTCCGAAGGCATTGTGGATACGACGGGCAGAGTGGATTTCCAGGTCTGGGTGGGAGTTCAGTTCCGCCAACACCTCATCCTCCATCATCACTGAGCTGAGTTTGGTGATCACGGCAGTGTAGGTGGGAGGGGGCAACAGGGAGGCTGGGGCTGATGAGGAGAGAAACAGGTGAGTAAGGGACACATGGGGGCCAAACATAAACTGTGGGAGTTTACAGAGGAGGTCCGTTGGAAAGGAGGGGGATGGGGACTTGATAAGGACTGAGTCCCTGCAGGGAATCACTTGGGAGATGGGCGCACCAGATAGTTACTTTCGTATCTCCATGGAGAGGGTACAGGCATCAAGGAACTTAGGGTCTGGGGTTGACAGGACAAAGCTGTGGAGGGTGGGGGCTGGGGTTTGGGTGGCTGGAGGAGGGGTGGTGTCCATGGAGACGACAAGAGGAGGGGTGGGGGAGGTGGTGACTTCTTGTGGAAAGTGGCGAGAACAGAGTCGGAAATGACGCGCTTTTGGGGTTTTTTAGAGAGTGTAGGCTGGGAGGAGGGAGAGGGATGGAGAGGAGAGGGAGGTGACGGGTGGCAGATCCTGGTGGCTTGGTGAAGGTGCCAGGAGAAGCAGCTGGTTCAGTGGTGGCGATGGTGGCCCGGCGTGACATGATGAAGCGATGGGAGGGGGGAGGGGGGAATGAGAGAGGGGAAGCCAACCACCTGAGGGGTGGCAGCAGAGGCGGCAACTGAGGCGTATGTGAGGGCCGGGACAGGAGTGGGAGCTGTTGAGGGTGTGGAGGCTGGAGGAAGGGTGTAGAGATGGGGGTACACAGCAGGGGAGAAATGGAGCAATGGGTGAGTGGGGGAAGGGGGGGTCCAGGAAGTGACAGTGGTAGAGGGGGATGGGGAGGTGTAGATGACAGTGGAGATGGGAAGGCTCGTGGTGGAAATGGCAACAAACGGACAGCAGGCGGTGCTAACGATGGATGGTGGCGGACGAACAGTAGGCGGCGGCGGCGATGGGCAGCGGCGGATGGACAACAGGCGGCGGCGACAGCAACAAGCTCTTCGAAAATGTAGATTTCATCCTGTGGGTAGCCCAGGCTCTGGAATCTGTCGCCTTCGAAGGAGGGGATCCCTCTAGATGCCCCGCCCTGCCACAGTTGGTGCATTTAGCGTCCGGGAAACGTGAAATTCAAGTTAGTGTGAATTTTAAAAGCAGCAGTGCAGCTAACCCGATAAAAGAAAGGCCCAAACGTGCATAAATAAACTTTGGTAGAAACACAGAGGAACCATGAGATCAAGGGAAAGAGGATTCAGAAAGGACAGCAATAGCGAAGTGGAAGATTTAGCGGATAGAACAAACAGTGGAGAAGGCGGTGGACGAAGTCGGCAACAGCTGAACATCGCGCGACAACGAGCAACAGCAGCTGGGAGTCTGTGGTGGTTGGCAGCAGTGGACGGAGTGTGTACCCAGAAACTACATCTGCGGGGGCAGAACCTGACGAACAAACCCGCTGTAACATCTCGCCACGCTCACGTCGCTCGAGAAAAGCTAAGTTGTATTCTACTTCGTTTGGCTTGTGTGTGTGTAGAAAGAAACGTGTGAACATGGCGGAAAATAATAATCCTGCTATAATAGACCAGAATTTAAGGGTAAATTTGGAGACAGTAATACATGCAGATGATGCAGTGGCTGGTGATTTTAGTTTTGATGCATCACAAGCAAATGATAGTGGCTTAGCCACAGGGAAAAGTAAGAAAGTAGTTAAACATGAACTTATGCTACCTGTCAGGACCGGTGATGTTCAGTTGGGCCACAATTTTCTCATAATAAATAGCTTAAGCGTGAAAATGCTGATGGGAGCAGATTTCTCACAAAATTTCAAAGGAAAAGTGGGTTTTGGACGATGAGGAAAATGGTGTATTTGTTTCTCAGAACAGCATGTCGACGTGCTGATAGATTATGTGCGTAGGAAGTATGGGCACTATGGAGCCAGAAAATGTATTGCGATATTGAATGAAATAGTAATTTTCGATAACGTGGCGCATGGTACAGAAAAGGCTGGAATCTTGTGACAGATGTCAGAAGGTGCGAGCAGATAATAGGATCGTACAGGAACAAATGTATTCTGTAGAACCTCAAAATAGGCTAGATCTCGTAGCAGTGGAGCTTTACATATTTCAAGGGGGCATTGTGAATGTGTCTTTGTACTGGTAGTTGGATTTACGACGTATGTTAGATTTTATCCTATAAAAAAAAGGCAAACTACAAAGTAATTCTTAGTAAACTAGAGAAAGATTGTTTTGTAAACATTGGGGTGCGGCAAGCCATGTTATCAGATAATGGACCACAGTTTGTGTCCAAGAGATCTGAGGAATGTTTAAACAAAAGGAATTTAGTACATATAAAGATTTCAGCCTATTTTCCCCAGAGAAATATGAGCAAAAGAATAATGAATGAACTACATCGTCTCTGTAGGACATATTGACACAAGAAGCACTCAGCTTGGGCCAACTAATTAGAATATTTTGAAGGAGTGATTAATCACTTGCAACATGAAGCAACTGGCTTTGCAACTGAAGAGTTAATGTGTGGAATCAGACCAAATAACTTATTGAATTTCCCACTCTTGGAGCAGATATGGAGGATAGCACGGGCAAATATTAGAAAAAAGGCTCTGGAGAGAAAAAGAAGGCACGATGCGAGAGCGTGTAATACAAGTTTTCAAGTAGGCGACTTAGTGCTGGTGAAAACCAAGGAAAAATCTAAAAAGCTTACTGCAGAAACCATAACGTTTACAGATGAGTATGTGGGACCCTTTAGAATTGTGGCCAAGCCTCATGCCAATGCATATAAATTAGAATATGTCAAGTCGCACAAACTTCTGGGATTGAAAAATATCATTTATTTGAAGAAGTACAGACAGAAGGGTGATGGGGACTGTAGTAGTTAATAGGCCTCAGGGGATGCGCACTGTTAGTGTCGTCAGGTGTATGACGAACACCAGGCATCCCGAGTTGTTGGCAATATTATTTCCTTTTCGTTTCGTATTATTAGTGTGAGTGAGCACTGCAATGCAGATGGGGAGCTTACAGTCTACTTTGGAATTAGACCTATAATACGGGAAACAGTATTAGAGGTACAGTATTAGAGGTACCTAATTTAGAATATAGAAGGACAGAGGAAGTTTTATGTAGATTAGAAGGAGTAGTGTCTGATAGTGACGAAGAAAAAACGGAAGTGGAGGAGGCAGGGGGTTATTTTGATAATTCTGACAACATAATAGGAAGGGTTGCAGAATCTGATATTATTATTAAAGAAGAAGTGTGGAGATGTGTTTTGATTTGTCAGTAGTGGACAGACTAATTAAAGCTGCTACAGTTAAAGAGAAGAAGACTCCGCGAAAATGTGCATACTTTCCACAGAAGGTGTACGATTCAATAGACGTGATGTATTGCAAGATTTGTTAGACTAATCTGATTCTGAAGGCAGAGAGAAAACTGCAGGACAGTCTATAATAGAAGTTACTATTTTTAGTGAGAAGGTTCCTTGTTTACTGGATAGTGGTTCCGATTTACGTGCAGTGTCACAGGGTTTCGTGAGTGCTCTCGTTGATAGTAAGGATATAGTTATAATGCCAGTAAATGGCATAAATATTATTGTAACCACAGGGAAAAGTAAGAAAGTAGTTAAACATGAAGTTATGCTACCTGTCAGGATCGGTGATGTACAGTTGGACCACAATTTTCCGATAATAAATGGCTTAAGCGTGAAAATGCTGGTGGGAGCAGATTTCTTACAAAAATACGAATAAAAGTGGATTTTGGACGCAATGAAGCGGTCACTGTGGTGGAGGGAAGAGCAGTAGCTATTCCTTTATTGTTAAAAAGCAATATGAATCCGAGGAGCTAAGTAACATGCCTATGCGTTACTGCAGAAAGAAAGAGGATATTGTGGGGTATAATGAGTATGGCGAAAGGAAGGAAGTACTGTACATGCTTCTGAGGTAGGTAGAAAACATCAGAATGGTTCAAATGGCTCTAAGCACTATGGGACTTAACATCTGAGGTCATCACTCCCCTAGACTTAGAACTACTTAAACCTAACTGACCTAAGGACATCACACACATCCATGCCCGAGGCAGGATTCGAACCTGCGACCGTAGCAGTCGCGCGGTTCCGGACTGTAACGCCTAGAATCGCTCTAGAAAACACCAGAATATGAATTAACGAAAAAGTATACAGATTGTCGGATTTGACAGAAACACAAAAGGATGAATAAAACAAATTTTGAGCAGGCATCAGGAAGTGTTTTCAGACCAGCCGTGACTAGTTCGAGATTACGAATGTTATCTAACTGTAAAAGAGGATGCACATTTTTTTCCGAAAACCATTCGCTGTTTCGGAAGTACATAAAGAAGCTGTGTGAGATAAGATTCAGAAAATGGTTAAATGGGACATTATAGAAATGGGAATGAATGTGTATAACAGTCCATTGGTTGTGGTGCCTATAAAAGATGGTTCGATTAGGCTCGTTTTGGACCCTAGAGCTTTGAAGAAAATAATATTGCAAGAGAGTGAGAGGCCTGAAAATATAGAAGAATTATTGCATAAATTTAAGCCGCAAAATTATTTACATCGATGGGTGAACTTGTGGTTACTGGGACCTCCCCTTAGCGAAAGAATTGAGGAAATACACAGCTTTCCTGTCCAAGGTTGTGCTATTTGGGTTAAACATCAGCGTCTGTGCATTTGTTAGGGCAATGTCCCAAGTGCTCGGTGACCAGTTGTTAAGAAGCATTACAGTTTATTTGGAGGATGTGTTGATGTCATCTCCCACTTGGGAAGGACACTGTATGTTATTGGATAAGGTTTTAGGAGCAATAGAAACGGGTGGGATGAAACTCAGATTAGGCAGAACGGAGTTTATGAGGAAAGAAATAAAATTCCTGGGACATATTGTTAGTGGAAAAGGAATTATGCCCGATCCTGAAAAAAATTAAGCCATTGGGGATTATTTAGCACCTACTACCCGAAAGGAATTAAAATGTATGTTTCGCCTTTTTGGATTCTATCGAAAATTTGTGTCTGGACAATTATTCAATGCACCTTGTCTGAGGGAACTATTAAAGAAAAATGTACTGTTTGGATGGACAAATAAGTGTCAGAGGGCCTTTAAAGAACTTAAAGAGGCGCTGCTAAGTAGTCAGCCTTTCTGTCTTGGATAAGATGCATGTGGTTATGGTCTGGGGGTGGAACTGTTCCAAACTGAAACAAAAGGAGAAGACCAAGTTCACAAAACTATCGCATTTGCTAGTCGATCGTTGCAACAGGCGGAAAAGAACTATGACATTTCGGAGCTGGAAGCTCTAGCAACTCGTATATTTGGGCTACAGAAATTTGAAAATTACCTATTAGGCCGCAAAGTAATAGTTTACAGTGACCATTGGGCCTTAACATATTTGCACACATACCAACAAAACACGGCAGACTGAGGAGGTGGACAATGTATTTACAGCAATCTGATATAGAGGTAAAGTACATAAAGGGCTCAAAGCACATTGTAGCCGATTTATTGTCTAGAAATGTGAAAGAAAACGAGCAGGATGTAGATCCTTTAGGACAACGGGAATGGAGTGATGTTTTACTGGCAACAATACAATTAGAGGTAGAAGGGCCACTTAAATTTGTAAGAACCTCAGGAGGGAACAGAATCAACATGACAATATTAAACTGGTAAAAAGCCGGGTAGGTTATCCAGAATATAGCGGAATATTAAAAAAATACATCAGGAGATACTATTTAGGCGATGAAAGAACGATGAGGAAAAATGGCGTATTTGTTTCTCAGAACAGCAATTCTACATGCTTATAGATTATATGCGTAGCCAGAAAATGTATTGCGAAATTGAAAATGGCTCTGAGCACTATGCGACTTAACTTCTGAGGCCATCAGTCGCCTAGACCTTAGAACTAATTAAATTTAACTAACCTAAGGACATCACACACATCCATGCCCGAGGCAGGATTCGAACCTGCGACCGTAGCGGTCGCTCGGTTCCAGACTGTAGCGCCTAGAACCGCACGGCCACTCCGACCGGCTCCGAAACTGAATGAGATAGTAATTTTCTATAACATGTGGCGCAGAGTACAGAAAAGGCTGGAATCTTGTGACAGATGTCAGAAGGTGCGAGCAGATAATAGGATCTTACAGGGACAAATGTATTCTGTAGAACCTCAAAATAGGCTAGATCTCGTAGCATTGGATCTTTTTGGCCCTTTACCTGTTTCAAGGGGGCATTGTGAAAACATCTTTGTACTGGTAGATGGATTTACAAAGTATGTTGGATTTTATCCTATAAAAAAAAGCAAACTCCAAAGTAATCGTTAGTAAACTAGAGAAAGATTATTTTGTAAACATTGGGGTGCCGCAAGCCATGTTATCAGTCAATGGACCACAGTTTGTGTCCAAGAGATTTGAGGATTGTTTAAAGAAAAGGAATATAGAACATATAAAGATTGCAGCCTATTTTCCCCAGGGAAATATGAGCAAAAGAATAATGAATGAACTAAATCGTCTCTGTAGTACATATTGTCACAAGAAGCACTCAGCTTGGACCAACTACTTAGAATATTTTGAAGAGGTGATTAATCATCTGAAACATGAAGCAACTGATTTTGCACCTGAAGTGTTAATGTGTGGAATCAGACCAAATAACTTATTATTTGACTTGGTTGAATTTCGCACTCTTACTGAAACGGCCTTGGAGCAGAAAAGGAGGATAGCACGGGCAAATATTAGAAAAAAGGCTCTGGAAAGAAAAAGAAGGCGCGATGCGAGAACGTGTAATACAAGTTTTCAAGTAGGCGACTTAGTGCTGGTGAAAACCAAGGAAAAATCTAAAAAGCTTACTACAGAAACCAAAAAGTTCACAGATGAGTATGTGGGACCCTTTAGAATTGTGGCCAAGCCTCATGCCAATGCATCTAAATTAGAATATGTCAAGTCGCACAAACTCCTGGGATTTTGAAATATCACTGAGTTGAAGAAGTACAGACAGAAGGGTGATGGGGACTGTAGTAGTTAATAGGCCTCAGGGGACGCGCACTGTTAGTGTCGTCAGGTGTATGAAGAACACCAGGCATCCCGAGTTGTTGGCAATATTATTTCCTTTTCGTTTCATATTGTCAACCAAACTCTTCATCATTCGGAACTTTTTTGCTATTTTGTTTCCTTCTTCCCTATCGTAGTAAATAATGTATATAAAATCCACATAGGCAGTAAATGCAATCATAACATAAGAGAATAGGCGAAAGAAAGATATTTTTGGAGGTAAATGATTACTAAAGTCTAATACGTATGAATGTGGAGTGCAAGTGATGTAAAAAGGTATACTGAAAAAATAATGTAATGTGACTCCTTAATATGTGATTTCTAAGACATTATGAGAACATGTAGAAATGATGATGGATGATGTTTGTGGCAAAAGGCACAAATGAAAGTGCCTAGTAGAAGTGAGTAAATAGATTATGTGTCTGATGTTTATTTGAGAGCCACATAAGTTGGCGAAAATATTTTCAACATTTCCAGTAATTTTGTATTCTCTGTGTATAATAGCTTGTTTTATGTAAAGTCGTGAGATATTTATAGTAACTGTAAGGGAAATATTTTTCCTGAAAAAAAAGTTAAAGAAAATGTTTGTAAATTTTTGGAAAAGATAACTTTTTTTTTCGGCTTGCTTACTTAGTAATAAGTATTGTTTTCAGCAGGAACCTGCTTACGAATTCTCTTACTATAAAATGCATATAACGATTTTTTGAAAACGAGTAAAATAATAGTGCCAATTTGGGTACTGTTGTTGTAAATAATTAGTTCTGTATAAGACTATTCGATGAAAGATGTTGAATTTCAATGAATATTGAGTTTTCTTGAAAAAGAGTTTTGTGAAAATAAGCAGTAAATTTTGAGTATACTAAAATTCTGGAAGGTTCCTCGCAAAGTTTCCCCTTTAGATTTGAGAACAAAATTACGAATTATTATATATATGTGTGTAAAGTTAGGGTGTAGAAACTGAGAATGGTGGCTTAGACGTACTGTATTTGGCAGGTACGAAATTTGAAAAACCTGATACGAAACTATATGAAACCAGGTCTAGGACAGATGAATGTATCAGAGTGAAGTGCCTTTAAGGCAACCGAAGTGCAAGTGTGAGAAAGAAAATGTTCTGCCCCAACGTCGCTACGAAAAGTAAGGGATTTCTTGCTAAAGTATGTATAAAAGACGCTCCCCAAAGCGAGAAGGTTAAGAATAATTAAAGTAAATCTCATTGTAATAATATAACGAAAGAAACATTTTATCCACAGCGATGATTAAAGCTAGTGTTTCCTGCTAGAAAATTTTGTAAGTCGAATCTTTTGTATAATAATGTATTAGGTTTCATGAACGCTAACATAGCGACTGTAAAGAGCACTAAGTGGTTTATTTCAAGACGATATAGAAATTTGTAAAGTAATTGTATCAGGCGGGCCGCTCGAATTTGTGCGTGCAACGGCGTGATTGGCTGACTTCAACGCAAATTAACTCGGGGACGGCGCGGCGTATCGAATTTCTTTCTTGTAAACTATTTCTCAGAACAACCTACCTTGCAACGCGCTTACAAACTTCTCTGACTGTTTCTGACCACCCTGCATTTTCAGTCTTTTATTAGGAAGGGGAGGAGGGGTTATTTCTTTCCATAAAATTCCTCATGAGAATGAGAGGTTGGCAGGCTCTCAGTTATGACGCAATGAAAGGCAGCAACGGTTCCGAAAATTGCAATAAAGTGCAGCCTGGAGGTATAGCGCACTCTTCCAGGATCACAATAACCTTACTGTAGAAACATCAATCGGTTTGTGAGCGACTAAGTTGACTTTCTTGTGACATTAAGAATGTTAACCTCGCTGTCCCAAAGTGCATCTGTTTCAGTGAGTAACAACACTAAACCCCTGATTTTGTCAGTTTCTCAATCAATACATTTTACAAAATTGTTTTTTCACATATGTGATAATATTTCTACATTATAAGACAAAAAAGAACGACGCACCACGAAGGAGTTGTCAGAATGGATCGGAAATCGGTAAATGTGATGTTCATGTGCTGACAAACAAATAATTACAACTTCAGAAAAATTGGATGATTTGTTCAAAAGGAGGAGTTTCACGAAGTGAGCACGGCAATAGCGCTTTGGTCCACATTTGGTCCTTACGTAAGCAGTTAATCGGCTTGACGTTGATTGATAAGGTTATTGGATTTCATCCTGAGAGATATCGTGCGAAATTCTGTCCAACTGGCGAGTTAAATTGTCAAAATCCCTAGATGGTTGGATGGCCCTGCCCATAATGTTCCAAACGTTCCCAATTGGGGAGAGATCCAGCCAAGATAGTGATGGGCAAGCATGAAGACAAGCAGTAGTAACTGTCGCCGTGTGCAGACGGGCATTATCTTGCTGAATCGATAAGCCAAAGATGGCTTGGCAAGAAGAGTAGCAAAACGGGGCGAAGAATATCGTCGACGTACTGTTGTGCTGCAATGGTGCCGTGGATGAAAACCAAAGGGAACCTGATATGAAAAGGAATGGGTGTCAGGTCATATGGTTGGTGACAGATAGGTTCGTATCCCATCGCTCTATTGAGCGTCTTCAGACACGTATCCGACCTGAAATCTCGTTAACTGAAGTAGAATTGTCTTTAGGGATGAGTCCCGCTTCTATATGAGCTCCAGTGATTGGTGAAGACGTGTCTGGAGATGCCCCATTCAGTGGTGGGATATCAACCTGACTGTAGCCTGCCATACAGCCCAACAACCAGGAGTGATGGTCTGGGATGCCTTTTAATTTCATAACATGACCCCTCTGTTTGCCATACCTAGCACCCTTACAGCAAACCGATACATCAACGACATTCTACAGCCCGTTTTGTTGCCCTTTTTGGCAAGCCATCCTGGGCTTACATTTCAGGAAAATGATGCCTGTCCACACATGGCGAGGGTTTCTCTTGCCTTTCTTCGTGTTGCCAAACCCTACTTTGGCTACCAAGGTCGCAGGGTCTCTACCCAACTGAGAAAGTTTGGAGTAGTTAGGACACGACCCTACAACCAGCTCGGGATTTTGACGATCTAACGCGCCAATTGGGCAGAATTTGGCAGGAGACCCCTCAGGAAGGTACTCAACAACTCTGTCAATCAATGTCAAGCTGAATAACCGCTTAAATAATTGCCGGAGGTTGACCAACCAACACCTTACTGACTTGTTCAATTAGTGAAGCTCTTTCTCCTAGATGAATCATACATTTTTTAACTGAAATGGTAATAATCTGATGTCTGCTCATGTACATCACATTTACCGATTTTCATCCCCTTTGGGTAACTCCTTCGTGGTGCATCGCCTTTTCTTTGGCTCAGAGTGTATTACAACAAATGTATTTATCGTCTTTATTTGACAAGGAAGACACAGTAGTAAAACTGATCATAAATAATAATAAAATACAAAAATTCATTCGTGGCAAAGGATAAAATTAAATATTTCAATAGTAATGCTGTGTTACAGTTTCACATGAAATATCCCCCAGAGCAGCCAAGCGCTCAAATGCGCTGCTTCCTGGACTCGGGTAGGCGCGCCGCCCCCGGATCGAATCCGTCCAGCGGATTAACGACGAGGACCGATGTGCAGGCCAGCCTGGATTTGGTTTTTAGGTGGTTTTCCACATCCCGCTAGGTGAATACAGGGCTGGTCCCCACGTTCCGCCTCAGTTCCACACGTCACAGACGTTTGAAACACGTCCGCACGTTTACAGTAGACACAGACAGTTGGGGTACACTGATTCCGTCCTGGGGGGTACGGGATGGCGGCAGAAAGGGCATCTGGTCATCCCTAACAGTAACACTGCCAAATCCGTTGTAACCACGCCGACCCTGCGATCGCTGCGGGACTATGGCATAAGCGAAATAAAGAAAGAAAGACAGTTTCACATAAAATGTTGTAATGTCACACTGTTATTCCCCTTGAAGAGGGGAAGAAATGACATTTGAAATAAAACTTTGTCAATTCACATTTACATGGTCCAATCATATTAATGTGACCACTTCCTATCTTCGACGTCAGATGGCAGTAACCACTCACTGACGGTAGATGGCAGCACTAGTAGAACGGCACTCTAAAACGTGTCAACGGATTTGGAAAAAAGTGCACTCTTGACATAATGGGAAAACGGAGCGGAAGTTTTCCAAAAGGCCATGATGATTTGTCTTTGGGCCAACAGTGGAAGCATTTCCGTTATGGCCAGGTTGTAAACAGTTCACATGCCGCCATGGTTAAAGTGTAAAATGTTGCTATCCGGAACCGCCAATGAGGCATCTGTGGTGCACAACGGGCAACAGCTGACAGGGGTGAACAATGTCAGTGATTATGTGTACGGGAGAATAGATGTGCAACTTTTGAGCAACTGAGCGCCCACGTGAGCAAAGGGGCTACCAACATCGTCTCCACAGGACCATTCAGCTAACGTTGCTGTGTATTGAGCTCTGCAGCAGACGCTTGGTTCATGCGCCCATGCTGACTGCTGTTCATCGGTGACAAAGGCTAGAATTTGCATGCCAATACCACAACTGGACTTACACTGCTGGTCGTTTTAGATGACAGACGTCTGGTGGGGGGATATGGCGGGAAACGTAAGAAAGTAAAAGTCCTGCAAAAATCGTCAGAAGGACCTAGGCCAGAAGAGGCAGCTTTATGGTCTGAGTAAGGTTTTCGTGGCATTCCCCAGGTGATTTCGTCATTCTGGAGGCATAATGAATCTATGCAAGAATCCATCTATTCTTGGGGGCCATGTCCACCATCACCGGCAGTTTGTTTTTCCTCATCATGATGGCAGAGCAATGCAAAATGTCACACAGCTCGAAGTGTTTTGAAGAGAACCAGGATGAGTTTGCCACCAAACTCCCCGAAATTATACCCATTCGAGAGTCCATGGGACCATCTCGATTGGGCAGTGCGCACCATGCGTTCTCAACCAGGAAACCTAGCACAGCTGGCCACGGCAGTGGAGTTGGCATGAGTCCGCATACGCTTTTGATTCCTTCCAAAACCTCGCTGACTCACTTCCTGTGGTGGTTCGTGCTGCAAAAGTGGTTATTCAGGCTTTTGACATATGGTCGCATTAATGTGACTGGAGAGTGTATAAAACATATGCATCATGTATTTTACGGTGACTGTAATAGAAATAAAGTAAGAACTTCACTGCTTATGAGCAACACCCTATATTTTTAAATAAATAATTATAAATTTATACATGATCATTCATAAGTAACCCAGGTGGGTCAACGACAGCAGCCCACTTTGGAAATCTGCTCATTGGAAAAGCAGAAGATTTATCTACATGTTCTGATATGCCAAATCGCTAGGGATCTGCTCGGTAATGTCTGCCTCATAGTTTTCCCATACTCGTCTCCTGCAACACAAAGTATTTATGAATAACCTTGTATAAATACTCTTTACCTTCGAGGAACTCCATTTACTTGGGGGGGGGGGGGGGGGGAACACACAAATAACTTTTGCTCGGAATGTCTGTTGTAAGATTCCAGAAGCTCATTCAGAATGACGAGACTTGGAAACAATCAATGTCTTTCAAAAACTTAGCGTAGGCGTAGAACCAATTACTTGCAGTTGTGAGAATGCACTATTCTGCCCACGACCTAATGGTTGGTTTCTTGGTTTAATGATAAAGTGGACCAGACTACGAGGTCATCAGTCTCTCCTGCCTGGAGTGGGGAAGTCAAGAAAACTACTCGCCAAAGACGGAATTAGTGCGCAAAACCCAAGCAATGAAAATCCCAAGGTCTACCAAAGGTCAGCATTGTCTAGAGGAAGTAACAAGGAAGAAGAAACTAGGGGATATGAAGCAAGGCATGCAAAGTGCCCCGTCCAGTAAGGAACAGCTGGAAGCACCCAAAGGCAGAAAGTGCGACAGTGTACATATCCCAACCGTTTATCAGTGTTTCAGAGGCACCCCATCCACCAATACTCAGAAAAGACTACCGACAGGATGACAAGAGCACAGGAAAACAGAGGGAGAAGACCAAGTCAAACAGAACACATGAGAAAACGGAAAAGGGCAAAAGAGCAGGTAGGGTGAGGCCTGTGGCAGACCACCAAGCCCAGACACCTGCTGCTTGTTCAGGACAGAGGCAGCAGGGTATCCTCCCAACCTCTCAATGAGCCAACAAGACTCAAGTTTCCTCCCTTAGGGAGTGAGGTGCAAACTCCCCTTCATGAACAAACTGTAAAACCCTGTCAGCCACTGAGGCATCATCTGCCGTCACCAGGGCTAGCAAATCAGGAAGATTAAGAGTCCACCACAGGGCACCTCAGTTAGGACAGTCCATAAAAATGTGGACCATCGCCAAATGGGTAACACAACAACAGTGGGATGGAGCCTCGCAAAGAAGGAGATGTCCATGAGTCAGCCAAGCATGGCGAATGTGGAGCCAGCAAAGTACAGCGGAATCATTGTGAGAGGCCGAAATAGAGGACCTCCACAAATCTGTGCTCTCCTTCATCACCTGCAGTTTGTTTGGCAAAGTCAGAGTACATAACTCCA
This sequence comes from Schistocerca piceifrons, assembly GCF_021461385.2. NCBI lineage: Eukaryota > Metazoa > Arthropoda > Insecta > Orthoptera > Acrididae > Schistocerca > Schistocerca piceifrons. The sequence continues at coordinate 54,216,238 of NC_060144.1, read as the reverse complement.
TACTCCAAATTCTTACCGATTGAAGATCTGATTCTCGAATAACGAGCTCAAGAGGCGACTTGCAGGTAGCCAATGTAACTATTGTGTCAGTGAGTTCATTCTCCTGGATCCTAACATGACCCAGAGTCAAGAGCAAGACCACAGAGCATCCACATTGTTCGAGGGCAAAACAGGAATCCTGGATTGTAGGAAAATGAAACACCTACAGCCGTTGTTATGGTGTCATTTGTTGTGTAGCTACCATTTCGGTGCTTCAGCGCACCGTCGTCGGGCCTTAGTTGAGGCTGAAAGAGTTATCACGATCCATATATACGATAATTCAGTAGTCAATAACTATTTTATGCAGATTATCTGTTACTGTGATATCGTCTCTCCATCAACTCAATCCTGGATAGTCAGGACCAAGGCACAATGAGGATAACATTGGTCAAGATCTTGTAAACTGCCCAAAGTGTCGCTACAAATGAGGAAGGACTCACAAGTGCAGGAACGGATAAGCTCAAGAGCCTGAGAGATAGCTACCAAAGCCACAGTGAAAACACAGCAGCCATACAGCAAGAAGCACAGTTCACCACATCATGCATGAATGTATGCAAGCATTGAGCTGTCACTATATACTACTTCTGAACCCTGAAATGCGCCAAGAATGGATAAGAATTGGTGGTGGAGGTTCTCAAGACGAGCTGAGTCTTTCAAACCTTGTAATAGGTCTAGATAGAACTTGAGGGTGCCCTGAGACGTGGTGGCAGAGTACCTGCCACAGCAGCAGAGACATTTATAACAACCTGGCCCAACTGAGACCCCATGGTTTATTGTTATATGCTGAGTACCAGTTGTCATCCAACAACGTAGCAAAGTGGTTTAGATATTCCTGAAGCCCCAACCATGGTGTTGCTCCAAGTTATTCTACTTGTTTTGATGAGTAAAGACAACACTATGGGGGGGGGGAGATAGTTTTTATCCCGTTTGTTGAAACTATACTTTGCTGTCATTGTTGTTGTTATTGTTTTGGTCTTCAGACTGAAAACTGGATTAACACATTTCTCCACACTATTCTATCCCATGCAAGCCTGTTCCTCTCTGATTAACTACTGAAACCTACATCAATTTGAACGTCCTTATTGTATTTTTTTTCTTCATTGTGATTCATTTGAGTTGAATTGTTATGAGTAGCACTTGTGATAAATGGCGTATCTTAATACAAATCCTAAAATAATTATAAATTTTATATATGTATATGTAATTATTTGTATCTTAATATTTCCCCTCTTGCACTTCACATTATTTTAGGATTTGTATTAAGATACGCCATTTATCACGAGTCCTACTCATAACAATTTAACTCAAATGAACTCCATAATCATTAACAGCTGTGAGTACATTAGTATCATCACCTGTAACGTTGTATTGTGATTGTTTACAGAATCTGCGCCTAATCGAGAACATATATATAAATAATGAATTAAAAGGTAATCTTAAAGACATCTGGTTTAAAGCCCACTATTATACTCTAAAACAAGTAAATTGTAGGTTCATAACTTTAAGGCTTATCCCTTAAAGAATAAATAAGTTAATATTTATATTTAAAAAATTAAGTACAAGCAATTAACCTAAAAATACAGAACTTTTTTAAGAGACAGTAGATACATTAGGAACGTTTTATTTCTATAAATAACTTAACAATAATTATGATACATTAACTATAAGTCATTTATAAATCAACCTAAATCGAGACAAGTAAAATAAATACAGACATCAAAGTTTTGCACCAACCTGTTTCCCAGAAGTCCTGAAGATAGACTTTGACTGTGGGTATTGTATCACAGACACAGTCAGTTTGACTGTTCAGAGATGTCACTAAACGCGCCCAAAGATGTAAACAACCATGCATGAGCAGCGCCTATTAGACGGAGGGGGCCAACAGCCGATCAGTTCCAGTCATTCCACCAGGAAGGAGGTACAAGGCTCGTGTTGTCTGTAGTTCAACCATGCCTAAACGTTCAGTACCGCAGTTCGATCGCGTCCGCAATGTTACTTTGCGCCACGAAGGGCTCTCAACAAGGGAAGAGTCCAGGCGTCTCGGAGTTAACGAAAGCTATGTTGTTCAGCCGTGGAGGAGATACAGAGAGACATGGACTGTAAATGACATGCCTCACTCAGGCCGCCCAAGGGCTACCTTTGCAACCACGACACCATGCAGCGCGGTACAGATGGGCCCAACAACATGCCTAATGGACCACCCAGGATGGGCATCAAATTCTCTTCACTGTGTCGCATATGCCTTGAACCAGACGATTGTCGAAGGCGTTTTTGGAGGCAAACCGGTCAGGCTGAACGCCTTAGACACACTGTCCAGCGAGTGCAGCAAGGTGGGGAGGTTCCCTGCTGTTTTGGGGTGGCATTATGTGGGGCCAACGTACGTCGCTAGTGGTCATCGAAAGCGCCGTAACGGCTGTACAATACGTAAATGCCATCTTCTGACCGATAGCGAAACCATATCAGCAGCATATTGGTGAGACATTCGTCTTCATGGACGACAATTCGCGCCCCAATCGTGCACATCTTGTTAATGACTTCCTTCAGGATAACGACATCGCTCGACTAGAGTGGCCAGCATGTTCTCCGGACACGAACCCTATCGGACATGCCTGGGATAGATTGAAAAGGGCTGTTTATGGACGACGTGACCCACCAACCTCTCTGAGGGACCTACGCCGAATCGCCGTTGAGGAGTGGGACAGTTTGGGCCAACAGTGCCTTGATGAACTTGTGGATAGTATGCCACGACGAATAGAGGAATGTATCAATGCGACAGGATGTGCTACTGGGTATTAGAGGTTCTGGTGTGTACAGCAATCTGGACCACCGCCTCTGGAGGTCTCGCTTTATCGTGGTACAACATGCAATGTTTGGTTTTAATGAGCAATAAGAAAAGTGGAAATGATCTTTATGTTGATCTCTATTCCAATTTTCTGTACAGGTTCCGGAACTCTCGGAACTTTTTTTTTATGTGTGTGCTAAAATTTTGACAAACCCTGATACAAAAGGAACAACAAATAAAACCTACTTAAAAAATTTAATCTAATATTTCATAAAACATTTACGTTACAGAGTGCAAGTTTCCATCTGAACACCAATAGCGGTCACGTGGGATCGGTTAAGTGGGCTCTGATGGATCCAATGGTGTGCATCCACTGAGCCACACCTGCAACGGCTCTGGACTACGAGCGCCCTCTGCCGCCACAATATAGAATGACAGGTGGGAGCCATTCAGATCACTTGCGCTGGGAGCCCCTACACTGTGACGCCAACATTCGTACTTAGCGAGCTTCTTCCTGGTTGACATTGTGATAGCTACACTCTACTTTTCTTGCTGCAATATTTGTAAAGAGTCTTCGTTCACTTGGAGAAAGGCAAGTTAAGTAAATCTTCTCTTTGTTGTATTAACTTGTTAGCTAATTGTTTCTGCACCTGTTCAGCTTTAATACGATAACAGCTGCCATACCACTTTGTAGCCCATCTCTCCTTACCATTGTGTGCGAAGTCATACACAACAATAAAAGACATAACGTAGGTTCCATAACCTGCAAGCGTAACGCACACAGATAAGCCAGCACTAAATTTGGAAACTAACGAAAGAAGTCAGTGCATGCAAAACGAACATTTTACAACACCTAATATCCATGACCAAAGTGTACAAATTTTGTGTGTGTAATGGAAATTTGGTATTTCCCGTCTTGCACACTGAAAAAACGGATGATATCAGAACTACTGGAACAACTAGAGAAATACCTAAACGTAATTACAGATGGGTAAATTGTGGTAAATACCTCTCTGGCAGACGACCTTCCAACTTCTCTGAAGTTTCACCAGACACATCATCTTTGCATAGTCACTGTAGTTTGTGGTCGACTGTATCTGTTATATGTATTTCGGTATCGATAGTATAAAATATTTCGCAAGACTGGTGTATGGTGGGATATTGTTGTACATCAAAAACGCAAATACTTCTAAACAAAACGAAAATCAGTCGTACGATCCGAGAAGAGGTTTCTTGCTACACGATGACGAGATGTGCTGCTATGTTGGCCAAAATAATTTCGAAATGACGTTGGTGTGTTGCTTCGCGTATTAGACTATCGTAGGGTAGAATAAAATTGTTGAAGCTTAGGCGCACAGGAAGAAAAAATAACATATTTTTCTAGCGCTTAAGCGTATCAACCATTAGGCCACTACAATGGCAGTTTATAGTAATCATTTATTTGCATTCTACTGGATTATGACGACTGTACGTCGGAACAGCGTCTCCAGTGACAGAGCAAAAGTGTCTCTTGGTGTATCACGCCTAACGGTGACCGGAACATTACTACGTGGCTTGCATTTCGCTTTACTACCACAGAAAAAAAGGAAGTAACTGGTTCCAAATATTTCGATAAATATCTCACAGGTGTTTCGATACTGAAGTGCCGTGTCGTGCCGAAAAACACACTGCGAGCCCGTCAACAGCGTGGGAATGTCGCTAAGTGGTCGAGTGCCCACGCTACGAAAAGAATGGCCTGTCAAGAAATTAAGTAGTTCAGCAAGTTTACATAACCTGCCGAAACCGGCCGACTCAAAAATTCGTTGGAGCATGTAACACGACCGACGAGGCGAGAGTAGAAAACTTGCCACAGCAAGCAACGCAGATGGTATCTCCATTTGTGAACAATGGCACTACAGTTCAATGCACTCTTCCCTTGACCGCAATTTTCCCAGAACTGAATAAATATGTTAACGCTGTTCTCCCTATCAGAAATGAATCTCCCTTAGGCAGTTGCCAACCCCTGCTGCCGCACCTAAAACGCGTAAGGTTAATCATAATTCAAGTAAACAAAGGTTACTGGGACTCTTTTGCAGCACAGTGCTTCCGAAGATGAACTGCTCGTATAATCGCTGTAGTCGAGAGCTGTTAAATCTTTCTATCCTTTATTACACACTTGTTGAGCAGCCAATACTACGGCATCCGTTGCGGAAGTGTAGTGATTGGTTTTGCGATGTAACTGTTTTCTGGCCTTAGCAGTAAGGCAGTGCTTCGAGGAAATGCGTCTAGTTCTTGAATACCGTATAGATCAATCTTTCATGTAGTGGCAGGTCCACAGAGCTAAATTCAGCCTCAATACGGCTTCCGGCTTGGGTGATCTTCTTATACTTCGTCAGTAAGGGTAGCGTTCCTGCAGTGGGAACATAGTGGACTCTGACCGTATGTGTCACACCGCCGAAAAGACGATTGGATCTGTCCTAAGAGCAGTTACAGCAAGGAACATTTTGAGCATACCAAACTTTTCGACTGAGTAGCAGATGATATAGTGTGCCAAGTGCTGCAGACGAATATTTTTAAAAAATTCAAACGATGAAACTCAGCTTTTTTGCAATGCTAGTCAAGCCAAGATGAAAAGACAGTGTAATTTTAGCGCTTTTTTGTGTACGTCTTTAAAAAAAATTGTTAAATTTACTGTCTGTTTCCGGATTGATGCCAAAATATTCTTTCTTTTACTGTTGTGTAAAATCTTGTGAAATATTAAATATAACACCACCGATATACATTTCAGACCCAGCACAAGAGCATCGATATTCAATCACTGTTTTCTAAGCTATAGGATCGAACGCTTATGTTATCTAAATGCTCAGCATTGTTGTATGAATTCAAACGTGAATTTTAATATTTACATGGAATTAGCATTAATACATGTTTAACAAGTGCACGGTTGTATATTGCGCCCTGACTGCAATATATGTTACTATGTTTTAGCCCGAGCACTGCGTCAAAGTATGGTACAATCTTTCAGTTATAAACATACTTTTCTCAGGTAAAAAGGAACATAAGTACGACTTCGTAGCTGTTTAGTTGTGTCACTTCGTAGAGCAGTCCATTAATAAATTTGTTTAACTGCCTCTCGGTTGTCTACAAATTTTGTACGTTGGCAGAAAGCGTTCTTTTCAACCACACGAAGAAGGTTTAGCAAAAAGTTTTCAACAGACTGTCATATAGGCACTGGCATTACATTGTTAGTATGCAGCGTGGGAAGAGACAATCAATGATGAAATTTGGTTCCACTGATTCCCCACAGTTCACATCTCTGCTCTACAGACATGTGATAATACCACAATAATATAATAAATAATATAATATAAACACACAAGGCAATAATGTAATTAAATAAATTACAGCAATTAGCTACAGAGCGAGATTACAATATGGAAAGCTATTACTGTTTAACACAAATTTCTTGCTACATAACTGTTTGAGCTTGCTGTAATTTTTATTTTAAAGAAGAAAGACGTTTATAACGTCAATTGGAAACACGGTCAAGTCAAATTTATATACTATGTTTACATATTACGCAACTACAGTCTGTTACGTCAACATTACCGATAAAAATTCTGCGGCAGCTGAGTGTTGGAGGTATGTGTTGAATGTCAACGTAGAAGTCGAAAATCATAGTTAGTTGAAACGAATGATGAAGCTCGTTTCCTTACAGTAAGAAGAGTACGAAAGAATGTTGCATACAGGAATCTGAATAAATCGCCGCATGACGAATGTGAAGTGTAAGAGTACTTGCCACACCAGCTGAGACATTTGTAACAACCTGGCCCAACTGAGACCCCATAGTTTATTGTTGGATAGCTGTAGAGTTCCAGTTGTCATCCAACAACGTAGCAAAGTGGTTTAGATGTACCTGAAGCCCCAACCATGATGTTGCTCCAAGTTATTCTACTTGTTCTCATGAGGAAAGACAACACTGGGGGGAAGATAGTTTTTATTAAGTTTGTTGGGCTATCTTTGTTGTCATTGTTGTTGTTATTGTTTTGGTCTTCAGACTGAAAACTGGATTAACACATTATCCCATGCAAGTCTGTTCCTCTCTGATTACCTACTGAAACCTACATCATTTTGGACGTCCTTATTGTATTTTCTTTCTTCATTGTGATGTCATTTCCTTGCCCCATATGGGCAGGGGAGGGCTGTCAGCGGCATTATCCGCCGCTCTTCAGCCGACTGACATTACAACTAATACAAGAGTAAAATGTTGCATACACGGCGATAAAAAGGGGGGATGTAAAACAGAGTAGGAGGAGATAATGGAGGTAAAAATACACTGACATGGAGACATCCATGGGGGGACAATTAAAAAAGTTGTCACAAAGTTAAAAAAAACATAGTTGGCGATTCATAGAACACAAAAAAGACACCGAAGTCACAAGCACAGGTTAAAACCCACTTGGACCACACACGATGAAGAATAAAACTGCCAGGTGGGACCTGCCGAGGGAGAGGCCTGAGATGATGGAAAAAGAGGAGAGATCAAGGTGCAGCAGGGGAGGGGGCAGGATGAAAAGAGTATGAGCGTCAGCAGGTGCACCAAGAGGCGGAAGACAGGAGGGGCTGGAGATGAAGAGGGAAGCCAAGGTAGGAGGGAATGCAGAGACACTGAAGGGGAGCACAAGAGAGGGAGGGGGAGTTGGAGGGAAAAGCCGCTCAGGAGATGGGAGGGGGAGGAGAGGGAGCCCTGAGGAGGAGGCAGGAGGAAGATGGGGTTAAAGTTGGTAGGAAGGGTAGATGTCAGGGCGAAGCTCATCATCCGGGAGGGGTAGATGGTGGAAGTTGCATTGGGAAAGGAGGCGGAGGGTGTGGAGATGGAGAGAGGGTGGGACACAACGGCAAAGGTGCAGCAACGGGCTGGGGGTGGAGAGGAAGGGAGACACCAGGAGGTGAGGGGGATCAACGCGGAGGACAATATATAGTGTGCGGATGTGTTCAAGGATAAGGAGGAGGTGGGGGGAAGGGGATGAGGTCATAGAGGATGCGTGTGGGGGACGGAAGGCTGATGCAGAAGGCGAGGCGGTCCTTCTTTATTCGTTCCTTGGACTCCTTATAATATTTGACCCCCATACTTCCTCCATTACCAGGCTGACAATTCCTTGATGCCTCAGGAAGTGTCCTGTCAATTGGTTCCTTCTTTTACTAAAGCTCTGCAATCAACTTCTTTTCCTCCAAATCAGTTTGGTTCCACGTCTTTAGAGTCTGCACAGGATACGGTTGCCGATGCACTGTGGCCAGTTTTCGTGCAAAGCGCTGGGCTAGTTCATTCGTTTGTCTAGGAGGGGAGGTTGACACGGCCTGCCACCTTTCGGTGGTCGGGGATGATAGAATTGAGGCGCAAGCCCTGCAGTCTTTCTCAAACGATTTTACAGAAACTATTTGGTAAAAAAATTTCTTTTTTGCTGTACTTGTAGCCTTATAGGTCAGATTCATTATCATGTGCCCACAATTTCGTTACTGGTCATAGTTATTGTGATATTTAGGTGGAAGTAAGACACTGCGCGAAATTCAAAGAAGTTTGCGATGAAAAATAGGGATCGCTATGAGTTTGCGTTTGGTGCACATTACATAATATGTTGCTGGATATGAAATTTAGTTGACATATAGAATTTTTCTTTAGAGTTGAATGAGGATCTCTGTCACCAATCTCAAGAAAACTGATCTGACGTAGCACACTCTTTTGCGATCGCGCCGCGCCAGTGACAAAGCCAGAGTGAAGTATCCACAACATTCTTCATATCTCATAAACGGTTTGAGATATCGAATTGAGATTTTGGCAAATGATAGCACACAAACAGGAGAGTTTTTTGCCATATGGTTATTATGCAGAATTTTATTATCTACCGTATTGTTCCACTAAGTACAGAATATTTCAATGAAAGAATGTAATTTTAAAAGGCCATCGATAGTTGGTGAAACGAGAAATGCTATGGATTTTGGAACAACATAAATGAAGATAATACACGTTTATTTTGTCCAAGGATGTACTTTCTTTGTTAGATACTGACCTTAATAAACTTAACAAACCACCGTTTCAGTATTCTCTCGCAATTATGTCTGCACATTTTAGTGAGGTGTGTAAACTCCCATGTACAACTTCGCATCCACCGAAATCATGTAAAGCCTCTAAACATGCCTGCCTCTGATCGTCAGTCATGTGATGTGGCACAAGACGACAACACGTTTTCCTCTTCCCTCCCGGGTAAGGATTTGTTGGACTGATTCACAGTTCATCTGCAGTTCATCCGCTACCATGCGTACAGTTAATCGACGGCCGTTCGTGATTAATGTTCTCACTTTTTCAATGTTTTCGTCACTGACGGTGGTCGCCAGTCGTCCGCTTTGGGGATTGTCAGCAACACTTTCCCGGTCTCCACGAAAATGGGCGAACCACTTGTACACACACTTCATGGACAGTGCTTGATCCCCATACACACGAACCAGCATTGCATGTGTTTCTTTTGGTGTCTTGTCAAGCTTAACACAAAAGTTTAAATTGATCCTTTGCTCATTCATTGTTCTGTCCCCAGCTCAGAGCAAATGCACTAAGCAAGTGCTTCGGCCAACAGGTCTAACACGGAACACACACGATGCTCAACTGAACTACGGTGGGGGCCAGTTGTGAACACCGGCTGCCACCCTGGTGCAGTGTTGTGGGTCGCCAGTCTAGTACCTCCCACCGCGGAAGTTGAACACGCGCCAGAACAAATGGACGTGGTCAGCCCATAGAGGGCTCCGCCTCCGCGGCGGCTATTCCGCGCAGCAGCTCTTGCGCAGTGAGGGCGCCACTGCTACACCACGTGCAGACCGCAGCCAATAGCCGCTCCCTCCGGTTTCGTATATAGGGACCCGCTCTGCCCTAGTCCAACCTGTTCCTCCCACATCTCCGCATCCTTTACATTGTTCGCAGGCTTGATCCCCCCCCCCCCCCACCCTCTGGTTTCCTCCTTCCTCTCCACCCCCCGCCCGTTGCCGCGCCTCTATCGCTGTATCCCTCCTTCTCTCCACCTCCACACCCTCCATCTCCTTCATCAGGGCAATTTCCAACACCTCCTCCTCCCAGATGACGAACTTCGCCGTGACATCTACCCTTCCTTCCAACTGTAACCTGGCCTTGTTCCCCCCCCCCCCCTCCCCAGGGCCCCCTTTTTTCCTCTTCCTTCCTTCTCCCAGAGCGGATTTTCCTCCATTCCCCCCTCCCCTGAGGCCCAGCACCTCATACTTGCCTCTTTCCTTCCCACATCCCTCCCTACCTGGCCCTCCTCCGTGCACCCCCCGCTCATCTCCCCCATCTCTTCCCCTCCCTCCCTTCTTCAGGCCTCCCTCATCTCCTTGCACCTGGCAGATCCTTTGTATGGATCATCATCAGTGTGCCTCATCAGTGTTGTGTTTAGTGCTGTTTCTCCTGTGCGTCAAGAGGTGTGATTTTAATTGTGTATTGCCTTGAGGTCCGCCGTCAGTGTTACGTTCTGTGCCTTGTGTTCTTTTAATCGTCGCAGTGTGTGGCTTTTTGTGTGTGCTACTTTTAAACAGTTTTTTATCTCCATTTTACAGTCACCCCATTTTTTTGTCTATTGCCTTCCATGATGTTCCCCCTTTGTTGTATCTATGTTCACCTTATTCTCTCCTTTGCTGTTTTTATATGTCTTCTATTGTTTTGTTCTATGTCTTTCGGCTGAAGAGCAGCGCATATGCTGCTGCCAGCCCGCTCTGATGGGGAATTGAAAAACAATAAAGAAAAAAAAAAACCTAGTCCTATCAGTCTGGTACTCGCTCTGGATTGCGTCTCTATCTCGGCGGTACTGCGTTCTGGTCGTTGCTCGTTGTTGACATTTGCCTGGCTCTGGTTCCGAGTGGATTTATTGTTGGTATTTGGTGTTGTGGTTTCAACAACCCTCTGTTGTTGATCACTTCCTCGTTGTGTCGGTCGTGGTCGGTTGTCGTCAGTTGTCGTTGGCCTGTCGTCCGACTCGTCCTGTGTTTACCCGGTGGTGCGTGCTCCACCGCCGGCGGCTTCCCCGCCTGGCGGCTCCGATCCGCAGCCCAAGGCGTTCCCGCTGTTGGTTTTGGTTACTACAGCCAGTGTTGCCTAATCGGCCATTCTGACTTCATTCACTGAACTTTACTGTCACGGGTTGTATTGTGGCAAAATTAGCAAATTTTAACATGGCAATCAGAGAAACGTGCAGGTTTTACTCAAAATTCGCCACTCGTGACACTTCTCTGGAACTTGCAAATGGTTAACAAGCGAGGCGAAAATAAATCGTTGTTTTTTCAGCGGAAATTGTTTTTAGCTACTAACCAGAGCAGAGGTGACAGATCTTTTCGAACGATCACCATGCAGGTGTGGGCCTTGAGGGGACCCTCTTAACATTTCCAAAAAGGTGTGAGTGTAGGCCTCAGTTGAGAACAGCACTTCGCCCTCCAGCGCTCGGCGTTCCCCTACAGCGCCTGCCCATAGCCCCCACCACTACTGCTCTCCCCATGTGTGCCCTGCCGCCTACCCATCTACTGGTCACGGTATTCTGTGCAGACTGTATTTGATCCATCCAGTCTTCAGTACCGTTCTGTAGCACCACGTTTCAAAATCTTCTATTTTTTCTCCTCATCTCAATTGTTAATTCTTCACGATTTACTTCCATACAAGGCTACACTCCAAACAAAGATCTCCAGAAAAGACTTTCTAAGACATAAACTTGCAACAAATGTTAACACATTTGTCTCCTACAGAAACGCTTCTGTTATTGTCAGCCTACAGTTTATATCCTCTCCACTTCGTGCATCATCAGTCATTTTGCAGCCCAAATATAAAATCTCACATATACTTTTAGTGCTTCATTTCGTAATCTAATTGCTTCGGCATCACTATTTAATTCGACTACATTCCAATACCCTTGTTTTACTTTTGTTGACGTTCATCTTATAAACTCTTTTCAAGACAGTATTCCATTCTGTTTGCTGGTGTTCCAAACCCTTTGCTGCCTCTGACAAATTTAGTGTCATTGGCAAACCTCATAGATTCCATTTTTTCTCCAGAAACTTCAATTTCCTTTCCAAATTTCTGACTGAATTTCGTTTACTAATTACGCAATGTTCACAATGAATAACATCAGAGCCCGCAGCTCGTGGTCGTGCGGTAGCGTTCTCGCTTCCCGTGCCCGGGTTCCCAGGTTCGATTCCCGGGCGGGGTCAGGGATTTTCTCTGCCTCGTGATGACTGGGTGTTGTGTTATGTCCTTAGGTTAGTTAAGTTTAAGTAGTTCTAAGTTCTAGGGGACTGATGACCATAGATGTTAAGTCCCATAGTGCTCAGAGCCATTTGAACCAATAATATCAGAGATAGGTTACAACCCTGTTTCGCTCCCTTCTGAACACTGCTTCCGTTTTGACTCTTATCATACCAGACCTGTTTCTGTAAAAACTGTAACTAACCTTTCGCTCCCTCCATGTAATACCTGCTATTTTCAGAGTTCCAAAGAGCGTATTCGAGTCAACATTGTCAAAAGTTTTCTTTAAATGTACAAGTACTATGTATGTAGGACTGCCTTTTTCTGTGTTCTAAGATAGTTCGTAGGGTCAGTGCTGCCAAGCATGTACATACATTTCTCTTGAACTGAAAGTGAACGTCCTTGACTTAAGCTCCTACCAGTTTTTTCATTCTTCTATACATAATACTTGTCAGTGTTTAGCAGCCATGCATTATTATGCTGAGAGTTCCGTAATACCCAAACCTGTCAAAACCTGCCTTCTCTGAAACTGGAATTGGTATATTATCTTTTAACCTGAAGGTATTTCGCCTGTGTCGTATATCTTAGGCACGAGGTCGTGTAGGTTTGTCTTGGCTGGCTCTCCCAGCGCTCTCACTAATTCCGAGGGAATTTCGTCTGCTCCAGGCATGGCCAGACCGAAAACATTTTGCCACACAAGCGGCTTATCGTTTGGCGCCCCACCCCACCCTTCTCTCCCTTCTTTTGCCTCGTATCCTTTTACTCGTGTCAGTTTTGCTACAAACTGTGATACGAACTCTATACAAATCTTGCACCTTGGCGCTACTGGCCTACCAAGCGGTCCCTACTAAGTGTGATACTTCCTGTACAGAAATCTTACAGTTGTGACTGCTCTGGCGCCCCAAGCAGTGGCTTGTGCAGCTTGAGCATTAAACCAGCACTGACTACAGGGTCTTCGTTTCCCCTTAGATCAATGCTCTGTCCTACACTACGTTAGTTTTATTGTACTGGATATACAGGCGAATTTTTAAAGCACTACATTAATTTCTTATTTGTTCTTCATGTTTTTAGCGCTATATGTAAACAGTTCCCCCGTGAACCATGGACCTTGCCGTTGGTAGGGGGGGCTTGCGTGCCTCAGGGATACAGATGGCCGTACCGTAGGTGCAACCACAACGGAGGGGTATCTGTTGAGAGGCCAGACAAACGTGTGGTTCCTGAAGAGGGGCAGCAGCCTCTTCAGTAGTTGCAGGGGCAACAGTCTGGATGATTGACTGATCTGGCCTTGTAACACTAACCGAAACGGCCTTGCTGTGCTGGTACTGCGAACGGTTGAAAGCAAGGGGAAACTACAACCGTAATTTTTACCGAGGGCATGCAGCTTTACTGTATGGTTTAATGATGATGGCGTCCTCTTGGGTAAAATATTCAGGAGGTAAAATAGTCCCCCATTCGGACCTCCGGGCGGGGACTACTCAAGAGGACGTCGTTATCAGGAGAAAGAAAACTGGCGTTCTACGGAACGGAGCGTGGAATGTCAGATCCCTTAATCGGGCAGGTAGGTTAGAAAAATTTAAAAAAGGAAATGGATAGGTTAAAGTTAGATATAGTAGGAATTAGTGAAGTTCGGTGGCAGGAGGAACAAGACTTTTGGTCAGGTGAATATGGGATTACAAATACAAAATCAAATAGGGGTATGCAAGAGCAGGTTTAATAATGAATAAAAAAGTAGGAGTGCGAGTAAGCTACTACAAACAGCATAGTGAACGCATTATTGTGGCCAAGATAGACACGACGCCCATGGCTACTACAGTAGTACAAGTTTATATGCCAACTAGCTCTGCAGATGACGAAGAAATTGAAGAAATATATGATGAAATTCAAGAAATTATTCAGATAGTGAAGGGAGATGAAAATTTAATAGTCATGGGTGACTGGAATTTGGTAGTAGGAAAAGGGAGAGAAAGAAACGTAGTAGGTGAATATGGATTGGGGCTAAGAAATGAAAGAGGAAGCCGCCTGGTAGAATTTTGCACAGAGCACAACTTAATCATAGCTAACACTTGGTTTACGAATCATAAAAAAAAGGCTGCATACATGGAAGAAGCCTGGAGATACTGTCAGGTTTCAGATAGATTATATAATGGTAAGACAGAGATTTAGGAACCAGATTTTAAATTGTAAGACATTCCAAGAGGCAGATGTGGACTCTGACCACAATCTATCGATTATGAACTGTAGATTAAAACTCAAGAAACTGCAAAAAGGTGGGAATTTAAGGAGATGGGACCTCGATAAACTGACTAACGCAGAGGTTGTACAGAGTTTCAGCGAGAGCATTAGGGAACAACTGACAGGAATGGGGGAAAGAAATACAGTAGAAGAAGAATGGGTAGCTTTGAGGGATGAAGTAGTGAAGGCAGCAGAGGATCAAGTAGGTAAAAAGAAGAGGGCTAGTAGAACTCCTTGGGTAACAGAAGAAATATTGAATTTAATTGATGAAAGGAGAATATATTAAAATGCAGTAAATGAAACAGGCAAAAAGGAATATTAACGTCTCAAAAATGAGATCGACAGGAAGTGCAAAATGGCTAAGCAGGGATGGCTAGAGGACAAATGTAAGGATGTAGAGGCTTATCTCATTGGGGGTAAGATAGATATTGCATGCCGCGACAGCGTGGACGTGAACCGTATGTGCAGTTGACGGACTTTGAGCGAGGGCGTATAGTGGGCATGCGGGAGGCCGGGTGGACGTACCGCCGAATTGCTCAACACGTGGGGCGTGAGGTCTCCACAGTACATCGATGTTGTCGCCAGTGGTCGGCGGAAGGTGCACGTGCCCGTCGACCTGGGAGCGGACCGCAGCGACGCACGGATGCACGCCAAGACCGTAGGATTCTACGCAGTGCCGTAGGGGACCGCACCGCCACTTCCCAGCAAATTAGGGACACTGTTGCTCCTGGGGTATCGGCGAGGACCATTCGCAACCGTCTCCATGAAGCTGGGCTACGGTCCCGCACACCGTTAGGCCGTCTTCCGCTCACGCCCCAACATCGTGCAGCCCGCCTCCAGTGGTGTCGCGACAGGCGTGAATGGAGGGACAAATGGAGACGTGTCGTCTTCAGCGATGAGAGTCGCTTCTGCCTTGGTGCCAATGATAGTCGTATGCGTGTTTGGCGCCGTGCAGGTGAGCGCCACAATCAGGACTGCATACGACCGAGGCACACAGGGCCAACACCCGGCATCATGGTGTGGGGAGCGATCTCCTACACTGGCCGTACACCACTGGTGATCGTCGAGGGGACACTGAATAGTGCACGGTACATCCAAACCGTCATCGAACCCATCGTTCTACCATTCCTAGACCGGCAAGGGAACTTGATGTTCCAACAGGACAATGCACGTCCGCATGTATCCCGTGCCACCCAACGTGCTCTAGAAGGTGTAAGTCAACTACCCTGGCCAGCAAGATCTCCGGATCTGTCCCCCATTGAGCATGTTTGGGACTGGATGAAGCGTCGTCTCACGCGGTCTGCACGTCCAGCACGAACGCTGGTCCAACGGAGGCGCCAGGTGGAAATGGCATGGCAAGCCGTTCCACAGGACTACATCCAGTATCTCTACGATCGTCTCCATGGGAGAATAGCAGCCTGCATTGCTGCGAAAGGTGGATATACACTGTACTAGTGCCGACATTGTGCATGCTCTGTTGCCTGTGTCTATGTGCCTGTGGTTCTGTCAGTGTGATCATGTGATGTATCTGACCCCAGGAATGTGTCAATAAAGTTTCCCCTTCCTGGGACAATGAATTCACGGTGTTCTTATTTCAATTTCCAGGAGTGTATATAAGGGCGATGTACTTGAGGGCAATATTATGGAAATGGAAAAGGATGTAGATGAAGATGAAATGAGAGATACGATACTGCGTGAAGAATTTGACAGAGCATTGAACGACCTGAGTCGAAACAAGACACCGGGAGTAGACAACATTCCATTAGAACTACTGACAGCCTTGGGAGAGACAGTCCTGACAGAACTCTACCATCTGGTAAGCAAGATGTATGAGACAGGCAGAATTCCCTCAGACTTCAAGAAGAATATAATAATTCCAATCCCAAAGAGAGCAGGTGTTGACAGATGTGAAAATTACAGAGCAATCAGTTTAATAAGCCACAGCTGCAAAATACTAACGCGAATTCTTTACAGACGAATGGAAAAACTGGTAGAAGCAGACCTCGGGAATGATCAGTAGGATTCCGTAGAAATGTTGGAACACGTGAGGCAATACTGACCCCGCGACTTATCTTAGAAGCTAGATTAAGGAAAGGCAAACCTACGTTTCTAGCATTTCTAGACTTAGAGAAAGCTTTTGACAATGTTGACTGGAATACTCTCTTTCAAATTCTGAAGGTGGCAGGGGTAAAATACAGGGAGTGAAAGGCTATTTACAACTTGTACAGAAACCAGATGGCAGTTATAAGAGTCGAGAGGCATGAAAGGGAAGTAGTGGTTGGGAAGGGAGTGAGACAGGGGTGTAGCCTCTCCCCGATGTTATTCAATCTGTATATTGAGCAAGCAGTGAAGGAAATAAAATAAAAATTCGAAGTAGGTATTAAAATCCATGGAGAAGCAATAAAAACTTTGAGGTTTGCCGATGACATTGTAATTCTGTCAGAGACAGCAAAGGACTTGGAAGAGCAGTTGAACGGAATGGATAGTGTCTTGAAAGGAGGATATAAGATGAACATCAACAAAAGCAAAACGAAGATAACGGAATGTAGTCGAATTAAGTCCGGTGATGCTGAGGGAATTAGATTAGGAAATGAGACACTTAAAGTAGTAAAGGAGTTTTGCTATTTGGGGAGCAAAATAACTGATGATGGTCGAAGTAGAGATGATATAAAACGTAGACTGGCAATGGCAAGGAAAGCGTTTCTGAAGAAGAGAAATTTGTTAACATCGAGTACAGATTTAAGTGTCAGGAAGTCGTTTCTGAAAGTATTTGTATGGAGTGTAGCCATGTATGGAACTGAAACATGGACGATAACTAGTTTGGACAAAAAGAGAATATAAGCTTTCGAAATGTGGTGCTACAGAAGAATGCTGAAGATTAGATGGGTAGATCACATAACTAATGAGGAGGTATTAAATAGGATTGGGTAGAAAAGAAGTTTGTGGCACAACTTGACTAGAAGAAAGGATCAGTTGGTAGGACATGTTCTGAGACATCAAGGATCACCAATTTAGAATTGGAGGGCAGCGTGGAGAGTAAAAATCGTAGAGGGAGACCAAGAGATGAAGACACTAAGCAGATTCAGAAGGATGTAGATTGCAGTATGTACCGGGAGATGAAGAAGCTTTCACAGGACAGAGTAGCATGGAGAGCGGCATCAAACCAGTCTCAGTACTGAAGACCACAACAACAACAACAACATGCAAACAGTACAATGTTAATATCAAATTCGAGATCATTTCTGTGTGTTGCTTAGAGATCAGTTCCTTCTCGTCATTCGGTGTTTGAGAATCAGAGAGTGCCAGCACAGCAGCTGCTGAAAACAGCTGTTGTGGTGTTACCTGTGGTATCGTCACCGTGGTGGCACATTAGAGTCAGCAACGTACATCAATACCACGCGCCTTTCTCTCAACACCACAGCATCTCACACGGAGATCAATATGGAGTTGAGCTTGGAAGGGCTTTGCCCAGCTCGTGACCTCAATTGAAGCAATCAACATCATTGAGTAGGACTAAACAGCTATTCAAGTCACAGACGGAAATGCATTTTTTTGTTTGCAAATGTTGAACAGAGTACTTCAAGAGAAGAGTTAGTTAATATATGCATCAAGTGATTCTTTAATAATCAATGACAGTTGCAAATAATCTATGCTCTCCTGTGTCAAAGGATTGTATCAATTCAAGTAAATCTTTTTATTGTTCGCATAATAAAGGCACTCCGTCTTCAGGTGACAAGTGGCCCATCGGTACCATCCGACCACCGTGTCATCCTCAGGTGAGGATGCGGATAGGAGGGGCATGTGGTCACAGCACACCGCTCTCCCAGTCGTTATGACTGTTTTCTTTGACCGGAGCCACTACTATTCGGTCGAGTAGCTCCTCAGTTGGCATCACGAGGCTTAGTGCAACCTGAAAAATGGCAACAGCACATGGCGGCCTTGATGTTTACCCATTCAAGTGCCAGCCACAGCGCTTAATTTCGGTGATCTGACGGGAATCGGTGTGTCCACTGCGGCAAGGCCGTTGCCGTTCACATAATAAAGTGAACTAATAATTTGATGTAGTCCTGATGAGTCATTACACAGATCAATCAAAGAACCCACATTTATGGCCGGATGATTGTAGTTTCGTTTGGCTGTAACATTATCCAGTTTCCTCAGCTGACTGCTTCTTTAATTCTAAATTTTGTACTATGCTGAGAAAGCACCTGTCACATACGTATTCATTACTACAGTAACGTTGTAAGAGGTCCGAGCAGATGTAATTTCGATGTATTGTTCACTCGCTGCCTGCGATATGTAAGGTATAGAAGAATCTGAGACCAGAGAGCAGTGTTGGCTGCAGTAGGAACTGTGTAGCTGTAGCAGCTGTAGCGAGCTGTCGTGTGCATCATGTTGGCTGGGCCGGTCGTGTGCAGCGATGGCGGAATCTCAGCGTTGTAGTATAAGGTAAAAGCAGCCTCGCGCATATGTAGTATTGTTATCTCAAGTCTCATGTAAATGTTTAAAAAAAAATATCTTGATAATAATCTTTCTCATAAAAAGTAACTTTTGACGATCATTCATTTCAATTTAAAGAATTTACTAACTTCTCCAATCCTTGGTTATCCCGATTATTGAAAAGAAGAATCAGTTGTTTCCTTTTATAAATGACAAATCTATCGGCCAGCATTGCACAGGGCTGTGCCAGAATAATTTCTTATAGGAGCAGATATACATGCGTTATCCGGCGACCTTATTGAGGTAAGAATTTTTAATTTTTTTCAGAATGATCTTTCAGGGCCATGACGCAGCACTGCTGACGTCCAAAATTTACCAGTTTAAATTCAGTCATTATTGAAAAGTTATAAGTGAGCGACAATTTTTTATTGAGAGATTAGTCACATTGTATTATCAGTAGGTTAAGGAATTTATTTGTTGGGCAGTTACACTAAATGTGAATAATATTCTTATTATTTTTTGTGGGGAGGTTACAACGTGCATCGGAACAATACCTCATTTGTCAAGAGTTGTTTTTTTGTGTACGGCTCTGTATACAATGATAAGGAGGGGTGGGCTACAGAGTGGTGCAGCTACTGTTGTCATAAAAAAGTTAGACAGGAGTAGAAATGATGAGCAGAAGATTTATATAACTTATATTTCTCCAAGGATACGAAGATTCATTACAAATAACGCAACAAGAAGTACAGTCCAGCTCATACAATAGCAACAAGGATGAAGCTCTCTGAATTAAGTACAAACGATGGTGTGGGAGCCGCGCCAAGATGGCATCTGCATAGCATCGCGTAGTGGCGTAGTGAAGTGGTTCCACGAGCAAGTTGACTACGTGGCTGTCGCCGGCTTTCCTATACGGCGGCAGCAGAGGGCGCTCGTAGTCCACAGCCGCTGGAGGCGTGGCTCAGCAGGTGTGCACCATTGGGTCCGACAGATGCCGCACGACCACTGTCGGCGTCTGACGGAAACTTGCGATTCCGTTGCCTCCTTTATGACGCCCGTGACGTAGTATCACTACATGATACCACACCGTTTACACAGACTATATCGAAACATAGTCAGAACCTTTCTCAGAATCTATGAAACTATCACAAAGTTGTATGTCATATTCACTGTTTCTCTGTGCAGATTCGCTCACTACTTGAAAGTTGCCAAAGGTACTGAATTGATTGCCAAAGATCTGCTCGTCCCTCTCACTGACTGAATTTATGAAGGAGGCTAATAGATCTCCAGTGTCTGTGTCTGTCTCGTTTCCAGTGAAGCAGAAAGAAAATAGAGCATTTTCTACAGTTTTGGGGAATTCTCCCCCTCTGCAAACTATCTGTGAACAATTTGGCGGATTTTTTAAAATTACTTTGCCTCCAAACTTTAATTACATCTCTTGAGACACCATCTTCTTCAAACATGTCACCTGCTCTTCACATCTCAAGTGGTTTTTGTGTTTAATCACGCCTTTGTGCTTGCTACTTGCATCCGCATTTCTGATTCACCTCTTCGTCTCACACGAACAAGTGAAAATTAATCATTTTGCTACTGAAGCACTATGAAAATTAAACCATAAAATATGTAAATGGACAGGCAATAAAGAAGGCATATGCGAACAAGATCTTGCACAACACAGAAGAACGCAACACAGACAACGACTACATATAGGGCCACAACAGGAGATGAATCCACACATAAAATAAGATAGCAAATTCTCACCTAAAATAATAAAACTGTTCAAGGATTAGGCTACATTTTAAAAGAACAGAAATTTGAAATACGATACAGAGTTCGATAACACAAGAAAGGAAAAACTTAGAACACGGGACCCCCGCAAATAAATTCAACAGATCAGGCGCCTGCCAGCTTCCATGAAAGTCTTGGTTGTCACTATACATAGGACAAACACACCGGATATTCAAAGCAAGATATTCATAACACCTCAGAGTCCTAAAAAGTAACAGCTCTCATAGTATATTTAGCATATTTGCTGACCACTTAATATACCACGACCCTCATGGAACTGAAATAGACACAGATTTAAAAACACTGAAATGCAGCTACACCGTACACGAAAAATGCTCAATAGAAGAAAACTTTAACATACAGAAGGCATTAGGACAAGGAAAACATAAACGATTACACCACCCAATTTAATAAATTAAGAGAAATATACAAAACACCCACCCACCCACCCACCCACACACACACACACACACACACACACACACACACACACACACACACACACACACACACAGAGAGAGAGAGAGAGAGAGAGAGAGAGAGAGAGAAAGCTAAGTTCAGCCTTTCCACCAGATGGATGACAGCAGAGGAGCATGTACATATTGGCGGATACTTCGAAAATAACGTAAAAAATATTCGCGAAATATTTTACGCAAAACAATAGTAATGCCTACGAATTTTTTATGTGAACATTTTAACGCTTTTTAAATAAAACAAACTTTAAATAACATTGTACATTTTTATACTTCATTTCTCAACACACTCACCTAGGCAACGAAAACATTTCTTCCCATGAGTTACCAGTTTATTGATATCGTCACTGTAGACTGTCTTTGTTAACGGCGCCATTACCTCACCTCTACTCGCACCGCTTCATCACTATCGAAGTAAAATCCTCGAAGATGTTCTTTAAGTTTCTGAAAAAGAGGAAAATCGGAAGAGGCCAAGCTGGGACTGTATGGAGGATGATCGATGAAGGCTTTTGCAGTAGCTAGCAAAGTCTTTAGTGGTGCCTTTAGACATGAATTTCTACTACACCATACCTCGAACACCCCAGAACACTAGGAACATGACTTTTCATGCAGGTGAGAACTTTTTTAATCTCAGTGACCCTCTGTGGGCGAACTCCATTGATGCTCTCTTGTTTTCGGCATCAAAATGGTAAACCAAGCTTTCATCAACTGTCGCAATGTTTTTAAGGAACCCATCACCATCAAGCTCAAACCGGCAAATCAACTGTTGGCTGACGTCCAGTCTTCTGTCTCATGTCAGGAGTGAGCATTCGAGGCACCCACTGTGCACATAGTTTGCTGTACCACCGGTCTGCAGTGATGGCCTGTCCACGCTCTCGTGATATGACGCACTTACCTGAAAGGCGTGTCGGTGTCACAGGACGATTGTCTCTGATGAATACAACAACCTGATTCCAATGAGTCTTGTCGTTTGCTGTACGCGGTCGTCCAGTCCGAGTTCCTGTCACACACGTTGAAGTTAGTACTACGGTTTCTTTCATTACGAGCACGAGTAACCAAACGTCGAACATTACTGATGCCGATACAATCATCATCCTACACAAGCTTTAATTCTTCCATTTATTTCTCTTGGAGGCACGTTTTCTACGGCTAGAAACTCGATTACGGCACGTTGCTTCTAACGCACTGACATGGTAACGTTACACGCCACCATGTTACACGCTACAGTTCGATGCCCACTGGAGACAAAGGGTTGCATCCAGCGTCAGCGAAGCGACAAAGTCGATTCAATTATAACCACGAATTGTAACACCTCTACCGATACTGAGAACAGAATAAAAAAATTGGGAGACATCACTCTTCAGCACGCCCTCGTACTTTTGTAGGTAGACTTAATTGTGAACTCACCAATCAAATTCACATTAACTTCAGTTAGTTGCAGTTGAGAAGCTACCGTATAGAACAATGTCAAGAGGGTCCTACAGAAAGTAAGGTGATGCCCATGACAAACGAACTGTTTTAGATGTAAATTTCGTTAGGATAATGAGGGCTTCAAGCAGAACCGAATAAAAGTACCGGCAGAATGACGTTACAAAGGTGCTGAGGCATGTTTGAGCTTATAAACAACTGTCGTTTGCATAACAGGAGGACCTGCATTCCTATAGTCTTGTGTAAATCGCTAGTTTAGTATCTGCGTGCCCACATATGTGCGTGTGCGTTCTACATTATGTCAATGATTCATCGCTCTCTAAAAACTTGACTTTATGACAGGTTATGCCATAGATTTGCTTTATTTTTAATTCATGTCACGTTGTTTCGTTCTGTCTTTATACTGGATGCGATTTTAGACTTAAAGTTAGTGCTAGCTGTTGGCGGAAAATTCTGTTACGTGTATACAATACATGTTATGCCGATTGCTGGGCTTATATGATGCCCAGGTTCTGTGACCGCGTTGACTGTTCAAGTAGGGAGAGACTACCCTGACTCTTCTCGCTGGCCAGTGGAAAAACATACCGTGATTACACAAAACTAATATGCCAGTATCGAGCAAGCATCGAGTCAGGAGGAACGCGATTTCCGCCTGTACTCAGCCAAGAGCTCAGCATCTCTAGATCTACTTTTCCAGATTCCTCCATAGCAGACGAAATATTCCCCCAAAATTATACCATTTTTCCCAACTTTTCCCAAATTTCTTAAACGTACCTGCCTCTTTAGACTATTATTGGCACTCTGAAGATGTGGAATTATGCATTGAAAGCTGTAAAATTATCGTAAATATCAAAAAATTATTGAACATAAACGAAAACTTTTAATTTCAGAAAAGAAACTCTTAGCGTGCCAGGAAAATAAAAACTGCTCTAGAGGCGCCGCATTTACTTTCTTCATGTTTTTTTTTTCCCCCTTTGTTCTATTCACTTACCATTAGTTCACCACGTATATCTCACCACGTAACTCGACGCCTCTATCCACTACGCTACTATGAACAGGTAAAATTCATGCCTGGGTTTTTTACTTCCAGCTCCCGAAGGCTCATAACCGACGATCTATCATTACTTTACATTCAATTATAATAAATCATGTACCATTCATAAGAAAAATATATACTTCAAAGGAAGTTTTGCATCACCCCGGTTCCCAGAACTCCTGACGATAGACGTTGACTGTGGATATTGTATCACAGACACTGTCCCTTTGACTGTTCAGATAAGTCACTAAACCCGCCCAAAGATGTAAACAACCATGCACGAGCAGCCCCTATTATACGAAGGGAGTCTGATAGCCGATCAGTTCCAGTCATTCCACTAGGAAGGAGAAACATAGCTCGTGCAGTCTGTAGTTCAACCATGCTTAGACGTTCAATACCGCGATTCGAACGCATCTGCATTGTTACTTTGTGCCAGTAAGGGCTCTCAACAAGAGAAGTGTCCAGGCGCCTCAGAGTGAACCAAAGCGATGTGTTTTAGGACATGGAGGAGATACAGAGAGACAGGAACAGTCGCTCACATTCCCCGCTGAGGCCGCCCAAGGGCTACTACTGCAGTGGATGACCGCTACCTATGGATTATGACCACGGAGAAACCCTGACAGCAACACCACCACGTTGAATAATGCTTTTCGTGCAGCCACAGGACGTCGTGTTACGACTCAAACTGTGCGCAAATAGGCAGCATGATGCGCAACTTCACTCCCGACGTCCATGGCGAGATCCATCTTTGCAACCTCGACACCATGCAGCGCGGTACAGATGTACCCAAAAACATGCCGAATAGATCGCTCAGGATTGACATCACGTTATCTTCACCCATGAGTGTCACATATGCTTTCAACCAGACAATCGTCGGAGACGTGTTTGGAGACAACTCGGTCAGGCTGAACGCCTTAGACATACTGTCCAGTGAGTGCAGCAAGGTGGAGGTTCCCCGCTGTTTTGGGGTGGCATTATGTGGGCCGACGTACGCCGCTGGTGGTCATGGAAGGCGCCGTAACGGTTGTACTATTCGTGACTGCCATCCTCCGACCGATAGTGCAACCATATTGGCAGCATGTTGGCGAGGCATTCGTCTTCATAGACGACAATTCGCGGCCCCATCGTGCACATCTTGCGAATTACTTCCTTCAGGATAACGACATCGCTCGTCTAGATTGGCTAACGTGTTCTCCAGATATGAATCCTGTCGAACGTGCCTGGGATGGATTGAAAAGGGCTGTTTATGGACGACGTGACCCACCAACCACTCTGAGGGATCTACGCCGAATCGCCGTTGAGGAGTGGGACAATCTAGACCAACGGTACCTTGATGAACTTGTGATTAGTATGCCACTACGAATACAGGCATGCATTAATGCAAGAGGACGTGCTACAGGGTATTAGAGGTACCGGTGTGTACAGCAGTCTGGACCACCGCCACTGAAGGTCTCGCTGTATGGTGGCACAAGACGCAATGTGCGGTTTTCATGAACAATAAAAAGGGCGGAAATGATGTTTATGTTGATCTCTATTCCAATTTTCTGTACAGGTTCCGGAACTCTCGGAACCGAGATGATGAAAAACTTTTTTGATGTGTCTATAAAACGTAACGAATGCAAGCTTCAACTACAGCGAAGAAATCCAATATGGCGTCGGCTCAGATCTCGATACGACCACGAAGGTCGATAGATGTCCCAAACGATCTAAACTGGGCATGTACACGTTATAGAGACGTCACGGAGACGTATCATTGCAGTGAGCGTAACGTCTCTCACAAAAGGGAAAGTGTATCAATTCATTTGAGGAGAGGATAACATACTGTGAATATCCAGAAAAATAAATATGTTGTGTCGTTTTAACTAACATTCGCGAAGAACGGTGAAATAAAAGTCGAGGGTCCACCGCCTCCAAGCAGCTGTCTCACGACCATTCGTAATCAAGGTTCTCCGTAGGGCCAGCTTGGCGCAGTTTAACCACCAACTGATCGATATAAGATACGTCGGGAGCCGACGGACGCACGAACTCCACGTGTCCTCGATGGGACGTCGACAATCTGGAGACGCGAGATAAGCAAGGTTTAACTGCCACGGATGTCGGCTGCGCCACACCCGTTGGCATCGAAGGGTTTCGGCATATATAGGCCTCGTGATCAGAAAAGGCTACTTGCCGCACCTCAGCGTCGCTCACTCTTGCTGCGAGAGAATGGGAGACGTAAATCCTATCGATGAGACAAGTGACTCGTGAATGAGTGTATCCCGTTCGATTTCCTAGGACATGTTCCCATGTCTCTACCAGCTGGAGATAGCTGATGAGTGTCCCAAGTTCGGGGCAAAGTGAATGGCGTGGCACCTGATCCTTACGTGCTTGGGTGTTACTGAAATCGGCCCCTAATACCAAGTCACCGTGCCTGCCCTAAAAAAGCGGTGCTACTCCTTCCGCGACGAACAGCGGTGATTGATTCTGGAAGGGCCGAACACATTGATAAACTGGACTCCTAGCACCGTTACGACCATTCCTCTAGCGACGGGGAGATACCGTACTTCGTCCACCTCGAGGCCCTCCCTGAGGAGAACTGCGACTCCACTGTTAGTTGGCGAGGCTTGGGACATGTGCATGGGGACTTAATTATTATGCAATAATTTTAGTAGCTGTGTGACCGGTTACGAAGTCTCGTAACCGGCTGGCCCTGACTAGAATTAGTACGCAATCTGACTGCATAAAATAACAATAAAGAATGAAGGGAAATTTCCGTTAACACAATTGATTAATTAAGTCCCCTGCAACTATAAAAGCTACAAAACAACAAAGCGCATGTGTAACTGTTCTGTGTGTGGTAGTGTGATGTATCTGGCACGGTTCTTCCTCAATACGACAAGATATTTTAAACACCATTTACACTGAACTAATTGAAAAACCAGAAATACTATAATTGCACATAGAAACCAGAATTACAACTCTAATACATGAACACGAGCCAGATGCTTTGTTGACTGAACCTGTGACCAAGAGGCATTGTCATTAAGGAAATGTGAAATAATTTTTTTTTTGTTACCTCCATATATATTGACGAAAAATACACTGTGATCATTGCAACATCTTCCATCTACACATTACACCAACCGGACAGCATCTACTCTCTCGGCCAACAGAACAACAACTGCACACGACATCCTCTGAACTAGTACTGCTCTCGACATCCTCTCAACAAGTACTGCCCACGGCAACCTCTGAACTACTACTGCCCCAGTGGAGGCGGCGCAATAATAATTTTTGGCGCAATCTCTGGCGCTGTGGCTCAGTGTAGCCACCTTTCATATGCCCCTCCTCCATGGGCTAGAATTTGATGGTATTTTTGCCAATTTTTGTGGTGAAAATACCACCAAATTCGTCCAAAAAATACAGACAGAAATAAAAGATGATATTAATAAGTAAATATCACATAACTAAATAAATTTTGGCTTTTCACTGACCCTTCAATAACCTAATATATAAAATACAGTAAGGAATACAAATGCTTGCATACATGTGATTTTACATAATAGTTTACGATAGTATCATTTGTCAAAGTGGTTAAACAATTCAATCAATAGCATGAGCAATGACGAATAGGTGCAGGTAAGAGTCTAATAACATTTCATAAACAGTAAATACACAAAAAATCAGTTTATACAAATATTCACATAAAATATTTTCAATAGTTCAATAAACAAGTAGCACTCCTCAGAGCAGTTGACAGTTCCAACAGTAGCACCCAGCAAAGGTCAACAGGTGCAAATAGCAGTCTCATAACATTTCATCAGCAGTATTTAAACAACTCCAACAGTGGCACCCAGCAATGGCGAGCAGGCGCAGACACCAACAAGTGACATTATCTCAGTATCAGCAGTTCCATCAGTGGCACCCAGTAACGTTGAACAGGTGCAGACAGCAGCAAGTGACATCATTTCAGCAGAAGCAGTTCCATCAGTGGCACCCAGCGATGTTGAGCAGGTGCAGACACCAACAAGTGACATCATCTCAGTAGAAGCAGTTCCATCAGTGGCACCCAGTAATGTTGAACAGGTGCAGACAGCAACAAGTGACATCATTTCAGCAGAAGCAGTTCCATCAGTGGCACCCAGCAATGTTGAGCAGGTGCAGACACCAACAAGTGACATCATCTCAGTAGAAGCAGTTCCATCAGTGGCACCTAGTAATGTTGAACAGGTGCAGACAGCAACAAGTGACATTATCTCAGTAGAAGCAGTTCCATCAGTGGCACCCAGTAATGTTGAACAGGTGCAGACAGCAACAAGTGACATTATCTCAGTAGAAGCAGTTCCATCACTGGCACCCAGTAATGCTGAACAGGTGCAGACAGCAACAAGTGACATTATTTCAGTAGCAGCAGTTCCAACAGTGGCACCCAGCAATGTTGAACAGGTGCAGACACCAACGAGTGAAATCTCATCACTGGTTGAGCAGTTCCAACAGTGGCAGCCAGCAATGTTGAACAAGTGCAGGTAACAGTCCATAATATTCACTATCAATAATTAAACAGTTCATCAGAGTTCATCAGCAGAAATTAAACATTTCCATGTGGCACCCATTAAAGTTGAACAAGTGCAGGCACGAACAACAGTTTGAATGCACACACAATTGCTTTTACAAAATTATTATCAATGCTCTCATACCAAACATACAAATTATAATAAACACACACATGATATCAGATAATTGTCATATTAACTATTACAAATACACAAATATCAGTAAACCTATAATATTTATGGGTGCCAGTGCAAGCCACAACAAACAGGTAAAATAATATTTGGGAGGTAAGTCGGTACCAATTATTTGGGATTAGGAAAGGAAAACACACAAAACACACTCACTCATCTATGTAATTGAATAGTGTTAACTGTGTAAATGCAATTCTGTCAAAATCTGATGTTCAACATGTGTATCAAGTAGTAGTGGCAACGGTGTATAACAGTCAATAATACTTAGTCAACGTCATAATCATCATGTCAAGACCAATGTTTGCCAAGCCAAATCTAAATGTACGGTTGCTGAACAACTGTCAGTGTGCCAAGATATGCAAATACTTCCTCTCTCCAAAAAAGAGTATATACTGCTTATTGATTTAACAAAGTGTGTGTGTAGACTATCTTCCTTCCACTTGAGTGTTCTAGTCTGCCATCTTCATCCTCCTTGTTCCATATAGACCAACAAAAAAAAATGCTCCTCACTTACTTTACCTCTTATCCACCAAAACTCCAATAATCATCAGCATCACATAATCTTAATACTTCAATAATACCTCTTACGTCGATACATGTAAACGTTATCATCAATATCATATAAATACAATACATATAAACCTTATCACCAATATCATTTCACTTCCATAACAACTCTTTCCTCTAGTCAGTCTCCTCGAACAAGTACAGATAAAATCCTAGTGCAAACTTCAATTCATCATCCCATACAATCCGAAGACACAATGGCCACAGACAACCTCTGTGTAATCCACCTGAGCCAAATCTTCTACTCATTATGAATTATAAAATACATTTTGGTTACCTTGTCTGTCACAAAATAAAAGAAATGCATACATGACCTCTAACAGCCATTAGTTTGAACAACTTTCAGTAAGTACGAGTACGGAGTACGAATGATTACATAATACTTTGAGTGAATAAATCGTAATTTTTCACAGTGTGTACACCACTTCAAGAATCATGGCAAAACAGAAGCAAACATGTGGAGTATTTTTTTTTTTTTTTGTCAAGTGTCACTTGCTATTTCAATTGCTCATGAAGAATGCAGTGTAATAACTGTCAATGGTCTAAACCTAGTGTTGGTATTTCATGTCGTTAGCTTCCTTTCTACTAGCATAAATTTATAGAGGTTCCATAAAACCTCCAGCTCATGTGACTTCAATGAAGTTTCTTGTACCAATGCCGTTCGTAGAATTATAGCAGTTCATTTTCTTATCTTACAATATAAAGCACTAAGCGTAAGTAAAACATGCAATAGCGAGTAAATATACCAGTAGAGAACAGAATGTCAACAAGTGGATGTAGCACAATTCCTACAACGAGGCTCTTCCAAACGAACAATCTATAATTAATACCATAGTGTGACTTAAACTCCATGTTTGTACACAGTATATCAGCATTTCTATACACCATATTAAAGAGTAGTTATGACAACAAAACAGAAATGTATAAATACGCAATCGATACGCAAAGCAGCAAGTATATATCTTACATAATAAACAGGTCATTAGCATCATATCAGCATAAGCAAACAAATGTTCATATGTAATCTTAATAAGTAAACATGAAGGCGCAAGCAGATAAATCACAAAGTATGACTTACATACATAACCATATCAGCACAACTAATCAGGCGACAACTATAATTTAAATAAATAAGCACAGCAGGCAATAATAAAAAATATGACATCAGTGAAAAAGCAGAGCAGCCAAGCGATGCATAATATACATAAGTAACAACCCTGTTCATTAATCAATCATTGTCAAAATCAGTTAACACAAAGTATAAATCACGTAATCGCGAGCAGCAAATTACGTATAAAGTACATATCTAAGTAGAAATATGTTACCTGAAAAATAAACTCAATTAATAGTTATCTTTTTACTTTATTATTTTCTTCTTCGAAATTACATTCTTCCTGAAATTTTCTCGATAGCAAGTCCTCTTAACGTCGGACACACACAGAATTTACCTGAAATTCTTAAATATTTTATACAACTGTATCCTGAAAAAAAACTGAACGTTAATAACATAATTTATCAAGTCACTATAGCTTTATACTGAATTTAACCGGAGAAATTAGGCTGTGTATTTGTTTACGGCTGTCAGTGCATTCGCACTGAGCGCTCGATCAGCTGTAGGTACGCGTGACGTAGGAAGTAATTGTTTGCGGTCAACGACTACCTTGTGCGGCGCGCAGACTTGACTGTTTCTTTGAGTATGTGCCGCCACCAGAACACGACGTGGTATCCTTGTATTCTCTGAGTGTTTACGTGTAACTGTAAATTTCTCAAAAGTATGTTATTCCACAAAAAATTTAACGTTCGATGTATGGTGTATTCCCTTAGAGCGCCGTGATTTAAGAGTTTCTACTTCGACAGTGTTATGAATAATTTTGCGAACTCTATATGGACCGTTATAAAGCAGAAAAAATTTGCGACACAAGCCTTTTCCTTTGTGAGACAAACGACGAGACGTAATTAACACCTTTTGACCAACTGACAAGGATTTTAAACGACCAGGACGTTTAGCTGATTTCTCTCTTCTAGCAGCCGCAGATGCAATATTTTGTAGAGCCAGGTTGACAACTTCAGAATGCCGCAGTTTCTGTGTAGGTGGAAAAGGAACGATTTCAGAAATGCGATTTGTCAGTACTTCATTTTTTAATATCAATATAGGCGGTAAAGAAGTTGAATCATTAGGGAGTTCATTCAAAATGATTTGAAAAATATGAAGATACTGATCCCACGTTCTGTGATTCTGATGACAATAAAGACGACAGAATTTATTGATTTCCTTCATCCATCTCTCTGAAGCGTTAGATTGAGGGTGAAAAAGTGAAATGAACATTGGTTTAATCTTACGACGCTGTAGAGTACGAAGCCAAATTTTAGAATGAAACTGTGATCCATTATCTGATATAACCTTATCAACATGACCCACTTCTTTAAGAAAATGTTTGATGAAAGCATTAGATACTGAACGAGCTGTTGCTTTGCGTAAAGGTGTAAAACACACATATTTTGATGTCATTTCCACTGCTACCAAAATGTACGCAAAACCATTAGTAGAACGAACCACTGGGCCGAACAAATCGACTGCAGCCATCTCCTTTAATTTCGCTGGAATGATAGGAAACAACGGTGCTCTGTGAGAAATAGTTGACGGCTTAGCCTTTTGACATAATTTGCATTTGGCAAGAACAAATCGAATACGTTTTTCCATATTACTGAAGTAGCAATTTTCTCGTAATTTACGAAAGCATTTTCTGGGACCAAAGTGTGCATAACTGAAATGTGTATACCAAATCAATTTATTAACCCACTCATCAGGAGTGCAAACAGAGTTGTCAACCGATTTTCGTTTGAAAAGAATATCATTGCAAACTAAATAATACTGTCTAATCGCTACGCTTTCCTTTCTCCTCCACTTCTCCTTAATGTACTTCCGGATTGGATCCTTGTTTTGCTCCATAGCGATGTCCTGGAGCGAAGACGAAATAAAATTTTCAAACGCAACACCTTGAATATACATCATACAATAATTGTTTTCTTTGCAGTCCTCCTCAGCACTTTGTTTCAAACCCATAGGTGCACGTGATAAAGCATCAGCAACAATATTTGTAGACCCCTGTATGTAAACAATACTAAAACCAAATTCCTGCAGATACAGCGCCCATCGTGACAATCTTCCATGTGTTAATTTTGTTGAAATGAGAAATTCCAGAGCTCGATGATTGGTGTAAACCTTAGTATGTCTGCCATACAAAAAGATGCGAAATTTTGTGAAAGCCCAAACAACAAACAGCCAAAGCTTCAAGTTCCGTAAACGACTAATTCTTTTCTGATTTAGAGAGAACACGACTTCCAAATGCAATAGTTTTCTGTACTACAACGCCGTTTTCTTCTATCTCTAGAAAATAAGTGTGCACCTAGGCCCTTGTATGATGAGTCCGTCGCCAAACAAAAATCTTTAGATAAATCCGGATGTGAAAGAAGTGGATCAGCAACTAAAGCATCACGAAGTTGTTCAAATTCTGATTGAGCTTCCTCATCCCAACACCAATTAGAATTCTTTCCAGATAGTTCACATAAAGGAGGTGTGGCCAAATTGTCCAATCTAACAAAGCGTCTAAGAATATTACAAACACCAAGGAAACTACGAACATCACATTTTGTTGTAGGAACAGCATAATTACGAATAGCATCTAGTTTCTCTGGATCAGGAAGAATACCTTCTGTAGAAATAATATGGCCAAGAAATTTCACATGAGAACGACCAAATTCAGATTTTTCCAAGTTCACTGTAATGCCAACTCTTGCAAAAATACGTAATAATGAATCCAAAATTTTGTTATGCTCACTCCAAGAACGTCTAGCAATGAGATTATCGTCAACATATGAAGTAATATTGTTATGAAGATAAACAGGTAAAATTTCGTTTAAACTACGAATGAATGCTGATGAAGATACAGCAAGTCCAAACGGTAATTTCCGAAATTGATAACAGTTACCAAAGGCTAAAAAGGCAGTGTATTTTCTACAATCAGGGTGGAGTTCTATTTGCCAAAAACTTGCACGCATATCAATTGTGGATAAAACTTTAATTCCTTTCAAATGTTGAAGAAGTTCATCTAAATTTTGTGGACGGTCAGTTTCAGAAATGATGATATTATTTATCTGTCTGGAATCCAGAACCAAACGAATTGACCCATCCTTTTTAAGAACGACATGTAATGGGCTTGTATAAGGACTGACTGCTGGCTCAATAATGCCTTGATCTAACATGCATTGAAGTTCACCCTTAACCTTGTCTCTATAAGCCAAAGGAATACCGTACGTTTTTCCTCGAAATGGTGTGTGTTCTTTTACTTTAAATAAATATTGTAGACCTTGTATAGTTCCTGTGTGATGACTAAATACTGTAGCATGTGAAGTCAAAATTTGGTGCAATTCTTCTCTTGCAACGTCATCTGTCGCTTCAGCTTTTTTAACCTTTTCATTAATTAATTCTTCACTATTAATTATATCATCCATCGCGTCTCTGTATCTATTGTCGTTGTCATGAATGAACACATTGTCGTCATAATACTCATTGAAAACATCAGAAGTAAGAAACCTTAAACATTTTGTGTCTGATTCAGGTTTCGGTACGCACTCGAAAAATTTCAAACATCTCGGCATTCCGGCAACAGTCAAATTCACACTTCCTTCCTTAAAGTTTAAAATTGCCTTATATGTGTTAAGAAACTCCATACCTAATATAATTTGTGTACTGAGTAATGGAACAATAATAAAATTAGCAGAAAATTCATATCCTTGACAAATGAAATTTAAGTGTGTCTGTTGTTTGACTTCTACACTTTTTCCAGAAATAGCTCCTCGAATTGTAGTTTTAGAAACAGGTAACACAGGACGAGCAATAGGTCTTACACATATACGAAAAACTGATTAACTTATAACATTCAATGGTCTCCCAGAATCTAAAACCGCAGTGAACTTATTCTTCCTCACACATACTTCAATAACAGGATGTAAAAATGCGTCTACATTATTTTCCTTTCCGTCTAGAAAAATGTCTCTCACGTCTTCCATGCGTACGTAGTGTAAAGTCGTAGCGTCATTACTTTCTGAACCGTCTATATTGCTGCCAGAAGCAGAAGCTACAAGTCATTGTCGATTGCTTGCGTCACGTCTTTGATTATTCGCATCATTTCGCGGATCAATTTCTACGATTTGCACTTGTCTCTCTGAAATTCTGTGACGTGGAGGATGCCAATTAGGTCCCTCCTGTCTGTTACATGTAAATTCTTGGTTGTTTGTGTTATTAAAATTTCTATTTTCCTGGCTATCTGCATGACTACTTCTTGTGTAATTTCGACTGTCACTTCTGAAATTATTGTTGTATCTACTACCCTGGTTATTTCTGTAGTAAGAATTTTTATTATTGTTTGAATAATTTCTGTCTTGATGATACCGATTACTGTTTCCGTATGATTGATCATTCCGGTAGGAATTTCCGTTATTATAATTGTCTGTGTAATTTGTGTTAGAACGTCTGTTATTGTCATAGGGCTGGTATCTGTTGTCCTGTCTGTTTCGTCTGTCATTTTCAAAATTACCACTATAACGTCCGTTCCGATCATTATCACTTTTCTCTGAAAATCTATTGTGATTACCGTTACTGAAAAAATTACAAAAAATTCCGTCGTCGTTGTCATACTCAAGTTCTGGTAGCAAAGTCTTAAAAGTTTCAATGTCGTCTTTACATCTTCCGGCTAAAGCAATGTGTCTTGTCGATTGTGGCAGCTTAGTTAAACAAATGCGAATTAATTCAGTTGGGCTATAAGGGTTGGAAAGGAATTGATTCTTTCGAATCATGTCTTCAAAGTATTCTGCCGGCGTGCGGAACTCGGACTGTTTAAAATTACGCTGCATAATAAGACTATGTTTGCTCTGTCTTGCGTGTTTTCGGACCAATATATCGATAGAAATGCATGATAAAAATCATTTAAATTATTACAATCTCTAATAAGTGCGAGCATGCGCGTCGCCGGTTCGTTTTCTAAATATCCACACATAAATTCCAGTTTGTTACTTACTGGCCAATTTGGTGGAAGTGCGTACATAAATTGAGCTAACCATGAACATGGATGTATGTCATTATTAGAATTGCGAAAGATATTAAATTTCCGAACAGTTAAAAAGTGTTTATAGTCAAAGTTTTCGCCTCGTGGCGACAAAGACCTACCGCATCTGTCCCAGTACGAATGTCGATTATTGTCAAGTTCGCGCGCCTGGCGCTCTCTTGTTGCATCTCGTAAATGAAATAAATTATTTTCTTCAAAACCCGCTGCTATCGGTGATTCCAAATTTCTTCTACTGTCTTTTCCTACGATTTCGCCTTTGTTTAACTTGCTTTCGTAACGCCTCAAAATCCATTTTAAAGCGTTCATTAAATTTTCCCTGATTTTCAACATGTTTATTTATATTCTGGTATTCTTCTGTTTCTGCAAATGGCAATGGAGCTGTATCATCTGAATCTCTGTCCCCATTTAAACTAAGATTTGTCAATTTATCTGAAGTCTCCTCACCTCTTTCCGATAAGTCACCTATTTGTTCTTTCTGTTTATTTACGTCTTCCGTAAGTGTCGCGACTCGGGTTTCAGTATTGACACATTTAGTAGTTACCCGTTCATATTGTTGTGTTAGGTTAATTATTCTGTCATTTGGTACGGATTCTTCGATTCTTTCAAATATTTCTTCCTTATCGTGTGCACGTTGAAGATTTAACTCTGAAAATTTTTGTACTATCACGCGATCTCTTTCTTTCTATTCTCTATCCTGTTCCTCTTGTCTAATTTCCATTGAAATTAATCTATTATTGTGAGCATTTAAAATCGGTTGTACTTCTTCTCTAATTTCTTTCTTTAATTCATCTTACATGTTTCTAAAACCTGTCCCTATTCGTGAGTCTAACCGTGTTTCCATTGTTCCCATCTCTGTTTTTAATTGAGATCCTAACTGTGATCCCAAATTTAATATTGCACTCATCAACTGCTCCATATTAACTGGTTCGAAATTCTTTCCGCCTCTAACATTTCCCGTAAAACTAACTTCCTTCGTCGAAGCTGTAAAGCTATCTGTGTTCGATACTATTCCAGAATCTTCTGTCGTTAATCTTGTATTCTGTGAATTTTTTGACTGTGAAAAATTTTGAACTGGTTCCGGACTATTTTCCCGGCTTATTAAATTGTTTTCTACTTCATTATTCATCATACTGTTCTCCTGTGTTGGCGAATTCGCCATGTTAACAATTTCGTTATTCTAACTATCCATCAATTTTTCCTTTTTCATCGATCGCGTAATCATTTACAAAACTCGTCACTATACGAAAATTACACACAATATAACACTTTATCACCAACAATACCATTCACACGAAATGCTTCCCGACAAACACGATTAACGAACAATTAAAACCTTCATAATTGCACAAAATTGTCAAACCCATATACGAGATATCAAAAATTAAATTCTGCAAAAATACCATTAGAAGAATGACAAGACAACTACAAATGTTCAATTACCAAATCTACACATGCAATATAGACTACAATTACTAAACTACAAATTACTACAACAATACTACTGTCTGCTATTTTTACTGTCAAAAGAATTCGAGGAGACGATCCGAAGCAGCGGTCGCCACGTGCAAGGGGGCTTAATTAACATGCAATAATTTCAGTAGCTGTGTATCCGGTTACGAAGTCTCGTAACCGGTTGGCCCTGAGTAGTATTAGTACACAATCTGACTGCATAAAATAACAATAAAGAATGACGGGAAATTTCCGTTAACACAATTGATTAATTAAGTCCCCTGCAACTATAAAAGCTACAAAACAACAAAGCGCATGTGTAACTGTTCTGTGTGTGGTAGTGTGATTCAACGTACATGTATCTGGCACTGTTCTTCCTCAATACGACAAGATATTTTAAACACCATTTACACTGAACTAATTGAAAAACCAGAAATACTATAATTGCACATAGAAACCAGAATTACAAGTCTAATACATGAACACGAGCCAGATGCGTTGTTGACTGAACCTGTGACCAAGAGGCATTGTCATTAAGGAAATGTGAAATAATTTTTTTTTGTTACCTCCATATATATTGACGAAAAATACACTGTGATCATTGCAACATCTTCCATCTACACATTACACCAACCGAACAGCATCTACTCTCTCGCCCAACAGAACAACAACTGCACACGACATCCTCTGAACTAGTACTGCTCTCGACATCCTCTCAACAAGTACTGCCCACGGCAACCTCTGAACTACTACTGCCCCAGTGGAGGCGGCGGAATAATAATCTTTGGCGCAATCTCTGGCGCTGTGACTCAGTGTAGCCACCTTCCACACGTGAGCCGTATAACTATACATACCCGGAAAATCGGCGACGAAAACTTCTTGGAGGAAGACTATGTCAACGTCGGCTGCATTTGTCATGCCTTGGAGCAGCGACAACTTCTTACCTGTCCGAAGGCTGTTAACGTTGATAGTCGCTAAGCGTTAGGTCTGTAAATCATCTCCCGCAATGCGGGCCGCCGTCAGCGTCGCCTTAAAAGTTGAGGCCTACAATCTGCAGGCCGCGTCCGCGCCGTCATCTGTTGCTACTCGGGAGGGGCCGAGGTGTGGGAGGAGAGACCCCTCTCCTCATCCACCACAGCGGGCGTAGAATCGTCTTCAATGTCGTCCGCCCAAGGTCCTTAAGTTAACGGTGGCTACGGTAGAACACTTTAGGGCTGAGTGACTAAGGGTGAATCCGCAGTTGTTTCTGGTTGTGTACCAGTGGCGAGTGCTGTGCTTGTGATCTGTTTGCCCGAGAGAGCGGAAACTGGTGTGCCGAAATAAGGGAAAGTGACAGGTGATGGTGATCCTGTGTTATCCATTTTTCTCGTCTCGTCGTCAGTCCGGTTGTCAACTGGAGAACACGTCCGCTGGAGGCGGTCGTCTGAGGGTGTGCGACGTCGCTTTTTATGTTTCCTCGATGACCTTTGTTTGCGGACGTTGGTTTCTGCTTCCGAAAGTGTGTGTGGTTCCCGCAACGCATCCCCGTCAGGGAGAAACTCTAGCGTCGAGTTCTATTCTTTGGTCCGAATCTTCTTGTGGAGTCGATGGGCAGCTTTCTGCAATCTATGTGGACTCCGTAATAGTGTTGGTCAATCCAGGACTTGCGACAGGTGTGCACTCTAACGCTTCCTGTCTTCCAAGTGGTCTTTCGTCTGCCATGACCGTCGATCGTGTTACCCCTGCGTAATTGAGGGGGAGAGCAGTGAGCGTAGGAGGTGGTGCCGCATCATCTAATGGGATGTGTCTAACCCGAATTTGAATACACGCCGAGCGTACATGAGCCTCCTGGCCGCAACCAGAGCAAGTACGAGGCTGTCCATCGTACATTACGACTGATCGACATCCACATATGACTAATTGGGGTGGCACGTCTTTCCTTAATTCAGTTGTCGGACGCCGTTGAGGACCTGGTATGTCTCGAAGGTGTTCCATTTTTCGGCCACGTGGCTAATTACCCTCCCACACGGGCGGAAAGCTGCGGTCACTACGTCCGTAGGCACTTCGAACGGGAGTTCGAAGACTCTCAGTGTGTGTAATCCTAGTCCTCCATGGACAACGGTAACAGTCCCGAGGTGAACATCGGAGTGTTTGAACTTGAGAGTGTCGGCACATCTGGTCGTAACAGCGTGACATAACTCGCCATCGACCATCTTGACGTAGACGACGCTACTTGTCACTTTGTTGGCGCTAACTGCTAATATCAACTGAAGCGCCGAAGAAACTGGTATAGGCATTCGTATTCAAATACAGAGGTATGTAAACAGGCAGAATACGATGCTGCGGTCGGCAACGCCTATACAAGACAACATGCGTCTGGCACAATTGTTACATCGGTTACTGCTGCTACAATGGCAGGTTATCAAGATTTAAGCGAGTTTTGACGTGGAGTTATAGTCAGCGCACGAGCGAAAGGACACAACACATATGAGTTAGCGATGAAGTGGGAATTTTCCCGTACGACCATTTCACGAGTGTACCGGTAAAACATCAAATCTCTGACATCGCTGAAACATGTTGCCTGGTCGGACGAGTCTCGTTAAATTGTGTCGAGCGGATGGACGTGTACGATTATGGACACAACCTCAAGAATCCATGGACCCTGCATGTCAACAGTGACTGCTCAAGCTGGTGGAGGCTCTGTAATGGCGTGGGGTGTGTGCAGTTGGAGTGATATGAGACCCCTGATACGTCTAGATACGACTCTGACAGGTGAAACGTACGAAAGCACCTTGTCTGGTCACTTGCAACCATTCATGTCAGTTGTGCATTCCGGCGGACTTGGGCTGTTCCAGAAGGACAATGAGACACCCCACACGTCCAGAAGGGATCCCGGAACACTCTTCTGAGTTTAAAAGCTTCCGCTGGTCACCAGACTCCCCGGACATGAACGTTATTGAGCATATCTGGGGTGCCTTGCAACGTGCTGTTCAGAAGACATCTCCACCCCCTCGTACTCTTTCGGATTTATGGACAGCCCTGCAGGATTCATGGCGTCCGTTCCCTCCAGCACTACTTCAGACAATAGTCGAGTCCGTGCCACGACGTGTTGCGGCACATCTGTGTGTTCGCGGGGGCCATACACGATATTAGGCAGGTGTACCAGTTTCTTTGGCTCTTCACTGTATAACGATAGTGCTGATTGCACCATTTTGTTTAACATGTTAGACACTTTGTCAAACACAGTTCTTTCATTATTTTACTTGTGATACTCGGATCTTCCTGCACCCTTGACATTCCATCCTTAATTTTAATTTTACGAATGTTTTTACGTACGGTCCCACGCTATCCGTCCGCGATGCCATCATGTTAACGTGCGGCCCACACTGAGTTGGCGTCGATTTCCTCTGACGCACTCACCCGCGTCACACGCTGCATCACGAGAACAGCCCGCAGGGACTGACAGCAAAAACGCAACAAGTCAGGTGCCTTTCCCGTGATCGTCAGAGGAGCGAAACACTCTTCTGGAAAATTTCTTTACTTTAAACGACTTTTACTATCAAACAGATGCTTCAGAGGGGCACTAACGTCAGGGGAAAATTTAAATATTCATTTACGTATGAAGAATTGTAATCGTCTATTCATCAACAAATGTGAGGTGCCCTCTGACGTCTCCGAGGATGTGGCCAGGTTACATCACTTCATTTGCCTGTAGGCTCTCCGTATTAGCTCATAGATACATACAGGCCGCGCACGTACCTGTCTTTTGAAACTAACGTCGATGTCACATGACAGACAGAAAAAGCTGGCACATGGGTCGTTTCGAGCTATGCGAAGTGCTGTTGATGGTCACAGCTATTCTCATTTATACTTGTAACCAAACGATGTTTTCAACGACTGAGTGATCAAATGTACTAGTATTACATACACTCATAAGCCATAACATTATGACCTGTGCCCGGCGAGATGTTCGATACCGCCTGGCGACGTTGTGGGCACTTGACAGGGTAACAGAAGTGTGTTAGTGGAGCAGACACGAACAGGGAATCACCCTCGCGAAGAAATGGGCTGCAAATGGATAAAACCATTGAGATAGTGACTTTGTTAAACGGCAAATTATTATTACGCAGAGCCTGTGAACGAATAATTTGAGAAATGCGACGCTGGTCGAATGTTCAAGTCCTACTGTCGTGAGAATCTACAGCGAGAGGAAGGAGGACAGTAAAGTTACTACTAGGCGCTAAATGATTGGACGTCCACGACTCTTCACAGAACGTGGGGTTCGGAGGCTTGACTGCTCTGTAAAGTAGGATAGACGGTAATCTGAGGCATCTCTACCGAAACAGCACAATGCTGGAGCACGCTTAAGTGTTTTGGAGCACACCGTTCATCGTACATTGTTGAAGATGGAGCTCCGCAGCAGACCACCCCTACGTTTTCACATTTTGACCCATCGGCGTCGTTAGTCACGATTTCAATGATCACAGAACCATCAGGATTCGACCATCGATCAATGGAAACGTGTCTCCTCTTCGGATGAAACATTTTTGTACATTAGTCAACGGTCGTCTCCATATATGTCGTCAAGGAGGGAAACGGCGACTCGAAACGTGTAGCGCGCAATGGACGCAACCTGGTGGGAGCAGTATTATGCTATGGTAGACGTTCTCCTGTGCTTGCAGTGGCAGTAATCGAACACACGCTAACAGCTGCGAAACACCTACACACCTTCATGCTTAATGTCTTTCACTACATTAGCCGAGCGGTCTTAGGCGCTTCAGTATTGGACTGTGCGGCTGGTGCCAGCGGAGGTTCGAGTCCTCCCTCGGGCATGGGTGTGTGTGTGTTTGTCCTAAGGATAATTTAGGTTTTAAGTGTGTAAGCTTAGGGACTGATGACCTTAGCAGTTAAGTCCCATAAGATTTCACACACATTTGAACATTTTTTTCTTCCTCTATGGCGATGCCATGTTCCAGCAGCGTAACTGCCCGTGTCTCGGAGTCAAAACCGTGCTACAATGGTTTGATGAGCATTATAGTGAACTCACGTTGATGTCTCGGCGACCAAATTCGTCTGATGTAAAGCCTATTGAACTCATCTGGGTGGCTATCGGACGCTATCGCCGCATGCGCCAATAAGCGGCTCGTTTTTTACGCGAATTACATGACCTGTGCGTAGCCATCTAATGCCCCATACCTCCACAAACCTACTAATACATTGTCGGATCCCTGATACGCAGAATTAGTGATGTATTTCCATCCAAAGACGGACAAACAAGCTATTAAACAGATAGCCATAATATTTTTGCTCGTTAGTGTATAATATACTATAATAAGAGTAGTTTCCTCGAAATTCGCAGTATTAACGAAACGGCTATCCTTTTTAACACCAAATCGGGAAAAAGCACATCAGACTACGTACGACACATGGTACTTACCGTTCTTTCTGTACACAGGGTGAGACAGCTGAGACATGATGTTGGACAAAAATATGGACACCACAAACACATCATCATGCTTAAGGGGGGGTAGGACGTCAAACGGGCCGACTTGGAGCAGGAGAGGCACCACAGGACATTTTAATTTCCACTGTCTATACTTTTACAAGTAAATGTATAAAACTTTGTCAGCATGACTAGGAAGG
Organism: Schistocerca piceifrons; assembly: GCF_021461385.2. NCBI lineage: Eukaryota > Metazoa > Arthropoda > Insecta > Orthoptera > Acrididae > Schistocerca > Schistocerca piceifrons. The sequence continues at coordinate 54,174,271 of NC_060144.1, read as the reverse complement.
ATTCAGGATTCACACTCGTAGCAGTGGAAGTTCAAAAAAAAAAAAAAAAAAAAAAAAAAAAAAAAAAAAAAAAAAAAAAGTTTTTTTACATGTGAAATTTCATCTTTTTTCACTTACTATTGGCTGCATTTGTTGCTATAGGTACACTTTTCTTCACAAGTAAGAGAGACTGTTCGATGAATTTTGCGTAGCATACAAACCATACTTACAGGTGTCTGAAACGCTAAAATCTATTTAATTTATGAAAAAATGAATGAGTTGTTACGTTTTAAACTTTATGTTTAGAAAAAAATCAAATTTTGTAGTTAATTATCTCAATTTTTACCACAGTTTTTAATAGATTTGGAAATTCTAGAGTTTCATACACCTGTAAGTATGGTTTGTATGCTATGCAAAATTCATCAAAGAATCTCTCTTACTTGTGAAGAAAAATGTACCTATAGCAACAAATGCAGCCAATAGTAAGCGAAAAAATGATGAAATTTCACATGTAAAAAAAATTATTTTGTTATGTTTTTGAACTTCCACTGCTATGAGTGTGAATCCCGAATCCTCCCTGGTCATGCTGACAAAGTTTTATGAATATTTGTAAAAGTATAGACAGTAGAAAATAAAATGTCCTGTTGTGCCTCTCCTGCTCCAAGTCGGCCCGTTTGACGTCCTACCCCCCCTTAATACGATGCAGTAAAACCGTTGGCATTCAAAAGAGCTTTCAGTTATCACAGGGTGCATAAATCCAGCTCTTGAATAGTTTTCATGGGTATCTTATACCATTCATTCATCCTGTACAATAGCGACAAATTCAGGTAAAGATGACGGAGGTGGACAAAGATCACGAATCCTTCTCTCCAAAGTAGACCACAAACGCTCGATAATATTGAGATCTGGTGACTGCCGTGGCCAGTGGATATGCGACACTTCATCCTCGTGCTCACAAAACCAGTCCCGGATGAGGCGAGCTGTGTGAACAGGGACCCTGTCGTCTTGGAACATTGCAACAGGGATGAGGAACAAACACTGTGCTATGGGACAGACCCCTTTAGCTGAAATGGCAGTTATACAACCTTGCAGAGTAACCATGGTGCCCACAAAATGCCACGACATGCCTGTCCATATCATCACCTAACCTCCGCTATGTTTCAGCCTTGGGACGTTAAAACGTTACCATTGGAATGAATTGAGAATTTTATCAGTTCATAATTTCAATGATGGATTTTTGTAGGGTTTCTTTTTTGTTCACAGGGAGAAGAGAAGTTATATATTTTTATCGACTCACGATGCTGCATAATCATATTTTTTTGTTTCATGTTTGAATAACTATGGTGGAGAACATAACTGCCAGTAAAAGAAGGAAAGAAGTGGTAGTTGTAAACGGGAAAAACCCTACAACAGAAATCACCTGGTACCAAAAAACTATGAACATCAAAGCACACGACAGGTATGGTTACCATTGTTTTATTGCTTGCCTTCAGATTACCACGATTTCTCAGGACATGTACTGAATAGCTCATGGTTCAAATTAAGATATTGCAATTTTTCTAATTATAGGTTTTACGATCTTTAATTTTCATTGTTGTGAGAACTCGTGATTAAGATGCCTGTTTCCGCACAGTGCAAACACAAGATGGAAAACGTTGACAGTCAACATTTTTAATTTAGAGTGCCCATCTTGCGTTGTTCCATGGAAATTAATTTTGGAGCGCACAAAGAAGATAAGTCAGTTATTATGTAGTGTAAAATAGTCAATTTTAAATTTATTTCGTACTTTGTGGCACGCCTGAAATTGAAAAACAGTGAAAATGGATTCGTTAAATGACGAAAATGTTGAATTTCATGTCGATGATGGCAGTTGCGCTGAGCCGACGATGCCGGAAATAAATCCCCCATTTCTGAGTCGGAATCAAATTTGCTGCCTCAGTCTACTGAGGAGGTTTGTCAAGTCATTCAAAATGTTGACCCATTTACGGAATTGCTTAACAAAATTTCAGCCATGATGAGTGCACGTGATAAAGAATTCTCTTGTCAGTCCCGCAAATAGATCTTACTCTCACTGAGAGAGGAAAAGGAGCTGACATCGCAAATTTCAGCACAGGTGAATTCCACACTTGAAATGCGCGTTCAGGTCTTGGCTCGGCTCTGAGCACCATGGGACTTAACTTCTGAGGTCATCAGTCCCCTAGAACTTAGGACTACTTAAACCTAACTAACCTATGGACATCACACACATCCATGCCCGAGGCAGGATTCGTACCTGCGACCGTAGCGGTCGCGCGGTTCCAGACTGTAGCGCCTAGAACCGCTCGGCCACTCCGGCCGGCTTCAAGTCTTGTCCGCGCGAATAAGTAATAGATTATCAGATATGTGAAAAGAAATTTCAGACCTAAGGGAAATCTACAAAGCTATGCCTGCTGCTACAGAAAAATTATCTAATGAAGTTCAGACACCGTAGATGGCTACACCACAATTGAAAGCAGCGTGCAGTAGTTGTCTGGGAAGGTAGAGAAACGGACACTCGAACCCGAGGATGTATTTCGAGACCGCCTAGGTGCTCAAAAGGAAAGAATTACCACTGAATTTACGAAAGGGCTAGACGAAAAAGACAAACAGATTAATGACAAAATAAATATGGAGTGGAAGCCGGCAGAGCTGGGAGCACGTGCCGAAGCACTCACTGACCAGAATAACTCAGGAGATGCTACTCAAACAGAATGAGAGAGTATCAAACGCGTGTTAAACGGTGATGTTTCACAATGACGAAACAGAATTACCACTTACGTTACAGACATGCATCACGCGATCGCGGATGTGCAGAATCCGCTGCGTCACGCATCACACGTCACTTGCTAGTACTCACGACGTACATGAAACAATCCGTCTGTAACAGATCGTATCGTGGCGAAATTGACAAAACCCTAACACTGAATATTCTAATGAATCGGCGGGGGTGGCATCCACTCTGACAGGATGGCCATTAACAGGAGCAGACATGTGTCAGACACAATTAAGTGTTCTGTCAGATATTGTGTTTTTAAATCAAGTACTGGGAGCAGAACAGAGTACTCAAAAAAAACTGTGCACGAGGTTTTCTTCCTGCTACTAAAAAGTGCAGGGCCCGTTGGCAACTATTCAATGACACATTTCATTAATGATAGAGGGAATGACTCTGAAGGATGTAAAAGACGAAAACAGAACGTGGGGCCCTGGATCATACAATAAGAAAAAGACCTCAATCAAGAACGCCTTTGTCCTATGAGAGAACACTGTATGTGGAGATTTTATTTGAGGAAAATAAGTGTGGCCACGCGGTTCTAGGCGCTGCAGTCAAGAACCGCGAGACTGCTACGGTCGCAGGTTCGAATCCTGCCTAGGGCCTGGATGTGTGTGATGTCCTTAGGTTGGTTAGGTTTAAGTAGTTCTAAGTTCTAGGGGACTGATGACCTCAGATGTTAAGTCCCATAGTGCTCAGAGCCATTTGAACCATTTTTAAGGAAACTAACATATGTAAACCCACGTCTCCAGTTTTGTAAAGGCCTCGTCGCTACTACAGTAGAGGCCGAGTTGCCACTGTTGTTACGGTAGGCAGAGTTTGTGAGTTCGTGAAACAGTTTCTGGTGCAGTACACCACTAAGACAATTTCTCCTTACCATTACTACACAGCTATGGGCCAGGGTCAGATAACAAGATAGGAGAACAAATGTTCTATAACACTCCAACAAATTAGTAACAAAGTCACACAAATGAGTTAAAAAGGTTTACTTACACAGGTCTGCAAAAAAATATTTTTTGAAGGTTGTTTGAAATTTGATAACTGACTTTTATGTACTTTTCAGTGCTGATTTCAAAAATGTAATCCATTTTCTTCTATCACGTCTGATTTTCTCACAAAAAAGGGGGTATTTTTGGGCATAATAACAAAATTTAAGCAATTTATGACTTTTTTCCAACGTTATAAAATTTCATTTTATATATAAATCATCCTCTAAACTACATTTCCAGTACACTTCCATTTCTCTTTAAGCTCATAAGTCCTCATGATAACACTTTCGCTTTCTTTCGAAGATTCGTTTATTGTCTTTCCGGCTGTGAACTCGTTGAGGATCATCCCTTTTTATCATCGAGCAGTAGTCCACTATCACGTTGACGTTCCATCTACCTTGATATCCTCTTTCCTTTCCATTTCTTTGATGTCTTGGTGGAATTTTTCGCCCTGCTCTTCACTTACATCACCAAGGTTTGCAGGGAAGTAATCAAGATGTGAGTGGAGAAAATGAACTTTAATGCTCATGTTACAGCCCAGCTTCTTAAAGTTGTCGAGCATGTCTGCGACGATTGTCTTGTAGTTTGGATCTCTGTTGTTTCCTAGGAAACCGGTAACAAGTAATTTAAAAGATGTCCATGCTGCCTTTTCTTTTGCGGCCGAGCGGTTCTAGGGGCTTCAGTCTGGAACCGTGCTACCGCTACGGTCGCAGGTTCGAATCCTACCTCGGGGATGGATGTATGTGCTGTCCTTAGGTTAGTTAGGTTTAAGTAGTTCTAAGTTCTAGGAGACTAATGACCTCAGATGTTAAGTCTCATAGTGCTCAGAGCCATTTGAACCATTTGCCTTTTCTTTTGTTTCCATTTTGTCCACAAAGTTGGGATCTGTCATTAGTATTCTAATGTCTGGTCCGACAAAGATTCCTTCCTTTAGCTTTGTCTCGGATAAACCAGGAAACTGTCCACAAAGATCTCTGAAACACTCCCCTTCTTTTAGCAATGCCTTAACAAATTGTTTCATCAGTCCCAACTTAATGTGAAGTGGTGGAAGTAACATCTTTTTGGGATCGACAAGGCTTTTCCTCTCAACATTTTTAACCCCTATCTGTAAGGTTTTTCTCAAGGGACAACCTTTTTTTGTGTAGTGTTGCTTTCTGTCTCTACTGTCCCATTCACAGAGAAAGCAAGGGAACTTTGTATAGCCACTTTGTTGACAAAGCATCATTAAAATCACTTTTAAATCACTGCATAGTCTCCATTTGTGGTCTGAATAGCAGAGTTTGCTTAAAACCAGTTCAAGGTTTTCGGAACATTCTTTTAAGTTAACCGTATGACCAACTGGTATAGAAGCATACTTATTGCCATTGTGTAGAAGTACTGCTTTACGACTTCTTTTTGAAGAATAAATAAAAAGCCTTCACTCGCCAGGAGCATATTCTATTTTGAAACGTGCCATAAGTCCAGGAACATCTCTGCAAAACACCAGGTCACCTTCTTGAGAGAAGAAAGATTCAAACTCCTTTTCCCTCGATCGATACCAAGAAAAGGATGTACCCGGAGCCAACATTTGTTTATCTTTCAATCTAGATCCTAAAATCTCTGCCGATACTTGGAAAGGCCTAGGTCTCTAACTAAATCGTTCAGTTCAGATTGTGAGAATGGAATGGAATCGGTTGCGCCAGGATAGTAGCAATCTCTGTCTTCTTCACTATCACCTTGCTGAGCCAGTGGCTCGTGATCATCTATATCATCCAAACAATCTGGAGGAGAGGGTGTTGGTACTTCAGGTCCATGAGGAACAGGGCGATTGGCTGATTGAATGTTAGCGTAAGAAATATCCTTTTTGTTTTTCAAACTGAAACCACGTACGTTGCAAGAACAAAGAATAGCAGTCATCACTATGATTTTCGGGCTCCCTCCAAACCATTGGTATCCCAGAACGTAAGGACTGCTTTTTACGTGGAAACCATTGTCTCAGTTCTTCAACACACACTGAACAAACTTTGTGTGGTGCCCAAGGCTTATCTTCATCGGGTAACTTTATACCAAAAAAGGCGAAATGTACTTTTTCAACAAAATCAGAAATTCTGAAAATCGGAAATGTTTCTTTGTTGCTTTTTAACGGTATAGTTACCACAAATATAGCGGAAGCAATCTGGCGAGTTTATACATCCTCTGGTAGCCATTGTCCATTGTCCATAAAACAGCTTCACAACACAAGAAAACAGTCACTACTTTAAAGCACTAGTTACAACACGTGTGTTGCGGGTTGATATTTGTAATTATAGACACTCTGGAAATATTGATTATCCTTGAATTAATGTTTTATATTCCATGATGTACGTTCCTTGGAGAGAAACAAATTAATTTTGTATTGGAATCACGGTGTTGTGTGTCCGTAATATTTTGGTGCCGAAACCCGGGAAGAAATTGCGATTTCCTGCGTGATTTCAACAATTAACGGCTTACTTCACACTGTAGGAAACAAGAGACGACGTCGGACCGCATCACAAGCTAAGTCCATTCCAATATAATATGATCGCATGAACTGGTTGCTTCAAAACAATTTTTGCGGCTTTATATTGCAAGCCTGAAACTTGCACTGAGAGTAGCTAGTTTTATTAAAAGGTTTTCGTTCACTAACATTTGGGCATACGCTGCTTGTTAAACGTTTAAGCTATTCACAAGCGCACTCGTAAACAATCTTACAATAGCCGTCTTTAGTAAGACATTATGCAGGACGAATCAGAGATACAGTTAGCAAACTTCAAAAGAAAGCGAACTAGGGAGAGGACTAATGCTACGCGGTTTTGTGCGGCTGTTGATGCTCTTATCACAGAAAGCCCGTTTGATGATTTTGAACATTACAGGGAACGTCTTCAAGAAACTCTAGAAAAGCTCGTTTCATTACATGACGCTATTCATAATTTTCTCGCTGACGATGAGTACAATGCAGACGTGCTGATCTGTGAGGAATATATAGACAAAGTCAAACGCGCTTTACAGAAGGCTACAAAAAGCAATTTATTACAAGCTTTCAGCCACAACGTCGCAGATGAATATCACGTCACCACCAGTGCTCACACAACCAATTGTATTCCACTCTGTCAAGCTATCAGCAATTAAGCTTGAGTCATTTTGTGGAGATGTCTAAATGTGGTCCCGCTTCTGGGAACAATTTGAATCGACCATTGATAAAGACCCATCCCTTTCTACAGTAAACAAACATGTTTTCCTACGAGGGTATCTGTCAGGCGAACCGAAGTTGCTAGTAGATGGAGTACCTATAACGGCTAACACGTATGAAGAAAAATAGAAAATTTTATTGAATAGATACGGAGATAGCAAACGCATTATACAGGCGCACTTCGATTATTTGGATGCGCTAAAGCCTGTACAGTCAGCGACACCTGAAACGCTGAACAGTACATTCCTGGAATGTAAGCGCCGTATTCAAGCACTGCGTGCCTTAGGAGAAGACGTCGTGGCATACGGTAAAATTCTGACTGCGAAAATTCTGCGTGCGTTTCCCGCTGAAATGTGCCAGAAATGGGTCATTCATGCTAGAAGAACAGAAGTAGCGGAAGGAGATGTACTGAAACTACTTAACTTTTTGGAAGAAGAAGTTCGTGGTGCTCTCACTGCACAAAAGATTCGTACAGAATATCAGTCATCTCCTAGCTTCACGCCCACTGCGGCAGCGCTTCACATAAATTCAAAGCAAGCGAAAAATCCGCGTAAGCCTAAACGAGAAGTACCGGTACAACCATATTGCGTATTTTGCGAAGCTCGCTCACATTGGGCCCAAGACTGCAACATAGTAACTGACAGCCAACAACGTATCGATAAACTAAAGCAAGATAATCGCTGTTTTTATATGTCTAAACCGAGGTCATAATGCTAGAAACTGCAGTAAGAAGGGCAAGGTCTCGTGTTCTAAGTGCAAGAAAAGTCACCACAAAGCTATCTGTACTGACATTGCTGCCTCTTCTTCATCTTCTCAGCAAATTAGCTCTACATCTGTAGGGAGAATCGAAGAAAGTTCAGCAGGTTGAACTTATCTTCGGACAGCTCGAGTTTGGGTCAGTGGACCCGCAGGATTACGCAAACTTACTCGCTGCGTACTGGATAGCGGTAGTCAGTCAAGCTTCATTTCCAAGTTCCTGATTGATGAGCTAGGTTTAAGAACTATAGAACATCGTGATCTATCTGTCAACGCCTTTGAAATGCCATCCGCAACTTCAACGCATCGTAGAGTCGTAGAATTCACACTACAGGGTACATGGACTAATTCCAAGACGTCTATGTCTGCGTTTGAAAGCACATACTCATTTTCCGCGCCCCCAACTGTGCCTTCCGATTTAAGGTAACTTGTACGCACACGGGGACTTCAGTTTGCGAACATAAGGGATGCATCAGAAGATCTTCCCATCGAGGTTCTTATCGGAGCAGATTACTATTGAAAAATCGTTAAAGATTCCCCTCCGATTCGACTAACGTCATCGGTTGTTCTGATACCTTCCATTCTAGGTTGGATTCTTAGTGGAAGCAACTCAAGCACCACGGCTAACCTTGTGACGGCAAACTACATCAGTTTAGAAACAGCGACAACAACAGACGATATTTTACGACGTTTCTGGAATTTAGAAACAATAGGAATCACAGAAGATGAAACAACAACTCTGAATCACAAGGAATTGGCGTTATTGCAAGATTTCTCAAAATCCTATTGCATCGAAGACAAAAGAGGAGTGGTTTCTTTCCCCAGAAAACCCAACGTTATGTTATCTAATAATCTTCAGCAAGCAGAGAAGAGATTTGCTTCCTGAAGAAAAAATTTACGAAGGATAAGAAACTGAAACAAATTTACGAGGCGCAAATGATAGAACACATCAAGAAGAAACATGTGGAAGTCACCCCTTCTGGACAGAAATTGCGTGACACATTATCTGCCACATCATGCAGTAAAGAAAGAAAAGTTAGGTTTCATCAAATGGAGGATTGTATTTGATGGTTCGTCGCACGACCAGAATGCACGTTCATTGAATGACTCTTTAGAAATAGGTCCTAATTTACTTCCTGACATTCTTTCAATATTACTGAGATATCGTCTATATCAAGTAGCCTTAATTGCCGATATCAAAAATGCATTTCTACAGTTAGTTCTTCACAGGAAAGATAGAGACGTCACGAGGTTTTATTGGTACAAAGTAATCGTAGATCAACAAGGAAACTATATTACAGCTGACGACGGGATTACATACTGCTTCACCCGGCTACCTTTCGGACTTACCTGCAGTCCGTTACTTCTTGCAGCCACGCTGAAAGAACTTGCTGTAATGCACAAAACGAATTTTCCGCAAGCTGCTTTACTTGTTGAAGATTATACAGGGTGTTTCAAAAATGACCGGTATATTTGAAACGGCAATAAAAACTAAACGAGCAGCGATAGAAATACACCGTTTGTTGCAATATGCTTGGGACAACAGTACATTTTCAGGCGGACAAACTTTCGAAATTACAGTAGTTACAATTTTCAACAACAGATGGCGCTGCAAGTGGTGTGAAAGATATAGAAGACAACGCAGTCTGTGGGTGCGCCATTCTGTACGTCGTCTTTCTGCTGTAAGCGTGTGCTGTTCACAACGTGCAAGTGTGCTGTAGACAACATGGTTAATTCCTTAGAACAGAGGATTTTTCTGGTGTTGGAATTCCACCGCCTAGAACACAGTGTTGTTGCAACAAGACGAAGTTTTCAACGGAGGTTTAATGTAACCAAAGGACCGAAAAGCGATACAATAAAGGATCTGTTTGAAAAATTTCAACTGGCTGGGAACGTGACGGATGAACGTGCTGGAAAGGTAGGGCGACCGCGTACGGCAACCACAGAGGGCAACGCGCAGCTAGTGCAGCAGGTGATCCAACAGCGGCCTCGGGTTTCCGTTCGCCGTGTTGCAGCTGCGGTCCAAATGACGCCAACGTCCACGTATCGTCTCATGCGCCAGAGTTTACACCTCTATCCATACAAAATTCAAACGCGGCAACCCCTCAGCGCCGCTACCATTGCTGCACGAGAGACATTCGCTAACGATATAGTGCACAGGATTGATGACGGCGATATGCATGTGGGCAGCATTTGGTTTACTGACGAAGCTTATTTTTACCTGGACGGCTTCGTCAATAAACAGAACTGGCGCATATGGGGAACCGAAAAGCCCCATCGTCCCTGCATCCTCAAAATGTACTGGTCTGGGCCGCCATTTCTTCCAAAGGAATCATTGGCCCATTTTTCAGATCCGAAACGATTACTGCATCACGCTATCTGGACATTCTTTGTGAATTTGTGGCGGTACAAACTGCCTTAGACGACACTGCGAACACCTCGTGGTTTATGCAAGATGGTGCCCGGCCACATCGCACGGCCGACGTCTTTAATTTCCTGAATGAATATTTCGATGATCGTGTGATTGCTTTGGCCTATCCGAAACATACAGGAGGCGGCGTGGATTGGCCTCCCTATTCGCCAGACATGAACCCCTGTGACTTCTTTCTGTGGGGACACTTGAAAGACCAGGTGTACCACCAGAATCCAGAAACAATTGAACAGCTGAAGCAGTACATCTCATCTGCATGTGAAGCCATTCCGCCAGACACGTTGTCAAAGGTTTCGGGTAATTTCATTCAGAGACTACGCCATATTATTGCTACGCATGGTGGATATGTGGAAAATATCGTTCTATAGAGTTTCCCAGACAGCAGCGCCATCTGTTGTTGAAAATTGTAACTACTGTAATTTCTAAAGTTTGTCCGCCTGAAAATGTACTGTTGTCCCAAGCATATTGCAACAAACGGTGTATTTCTATCGCTGCTCGTTTAGTTTTTATTGCCGTTTCAAATATACCGGTCATTTTTGAAACACCCTGTATGTACATGGATGATTTTGTAGCAGGTGCTAAAGATGACAATGCCATAATTAACTTATATTATGAGCTTACATCACTCATGGGAGAGATCAGTCTACCAATGGCAAAGTGGGCCTCAAATTCGAGCCAACTGATTGGAATATGGCAATCAGAAGGTGTCATAAACACTACAGATACGAAGGTACTGAGAGACCACTGGAACACACAGACTGATACGCTCGGTGTTACCGACAATGTTATAAATCGTCCTGCCACTGCCACTAAGCGAGAAGTACTACGAAACACTGCTAGATTCTATGACCCACTGGGTTTGTTGTCACCCGGGTCCCGCACTGCAAAAATAATTTTTCAAGAAATTTGGTCAAGAGGAATTGAATGGGATGAGCTTTTACTCCTTGATCTTAGCAAAAGTTGGCGAATGTGGGTATCAACACTGCCATCATGTTCACACATGAAAATGCCCCGATGGGTTGGTGTATCTGAAAACACTGAGCCAGAAATCCATGTCTTTTGCGACGCATCAGAAAAGGCCTACGGAGCAGTCCTTTATGTACGGTGCACCACAACAAATACGGTATCAGTCCATTTAGTTTGCAGTAAAAACCGACTAGCTCCCATCAAAGAATAATAACTTTTCCACGGCTGGAACTTCTAGTGACACTTCTTGGATCAAGACTACTTCATTATTTCTGTAAGGCCACGTGCTATAATGCAAGTCGTGCAACATTGTGGTCTGACTCAACTGTAGCCTTAGGATGGATACAACATTGTGGCGTCACCGCCAGACACCACACTTGCTAGGTGGTAGCCTTTAAATCGGCCGCGGTCTGTTAGTATACGTCGGACCCGCGTGTCGCCACTGTCAGTGATAGCAGACCGAGCGCCACCACACGGCAGGTCTAGAGAGACGTACTAGCACTCGCCCCAGTTGTACAGCCGACTTTGCTAGCGACACTACACTGACTAATACGCTCTCATTTGCCGAGACGATAGTTAGCATAGCCTTCAGCTACATTGGCTACGACCTAGCAAGGCGCCATTACCAGTATATAAAAATGGAGATTATATCTGTACAAGAGCGATGTACACCGATTCTGGATTAAAGTTAAGTATTTCAGCAGCTACGTACTTTTCTTTATAGCATTCATTACGTATCCTGTTTCAGACCTCACGCCAGCCTGCGTGAGTTTAAGCGCGTGCCTTTCGGCTTCCTCTTATTGTGTCTAGGCTGTCTTGCCTAGACACAACATTTTTGGCGACGAGGATGGGATACGTGGTTGATAGCTGGGCGGCAGCTGCGCCTCTGTCGTCGCACGGGTTCTGCCGCTCCCCGTCTGCTTTCAGCGACGGTGCCGTCAGGTCAGCGCCCTGGGGACCCATCTACTGGCTCGCCTCATCCCCAGGTGTTACCGACGATGCCTTCCATTTTGCCCCATGGCGACGCGCCGCCGCCGCCGCCGCCGCCGGTCCTCCCGCCGGCGCCGCCTGCAGTGGACGCTTCGCTGCAGCCGCCGGGCGCCTCCCTGGGTCACGCGCCGCCGATCGCTCCCCGTGACCAGCTGTCCTCCGACATGGAACTCTTGCCCGCTCCGGACCAGATGTCGCCTTTGCCCGTCGGGTACCCCGACGCGATGGAGGTCGACCCTTCGGCCCCTCCTGTCTCTTTACGGGCGCATACATCGCATGTTGGCGTGCACCCTGGACTAGGTTTTCAGGCGTTTCCTAGCTCCCCTCGGACCGAATGGCCGGGTGCGGGTGGCACAGCCTCGCCTGTTGTTAGGCTCCCCACCTCGTCGCATACGTGAACATGGGGTCCTCCCCACGGCGGGCGGAAGCCTTATAACACAACCGTACGCCGATTTGCTGTCTTGCCTAGACACAACACAACATGACCCTAATCGATGGAAAACCTTGGTGTCAAACCGTGTTACGGGAATACAACGGCTAACGAATCCGTCACAGTGGAGGCACTGCCCTGGTGACGAAAATCCAGCTGATCTAACCTCAAGAGGTACCACAGCAGATAAACTTCACCGTGCTTCTGTATGGTTCCATGGACCTGCTTGGTTAACAAAGAACAGAACACAGTGTCCTCGAATTTTACAGACGGAAGAGCACTCCTTGCCAGAAAAGAAGAAATTAACAGATCAAGTCTTCATAGTACAAACAACGATTTCTATTTTAACAGCTACACGGTACAGTAGCTACTTCAAGCAGTTAAGAGTTACAGGATGGGTACTTCGCTTTAAACGGCACTTATTGAAAGACAACAGACCACCTGGAGAACTAACAGCATCAGATTTGGGCGAAGCACGCACTTACTGGATTCAAGTTGCTCAACAGCAACATTTTGCGCTCGAACTGCATGCACTATACAACAACATGCCTCTATCACGTAATTCTCATATAGTTCGCTACAACTCATTCTTGGATAATGGTCCTATTCGTCTCGGTGGACGGCTGCAGTCTGCAGAATTACCCAGAGATCAACGCCACCCGATTCTTCTTGAAGGACATCATCATTTCACACGTTTACTGATCCAGCAGACTCACATTCGTTTGCATCACCTTGGAGTAAACATAGTGTTATCTGAACTGAGAACAGAATTCTGGATCCTTAGAGCTCGACAGGCAATTAAACATGTTCTACACCGTTGCCTACCTTGTAAGATGGTAAAAGCTCACGTTGTTTAACAAATTGAGGCTCCATTACCAGCTGAACGAGTCTCACCACTGAAACCATTTACAGTAGCAGGTATTGACTTTGCTGGTCCATTATATGTCAGACAAGGACATATTACGAAGAAAGCGTATATTTCTCTATTCACATGCGCAACAACACGAGCCATACACCTGGAACTATGCTCAGATATGTCAACTAACAGATTTCTTCTAGCCCTACAAAGGTTTGTCGGAAGACGAGGAGTGTCCAGCACAATTTACACTGATAATGCTACTACCTTCCATGCCACGCACTTAGAGCTGAAGGAGCTCTGGCAGGCTCTCATGGCAAGCAAGACGCACAAGTACCTCGCCCAGTAAGCCATCACTTGGAAATTCATCGCCCCACACGCGCCTTGGGGAGCATTCTGGGAACGGATGGTGGGATCTGTCAAACGCTGCCTGAGAAAAGTTTTAGGACAGTCACAATTGGACGAAGAAGGTCTCAACACAATCCTGGTCAGCATAGAAGCAGCACTAAACTCTAGACCAATTACGCAAGGGGGAGAGGAATCTGAGCCACTGACGCCCGCACATTTCCTTGTAGGTGATCGACTCACAACACTACCTACTGGTCCAGAATGACCAGTTAGAAAGGACTTGTCCAAGGAATTTCAACGGCTGCAGAAGATGGTAGAACACTTCTGGAACAGGTGGAAGAAAGAATATCTGATCCTGCTCAAAAACTTCCATGAAACTCATCAACCAAGGCCAGGTTCAGGAAGACGCCAGCTGGGTGATGTCGTTCATCTACAAGAAGATGTTCGTCCACGACACATGTGGAGGAAGGCGCGGATAGAAGATCTTCATGAAGGAAGAGATGGGAAAATACGAACTGTAACGTTACGAACTTCAGAAGGATCCATAATCTCACGTCCCGTTCAACTGGTCATTCCTCTAGAAGTTGATCAGGGTGGAGAGGGTGTTGCGGGTTGATATTTGTAATTATATACACTCTGGAAATATTGATTATCCTTGAATTAATGTTTTATATTCCATGATGTACGTTCCTTGGAGAGAAATGAATTAATTTTGTATTGGAATCACGGTGTTGTGTGTCCGTAATAACGTGAGCAGCACAGAGTGAAGAGGTACTGTGAACTGAAGGACAATAGCAGAAGCTCACTGCTTGGTGGTGACGAGGAAAGAGGCAGCGCGACAGACAGGCACTGACATGAAGATACTGCTAGTTTCTCCTAATTACTCTTTATTTTACGTATATCTAGTATAAAAACAACTAAATAACAGTTTATGGAGATCCTAAAAACCAAAATTCAAACTCAATAGAGTGCTGAAATATCGAGAAAAGCTAAAACTAGACAAGCAGTTTGTGAAATAACTGTACGTGATGGAATTTTATCACTATTTATCCAGAAATCAGCGTTGAAAACATTATAAAAATCACGTAATTAATGTGAAACAATGTTTATGTCGCAGACCTGTGTTATCTTTGTGACTAGTTGAATAATGAAGTCTGCAACACTGCTTGTAATATAACACTCAAAAAAAGCCGTCAACGGCTAAGTGCAAATAATCGTAGGTAAACTTCATAGTGCCGGCCGCTGTGGCCGAGCAGTTCTAGGCGCTTCAGTCCGGAACCACGTTGCTGCTATGGTCGCAAGTTCGAGTCCTGCCTCGGGCATGGGTGTATGTGATGTCCTTAGGTTAGTTATGTTTAAGTAGTTCTAACTCTAGGGAAATGA
Source organism: Schistocerca piceifrons (assembly GCF_021461385.2). Taxonomy (NCBI): domain Eukaryota; kingdom Metazoa; phylum Arthropoda; class Insecta; order Orthoptera; family Acrididae; genus Schistocerca; species Schistocerca piceifrons. The sequence continues at coordinate 54,159,168 of NC_060144.1, read as the reverse complement.
TGACCTCAGATGTTACGTCCCATAGTGCTTAGAGCCATAGAGAGAAACTTCATAGTACACAGCAAATGTAATTTACAACTGTTTGTTTACTTCTAACAAGGAGACGGCACGACCGTGGGGTCGGGGATTTGTCCGCAATTTTGTGTGGTGAAAGAGGACCCCTTACAATTCACGTGGTTAAAATATTAGAACGCACTACTCGGAAAATCCCGAGAAAAATCGATCCAAAGTTTCTTAGGTGCCTTATGAGTGTAAAATGTTAGTGCACTGGCGAGCCGTCGTGTGGCCTACATGGTTAGCGCTCGGGCCTTTACGCCAAAGGTCTCGGGTTCGATTCCTCCTCCGACACTTTCTTTTCTTCTGTTGCTTGCAAAATTGCCGCATTTTGTTACAGGAGAATCGTGAAATTAATTCCTGGGAAGATTGTACAAAAATTCATTCTATAATTCACCATCAATTATCGTCACCAGTATTCCGAGACATGATACAATATGCCTGGTTTGCCTCAAAATTATCAGGAAGTCGAAACATTTTCGTAAATGTTAATGGGGCATGATTTTTTACAGATTTATTGCAAACGCCCTGCGATTGTATAAAATCTGGTTTTATATGTTGCGCAAGATGTCACAAAAATTATTGCTTTGTTTGTTTTTACGATTATTACCACTGCAGTTCTTGTTTATAATTATTATATGTATAAAAATTGAATGTTTTCCAATCGACTTTGTTATTCTGATTAAAAAGGCAATGTTTCGCCTCGTATACTTTACAATGAAAACTGGAAAACCCACCGCCATGAGTAGTGTTGTTGGACAAAAAAAAAAAAATTTTATTTAGTAATGAAACTAATTTGTTAAAGATAATGTAGGTTTGGTAAACTTTCTGAATAATTGGTGGACAGAGGGTAGCTAACCCTCTGACCGAACACGCTGAGCTACCGCGCCGGCAGGCCAAAGGCGACTCGCCAGTGTACTAACATTTTGTACTCATAAGGCACCTAAAAAACTTTGGATCGATTTTTCCTGGGATTTTCCGGGTAGTGCGTCCTAATACTGAAACGTCCCCTTTAAACAATTATACAGGACTGTGCTTAAACTGACACACAATATTTTTAGCGCAACGCAATCTGACTTTCAAAAATCCCTACAAAAGAATGACCTTGACTAACATTAAACTATACCTTTCAGAAATCACTTACCTCACAAAAATCTTCATTACTCGAACTACTGCAATACAGCGAGCGCCACTACTGCCAGCTAAATAAAAGATTCAAACTACGGAAGGCACTAACTACTGATAGGGATAGTTAGCAAATGAAAGATATTAATAGAGAACAAACAATGTATTTACCTTAATAGTCATAATACACTCCTGGAAATGGAAAAAAGAACACATTGACACCGGTGTGTCAGACCCACCATACTTGCTCCGGACACTGCGAGAGGGCTGTACAAGCAATGATCACACGCACGGCACAGCGGACACACCAGGAACCGCGGTGTTGGCCGTCGAATGGCGCTAGCTGCGCAGCATTTGTGCACCGCCGCCGTCAGTGTCAGCCAGTTTGCCGTGGCATACGGAGCTCCATCGCAGTCTTTAACACTGGTAGCATGCCGCGACAGCGTGGACGTGAACCGTATGTGCAGTTGACGGACTTTGAGCGAGGGCGTATAGTGGGCATGCGGGAGGCCGGGTGGACGTACCGCCGAATTGCTCAACACGTGGGGCGTGAGGTCTCCACAGTACATCGATGTTGTCGCCAGTGGTCGGCGGAAGGTGCACGTGCCCGTCGACCTGGGACCGGACCGCAGCGACGCACGGATGCACGCCAAGGCCGTAGGATCCTACGCAGTGCCATAGGGGACCGCACCGCCACTTCCCAGCAAATTAGGGACACTGTTGCTCCTGGGGTATCGGCGAGGACCATTCGCAACCGTCTCCATGAAGCTGGGCTACGGTCCCGCACACCGTTAGGCCGTCTTCCGCTCACGCCCCAACATCGTGCAGCCCGCCTCCAGTGGTGTCGCGACAGGCGTGAATGGAGGGACGAATGGAGACGTGTCGTCTTCAGCGATGAGAGTCGCTTCTGCCTTGGTGCCAATGATGGTCGTATGCGTGTTTGGCGCCGTGCGGGTGAGGGCCACAATCAGGACTGCATACGACCGAGGCACACAGGGCCAACACCCGGCATCATGGTGTGGGGAGCGATCTCCTACACTGGCCGTACACCACTGGTGATCGTCGAGGGGACACTGAATAGTGCACGGTACATCCAAACTGTCATCGAACCCATCGTTCTACCATTCCTAGACCGGCAAGGGAACTTGCTGTTCCAACAGGACAATGCACGTCCGCATGTATCCCGTGCCACCCAACGTGCTCTAGAAGGTGTAAGTCAACTACCCTGGCCAGCAAGATCTCCGGATCTGTCCCCCATTGAGCATGTTTGGGACTGGATGAAGCGTCGTCTCACGCGGTCTGCACGTCCAGCACGAACGCTGGTCCAACTGAGGCGCCAGGTGGAAATGGCATGGCAAGCCGTTCCACAGGACTACATCCAGCATCTCTACGATCGTCTCCGTGGGAGAATAGCAGCCTGCATTGCTGCGAAAGGTGGATATACACTGTACTAGTGCCGACATTGTGCATGCTCTGTTGCCTGTGTCTATGTGCCTGTGGTTCTGTCAGTGTGATCATGTGATGTATCTGACCCCAGGATTGTGTCAATAAAGTTTCCCCTTCCTGGGACAATGAATTCACGGTGTTCTTATTTCAATTTCCAGGAGTGTATATATAGCAGTTCATGACAAATTACAAAACTCCGCTATCTCTCTCCCCACATCCACCACTGCTGGCGGCTCACCTCCAACTGCGCAACGCTACGCGCTGTTCACAGCCAGCTGCCTAACACTACATTGGCGAGTATTACAACAATGCAAAGCAGCCACAGACTCACAGACTGCACACAGCACAGCCAGTGATTTTCATACAGAGGTGGCGTTACCAATAAAAAACCTAAACAGCCTACTTACATATCCCCCATGCTCCCCACAAAAAATTTTACGAATTGTTTCGGGCAGTGGCCAATAATGATTTGATAAAAATTTTTTATAATTACATCAACAAATATATCAATTGCACACACTTATTGATACAATGTTGGTCAAAAGCTAAACTTTCTCACAGTCCATAAAGACAGTCCTAATCGTTCATCACAGTAAAATAGCAGTGTTTTTCTCAAAGTCTGAGCAGTAAAAGAAAATGCACACGGAAGTAGTGGGTTTCCATGCAGTCTTGAAGAAGTAGTGTTGTCCTTCCAACGGAAAGACAGTGCTGACTCTCGACATGCAGACAAGTAATGGGTCACAACAGAGCAAACCCACAGCAGAGTCATTCGAAGTTTTGAAGAATATTGGTACGTAGGTCATCAGAGAGTAAACCCACTGCAGTCCTGGTAGAGATTACAGTATTGGTGGGCCACCAGAGGCGCAGACCCACTGCAGTCCTTATAGAAATAATGGTACTGGTGAGTCAGCAAAGACGCAGACCCACTGTAGTCCTTGTAGAGACGGCCAGCAGCCGTCTGTTGCAAATGTGTAGGTGCCCAATCACCATCGAAGAGTCTTGCGGACAATATAGCAAGTCCATAAACCACCACTTGTGCACTCACAGTTTCTGGAATTGTCCTTAGAACCAGCAATGCTGTTATCCAGTCCCTTGCTGAATTAGTAACACACGTGCAAACACTATCAGTCCCTACTTCTCACATATTGTCCATACACGATGACCAACAGAAACGTGTGCAGTGAAATGTAATTTACAAGTTAATAATACGATGAACTGGTGTCAATTATAATTTTATAACATAAGAATACAATTACAAAGGTACAAAATACATCATTAAAGAACATAACAATACAGAGAACATTTGTAGTACAGGCTTTACAAAAGAATAGAAATAGACATATACGTCAGTGTTACAGGAATTATGACATGAGTACATACATAAAAGATCAGAATAACTTTCGAAACATCAGCTTCACACATGAGCATTAAAACAAAACAGAATAAATAATGTCTAAACACCTTCATGAAGAAAATAACATAGTATTTGAAAAATTCTACAACATAAATCTTATTAGCTAAACACATAAAGACAGGAAAAACACAAATACACAAGGGAACACAAACACATAGTGGGATAACACAAGGAAAGGACAGGGTTTCTTTTACTGCAGTATTTTGCAAACAAAACTTTCTTTACTTTTCAGAGATCTCCCTTCATTCGTCATTATTCCCAAAAAGTCCTATCTATACCTGCTTTCTGTATTCTATTCATATTTCTTTCAAAATAATTATTTCTCAGTGTACAATACTCATTTTGGCCCAAATCTTTTTCATATAACTTCTCAATGCATTTTTTCCCTATTGTCCATAGTCAGTTTCTTATATAGTCTACCCCCTCTTAAGCTAACTTAAATCTACTGAGCTCAGATGCTAAACTAAGGGACGAGGCAATGCAGCAGCACAAAACAATTAACACAAACACCAATGATAAGAAATACAAAAGGCAAAGCAAGCAGCATAAATTACAACTAATATAAGACACTGTGCAGCAAACAAGAAAAATAAATCAGTAGTAAAACTGGCTTAACAGAGTAATACAAAGTCAAATTCAGTAACACTATGCCTGGCAAACAGCTATAACGTATACCTAAGCATGACAAAGCTCAAGCAGAAAAAATAGTACACTAAAGACAACAATGCATATACAGGAAATGTATAATCGCATCTTAATGTCTATGTAATTAAAGTGGTGCACCACAACTATTTCTACAAAAGAAGTTACCAAGTACTCGAAAAGAAAATTATGAATGCAGTTCCTGTGAAGGTAAATGTCTTTTTTGTGCTCCCTCTTTTTTTTTGAAAAAAATTATTATTTACTCGATCTGTAGACAGAAAATATTTATATTAGTACATCTATAAAATTTTATTTTAACCAATGCTGCAGTGCCACTAGAACCTAGATATTAAACAAAATGAGCAATCTCTCAACTAGAAGGACAATGGATGTAAAATGTTTCTCATTATTTCATTTCAGTAAATATCATAAATTAAGAGCTCCACAGTGTAATCATATGTTTTCAAGTTCGAGCGTGTCGTATTTGCGATGCTTTCTACAAAGGAATGTCAATAGTGAGAATTATAGCCTCCCTTTTTTTTGCACCTAATGGCTTTTTCTCAAGGCGGCTGTCAAACCTGGCCGCTCACAACGAATTACGTCATGGTCACTTACCTTTCTTACCGAAATATTTACGACAGCAGTTTTCGCTACAGTGACAGTCTCATATAAAAATTTCACAGGTCGAAAATTTGCGTTACAAATGTGTAGAATCAAAATCCTGTAAAAGTAACAGCGTCCAAAAAATTTTCGCCAGCATTGTGATACATTCACGCATATACACACATTTCATAACTCTTAAAGTACGATTCTCGGTTTCCAACAACCTTTTTCACAAACCAGAGTCCCTAACCACTACTCATTATTCCTTACCTTATTCGTCGACACTTCTTCAATATTTCATGATAACAGATACATAGCATACTCAAATAACTCATATAGCATCAGCTTATTGATCATAAACATACCTCAACAGCATAATACACACCGTCGTCATAATAATAACATCATAACAGATCAATCACATCTCAAAATCGTCGTAGCTTTCTGAATATTTTAAACCTACAAAAAATTCTCTGCTCGTTTCAAAAGTTTCATCTACCTCAAATGTACTTTAAAACTCATAATCCCATACCAAATACATCATTCAAAGCTCTCATAGTATCACAATGGTTCCGAAAAATATGAGCATTTCACAAAGTACAGACAAAATACAATTTCATAAGTGTGAAGTTATCCAACTGTGTAATTACATAAACATCTGTCACTGATGTAGTAAAAAAAAAGTTTCTTTCTCTGTTAAATGATCAGATAGCTGTGTAATTCTGTGTTAGAGAAATATGGTACCGATGTGTAAAGTTGTATAAGCAAATACCATATTAGCTAGGGCTCCTTGTGTTTGCCACACACATGGTACACAAAGTAAGTGTGTACCCCCCCTGAGGATTAATGTAATGATACCCTCAGGTGTTACAAATTACAGCAATGGAATGAAATGTATCACGGAAAACCTTTGTATCATTGTACTTCAAATATCTTTAAAAAAATAAATGTTTTAAGTACAAAATTAATCACTCAAATACGTGTACTGTAGCGCTAAACTGTGCGTCTTGTTGTAAGATAATCTCTGTGGAAGTGTCGTAGTTATCGTCTTCCGAAAGCTAAGTTCTGCAGAAGTCAATGTACTTACCTCATCATAAACGAAAGTGAAAATCTTTGCGTATAGATATCGTAGTTATTACGTACCTGACCGTAATCAAGAAAGTACTATAATGTAACGTATTGTTGTGCTACGGAAAAGGCTGTCTCATTGTAACTATACCACAAAAGTTACTACTAAAACATGTTTTACTTTCCAGAATAATACATAAAACTGCCCAGACATAAAACAGAAACACCGCAAAAGCAACATTGTAAATTGTCACTCATTAGTAGCGTCGTGATAAAATCATGTAGCTGTTACATAAACTAATCACTGTGTCATCTGGTATCTCACATAAACTACTTTAAATCCAGAATGTATTTTCAAGTAAACCAAAATGTTGCATAAAAATCTCATTAGCAGTACCAGTATATGTTGTAAGCATGTAAGTCTTATAGTCATTACGTAATCGTGTAACTAACAAGCAAGAATGAACACACAATATAACACTGTGTCGTCTGTTCTCAATAACAATGCATTCGTAATTTCTGTTTAAATAAGTTCTCTTGGTTCTTGACTGGATATTTAACTTCAAACATTGTTGTATATTAACAGATTCTAAGTCTGACAAAGCATACTAGTAATGTAAAGTGAAAAATTTTATGGCAAAGACTAAGTTAAGCGACCCTTTAGAAAAATTATACAGGACTGTGCTTAAACTGACACACAATATTTTTAGCGCAACGCAATCTGACTTTCAAAAATCCCTACAAAAGAATGGCCCTGACTAACATTAAACTATACCTTTCAGAAATCACTTACCTCACAAAAATCTTCATTACTCGAACTACTGCAATACAGCGAGCGCCACTACTGCCAGCTAAATAAAAGATTCAAACTACGGAAGGCACTAACTACTGATAGGGATAGTTAGCAAATGAAAGATATTAATAGAGAACAAACAATGTATTTACCTTAATAGTCATAATATATATAGCAGTTCATGACAAATTACAAAACTCCGCCATCTCTCTCCCCACATCCACCACTGCTGGCGGCTCACCTCCAACTGCGCAACGCTACGCGCTGTTCACAGCCAGCTGCCTAACACTACAATGGCGAGTATTACAACAATGCAAAGCAGCCACAGACTGCACACAGCACAGCCAGTGATTTTCATACAGAGGTGGCGTTACCAATAAAAAACCTAAAACAGCCTACTTACAACAATATTTTAACCATGTGACGTGTTAGGGGTCCTCTTTCACCACACAAAATTGCGGACAAATCCCCGACCCCACGGTCGTGCCGTCTCCTTGTAAGTGTTCACTAAACGCCTAAGTCAGCCCTGGACGAAGATCTATAACCAAGTGGGCGAAAGCTGCTCTTCTAACTTCCGAGTAGGCTTCTATCCGTTGTCGTCCGGTCATGGGCGGGTTGTATGCAGCCGGCAACTGGCCGAGGCGAATTCGATATTTTCACCCTCAGCGCCGCCCGTGGCGCTGGTGGAACTCGCGCCAAGCGGCGAGTCTCTATGGCACTGTGGCCTTTGCTGCTTTTTCCCTGGCTGTGTCTTGTTCGGACGACCAGCAAAAACTTTATTAGGTTCGATACTTACATCGTATTTTGTTAAAACTTTTTCTGTGTGAACCTGTTAGGCTTACACGACAAATGCTGCGTGAGTGTATGAACGTAGCTTAAAGAAACTGAGAGGCTATGCTACAGTTATGACAATCTGCCAACGACGGAGAAGAGCGAATGTTAGCGTAAGCTAATCCTGGTTGTTGGAGAGGAGGAGTGGAATGTCTACGCGTTAGTTTACCGACAGCTACTGTAGAGAAATATATTTTGTAAACGTGTGGGGGTTGTCCTAGGAGACATTTGTTGGTCTGCGAAGTGACAGGACAAATGACAGAGCCAAGTCACGCCGTGTTTGTAAATAAGGCAAGCGCTCATCTCGCTGAAAGTATCTGTGAATCTTCGGAAGTCCCCCCATGACAAAAGGCTAAGTCGGATACAGGAATTTCATGCTGGCGAGAAATTGTGTTGAAAACTTACCCGAATCCCTCACTCTTCCAGAAAAGAAACAAAAAATGGCAATTGTTATACACTGGACCATACAAGATAGTATAATCCATGACGGGTGCCGGCCGCGGTGGTCTAGCGGTTCTAGGCGCGCAGTCCGGAACGGCGCGACTGCTACGGTCGCAGGTTCGAATACTGCCTCGGGCATGGATGTGTGTGATGTCCTTAGGTTAGTTAGGTTTAAGTAGTTCTAAGTTCTAGGGGACTAATGACCACAGATGTTAAGTCCCACAGTGCTCAGAGCCATTTGAACCATTTGAACCATGACGGGTGTTATCTATTTGTGTATCCTGAATCTTTATAAATTAAAGAGCTTTATCATCAAAAGGACAGTACAGTAGAATCTTCACACATTCCAAGAGATTGTGTAGATATTTACATTCTAAATACTTCATATATATATATATATATATATATATATATATATATATATATATATATATATATATGGCATAAAATTTGATTATCCTCGATCTAGAGTAGAAGGAATACCAACTGCTGTTTGGAAACTAAGAAAGGCTACAGTACCGCCAGACATTGAAAATAGGTACAACATTCTTCGTTATTCTTGTCAGAACAACATATTTTTTGTAATAATAACTCAATTTCACTTAATACACCGAAGCCAGATACGAGTGTAGGAAAGAAGGATAAATTATTTATTTAATTGATCACATGTGCACTCCCACAAAATAAATCCCTAAATCCAATTTGGTGAGATCTGTGATATGAATGAATGTATGGTCGTCTGCTAACCGCAGATAGTGAATGTGCAATATATGAGCATCTTTGAGACGGTCCTTAAGAGATGAAATTTACTTGAGCTTTGAGCGCCTGAAATGTGGCTAACCAATACGGTAGCAAGGTGCTCCCCCACCGCGACGGAGGTGCGAGATGACCTGAAGAACGGCCATTGTTGTATCCTAGCCAGTAATGCCAACCGAGCCCGCTGCCAAAAGGTTGGCAGTATCAAAGTACGGACGCAGTCCGCATAAGCAGCGCCAGCGATACAGGAAATCGCCGCAAGTCTGCGCGCGCCACCGCTGGCTTTTGGCTTCTTAAGCGCTGGAGTCGCGAGCGCTAGGTCAGTTCTGTATTCGCCGCTCAGTTGTATACTCGCCACCGAATTGTGTACTTGCTAGTTAGTTGTGTGTTCATCGCGGCAGAGTTGTTGTTTGTCGTCAGCCGACGCTGACCTAGCCGCTCCGACTCGAACTAGACAGATTTCTGTAGACACCGAGTTCACTATTGTGTTACTGTATCTTCATTAATAAAAGATAAGTACCGACTTTTATTTAATATGAGTGTTTGGGCTTTCATCTTTCTGTTCACTGTTCCAGCGGACCGGTCGGCCCGCTATTAAAAGTGTGGCGGTGACTTCGTAAGCCATTTCTCCAGCCAAGTGTTTGTCGCTACGAACACCGCCACAAAAGCCATGTTTTCAGCACTCTGGTGCTGGACCTTGTGTTGGTAAGACCTGTTTTAGGTGTGCTCCGTAAAGACAAAAGAGTGGAGACAATGGTATGCATGTGGAATACTTAAGAGTAGTTTGGAATAATAATTTCTCTATTTCAGGAACTTTTGTGGGGAGAATTAAATGTCAGGCAGGTAATATTAAGGGGATCGTAGTAATCTTCGGAAGTGACCAACGGTCACAATGAAACCACGTATAGCAATAAGTTGAAATACTTACGAGTTAAGCTGAGTTACTGGTGTGTGTACTATAAGTTGGAAATATTTAAGAAATGGCGTGTACAGGACTTGAAATTAGAGACGAGTACTTCCACGTGGTGAGTACTGTGTGAGTCTCAATCTGTGTATGAGACAAAGGATAAAGAGAAGTACTCGTCCATGGTATCAGTTGAGGACTCGCGTGTGTGACGAATATGTTCTTAATATTACTTTGCGTGTTATGTTTCCGTGTGACGCTTGATTCAAACTATAATTCTCTGAGAGAGAAGCAAGGTGAGTCAGCCGTCTATCCAGCAACGCCACTTGGCTTGCATTGCACAGGAAGACGTGCATATAACGTCCAGAGTTCGTAGTAGGAAAGAAAAGTTTCGAAGTGGGGCAGTGTCGTGTGAAACTGGGATGAATACTAATTGAAGTGGGAAAGCTGAAAGTGACGTGATTATAATGTTGTGACTATTCCTAATGTCGTATTCCATGTTGCAGAGTGGTGTATGTCATGTAATTTAAGTATGTGTGGTTTGCATGGGAGAGTAGCAAAAAGGGTTCAGAGGTAGTGGGTTATGCATGTTCCTTTTGTACCGCTCGGTCTGGAGGAAATTTTCGTGATGATGGGTGTGAGGGTCGAAGTGTGAGATATAGAAAAAGATCCACCATCCTATCCAGAAAGTGCACTGTAGTGTTAGATAATTACGAGACCATAAGACAGAGAAGCACCAATGTAAAGCCATGCCCACTGGGCGGAGTTTCTCATGTGTAATTGTTGTATAAAATGAAAAGGTGTGTTTAATCTTTGAATCATAATATAATTTATTGGAATAAAAAGGATAGTGAAAAGAATAAGATTGGTGGCCTTGTTCTTCGACTAGTGTGTAGTCATGATACCCAGAATTTATAATGTGTGCGCCATTCATATTCAGTGCGATGGCCACGTGTTGGTCAAAGCCGTTGGATAAGAAAGAAAATGTGGTATTGCCAGAACTTAGTGAACAATCAGAGTTGTATAAATTAATAATAGTCAGATGTGCGTTATGCGTTTCCGTTGCGTAAATTTCAAACATGAAGATAATTTGTGGCTTAATTGTGAGTACTAGAGCTCATAATCAGTCATTGAGAAATATGAATAAATCCACTCGCTTGGCAGACCACTCATCTTGCAGGCCTGACTGCTTGATGCCACAGTATGAGCAAGGCACGTGGGTGCCTCTCAAAATGAAGGTCAATTTCGCACCTTACATGAGAGTTTTAATACATTATACACGGGAAGGTGGACATGTCACCTGACGTACTTCAGCGAAAATGAGCAGATTTGCCTATAAAAATGTACAGTATGCAATGCAAAGGGATGACACTCAATCAATGGTATTAACACACTAAACCTATATCCTGCATGTCAATGAGCAAGAGGTGAAACAAGCTGTTGGAGGAAACGTTTCGTTTGGGAAGCAAATGCGAGGGGCGACATCCCGGACACATCACAGGTGGACTACAATGGTAAGCTCTTAAAAGCGACCCGCAGCGCGAGACAATGAACAGGCCAGGTGACTCCTCCAGGAGGGCAAGTAGCGTGCCACCAGAGTGGTATGGAAAGAAGCTTTAGAAAACTGCATTGGGGAATTTGCAGACGGATATGAACAAACCAGTGATGTAGTCGATCATGTGAATTGCGCGTGGTATGCTCGTGATGTATGCATATAACGTTTAGGCGTCTGGAGCGGGCACAAAATGTCCGATTGGCTGACACGAACTAGGAAGGAGTAAAGTGCCGAACTTTCGAGGCAGTTTAATGCTACACCCTTTGCGATTGGCAGGGAGAGTTCCCACAAAATAAGAGAAATGTTCCTATTGGTCGGAAAAAGCTGTGACGTGGAGCATGAAAGGACCCGGGTGGGGGGACACTTTTGCTATGAGAGAGACAAGACCGAAAATTTCGGGACTCTCCTCTGAATTGGCGTCAAGTGCAGAATGGGGCACCTAATACTCTGTACGACGCTGAGGAGGAATTTGTGCCAACACTGCGTTCACTGTGGCTGACCTTCAGCTAGATATTAGCTGTAGCATCGTTGAGCTCCAACAGCAAAGAAACGAACCAGCCACATAGTTAATTGTTCTTGCGAGAACTGCGAGGGCATTGTAATATGCGTGCATGTTTTCTCGCATAAAGAGAAATATAGGAGAGTTTCTGCTGATAGGATCACCAAAGGTTTTGATTAGCTTTTACAGGAATTTCAGAGGACGATTAGCAGACACGCAGCAGACACCTCATCGCAGATAAGGCAAATACTGCAAGCGGAGGCGTAAACTAGTTGGTTCACCAGCTTGTGTCCACTGTGAACTCGAGCAAATTGAGTAATCTTTTGCTCTGCTTGTCACAAAAAATTAACCATCCTCCATAGACTTGATTGTCATCTTAAATAGTACCAAACTTAGAACTGGAATCGGATGATTTGTCGTAATATTGGCCAACTTAACGACGTAGTAGTAAGAACAATTTTGTAAAGAAACTTCGGCTAAAAATTTTGATATTGTTGCGTTTAGAGCTATTTTGATTACTCAGGATGAAATGTGTTATCTTAACAACTGTCCTAACATTGTCACATTACAACCTATGTAAATTCTTGTATTTCTTTGACAATAATTCAGCATTAAAATCAACTTGTGTACAGCTTAAACATCATTGTGCTCAGTCATAGAATAAGGGTGCACTCCTTACCCCAGTCATTTATTCTAAAGATGCTAACGCACTCAAAGGATGTTTCTGCTGACGTCTGACGAAAGAGAAAGGGAGTGGAGTGTCAGATGTACCTTTCTTCTCTTTGTACAGATATTTACGTTGTACTGGGTTTAGATTAAGCTACGTTTAAACTGAGAAACGCACTGAGATCATGTGTAGTACTGTTGCATACGAATGAGTAAAACATGGTGAACAACTGGGGAGATAATTAGTTATAATTTGCAGATAAGTTCTTTGTGAATAAGTAACCGCACCTTGTGTATAAATAACTGTTTTAATGTTTGTTAACGAAAGACATTTGCTCTAATTTTACTAAGAAAGGGCATGGTCATCTAACGTATACAGAGACAGAATTACAGGGCTATTACAAATGATTGAAGCGATTTCATAAATTCACTGTAGCTCCATTCATTGACATATGGTCACGACACACTACAGATACGTAGAAAAACTCATAAAGTTTTGTTCAGCTGAAGCCGCACTTCAGGTTTCTGCCGCCAGAGCGCTCGAGTGCGCAGTGAGACAAAATGGCGACAGGAGCCAAGAAAGCGTATGTCGTGCTTGAAATGCACTCACATCAGTCAGTCATAACAGTGCAACGACACTTCAGGACGAAGTTCAACAAAGATCCACCAACTGCTAACTCCATTCGGCGATGGTATGCGCAGTTTAAAGCTTCTGGATGCCTCTGTAAGGGGAAATCAACGGGTCGGCCTGCAGTGAGCGAAGAAACGGTTGAACGCGTGCGGGCAAGTTTCACGCGTAGCCTGCGGAAGTCGATAAATAAAGCAAGCAGGGAGCTAAACGTACCACAGCCGACAGTCAACAGGATGGTGCTCCACTGCACTTCCATCATGATGTTCGGCATTTCTTAAACAGGAGATTGGAAAACCGATGGATCGGTCGTGGTGGAGATCATGATCAGCAATTCATGTCATGGCCTCCACGCTCTCCCGACTTAACCGCATGCGATTTCTTTCTGTGGGGTTATGTGGAAGATTCAGTGTTTAAACCTCCTCTACCAAGAAACGTGCCAGAACTGCGAGCTCGCATCAACGATGCTTTCGAACTCATTGATGGGAACATGCTGCGCCGAGTGTGGGAGGAACTTGATTATCGGCTTGATGTCTGCCGAATCACTATAGGGACACATATCGAACATTTGTGAATGCCTAAAAAAACTTTTTGAGTTTTTGTATGTGTGTGCAAAGCATTGTGAAAATATCTCAAATAATAAAGTTATTGTAGAGCTGTGAAATCGCTTCAATCATTTGTAATAACCCTGTATATTGGTAATTGTGTGCGCCTAGGAATTATAAAGTGATTGATGCAGTGATTCAAAAATGAAAGGGTAATCATTCACGTGACATTTGTAAACCATCTGAAGGCTATAAAGCAATAAAATACATCTAAATCTACATCGACATAGATACTCCGCAAGCCACCGTTCTGAGTGCGGGAGAGGGTACCCCGTATCACACTAGTCATTTCCTTTCCTGCTCCAAACGAAAAAACAGCGAGACAAAAAGGACTATCTATATGCCTCGGTATGAGCCCTAATTTCTCGTATCTCATCTTTGTGGTCCTTCGGTGCACTGTAAGACGGCGGCAGTACAATCGTGTGGAATCAGCTTCAAACGCCAGTTCCCTAAATTTTCTCAATTGTGTTTCTCGAAAAGAACGTAAACTTCTCTCTAAGGATTCCCAATCGAGTACCCAAAGCATCTCTGTAACGCTAATGTATTGTTCGAACATACCGGTAACAAATCTAGCAGCATCAGTGACCCCTACGCTGAAGCGCCAAAGAAATTGATATAGGCATGCGTATTCAAATACAGAGATATGTAAACAGGCAGAATATGTTGCTGCTATCGGCAACGCCTATATAAGACAACAAGTGTCTGGCACAGTTGTTTGATCGGTTATTGCTGCTACAATAGCAGGTTCTCAAAATTTAAGTGAGTCTGAACGTGGTGTTATAGTCGGCGCAGGAACGATGAGAGACAGGATCTCCGAGGTAGTGATTAAGTGGGGATTTTCCGTACGACCATTTTACGAGTGTACCATGAATATCAGGAATCCGGTAAAACGTCAAATCTCCGACATCGCTGCGGCCGGAAACGGATCCTGCAAGAATGGGACCAACGACGAGTGAAGCCAATCGTTCAACGTGACAAAAGTGCAACCGTTCCGCAAATTGTTGCAAATTTCAGTGCTGGGCTATCGACAAGCGTCAGCGTGCGAAACATTCGACGAAACGTCATCAATATGGGCTTTTGGAGCAAAAGTCCCACTCGTGTACCCTTGATGACTGTACAACACGTAAGTTTTATGTCTCGCCTGGGCCCGTCAACATCGACGTTGGACTGTTGATGACTGGAGACAAATTGCCTGGTCAAACGAGTCTCGTTTCAAATTGTATCAAGCGGATGGACGAGTACGGATGTGGAGACAGCCTCATGAATCCATGGACACTGCATGTCAGCAGGGGACTGTTCAAGCTGATAAAGGCTCTGTAATGGTGTGGAGCGTGTGCTGTTGGAGTGATGTGGGACCCCTGATACGTCTAGATATGACTCTGATAGGTGACACGTACGTATCCATTCTGTCTGATCATCTGCATTCATTCATGTCCAATGTGCATTCCACGGGCTTGGGTACAATGTGAGATCCCACACGTCCAGAATTGCTAAGGCTGGCTACAGGAACACCCTTCCAAGTTTAAACACTTCCGCTGCCCACCAAACTCCCCAGACATGAACATTATTGAGTATATCTGGGATGTCTTGCAACGTGCTGTTCAGAAGAGATCTCCAGCCCATCGTACTCTTACGGATTTATGGACAGCCCTGCAGAGTTCATGGTGTCAGTTCCCTCCAGCACCACTTGAACGTTAGTCGAGTCCATGCCACGTCATCTTGCGGCACTTTTGCGTCCTCGCGGGGGCCTTACACGATATTAGGGCGGTGTACCACCTACTTTGGCTCTTCAGTGTGTATACTGCCTCCTTTACAGGTGAACTACTCTTCCTTAAAATTCTTGTAATATATCGAAGTCGACCATTCGCCTTTCCTGCCACAGTTCTCACATGCTAGTTCCATTTCATATCTCTTTGTAACGTTGCGCCTAGATATTCAATTCACTTGGTTCAAATGGCATTATGGGACTTGACATCTGATGTCATCAGTCCCCTAGACTTAGAATTACTTAAACCTAACTAAGCTAAGGACATCACACACATCCATGCCCGAGGCAGGATTCGAACCTGCGACCATAGCAACAGCGCGGTTCCGGACTGAAGCGCCTAGAACCAATCGGCCACAGCGGCCGGCATTTAACTGACTTGACTGCGTCACACAGGACACTATTAACACTGTATCCGAGCATTACAGGTTTATTCTTTTACTCATCTCATTGACTTACATTTTTCCACTTTTAGAGCTATCTCAGCTTCATCACCTTACCTTACGTCACAGCATCATCAGCAAACAATTGCAGATTGCTGTCCAAAATGTCCGCCAAACGATTATGTATGTAGAGAAGAACAGCGGTCCTATCCAGGATTGCCACAAGTTTCCTCAAGTGAAATTCCCTGATATTTCCCTGATTTCAAGACAAGTTTTAGCATTTTTCCCTGACAACTTTTGAGAGTGAGTGATTGAATAATTGAAAGTGTTTATGGGAGCAAACGGCGAGATCACCAGTCCCGCAATTCCAAAGTTCCTCACAGAAGAAAGAGGGTCCGCTAAAAGTGGATCGGTCCCCTCAGGGAAGTCAAACTATAAAACTAGGAAAGCTAAAACGCAAACAGTAATAGGCATAAAAGGTTATAAAAATCTAAAATTGGGAAAAAGAGTGGTGTTTCCGTAGAGGAGTGGCCACGGTGTCCCAGACCGAGAAAACGTGAAGAGAGGTCCTATCCACAACCACATTGTCTCTGCTCCAGGAGTAAAGCAAAACCTTGTAGCTGGAAATAGCCACTTTCACTGAGGAAACTGGGGACCAGTTCAACCACGTATGAATTGTCTGCTAATATTAAAACTAAGAAAGACTATACCAGCACGAAGAGCCAAAAGAAGGGAACATTCCACCAATATGTTGGATACTGTCTATCTGGCTCCACAACCATATTGTGGGGGTGGTTTGTTTCACAAGAGAAAACAATGGGCGAGCCAGGTATGACCAATGTGTAAGAGTGGAAGGAAGAGCACCAAACCACAGCAGTGTCCTCAATTGTGTGGAGTTTATTAGTGAGAGCAGTAGTGTACCATATGTCATTCCACTTTTGGGCAAAGAGAGATTTGACATAGATCTGCATATCCACAGCTGGAGTTATGAAAAGGAGTGGAGTATCAGCTTATGTAGCCAAACGGTCAGGCAGCTCATTCCCTGATACCCACATGATTTGGGACCCAGAGAAACACAACTGAGCAGGTGACACGGCCAAGGGAGGAGAGAAGGTCGCTGGCCGCTGTGGCCGAGCGGTTATGGGTGCTTCAATCCGGAACCGCGCTGCTGCTACGGACGCAGGTTCGAATCCTGCCTCGGGCATGGATGTGTGTGATGTCCTTAGGTTTAAGTAGTTCTAAGTGAAGAGGACTGATGACCTCAGATGTTAAGTCCCATAGTGCTCAGAGCCGTTTGAGAGAAGGTCACGGATAGCAGAGACCAAAGGATGACGATAGTAATAGGCTGCTCGATAAGGCCATATTAAAACACTGTGGATGGAGGCCTGAGTAACAAAATGGAAGGCCCTGGTAACGGCTAGAAACTCTGCTGTGACACACTACACGATTCCAGCAATAAATAGTGTTCTAAGCCAGTAGATGTGGAAGCATATCCCACCTTATCTATTGTCTTAGATCCATCAGTGTAGAAGATGGTAGCATCCTGGAACTCTGCAAGTATGGAATGTACAAACACCAGAAGACCATAGGTGTGATAGAGACCTTAGGACTCTACACACCATCCAAGAGGGGGGGGGGGGGGGGGAGCGGGTGTGAGAGGATATTCACAGGGCGCATTTCAGTGAACAGAAATGGAGATCCTGACAGAGGAAACTGAGATGCATTCCAACTGGCAATCCCCTTCCCCCCCCCCCCCCCCCTCCCGCCCATGGGCGGTGATCAGGAGAGAGATGTCCCTCGCTTGCAAAGAGGACAGAGAACATGGGATGGTCAGGGAATCTGCGAATGGCGATTACATAAGAAACCAGGATTTGGCTTCGTCATATTTGTAGAGGGGGAACCCCCGCTAATGTGAGGGGACTGTCAACGGGGCTAGTGCAAAAGGCACCAATAGCACACCCCACAATGATGAACAGGATCAAGTATTTTCAGAGTGGCAGGAGCGGCTGAGCCATAAACCTGTCTTCCATAATCTAGTCTGGACAACACCAGAGCACAGTCAAGATGGAGAAGAATAGCATGGTCTGCACCCCAAGATGTGTGGGTCAGGAGGCAGAGAGCACTAAGCTTCGACATGCATGTAGTCCTCAGGCAGCGAATATGGTGGAGCCACGTCAGCTTTTCATCAAAAGAACGGCCCAAGAAACGGGACTGTGTTGCAACATCTAGGAGCTGGTCGCCTAAATAAAATTATGATCAGGATGTACTGTGAATTGACGACAAAAATGCAAAACCCGCGTTTTCGAGGGAGAAAACTGGAAGCCATGGGAGACAGCCTACACAGAGGTCAGTCCAGTCGGGTGGTGGCTTGGAGCTGGCACTCAGCAAACACTACCGAATGGGAGCTGCATTAGGTGCAAAAATCGTCTACATATACCGCCGGGTAACCTGAGGGCCAACAGAGATTCCAAGCCCACTGATGGCTATGACAAAGAGTGTGACACTCAATACAGAACGCTGTGGGATACAGTTCTCCTGGATCTGATGGGTGCTAAGTGAAGTGCCACCTGAACCCAGAAGAACCGGTGGGATAAAAACTCGCGAATAAATATCGCAAGGGGGCGGCGGAAGCCCCAGTCATGGAGGGTGAATAAAATACGATGGCGCCAAGCTGTGTCTAATGCCTTATGTAGGTCAAACAAGACCATGACAAGTGCTGACAGTCAGTAAAAGCCTGTTGGGCAATCTGAGTAACTCCTGAATTGGAGATCGTCCTTCCTGGAAGCCACACTGGTACAGGGACAAACGGCCCCAAGATTGAAGTATACAACATAATAGGAAGCTAACCATCCTCTCAAGCAGTTTACAAAGTCAGGCTAATTGGGCGGTAGCTGTCGAAAGAAGTTGTGTTCTTCCCAGGCTTAAGGATGGGGAAACTATACTGTTTCGCCATTGTGAGGGAAAGGCACCTGTGAGCCAAATGTGGTTGAAGACCCTGACTAGAAACTGAGTCTGTGTAATGTCCAAGGTTTGGATCATCTGGTTGTGGATGGAATCTGGGCCTGAGGCCGTGTCATGTAAAGAAGTAACAGCCTGCAAGAATTCCTATTCAGTGGAGGATTCATTATATGGTTCAGCTTGGTGAGGGTTGAAAGAGAAGGGGGGTCTCTGTTTAACTTTGTGTTTCTGCTGGAGAAAGATGGCAGGATTGGAAGAGGATTCCGATGCTGTCACAAAGTGTGTCACGAGGTGTTCTGTAAGGACCAGTGGATCAGTAGACACAGCATCTTGGACGATAGGCCCATTGACAGTTGACTGTCGATGGTGGCCCAGAAGGCTACAGAGCTTGGACCAAACCAGTGATGAAGAACCATACGTCAGCAGGTAGGAAACATAACACTCCCAGCATTCCTTTTTACTCCACTTAATAAGGTAACAAGACTTAGCACGGAGACACTTAAAAATGAGGAAGTTGGTCTGTGAAGGGTATTGTTTAAATTGCTGCAGCGCCCATCGGCGGTCCTGGACAGTGACTGCTACGTCCTTGGTCCACCATGGTACTGGTCGATGATGAAGGAGACCTGTGGATAGGGAGACAGCAGTGCCAGCAGCATGAAGAGTAGTGGCAGAGATGCCCCACACAACTGCACCAATGCGATTATCATCACGAGGTGACCAGTGTAGTCAAGCCACAAGAGAGGGAATGAGATTGTGAGATCGATAGCAGTAACGCTGCCATGGGCGGTTCCTGGGAGAGGGGTAAGGAGGGGAAGACATAACTGAGGCAGAGGTAGAGGAGAGATTTACAGGGTGAAGTCTATTAAATTTCTTCTGGGCGTCAAAGTAGCTGATACAGTCAAAGGTCTTTATTTCCTGAAAACTATTTTCCTTCATGTCACTGGACACTCCGGTTAGTCGGGAGAATGGCGACCAGAGCAGCTTACACAGTTAGGCAGTGAGGTACAACGGCTCCCCACATGAAGAGGGCGGCCACCAGTCACCACAGATGGGAGTGGCATCGCATTGCGAGGACATGTGGCCAAACTTGAGGCAATGGAAACAACGCATTGGAGGTGGAATGGACGGTTTCACGTCTCATCTGTACACCATTACCTTGCCCTTCTCTGGCAGGGTATTCCCTTCAAATGCCATGATGGAAACGCCAGTGTCTACACGATGGTCCTTAGGGCCTTTCTGGACCTCAGGACGAAATGAACACCACATCATTACAGATCAGCCGTAAGTTCATCATCGAACTCGAGGAGAAGGTCCCTCTGAAAAGTTACATCCTGTGTCATACTGAGTGACTTGGGAGGAGTGATTGCCATGAGGTTGTCTCCTAAACGGTTGCAGGCACAGAGGGAGGCTGGCTGACTGGCAGAAGCTGTCTTTATAAGGAGAGAGCCAGATCTCATCCTGCTTAATGACCCAACTTCACCAAACATGTCTTAAGTATGTCTCACAAAGAAAGTGGTTTGGTGGTGGCAAAAGTCTCAATTTCGCACCTGGTACAGACCAGGAATTATGGAAAGGATTTTGCCCCAAGCTGGCATGTTTGGCCCTCCA
This sequence comes from Schistocerca piceifrons, assembly GCF_021461385.2. Lineage (NCBI taxonomy): Eukaryota > Metazoa > Arthropoda > Insecta > Orthoptera > Acrididae > Schistocerca > Schistocerca piceifrons. The sequence goes on along the minus strand of NC_060144.1, from coordinate 54,138,424 downwards.
CCCTGGGTGTATCCATGGAGTGTAAGGCTGGAAAGTCAGAAACAGCATTTGAGACAGAACTATGTTAAGGAAGAGATGCGACGACAGTAGAGCATCAAGAGAGTTTAACACATTTCACATGCCAAACGTCCGCCCTGGTACCACCCACTCCGAAAACGGGATCGCCTTGTGGACGCCACACAGCCACAGAAATGGCTGCCTAACAGGATGATCGCTGCCAGAAGTTCTGATGCCCCAAAAAGATGGGCAACCACTTCTAGGCTTGCACAAGGCATTCACAAGACAGGTACCAGCAGTGTGATCCCTGTGGTATCAGGGGGCTCAGCCAGATGGGTATATAAAAGTCCCACCACATGGACTGGCTACCGAGCTGGTGACCTAACAAGGAGGTGAAAGGGCTTTGGTGGGACGGGAGGGGAAGGGGGAAAACGGAGAGGAAGGGGGAGTGGAAGGAGATAGGAACCCATGCCAAAGACGCTAAGGAGGGAGTTCTTCCGCATCTGACTCACATTACAGATTTCTAATTTGGAGATGGAGATCAAACCCCTGAGGGGGACCAAAAAAGAAAAGCCAAAAAGGAGGAGGAAAAGCAACAAACCAAAACCGCAAGACGGAGCAAAGTCATGAGTACAACCAGGCTGGCATAAAGAAGAACACCAAGAGAAGGAAAGGAAGGGGTGAAGAGAAGGAAAGAAGGGGTTGGGTTGTTTTGGGGGAGGAGACCAGACAGCGAGCTCATCGGTCTTATTGGATTAGGGAAGGAAGTCAGCCGTACCCTTTCAAAGAAACAATCCCGGCATTTGCCTGGAGGAATTTGGGAAAATCACGGAAAACCTAAATCAGGATGGCCGGACGCGGGACTGAACAGTCATTCTCCCGAATGCGAGTCCAGTGTGCTAACCACTGCGCCACCTCACTCGTTAAGAAAGAAGGGCAGGGAAGGAGAAGGAACGGGAAGGTAAAGCAGCCCAGAAAAAAAATAAAGGCTGCAATAGCTCAGGGACCCGTGTGCACCACACACATACCCACAAAAGAGCTGTTGGCCCTCTGGGGGGACAAATTTTGAGATCTCAACGGTAACTGAAGACATAAGTTGACAAAAGAATGCAAGGACTTCTGTATTTCTAAACATGTGAGCAAAAGTCTTAAGTACTAACACCAACATCTTTTGCAATGAACTGTTTTTAGATGGAGAAAGCAAGCCAAATGGTATGCATATGTTTTTACTAAGACCACTGATGTTATTTTATTTCGACAAAACGAATCAAATTTGGTGACAAAAAGAAACATATTACATTGGAGTCACAAGATAGATTTAAATTATCTGCACTGATTTCAGAAATAACCTCAATAAAAGTAGGCCCCTTCAAAGAAGCATATAAGGCAAGGAAGAGTTGTGTTAATCAACACTACAGGTGACTGCCGATAAAATGTTGGTTCTACTATGTTTGTTACTGTCGGTTACTGCCCACTGTGCTATGTCTATAATGTTGTGTGGCTTTTCTTTCACGAAATACGTGAGTACATAGCCTACAAACTGCCAGTGACTGCCACAATTTTTTTCCTCTTATCATTCATGCTTTCCAGTGTATAAACTACTTTCAATGTACCAAAATATAGTAGAATAAATGAAATGTCTATAAAACACCGCACTTACAATGTTCTTGCTGTGAGACAGTCGCAATTTCTGAAATCCATTGCCAAGGATTTCCTGTCCTGAGCCCATGGATAAACCACGGAAACCCGCTGCATTACGTCACACTCAAACAGACCCGGCCTGCAGGTAGATCGGCGAGACTAGATCCGACGGATTAGGGCCTACACATTAGTGGACAACGATCGGCTTCAGTTTGGCAGGCCCGATCCGTTAGAGATACCCACAGAAGCAGCCTGCGGTTTTGGCCCATCATGGAAGCCCTCTGGTGTGGCCAGTTATGTACGTGTCACAGACACCATGCTGACGAAATGAGACCGCGGTGATCAATCCGTGCAACAGATAACTTCCTTGAATAGTCTGAAAATCAATACTAATGAGGATAGGTAGCAGCTAACCGTAAAGATAATCACTGAGCTGCAGACAGGCACATAGAAAAGACAATCACAATCTCACAACTAAATTTTCGACCATAGCCTTTGTCAGAAAACGACAGCACATGCACATTCACACAATCATTCAGACACAACTCATGCACACATGACAGCTGTCTCCGACCGCTGCGTCAACAGTCTCTGAGAACCAGATCCAAACAAACGACTCCTGACGCCTCCCTGCCTCTAGTCGGCAGCTGCTAGACTAGCAGCAAGGTGTGGTGGCAGCACTGACTGCAAGCTGAGGTAGTGGTAGACAGGGAAGAAGCAGCAAGAATGAGGGGGTAGGGAAGAAGGCCTCACGTATTCAGCTGCGCCCAGCCAACGACGATGCATGACATGTCAGTAAACAAATCATTTCATCTACTAAGATAAAAACATGATTTTTTTCCAGTGTTTCTTTTTTCAAATTTCCCTTTCTTTTAATCTTATGGTACATAACTGTTAAGGTCATCAGTCCCTCCCTGATATTTCCCTGGCACGTTTGAAATTCCCTGATTTCCAGAACTTGGGGCACCCCTGCTATCACACCTCCCTGGGGCACCCCTGACAATACCCTTGTCTCTGATGAACATTCGCTTCGACGAAAACATAGTGGGTTACATTACTTAACAAGTCTTCAAGCTACTCACATATCTGTAAACTTATTCCATATGCTCGTACCTTCTTAACAGCCTGCAGTGGGGCACCATGTCAAATGCTTAATAAATATCCAGAAATATAGAACGTGCCTGTTGCCCTTTATCCGCAGTTGACGGTACATCATGTGAGAAAAGAGCAAGCTGAGTTTCGCAAGAGCGACGCTTTCTAAAACCATGCTGATTAGTGGACATAAGCTTCTTAGTCACATGAAAGTTTAAAATGTTCGAACTGAGAATATATTCTAGGATTCTGCATCCAACCGAAGTTCCGGATACAGGACTGTAATTTTCGGGGTTCGTTCTTTTACTCTTCTTATATACTGGGGTAATCTGCGCTTTTTCACAGTCGCTTGGGATTTTGTGCTGGGCGAGAGATTCACGATAAGTGCAAGCTACATAAGGGGTCAGTGCTGTAGAGTACTCTTTGTAAAACCGGGTGGGACTCCATCCGGATCTGTTGATTCATTTGTTTTCAGATCTTCCACCACCAGAAATGCTTATTATGTTGTCGTCCATGCGAGAGTCTGTCCGATGCTCAAATGACGGTATGTTTGCAAGATTCTACTGTGCGAACGATTTCTTGAAAGTGAAATTTAAAACTTCGACTTTCGTTTTGCTGTCTTCAACTGCCGCACCAGAATAGCCGACAAGGGACAGAATGGAAGCCTTAGACGCGCTTAGCGATTTTACACGGGACCAGACGATGCGACTGAATGTCCTGTCATGCCCGTCTACTCATTGTAAATATGTAAATAACACAAGATATACATTTCTGGTAAAATGTTGTGCTGAGACCAAACAAAATTATTTCTTGAACTACTTATGCTTAATGGTGTATGTTCTCATGATTTTCTTCTTAGTATAAGATTGGTAAATTTACTTTGATTCTTATCCATTCATAATGGATTACCTAACCTTTTATTTGTAAATAACATTGTGCTAGCTGTAACGATGATCCATGGGTTGTTCAATACATGTTGCGTCATAACTTCGGGACAGAATTTATCTCTCTTACTCATGATGTTCGGTGCATGTTACCTTCCGCGTATGCCATTCTGTTTACCATTTATTCTTTCTCTTTTCCCGATCACTGGTTAGGTATAGGGATGTTGCTTTTCACTCGCAAAGATAAAACAATGGTAACTAAGATATCATGTATTAGTACACAATACCACTGAGTATAAAATGATTTCCGCTACGGTCGCAGGTTCGAATCGTGACTCGGGCATGGATGTGTGTGATGTTCTTAGGTTAGTTAGGTTTAAGTAGTTCTAAGTTCTAGGGGACTGATGACCTCAGATATTAAGTCCCATAGTCCTCAGAACCATTTGAGACATTTTTATAAAATGATTTCATTTGTAAGTATCAGGCCACTGAGTATCACTCGAGAAACACGACCGTATATTGGTTTAAAACTCTATGGGCATAAACACAATCTCGTAAACAGTATACAGAATATGTAATTTCACTTTTGCATTGTAAGAAAGTTATTTACGTTCCGGGGCACATAAAACTCGGCTTGTTCTTGAGTGAAAATAATTGCAAATGACTCAGGGTGAGAATGGAGCGCTAAACGGATTAACACGTACCACACAAAAGTCGTAGGGCACCAATGCGCGCGACGATATGTGGCAATGCGCAAACACTCAAAACGTAAAAACAGAGAGTGCAGTGGTTCTCACCACAGGGGAATGGATGTTAAGTGCAGCGATGTGGATAATCCTTGGACATCTTCTGTCTCCAGAACACTATGCAGGAGGCGGTGTATCCACATAGCCGGCCAGTGTGGCCGAGTGGTTCTAGGCGCTTCAGTTTGGAAACACGCGACCGATACGGTCGCAGGTTCGAATCCTGCCTCGGGCTTGGATGTGTGCGATGTCCTTAGGTTAGTTAGGTTTAAGTAGTTCAAAGTTCTAGGGGACTGATGACCTAAGATGTTAAGTCCCATACTGCTCAGAGCCATTTTTTTTGTATCCACATACACTTACGCACACGTAAAGAGCAATGAGGCCGCGGTCACGAGCTAACCCACTGCTTTGTCGATGAACGCCAAGAACGTGACTGTGTAGCTAACTGTCGTCGCGTGCTAAGCCCGGAGTTTGTGTGATACGTTGTGTCAAGTGTAAAATTCAGTATTCGACGGCACTACGGTACATTTCTTCATTGCTCGTGAGAACCATTTATATAAACACTAAATGTCGTTACAGTGAACCCTACGAGAAAGATTTTGTTTACGCTGAGATAGCACGGTAGGGCTGAGCGTGCAGGGTCGCCAGCTCAAGATTAGTGACAAATACCTGTCCCCAAATATTTTGAATCATAAATATGCAAATTCGGTGCATGTTACAAAATAAATGTATTAATCAGACTTTATGCTAGGGCAGGTTCGCAATTCAAATCATTGCGTAACATTAAAGCTGCTCGTCTAAATGTTTCTTGTTCTCCCCAGATGTACCGTAAGAAGAATGTTGCTCTTGCAAGTCTGCCAGCTAACCGCCACGTGCTCAGCGTGACAACAGTGTCGGGCTAGCCCTGGACGAGACGGTAACGATGTTCGTCGACCAGCCTCGTCTAACAGCAACGGAACACCACACACTCCGCGTCACAACATTCCACACGGGCGAACACCGACCTAAACTCCCCGTCGTGGATTACTCATTCTCTTAACAACAAATGACAATCAAAATGTTTTAAAGGAAGTTCGTGAGCTACTCAAAGATATAATTTGATTCTCGCTAAATAATTCACCCACGAACATAGACGATGCTTTTTTGTCTCCTCTGCGGAAAGTGTACTGCCTTCGCGAAACTTTTTGGTCGTCGTTAAAAGACAATATTACATATTGGAATTTGTTATAAGCGTTTATCGTGTGTTTCAGAAAGCAAACAGATATTAAATGAAAATCTTTTCGCCTCGTTGTGGCTCTTTCACTGGCTCATTTTCTCACGTCATCTTAGACCAAATGGGGAGGAGAGAACATTAAAATGTCATTCTGATTGAGGCGTGTAATCTAATTCATATTTAGATTTCCATCCTGCAAATAAAACAGTTCATGTATAAGTTTGTTGGGCACTAAAACGGTCATAAACGTTCCTGTAAAAACGTAACCATTCACACAAAAACTTTAATCAGATCAGTTATAGCAGACTTTATTTACTTTGCAATCTGATAAACGTTTGACAAAGACTTAATATAAGTATGGTGTGTTAAAATAAACACTACTCTTCCCCGCTTTGCTGTTGAATGCTTATAGTGCATGCTGTTACCACATAAACTCCAAGTATTCAAGGGAGCGATAAAACGTTACCACTGGAATAAACTGAGATTTGTATCGTCCCTATCTTCAGTTGTGGATTTTGGTTAATGTTTTCTTTCCTTGATGCAGCGAACAGAAATGTGTTTAATTTTTATCGACTCTTGTTGGTGTGTAAGCCATGTTCTAGCTTTGTAAATGTTCGTCGAACAAAAAGATGAAGATCCACTCTTCTACTGTCTAAGTTTCATCTTCTTTGTTGCTCAAGTTCTGTGAGCTATATGTAAGTTAAACTCAGTATCCTAATTGGTCGGATAATTGCAGTTATCATCATCTATACCGCCGTGTTCTATGTCAATTCTCTCGCCTAACAGAGTCCTCCATATGAACATAACATTTTTTTATTTTCATTTTTTTTAGAACTTCATTTCAGGCTAAAAACTGGAGAGGTCGGTGAGGCATTGTTGGACGACAAGCGACCGAACGCCAATCGCCTTCTCTCGTGGCATATTTCTTTTAATGAAATCAAAGTCTATGAGATATTTCGTACCGATCAGTTTACAATAGCTTACTTGAAATTCTTGTGAGGGTTGTAGCGAGTTGATTAGTCAGTCGCCGTCTAACAAGCGCGTTAACCAATTTGCCCAATGGTCTGGTACGAAAGCAGAGGAAGAGGTCGCCTTTGAGGTAACAAAGTACTAAATGAATGTAAACTACCTCTTTCGCACTGAACTGTAAGGTGTATTAAATTACATTTTTAGCCCCCATCTTCAATGAAGCTCGCTTCTCCATAAAAGACATAGAATCTTACAAATACACTCCTGGAAATGGAAAAAAGAACACAATGACACCGGTGTGTCAGACCTACCATACTTGCTCCGGACACTGCGAGAGGGCTGTACAAGCAATGATCACACGCACGGCACAGCGGACACACCAGGAACCGCGGTGTTGGCCCCGTCGAATGGTGCTAGCTGCGCAGCATTTGTGCACCGCCGCCGTCAGTGTCAGCCAGTTTGCCGTGGGGGGCTCCATCGCAGTCTTTAACACTGGTAGCATGCCGCGACAGCGTGGACGTGAACCGTATGTGCAGTTGACGGACTTTGAGCGAGGGCGTATAGTGGGCATGCGGGAGGCCGGGTGGACGTACCGCCGAATTGCTCAACACGTGGGGCGTGAGGTCTCCACAGTACATCGATGTTGTCGCCAGTGGTCGGCGGAAGGTGCACGTGCCCGTCGACCTGGGACCGGACCGCAGCGACGCACGGATGCACGCCAAGACCGTAGGATCCTACGCAGTGCCGTAGGGGACCGCACCGCCACTTCCCAGCAAATTAGGGACACTGTTGCTCCTGGGGTATCGGCGAGGACCATTCGCAACCGTCTCCATGAAGCTGGGCTACGGTCCCGCACACCGTTAGGCCGTCTTCCGCTCACGCCCCAACATCGTGCAGCCCGCCTCCAGTGGTGTCGCGACAGGCGTGAATGGAGGGACGAATGGAGACGTGTCGTCTTCAGCGATGAGAGTCGCTTCTGCCTTGGTGCCAATGATGGTCGTATGCGTGTTTGGCGCCGTGCAGGTGAGCGCCACAATCAGGACTGCATACGACCGAGGCACACAGGGCCAACACCCGGCATCATGGTGTGGGGAGCGATCTCCTACACTGGCCGTACACCACTGGTGATCGTCGAGGGGACACTGAATAGTGCACGGTACATCCAAACCGTCATCGAACCCGTCGTTCTACCATTCCTAGACCGGCAAGGGAACTTGCTGTTCCAACAGGACAATGCACGTCCGCATGTATCCCATGCCACCCAACGTGCTCTAGAAGGTGTAAGTCAACTACCCTGGCCAGCAAGATCTCCGGATCTGTCCCCCATTGAGCATGTTTGGGACTGGATGAAGCGTCGTCTCACGCGGTCTGCACGTCCAGCACGAACGCTGGTCCAACTGAGGCGCGAGGTGGAAATGGCATGGCAAGCCGTTCCACAGGACTACATCCAGCATCTCTACGATCGTCTCCATGGGAGAATAGCAGCCTGCATTGCTGCGAAAGGTGGATATACACTGTACTAGTGCCGATATTGTGCATGCTCTGTTGCCTGTGTCTATGTGCCTGTGGTTCTGTCAGTGTGATCATGTGATGTATCTGACCCCAGGAATGTGTCAATAAAGTTTCCCCTTCCTGGGACAATGAATTCACGGTGTTCTTATTTCAATTTCCAGGAGTGTAGGTAGCGCTTCAATCGGACGTAAACTCGGTCAGAAGTTGGAAACAGTGTGAAACAAGACTCATCCAGCCAAATGACTTTCTTTCATCGCCCCGCGATCCAGGTTTCAATGGCTCCAGCACCACGCTTTTCTTTTGCGGGCATTTCCACCACTGATGAGTTGTTCTGAAGTTCCGGCTCGTCAGCACAATTTCCTGCTTATGCAGCTCCCTTCGTGTTGTTTTCGTACTGACAGAGTTCGCACGTGGGCCGTTCAGTTCTGCAGTGTCTTTTGCAACTGGCATCCTCTTATTTTTCCTGACAATGCTCTTCAATGACCGTCTGTCAAAATCGCTCAGCGCACATCTCCTTCCGCGTTGTGATTTAGCGAATGGTATTTTTCCGCTTTCTCTATAAACACTTCTGCTATCTTGGTTACAGAAGTGCCCACCATACGAGCACCAACAATTTGCCCGTTGGAATTGACTAACTCCGACATGATGAAATCACAACTACACAAAATTCTGTTCGGACCGAGATTGACGCTTGCACCGTATTGATGGACGAATACGACAGCGGCACCTGCAGTCTAATCTATCTTGGTTACAGAAGTGCCCACCATACGAGCACCAACAATTTGCCCGTTGGAATTGACTAACTCCGACATGATGAAATCACAACTACACAAAATTCTGTTCGGACCGAGATTGACGCTTGCACCGTATTGATGGACGAATACGACAGCGGCACCTGCAGTCTAATCTAGCATCTGCACTTATGTTCAAGCATGCATGTCTCGTGGTGCTGCATATTTTTGGCCAATTCTGCATGCAGAATGAGTAGACATATCGACTGCCGGTTTTCGCTACCATGCAGAATGAGTGGACATATTGACGTCCGGTTTTCGCTACGTTATAGCGAAAAATGAGGTCAATTTTCCGACGTATGCAAGCAATTTTTAACTTTCACAGCTGCCGAGCTATGACGCCGACATTTTTTTAAAAATGGAGTCGTATACTTTTTTCTGTTCTATTGGGAACAGCCTTCGAAGAGGATTTCAACGACATGCAACGTAACAGAGTCGCAAACCATCGTGCCGCCGCCACCTCAGGAGGCCACACAAAAGTCTGTTCTGCTGCACAAGATGTATGCAAACATGTGACTCTGGCACGGTTCACATTGTTACCTGTGCTCTGGAAGTCTGTCAGTCTGGGCTCTGTTGCTGTAGTCATCAGACATCTCGCTCCTGAAGACATTCAGACGTTTACAGTGCATATTAAAGTAATTTCTTGTGTTGGGGGAAACAGTGCGTTATGTTGCATCAGAAGCAGATTTACAACGCAGAATTTTAGGTTATAGTGTCGAAGCAACTTTCATCTGAAGCAGTCTTTTCGGAATAGATCGAGTGATTAGATTCGATTAGATTAATACTAGTTCCATGGATCATAAATACGATATTTCGTAATGATGCGGAACGAGTCAAATTTTCCAACACATGACATAATTAAGGTAATTTAACAACATACTTCAGTTAATATAACAACTTTTTTGTTTTTTTTTAAATTTTTTTATAATTTTTTGTTTTTTTTTCTTTTTTTCTTAATTTATATCTAAAAATTCCTCTATGGAGTAGAAGGAATTGTCATTCCGAAATTCTTTTAATTTCTTCTTAAATACTTGTTGGTTATCTTTCAGACTTTTGATACTATTTGGTAAGTGACCAAAGACTTTAGTGGCAGTACAATTCACCCCTTTCTCTGCCAAAGTTAGATTTAATCTTGAATAGTGAAGATCATCCTTTCTCCTAGTATTGTAGGTATGTACAGTGCTATTACTTTTGAATTGGGTTTGGTTGTTAATATAGCCGGCCGCGGTGGCCGTGCGGTTCTAGGCGCTTCAGTCCGGAGCCCCGCGACTGCTACGGTCGCAGGTTCGAATCCTGCCTCGGGCATGGATGTGTGTGATGTCCTTAGGTTAGTTAGGTTTCAGTAGTTCTAAGTTCTAGGGGACTGATGACCTCAGATGTTAAGTCCCATAGTGCTTAGAGCCATTTGAAACATTTTTTTGGTTGTTAATAACAAATTTCATAAGAGAGTATATATACGGAGAAGCTACTGTGAATATCACTAGATCCTTAAATAAATGTCTAAAGGATGATCTTGGGTGGACTCCAGCTATTATTCTTATTACACGCTTTTGTGCAATAAATACTTTATTCATCAGTGATGAATTACTCCAAAATATGATGCCATATGCAAGCAAAGAGTGAAAATAGACGTAGTAATTTGATTTACTAAGATGTTTATAACCAAAATTTTCAATGACCCTTATTGCATAAGTAGCTGAACTCAAACGTTTCAGCAGATCATCAATGTGTTTCTTCCAATTTAATCTCCCATCAATGGACACACCTAAAAATTTTGAATATTCTACCTTAGCTATATGCTTCTGATTAAGGTCTATATTTATTAATGACGTCATACCATTTACTGTACGGCAAAGAGAACTAACTTTGCCTCTCCATGAATATAGAATGGCAAGTCATTAATATATATTAAGAACAACAAAGGACCCAAGATCGACCCTTGTGGAACCTCATTCTTGATAGTTCCCCAGTTTGAGGAATGTGCTGATCTTTGCATATTATGAAAACTGCTTATTTCAACTTTCTGCACTCTTCCAGTTAGGTATGAATTAAACCATTTGTGCACTGTCCCACTCATGCCACAATACTTGAGCTCGGCTAGCAGAATTTCATGATTTACACAATCAAAAGACTTTGACAGATCACAAAAAATCCCAATGGATGGTGTTCGGTTATTCAGATCATTCAAAATTTGATTGGTGAAAGCGTATATGGCATTTTCTGTTGAAAAACCTTCATTTTTACAGATATGTGAAGCTACTCTTGAATACATTACTTTCTCAAAAATTTTGGATAAAGCTGTTAGAAGGGAGACTGGACAGTAATTGTTGACATCAGATCTATCCCCTTTTTTATGCAAAGGTATAACAATAGCATATTTCAGTCTATCAGGGAAAATGCCCTGTTCCAGAGAGCTATTACACAGGTGGCTGAGAATCTTACTTACCTGTTGAGAACAAGCTTTTAGTATTTTGCTGCAAATGCCATCAATTCCATGTGAGTTTTTGCTTTTAAGAAAGTTTATTATTTTCCTAATTTCAGAGGGAGAAGTGGGTGAGATTTCAATTGTATCAAATTGCATAGGTATGGCCTCTTCCATTAACAGCCTAGCATCTTCTAATGAACACCTGGATCCTACTATATCTACAACATTTAGAAAATGATTATTAAAAATATTTTCAACTTCTGACTTTTTGTTTGTGAAGTTTTCATTCAATTTGATGGTAATACTGTCTTCCTGTGCTCTTGGTTGACCTGTTTCTCTTTTAATAATATTCCAAATTGTTTTAATTTTATTATCAGAGTTGTTGATTTCAGACATGATACACATACTTCTGGATTTTTTAATAACTTTTCTTAATATAGCACAGTAGTTTTTATAATGTTTGATTGTTTCTGGGTCACTACTCTTTCTTGCTGTCAGATACATTTCCCTTTTCCGGTTACAAGATATTTTTATACCCTTAGTAAGCCATGGTTTGTTACATGGTTTCTTACGAGTATATTTAACTATTTTCTTGGGGAAATAGTTTTCAAATGCATTTACAAAAGTGTCATGAAATAAATTATATTTTAAACTGGCATCAGGTTCACGGTACATCTCATCCCAGTCTAACTGCTGTAGGCTTTCCCTGAAATTTGCAATTGTTAAATCGTTGATTGAACGTACTACTCTGGAGGACTGTTTAGTACTGCTGAATGGAGCTATGTCATATATTGTAACTAGCTGTGCACCATGATCAGGAAGACCATTCTCAACAGGCTGAGCATTTATCTGGTTAAACTTATCTTGGTCTATAAAGAAGTTATCTATCAGTGAGCTGCTATCATTTACCACCCGAGTAGGAAAATCAATAACGGGTGTCAAATTGAAAGAACCGAGTAATACTTCAGGGTCATTTTTCCTATTACCCTCTTTCAGAGAGTCTACATTCAAGTCCCCACAAATAATAATTTGCTTCCCCCTGGCTGACAGATAGCACAACAAGGAGTCCAAATGTTTCAGAAATAGATGATAATTTCCCAATGGGGACCTATATACAGTTACAATTATAAATGAGCCTTTATTTAATTTAAGCTCACAGGCACATGCTTCTATATGTTTCACTACACAAAACTTTTTTGTTTCTATACTTTTTGCACAATGATAACTTTTGACATATATGGCAACTCCTCCTTTCTCCATATTTTCTCTAATTGCATGTGCAGAGAGCTTATATCCACTTACATTTACCTTATCCATATCAGTAACAATGTGATGCTCAGACAGGCATAGTATATCTATTTCATCCTCAGCTTCTAAATCTTCTAAACAAACCAGAAGCTCATCTATTTTATTCTTTAAACGCCCAATATTTTGACGAAATATACTTACATTATTTTTAATTATACTTTTATGAGAACCTTTCCTTATTCTAACATTTGCAGTACTCTCCTGTCTGAGTTTCACATTGTGCTTAGGCCTAGTTCCTATACCAGTGGTCACATGGTGTTCAGAGTGGCAGATTATGTCAACTGGGTTGGGTGACTTTAATTCATCAATGCAATTACCTAGGACTGAGATACAATTTGGTGGAGATAATATTTCTGGTGATTGGTGAAAATTTATAATTGACAGCTGTGATTTGTGATCCAATGTGCTAGAATTGTGCTGTTTAATTTCTTTCCTAAACTGAAGATTTGTTTCAATCCTGACCTCTCGTAGAACTTGACATCTTTCTTTCTTACCTATCCTAAAAAAGGTGCTGCTCCAACACCTGTAACCACTGGTATTTTACCATTCATGGCAGTGCCTCCCCCCCTTCAATTTCCTGCTATTACCCCAGCCACTTTACCCTTCCCTTTCCTGTTGAGATGTAGTCCGTGCCTGGTATAGTCCCACCTACTGAGAGAATCAACAGAAACCACACCAATATGAGCCCCCGCACCCGACCCAAGCAGCCGTTCCAACTCCAAATTAACTCTCCCAACGGAAGAGTTCAAATGAGGCCGGTCATGGCGTCTCAGGACAGATACAAACTCAACATTGGTGTATCTCGATGCCGACGCAATCTTTACCAGGTCACACTCTATACTGTACCCAGGATCTCTGTCGATACTGTTCCCTGGCCCTCCCACAATAACCACGGTGTCTTACCTGGTAAATCCTTTACAGAGTGAACCTAAATCCTCTGTCACCTGATCCAGACTAGCACTTGGTTTGAAACAGAGTCTAAGACAAAACAGAAAATTGCATCACCAAGGAATTATCCGAATGTGACGCAAATCGGTAAATGTGATGTACATGTTACGGCAAGAAAGGAAGAATGAATTGATTGCTGGTGTTAATAACGATTATCCTCCTTTACCTCCTCTGCATTACTGCAGGTGACGTGTCACTGAGCACATTTGTTCTGTGCATGCAGTACACGTGAGGCATCTAGTTGTTTCCACTGCACTGCGTTATAGTTCACTAACCTGCTGTCTTCAAGTTGATGTCCCCAGCGCAGAAAACAGCACGCAGGTCGTAGGTTCTGTGTCTTGAGCCTGAAACCGACTTTTAGCGAGGTTCTGTTCTGAAATAATGTATCACTTCTTTGGGATGCCACTCGTGTATTTTAATAGCCACACGAGAAGACTACATGATCTTAACACAACACCTTCTGATACAGCAAAGTACATGATCAAACACGATGTTTACGAAAATGTATCTTTACGCTATTTGTGGCACGTGTCTGTGCCTCATGTCTATCGGAGTGAATCTTTTAATACTGAATACTCGCAAACACATCCTGCCACAGACAACATGACTGTACATCTCGACTGTCTAATCCCGAGTGACGAACAGCCTGAAACACTTCGCGCGCCATACCATAAAGGCGTGACCCGAACGCTTCCGAAGTGTTTCGTCTGCAATTTCGTCAGTCTTTCGTTTTTGATGTAAATTTTTTTTAATAATTCTAAAATGAGTGATTGATAGTCAGCTATGGAGAGATATTTATATTAAAAAGTTATGTCATTCCAATGAGTAGTTTCACTAATAATAATAACTATTCTTTAACGTTTTGGCGCCCTTGCTCCAAACACAGCAGCCAATCACAGAGCAGTAGCACTATGCAGGCGGTCTTTCTCACGGGAATGGTACCGAATCTAACATCTGTCACAGGTACCTCACACCACATTTCGACATCTATGTACTTCTTGCATCTCCACGGCTTTGGGAACAGCTTCTTGGAGCCTAATATGATGGCTGACTAAGCCATAAATATTACAATGTACGTACGAATAAATGATAACAATTTCTGAAAAAAAATGGACGATTGAGTCACAAGAACGAGCCTCACTAACAGAGGAAGTAAATAATGCGTTGGTCCACTTCTGAGCCTTATGCAAGCAGTTATTAGCCTTGGCATTGATTGATAGAGGTGTTGGATGTTCTACTCAGCAGTATCGTGCCGAATTTTGTCCAACTAGCGCGTTAAATCGTCAAAATCTCGAGCTGCTTAGACGGCTCTGCCCAAAATGATCCAAACGTCCTCATTTGGGGAGAGATCCGGCAATCTTGCTGGCCAAGAAAGTGTTTGGCGAACACGATGAAAAGCAGTAGAAACTCTCGCCGTGTGCGGGCGGGTATTATCTTGCTAAAACGTGAACCAAGAAGGGCAACATAACGGAGTGTAGAATATCTCCGACGTACTGTTAGGCTGTAAGGCTGTCGCGGATGACTACCAAAGGGGTCCTGTTGCACTGCTGTGAAATGAAGTGGCATCCCAGACCGTCAGTCCTGGCTGTCGAGCTGTGTGGCCGGTGACAGCCAGGTTTCCATCCCACTGTTGCCCAGGGCACCTCCAGACATTCTTCTCGGTCATCTGGGCTCAGTTGGAAGGGGGACTCATTACTGAAGATAGTTCTACTCTCGTGAATGAGATCACACGCCGAAGACGTATCTGTAGACGCCCCAGACAGTGATGGGATACATACCTGACTGTCGCCCGCCATAGGGCCCAACAGTCAGGAGAAATGGCGTAGAATGCTATTTCACTTCATAGCAGCACACCTTTGGTTGTCATCCGCGCCAATCTAATAGCACAGCGAGGCGTCGACGATATTCTACGGCCAGTTTTGTTGCCCTTCGTGACAAGCCATTTTGGGCTTACATTTAAGCAAGATAACGCCCGCCCGCAGACCTTGACCAGCAAGCTCGCCGGGTATCTCCCCAACTGAGAACGTTTGGATCATTACGGGCGAGGCTCTCCGACCAGCTCGGGTTTTTTGACGATCTAACGCGCCAGTTGGACAGAGTTTTGCCACGATATCCTTGAGGTGCATATCCAGCAACGTTATCAGTATTGCGAAACCGAGTAACCACTTCCGTAAGGACCAGAGGTGGACCAACTCCTTATTGACTTGCTCAGTTTTTGAAGCTATTTCTCTTGAATATGCCATTCGAATTTTCTCAGATTATGATAATTTCTTTGTACGTGTACACCACAGCTACCAATTCCCGTCCTATTGGGACATTTGCTTCGTGGAGAGTCGTTTATTTTGTCTTAAGAGTGTAGCTGTGGAATTAATCAAGAGGGCAGCAAGTTGAATAGAATTATATGAGTCCACCCGCCAGATGATCGAGATGGTATTTCGGTGTAACGAAGTCGTGCGCTGTCTCGTGTACGGGTCAAGCTTCCGATATCTGTCGACTCGGGCCTCTGGGGCGGAGAGGCGAGCAAAAAACGAGCGAGCTGCATAATTGTTGTGCTGACCTTTCTGCGCACGGCGACCCCTGGCGGCGGCCGTCCCCCGGGGCCCGCGGCGGCTGCCAAGTGGCCAACCTTTGCCGGCACGGGTCGCCTGGTAGGCCCTGCTCTCCTCTCGCGATTACAAAGCCAGGGAGGCGTCCTCGCGCTGCGCACAAAGCGCCGACCCGCTCTGCTCCCCTTTCTCCGAGTTGTTTTTTGTGCGGAGCTAAGCGCGAGTGTCGTACAGTGCTCCGAAGCTGAGAGGTTGCGCCGAGAAGGCGGCGTCTCAAAGCTCTCGAGAACAACAGTCCGCACACAACATACAAGTAGACGCCGCTACTGATGTGAGAAATCTTCTCATTTCGATGCGTTAAACAACTTTCATCTCGATACAGTTACTGTTTTAATCGATACTTTTCAATTCGATTAAATAGATGGAGAATACTCGGGGCCTCCTAATTTCGAATGCCGGACATTTGCCACGCCGGACATTTGCCTCACTTGCCCCTTCGCCAGGTAGCTTGAGTAGCGATTCCTCAGGTAAGGGACGCCCTTCCTCGTACTTCTTCTGTCCGCTTTCAAACCGCCGTCTCCACATCTTACTCGATACAACCAATACGTAAGGGACCTTCTTCTTCATCTTGGACAAATACAGACCTTCTTTTCAGAAATCAAAATATTTATAACTTTTGGGAAACGAAAGCAATACCGACGATTATGTCAGTATGTAATTAGTTCTGCCAAGTATAAATATACAGGGTGTTACAAAAAGGTACGGCCAAACTTTCAGGAAACATTCCTCACATACAAAGAAAGAAAATATGTTATGTGGACATGTGTCCGGAAACGCTTACTTTCCATGTTAGAGCTCATTTTATTACTTCTCTTCAAATCACATTAATCATGGAATGGAAACACACAGCAACAGAACGTATAACTTTGTTACAGGAAATGTTCAAAATGTCCTCCGTTAGCGAGAATTCATGCATCCACCCTCCGTCGCATGGGATCCCTGATGCGCTGATGCAGCCCTGGAGAATGGCGTATTGTATCACAGCCGTCCACAATACGAGCACACGAAGAGTCTCTACATTTGGTACCGGGGTTCCGTAGACAAGAGCTTTCAAATGCCCCCATAAATGAAAGTCAAGAGGGTTGAGATCAGGAGAGCGTGGAGGCTATGTTATTGGTCCGCCTCTACCAATCAGTCGGTCACCGAATCTGTTGTTAAGAAGCGTATGAACACTTCGACTGAAATTTGCAGGAGCTCCATCGTGCATGAACCACATGTTGTGTCGTACTTGTAAAGGCACATGTTCTAGCAGCACAGGTAGAGTATCACGTATGAAATCATGATAACGTGCTCCATTGAGCGTAGGTGGAAGAACATGGGGCCCCATCAAGACATCACCAACAATGCCTGCCCAAACGTTCACAGAAAATCTGTGTTGATGACGTGATTGCACAATTGCGTGCGGATTCTCGTCAGCCCACACATGTTGATTGTGAAAATTTACAATTTGATCACGTTAGAATGAAGCCTCATCCGTAAAGAGAACATTTGCACTGAAATGTGGATTGACACATTGTTGGATGAACCATTCGCAGAAGTGTACCCGTGGAGGCCAATCAGCTGCTGATAGTTATCGTCAACTGCACGAAGAATTGACTCGTCCATTGCAGGTGTCCTCATCGTTCTAAGTCTTCCCCAGTCGCGAGTCATAGGCTGGAATGTTCTGTGCTCCCGAAGACGCCGAACAATTGCTTCGAACGTCTTCCTGTCGGCACACCTTCGTTCTGGAAATCTGTCTCGATACAAACGTACCGCGCCACGGCTATTGCCCCGTGCTAATCCATACATCAAATGGGCATCTGCCAACTCCGCATTTGTAAACATTGCACTGACTGCAAAACCACGTTCGTGATGAACACTAACCTGTTGATGCTACGTACTGATGTGCTTGATGCTACTACTGTAGAGCGATGAGTCGCATGTCAACACAAGCACCGAAGTCAACATTACCTTCCTTCAATTGGGCCAACTGGCGGTGAATCGAGGAAGTACAGTACATACTGACGAAACTAAAATGAACTCTAACATGAAAATTAAGCGTTTCTGGACACATGTCCATATAACATCTTTTCTTTATTTGTGTGTGAGGAATGTTTCCTGAAAGTTTGGCCGTACCTTTTTGTAACACCTTATAGATCCCTCTGTCTGTACGGTAGCTTTCTTTCACGCTTACTGATTGCAATAGAAACAGTCCATCGCCATGGGAGTGCATTTGTGCCTACTTTAATTACTGCAACTGCTTACCCAAAAGACAATAAGGAAAGAATAAATGGGTATGTGACTGTTTGAAAAGAAGAATGACATACTCCACATTAATTTACTCTCTAAAAACATTAGTTAATAAAGTGTAGCAGGACAGTGTTCACAACATAACTGAAAACACGTTCTCTAAATAGAGATAAGAACATCTATGATTGACATGTCATCTAAAGTCGACGTACAATTTTAAAATGTTAGAAATAAGGAAATGAAGAAATACAGAATGCTACGCTTGTAACGTACGTTGTTGTTCTACATTGTTTAGCTCTGGTATTTACAGGGTCACAGAGAAAGCATCCTAGGTTCTGGAGGGAAAAACCATAATTGTAATTATCTGCACTACAACAGAAACAAGGGGGACAACTTAAGGGAAAATAATGTAATGCCTGTTCAAGCTCACAATCGACACTGAAGCAGATAGTTCCTGTGACCTTGTATGGGCAGAGGTTATATTCGACAACAGGAATAAATTAATAACTGCCTCCTTTTACCGACCCCCTGTCTCAGATGAAACAGTTGCTGAACAGTCCAAAGAAAACTTGAGTCTCATCACAAGTAGGTACCCTTGGCAGTGACTTCAGTCTACCTTCCGTATGTTGACAAAAATACATTTTCATACTCTATTGTAAATAGAAAACAACTTCCGTATTTGTTATAAATGCTTTTTTAAAAATTATTTTTAACAATTAGTTGACGGGGCCATTCATATTGTAAATGGTTACGAAAACACACTTGACCTCTTAGCCACAAATAATCCTGATCATCACGACGGACACAGGGATTAGTGAACCCGCATTCGTACCGAGGCTCACTTCCGTAACAAAGAAATTCACCAAAACTAAACGCGAAATATATCTGTTTATAAAAAGCAACTAAAAATTGGGGTGACGTCTTTCTAAGAGATAGTCTCCAATCCTTCCAAACTATGTAAATGACCACCATATGTGGCTTAAGTTCAAAGAAATACTATCAACAGCACTCGGGATATTCATACCAAATAAATTAATAAGAGACGTAACTGATCCCCATGGGACACAACACAGGACAGCAAGCTGCTGCAGGGGCCCCGCAAAAGGCCCGTATAATTTAGACGAACGCAAAATCTCCAAGATTGGTGAAGTTTTACTGAGGCTCGAAATTTGGTGCGGATTTCAATGCGAGATACATTTAATAGTTTCCACAACGAAACTCGCACTAGAAATGTGGAGGAAAATCCAAAGAGATTCTGGTCCCAAGTTAAAACACAGTAAGCGGAAAAACACAGTAAGTACCTTTACAGCGCGACAGCGACGGTAATGTTACTGTTGACAGTGCCACTAAAGTGGAGTTACTAAATGCATTTTCCGAAGTTCCTTCACTAAAGAAGACGAAGTAAATATTCCAGAATTCGAAATGAGAACAGCTTGAAACATAATTTAGAAGTAGATATCCCTGGTGTTACAAAGCAACTGTAATTACACTGTCAGTGACAAAGGAAATGATCAAATATCTTTTCAAAAAGTTTGTAACGTGTAAGAAAAGTAGGTCTAATACATTTGTTTCTGATGTTCTTTAGTAAAAATTAATTTTCAGTAGTAAGCTCCTTGCTTTTACTGACCTGCTTAAAGATAATCAACAATTTAGTAAGAAATTTTAATTTTTAAAGGACTATATCAAAATGTACTTAAGTAGATTTACATCTACTATAAATGTTTACAACTAAACTTAAATAAAAAATATTTGAGGTGCCAAAATTGTCAACCTTAGGATAAGATCAGTTTTGGGATGTTAATTTTAGGTGCAATTCAAAGGTTCAGTTCCCATATTCTTTTACAAAAGCGTATACTATCAGTTTAACAAACCATGATATTTTAGGTGACAGTTGCGACTCTGAGGCTTCAGAAAATAATTTTAGAACTCACAGTTATTTAATAGTATGGCCACAATATTGGAAGGTAGAAAAAAGTTATCTTAACGTGACAACAATAGGGATACTTTTGTTAGGCTTAAAACACTTTTTAATTTTTACATTAAAGGCTCATTCGCATCACACTTTGCACAGGCTTTGGACCGTCAAAATGATAAATGACCTTTTCCATTCTGGCGTGTGTAAAATCGACCTAAACATGCTAAACTAATGTACACTCTATTTACAATTACAACTTAATATTAGCTCCGATAATGATGCTTCAATGTTTTAATAACTTTATCTCGGTAATCTGCAAGGACTCAGTGGTCTTCATAGTTTTCAATACATTATTTCTAACGTATTTTAGTCCAGTTTCTGAATATGGGCGATGGCTTTCAAGCAAGGCCTAATGTTGCCAGTCACTTCATAATTCTTTACGATTCTCTCTATCCTGTCGTCCAGCTTCAAGTACTTCTCCCTCTTCTTACCTTGAAGATTCATTTCCAATTTCATGTTCATGCAGTTTGTGAGCTCTGCTTCCTTTTTCAAGCACTCCACCAAATAGTTGATTCTAGGGTGAGGGTTTCCAATGATACTATTTATTTTGTTGTGCCACCCTTCAACAGCACTCGTCGTCCGGTGCCTTTTTCCGTAACAGTCCACATTTCTATTGCGATATCCTCATTCTCCCCCCCATTAACCATGGACCTTGCCGTTGGAGGGGAGGCTTGCGTGCCTCAGCGATACAGATGGCCGTACCGTAGGTGCAACCACAACGGAGGGGTATCTGTTGAGAGGCCAGACAAACATGTGGTTCCTGAAGAGGGGCAGCAGCCGTTTCAGTAGTTTCAGGGGCAACAGTCTGGATGATTGACTGATCTGGCCTTGTAACATTAACCAAAACGGCCTTGCTGTGCTGGTACTGCGAACGGCTGAAAGCAAGGGGAAACTACAGCCGTAATTTTTCCCGAGGACATGCAGCTTTACTGTATGATTAAATGATGATGGCGTCCTCTTGGGTAAAATATTCCGGAGGTAAAATAGTCCCCCATTCGGATCTCCGGGCGGGGACTATTCAAGAGGACGTCGTTATCAGGAGAAAGAAAACTGGCGTTCTACGGATCGGAGCGTGGAATGTCAGATCCCTTAATCGGGCAGGTAGGTTAGAAAATTTAAAAAGGGAAATGGATAGGTTAAAGTTAGATATAGTGGGAATTAGTGAAGTTCAGTGGCAGGAAGAACAAGACTTTTGGTCTGGTGATTACAGGGTTATAAATACAAAATCAAATAGAGGTAATGCAGGAGTAGGTTTAATAATGAATAAAAAAAATAGGAGTCCGGGTTAGCTACTACAAACAGCATAGTGAACGCATTATTGTGGCCAAGACAGACACAAAGCCCATGCCTACTACAGTAGTACAACTTTATATGCCAACTAGCTCTGCAGATGATGAAGAAATTGATGAAATGTATGACGAGATAAAAGAAATTATTCAGGTAGTGAAGGGAGACGAAAATTTAATAGTCATGGGTGACTGGAATTCGTCAGCAGGAAAAGGGAGAGAAGGAAACATAGTAGGTGAATATGGATTGGGGGGAAGAAATGAAAGAGGAAGCCGCCTTGTAGAATTTTACACAGAGCATAACTTAATAATAGCTAACACTTGGTTCAAGAATCATAAAAGAAGGTTGTATACCTGGAAGAATCCTGGAGATACTAAAAGGTATCAGATAGATTATATAATGGTAAGACAGAGATTTAGGAACCAGGTTTTAAATTGTAAGACATTTCCAGGGGCAGATATGGATTCTGACCACAATCTCTTGGTTATGAACTGCAGATTGAAACTGAAGAAACTGCAAAAAGGTGGGAATTTAAGGAGATGAGACCTGGATAAACTGAAAGAACGAGAGGTTGTAGAGAGTTTCAGAGAGAGCATAAGGGAACAATTGACAGGAATGGGGGAAAGAAATACAGTAGAAGAAGAATGGGTAGCTCTGAGGGATGAAGTAGTGAAAGCAGCAGACGATCAAGTAGGTGAAAAGACGAGGGCTAATAGAAATCCTTGGGTAACAGAAGAAATATTGAATTTAATTGATGAAAGGAGAAAATATAAAAATGCAGTAAATGAAGCAGGCAAAAAGGAATACGAACGTCTCAAAAATGAGATCGACAGGAAGTGCAAAATGGCTAAGCAGGGATGGCTAGAGGGAAAATGTAAGGATGTAGAGGCTTGTCTCACTAGGGGTAAGATAGATACTGCCTACAGGAAAATTAAAGAGACCTTTGGAGAGAAGAGAACCACTTGTACGAATATCAAGAGCTCAGATGGCAACCCAGTTCTAAGCAAAGAAGGGAAGGCAGAAAGGTGGAAGGAGTATATAGAGGGTTTATACAAGGGCGATGTACTTGAGGACAATATTATGGAAATGGAAGAGGATGTAGATGAAGATGAAATGGGAGATACGATACTGCGTGAAGAGTTTGACAGAGCACTGAAAGACCTGAGTCGAAACAAGGCCCCGGGAGTAGACAATATTCCATTAGAACTACTGACGGCCTTGGAAGAGCCAGTCCTGACAAAACTCGCCCATCTGGTGAGCAAGATGTATGAGACAGGTGAAATACCCTCAGACTTCAAGAAGAATACAATAATTCCAATCCCAAAGAAAGCAGGTGTTGACAGATGTGAAAATTACCGAACTATCAGTTTAATAAGTCACAGCTGCAAAATACTAACACGAATTCTTTACAGACGAATGGAAAAACTGGTAGAAGCGGACCTCGGGGAAGATCAGTTTGGATTCCGTAGAAATGTTGGAACACGTGAGGCAATACTAACCTTACGACTTATCTTAGAAGAAAGATTAAGGAAAGGCAAACCTACGTTTCTAGCATTTGTAGACTTAGAGAAAGCTTTTGACAATGTTGACTGGAATACTCTCTTTCACATTCGAAAGGTGGCAGGGGTAAAATACAGGGAGCGAAAGGCTATTTACAATTTGTACAGAAACCAGATGGCAGTTATAAGAGTCGAGGGGCATGAAAGGGAAGCAGTGGTTGGGAAGGGAGTGAGACAAGGTTGTAGCCTCTCCCCGATGTTATTTAATCTGTATATTGAGCAAGCAGTAAAGGAAACAAAAGAAAAATTCGGAGTAGGTATTAAAATTCATGGAGAAGAGGTAAAAACTTTGAGGTTCGCCGATGACATTGTAATTCTGCCAGAGACAGCAAAGGACTTGGAAGAGCAGTTGAACGGAATGGACAGTGTCTTGAAAGGAGGATATAAGATGAACATAAACAAAAGCAAAACGAGGATAATGGGATGTAGTCAAATTAAATCGGGTGATGCTGAGGGAATTAGATTAGGAAATGAGACACTTAAAGTAGTAAAGGAGTTTTGCTATTTAGGGAGTAAAATAACTGATGATGGTCGTAGTAGAGAGGATATAAAATGTAGACTGGCAATAGCAAGGAAATCGTTTCTGAAGAAGAGAAATTTGTTAACATCGAGTATAGATTTAAGTGTCAGGAAGTCGTTTCTGAAAGTATTTGTATGGAGTGTAGCCATGTATGGAAGTGAAACATGGACGATAACTAGTGTGGACAAGAAGAGAATAGAAGCTTTTGAAATGTGGTGCTACAGAAGAATGCTAAAGATAAGGTGGGTAGATCACGTAACTAATGAGGAGGTATTGAATAGGATTGGGGAGAAGAGAAGTTTGTGGCACAACTTGACTAGAAGAAGGGATCGGTTGGTAGGACATGTTTTGAGACATCAGGGGATCACAAATTTAGCATTGGAGGGCAGCGTGGAGGGTAAAAATCGTAGAGGGAGACCAAGAGATGAATACACTAAGCAGATTCAGAAGGATGCAGGTTGCAGTAGGTACTGGGAGATGAAGAAGCTTGCACAGGATAGAGTAGCATGGAGAGCTGCATCAAACCAGTCTCAGGACTGAAGACCACAACAACAACAACATCCTCATTCTCTAGCCAGTTATCCACAAAGTAATCAAAAAATTGAGAGAACTTTCCGTTATCAGGAGCTTCTGCATAAGAAGGTTGGAGGGTAGTTTTGTGGATCATTTCAGTTACCCTTATTTTAGACGGCTGTGTCCTGTACTTTCTTCCAACTATGGGGCACGGTTTTTTGTTCGAGGATCTACGATAGATTATAGTTAGATGGGGGGGGGGGCTAATTCTGCGTCATATTCAGTACAGAATCGGATTCCTTCGAGCCCTGAAACTTTGTTCAATTTCAACGACTTCAGCTGGTGCTAATCATCACTGACAATAATATTGATTTCGCTCATCTTTCAGTGGCATAAGGATTAAACTGGGGCAAGTCTCCTGAACCTCCCTTTGTAAATAAACATTTAAAAAATAAGCATTTCAGCTTTTGCTTTGGTACCCTCAGTTTCAGATCCTGTCTCATTCGTTAAGGACTGGACACTAATCCTGGTGCCACTAGCAGCCTTTACATGCTACCAGAAGTTTTTGGGGTTTTGTGAAAGATCATTTGACAATATTTTGCTACGGTAGTCATTGAAGGGCTTCGTATTTAGCTCTCTTGACAGGCAAACGCGTTTCATTCAGCATCTCTCTATCTGAAGTCTTATTCTTTCTTTCACACCTGTTATGCAGTAGCCCTGTTCCTTTAGAAGTTTCTTTACAGTTACATATCATAGAAGGTCCTTCCCATTATGAACTGCCCTACTGGGTACATATATAGCCAGCGCATGGGCAACTATTCTTTAAAACGTGAACCAAAGCTCCTGCCCTGTTTCAAGTTCCTCATTGATATATGATACTAGAGATTATTTAACTAGTTTACTGAATATATAGGTAGTTTTCAGAGAAGGCGTTTAATAATGGCGAGGCGACACTCACGCTACGACTTATCTTAGAAGACAGGTTAAGGTAAGGTAAATATACGTCTATACCATTTGTAGACTTAGAGAAAACTTTTGACAATGTTGACTGGAACATTCTTCGAAATTATGAAAGTAGCAAGGGTACATTACAGGGAGTCGAGGGGTGTGAAAATGAAGGAGTGGGTGAGAAGGGAGTGAGACAAGATTATAGCCTATTCCCGGTGTTATTCAGTCAGCAGTAAAATAAACCAAAGAAAAATATGGAGATCAGGGAGAAGAAACAAAAACTTTGAGGTCTGGTGAAGACATTACAGTTCTGTCAAAGATAGCAAAGGATTTGCAAGAGCAATTGGACGAAATGTACAGCGTCTTGTAAGGAGGATATAAGATGAACATTAGAAAAAGCTGAGGATTTTAGATAAGGAAACGAGACACTTAAAGCAGCAGATGAATTTTGCAATTTGGGCGAAAATAACTGATGATGGTCGAAGTGGAGAGAATATAAAACGTGTATTAGAATTGGCAAGAAAAGCGTTTCTGAAGAAGAGAAATTTGTTAACATCGAATAAGTATTAGGAAGTCTGTTCTGAAAGTGTTTGTATGGAATGTAGCTATGTATGGGAGTGAAACATGGACGATAAACAGTTTAGAAAGGGAGTTAATATAAGCTTTTGAAATGTGGTGCTGTAGAAGAATGCTGAAGATTAGGTGGGTAGATGACTTAACTAATCAAAAGGTTATGAATGAGACACGCACAACACTGGTGAAATATTCTGCAATATTAATTATTTGTTTCACGAAACGGTTTTCAGCTGTTACGCCATCATCAGGTTCAAAGATGACCAAACAACCGAAAACCGGTTCGTGAAACAAATTAGAAATATTGTAGAATATTACACCAGTGTTATGTGCGTTTTATTCGTAATATATAAAATATTATGCCAAGAACCGGCTAAACAGTCGATTAGTGTAATCAGGCACTGAAAAGAATTGGGGAGACAAGAAATTTGTGGGATACCTTAACTAAAAGAAGGGATCGGTTGACAGGTCAGATTCTGCGGCATCAAGGGATCACCAATTTAATAGTAGAGGAAGTGCGGGGGGGGGGGAGGGGGGTAAAAATGGTAGAGCGAGACCAAGAGATGGATACAGTAAACAGATATAGAAGGATATAGGTTACAGTACTTATGCGGAGTTAAAATAAAGGTGGTGATATAGAAACTAACATTCAACGTTATGAACACATATGTGGTACAGTAAACAGAACATTCAATAACGAGACAAGAAAGGATACCAGAATCGAAATTTATAAAGTAAATAATGGATGATCAAGCTTAGGTAGAATACGTAACGAAGGCGTAAGAACAGAAGTTACCTTTTTGATATTGGGGGAAGAGTGACCTATTACAGAAGAAAATGGAAGGCGTGAATGAAGATAGGTTGCCAAAACAGATAACCAAGAAGAGGTCCTGGACGACCTAGGGGAAGATGGGAACAGCTCTGAATGTGAAGTCGGAACAGGCATTTCGCCTAGACGATAAAGAGCAAAAGAAGAAGGAGACTTTTCAATTGATACCTGCAGTCACATTAGCACTTTACAGCCAGTATCGAATCACATGATCCCAGTAATGATTTATTACGTTTTTATCATTTACCCAAAATGCTGACTGCGTGACTTAATTTCAGCTCTCTCAAAAATTCAAGGCCCGCCTACCAATAGGCAAACAACTGCGTGCGGGAGACAGTGTGGGTGTAGGAAAACGTTCGCGACGTTTGGCCAACCCGGGCAACGTTTCGTTCACAGTTTGTTTCCACTAGGGCTTTCAACATACGTGTTCGTTTTCGCTTTCTTCTCCGTCTCTTTCCTTTTGTGAGCGTTTACCCCGTCTCATTACGGGCTCCGCTGTATTCAAGCTTAGCAGAATTT
Organism: Schistocerca piceifrons; assembly: GCF_021461385.2. Classification (NCBI taxonomy): domain Eukaryota; kingdom Metazoa; phylum Arthropoda; class Insecta; order Orthoptera; family Acrididae; genus Schistocerca; species Schistocerca piceifrons. Next base: position 54,111,343 of record NC_060144.1, on the reverse strand, counting down.
GTTTAGTTTAACTCTGCAGCCGGATGCCCTTCTCGACGCCACAGTCGACAATAACGTTCGGGGAGGAAGTCGTGTCTGTCACTTTTCTGTGAATTGTGTACACTTGGTTCTGAATGTGATCATATGTAACGTTTCCATGTCGGAGTTTTTGAGGCGGAAAGTGGGGATCAACCAGGCAGTTTCACTACTATGAATCACCTGAATGTCATGAGTGAACAGTCTTTTCAAGTTTTCTCAGCCTTCCAAAGATGTGTACAATATGAATTTGGATGCCTGTGTAGATAAACAACCTGTTTCGTGATAAACTAAGCATTTTTTACAACGAATCCATATCTACCCCTTTGCGTTTTCAACTGTCAAAAAAGTAACGTAATCTTCATAAAAAGCAAATAAAATCGGTGTTTAATAACAGTTCCAAATTGAGCCCCAGGGACGAAAATGGGAACTGCGCGGGGAATGAAATTACGAACATACCCAGATTTATTATACTGGCCGCTACAGCAACATAAGACAAACGGTTGACTATAACGATTACACACCAGAAACAAAAACACACGACTTAAAATACAACCCAATATTTGAACACAAATCAGTGCTCTCACTAGCAATACCAGGCTGTTAATTTGATTGCTACACTAACTCACTTCAGCATAAAAAAAAATGAATTCGTTCGTACACGCCGGCTACACTTGCTCCATAACACGAACACTCTCAACAACACAATGGACAGAGGTCACGCATGTACGCGCAGTTTAACATGTGTTACCAACTGTGGAAACGGGAAATTCCTATTGGAACGAAATTAGGAGCGAGGACGATAACTGGGCCCCTCACCTTATAAATATGTGACGACCTGCATGCAAGAGAGTCGTACATTTAAAAAAAATTTAGTTTTGAATTAATCGAATTTCAAAAATTACGGAGTTAAAAAGTTGTAGTAGGAAATCATACCTTAACGAAGCAACCTGCAAGAATAATAGTGATTAGCAGCAAGAGTCTACTCAGATCTTTTTATCAAACATATCTCAAGGTACCGATACTTTCCTTTCCACACTTTTATCAGTGCGATAGTTTTCTCAGGATACTGCTCATTAGTAAAGTACCAAATGTTTTCATTCGATATCGTGTCCGTAGACATACGCTGTCATTAGTCGACCACAACATTATCGCACCAGCGAGTGAGGACGCGTCGGTCGGTTTTTCGTGAGTCGGCGTGTAATCGAGGTCGATAGTCTATGCACTTCTGGCCTGAAAGCATTGACAGCGCGATGTACACTCCTGGAAATGGAAAAAAGAACACATTGACACCGGTGTGTCAGACCCACCATACTTGCTCCGGACACTGCGAGAGGGCTGTACAAGCAATGATCACACGCACGGCACAGCGGACACACCAGGAACCGCGGTGTTGGCCGTCGAATGGCGCTAGCTGCGCAGCATTTGTGCACCGCCGCCGTCAGTGTCAGCCAGTTTGCCGTGGCATACGGAGCTCCATCGCAGTCTTTAACACTGGTAGCATGCCGCGACAGCGTGGACGTGAACCGTATGTGCAGTTGACGGACTTTGAGCGAGGGCGTATAGTGGGCATGCGGGAGGCCGGGTGGACGTACCGCCGAATTGCTCAACACGTGGGGCGTGAGGTCTCCACAGTACATCGATGTTGTCGCCAGTGGTCGGCGGAAGGTGCACATGCCCATCGACCTGGGACCGGACCGCAGCGACGCACGGATGCACGCCAAGACCGTAGGATCCTACGCAGTGCCGTAGGGGACCGCACCGCCACTTCCCAGCAAATTAGGGACACTGTTGCTCCTGGGGTATCGGCGAGGACCACTCGCAAACGTCTCCATGAAGCTGGGCTACGGTCCCGCACACCGTTAGGCCGTCTTCCGCTCACGCCCCAACATCGTGCAGCCCGCCTCCAGTGGTGTCGCGACAGGCGTGAATGGAGGGACGAATGGAGACGTGTCGTCTTCAGCGATGAGAGTCGCTTCTGCCTTGGTGCCAATGATGGTCGTATGCGTGTTTGGCGCCGTGCAGGTGAGCGCCACAATCAGGACTGCATACGACCGAGGCACACAGGGCCAACACCCGGCATCATGGTGTGGGGAGCGATTTCCTACACTGGCCGTACACCACTGGTGATCGTCGAGGGGACACTGAATAGTGCACGGTACATCCAAACCGTCATCGAACCCGTCGTTCTACCATTCCTAGACCGGCAAGGGAACTTGCTGTTCCAACAGGACAATGCACGTCCGCATGTATCCCGTGCCACCCAACGTGCTCTAGAAGGTGTAAGTCAACTACCCTGGCCAGCAAGATCTCCGGATCTGTCCCCCATTGAGCATGTTTGGGACTGGATGAAGCGTCGTCTCACGCGGTCTGCACGTCCAGCACGAACGCTGGTCCAACTGAGGCGCCAGGTGGAAATGGCATGGCAAGCCGTTCCACAGGACTACATCCAGCATCTCTACGATCGTCTCCATGGGAGAATAGCAGCCTGCATTGCTGCGAAAGGTGGATATACAATGTACTAGTGCCGACATTGTGCATGCTCTGTTGCCTGTGTCTATGTGCCTGTGGTTCTGTCAGTGTGATCATGTGATGTATCTGACCCCAGGAATGTGTCAATAAAGTTTCCCCTTCCTGGGACAATGAATTCACGGTGTTCTTATTTCAATTTCCAGGAGTGTATTTTCCTTAGTCAGACTGTACTTGTTTGCTGTGTCGTGGCTGCGTGTTTCCGGTAACGACCGAGAGCAATAAAGTCGTGGTTGAGTACGTTTTGTTGCCGCGGTAAGAGATTTTATTGTGTTGTTAGCTACCCTTTAACTAAGTATTTTCAGTTTTGCCTCCTTCCCAATTACGTGCTTGTTATTACGGCTTATCTTCTTCTGCAACTCTTACGACACCCTAGAGAAGAAATAGTGTTACAGTTCCTGATTATACGCTGGAATACCTATACGGTAACGTATATAAAATATGAAACGGCAATACCACACTGGTTCATTGGTAGGCTATTAGGGAAATTCAGTCAATCTTACAGGAATCGTGGCACAAGAGATGCAATAGGATATTCGCGAATTTTGGGAGAGAAGTTTATTGAAAAGGGAACAGAGCTATAAGGGTGTTACAAAAAAGTACGGCCAAACTTTCAGGAAACATTCCTCACACACAAAGAAAGAAAATATGTTATGTGGACATGTGGCCGGAAACGCTTACTTTCCATGTTAAAGCTCATTTTATTACTTATCTTCAAATCACATTAATCATGGAATGGAAAAGCACAGCAACAGAACGTACCAGCGTGACTTCAAACACTTTGTTACAGGAAATACTCAAAATGTCCTCCGTTAGCGAGGATACATGCATCCTCCCTCCGTCGCATGGAATCCCTGATGCGCTGATGCAGCCCTGGAGAATGGTGTATTGTATCACAGCCGTCTGCAATACGAGCGCGAAGAGTCTCTACATTTGGTACCGGGGTTGCGTAGACAAGAGCTTTCAAATGCCCCCATAAATGAAAGTCAAGAGGGTTGAGCTCAGGAGAGCGTGGAGGCCATGGAATTGGTCCGCCTCTACCAGTCCATCGGTCACCCAATCTGTTGTTGAGAAGCGTACGAACACTTCGACTGAAATGTGCAGGAGCTCCATCGCGCATGAACCACATGTTGTGTCGTACTTGTAAAGGCACATGTTCTAGCAGCACAGATAGAGTATCCCGTATGAAATCATTATAACGTGCTCCACTGAGCGTAGGTGGACGAAACTAAAATGAGCTCTAACATGGAAATTAAGCGTTTCCGGACACATGTCCACATAGCATCTTTTCTTTATTTGTGTGTGAAGAATGTTTCCTGAAAGTTTGGCCGTACCTTTTTGTAACACCCTGTATAAGTATTTTATAGACCTGGTGGCAACTTGAACTGACGACTGAAACAGCAGACCTGAGTTGTGAGCTGTCAGTGTTCTTCAGTGGACGTGCGACCGTAATGTATCAATGCCGTTGTATCACAAATCGCAATGGAGAGACATCTCAAAACTAGCATTCGAGATATTCCTCAGAATGCTTTCGAAAAGAGAAGAGTGCGGTTGCCCCGCACCCCTTGACTCCCAAACAAACACAACGACCCCTGGACGCCTGCCGCGACTTGACTATTAAAGAAAACATTATGTTTTTAGTCCTTCTCATGCAACTACACTTAAAAACTTTTCAAAATACGGGCTACCAGTTTTTAAATAGAAATCCGTCCATTAAATCGAAAGAGTTGTCCAGGAGAAATGATTTTAGGTTAGATTGAAAATTTGCTTTGCTCCCTGCCAGAAATTTTATGTTATCGGACAAATGACCAAAAAAAAATTTTTGCTGCATGTTAAACTTCTTCCTCCGCTACTGACGGGTATAACAATGGGCAATAAAAGTCATTTTTCCCTCTAGTGTTGTAGGTATTGACCTCACCGTTTTTCTGAAATTGTGATGGATTATTTGTGAAGAGTTTCACTAGCGAATATATGTATTGTGAAGGTGCATTTAAAATGCCTAGTTCCTTGAAGAAGTGTCTACATGAAGTCTGTGGGCGAACACCACACGCTATTCTTACTGTTCACTTTTGTGCAGTCACTTCTTTCTTTATAAGTTGTGATTTATTCCTCGAGACATTATTGAGTGGAAGGATGAAAAACATGGCAGGAGGTTAATTTTCTTGTTTCCATGATTAGCATTATACGAAGAGCAAAAGCACGGAACTTAACTGTTTGAGCAGGTCACTAACATGCTTCTTCCAGTTCAAGATTTTATCAATTTGTGCACCCACAAATTTGGAGCACTCTACCATATTTATTGACTCTTGCTCACATGCTACTCCAGTTGTTGGCCTGACTTTATTGCACATATATGTGTAGTGGTTTTTTTTTTCAATATTTAGGGAGAGTCCATTTTCTGAAAACCTCTCAATAATTCTTTGGTAAACAAGATTGAAATTCTTATCTGTTGGTTTCTCTTTAATAGGATTAATATCTTCTGTAAAAAGTACAAATTCTCCTTGTTGAATGTTAAGTGGAAGGTCATTCACATATATGAGGAATAGTAGTGGATCCCAAATTGAACCCTGTGGGACTTCCAAGTCACTAAAATTTCATATCCTTCCAACACTGTTTGAATGCTGTGTTCACTCCAACACTGCAAACTGCCATGGGAGTGGATTTACTCGACCTTCGAGTAACAGTGCTATCACTGGAGCGGTCGAGGTCTAATTGACAGCAATGTTTCGACTGGAAATTAGTCGATGTGCATGAGCACAGTAGCTAGTGTTGGGTGATAGCTGACGTGGTAACTGCCCTGGGATCGGAGGGTTTGTGTAACGCGACCTGGCGGCGCTGTCTGCACGGCTGCAGGGCTGCGGAAGCTTCCGGCAGGAAGGCGCAGGTGCGTCGCGACCTGAGCTGCCGAGAAGTCTCGGGTCGAGGCGAAGCTGACACCGGCCGCGCCGCCGCACCAGGGGCTTCTGGCTGGTCTCTGCGGCAGAGAACCCCCTGCCCTCCCCAGAGGGCTCCCACTGACACCTGCATACGAACTGTCGCACCATCTTACCCTACAGTGAAGCCTATTACCGTCCGTGTTTTTTTTGGTTTTTTTTGTTTTTTTAAGCGATACTTTTATTCCTTTGTCGTTAAGAGTTTTAAAATTTCCTCACATTGATATCATTAAGCTAAGAGCTATGTGTGTGAAATCCTATGGGACTTAACTGCTAAGGACATCAGTCCCTAAGCTTACACACTACTTAACCTAAATTATCCTAAGGACAAATACACACACCCACGCCCGAGGGGGACTCGAACCTTGGTCGGGATCAGCCGCACAGTTCATGACTGCAGCGTCTTGGATCGCTCGGCTAACCCGGCGCGGCTCGAAGAGCTATTTTCGTTGCATAAAAACGATGGAAAAAATTGGTGATACCCTTGTTAAATAAAGAGCCGTATAAATGAGAGTGGGACTCACTCACTGAGAGTTCCGTAAAAACTTAGCTATGTATATAGATACTTCATTCATACCGGCAATCGAAAATTTCGACACTTGACTGTTATTGATACCGATTCTGGCAAGATAAGAAAATATATGACACTGAAAGAAGTCTACAGGGGTACACTTAAATATGGCACCCGACTATTGTAATGATACTAATCTAAACTCAAATTAAACTATTATATTGTAAACGATGTATGTCTCTGATGAGCTCTATAAAGCAGATCGTCGACTTTGCACGACTGCATAGCCAAAGATACTGCGTCTTGTCTGAGATTGTAGTGTTGGAGTAAGAGACCGCTTGGCCCTTAGCAGTGAGTGTGTATCATACCAATATTTTGTGTTCGTTAAAAATGACGAGTGATTTTATAATGGAATGTAAAGTGAAATGATGAAATGTAAATTTAATTGAGGCAACACATGAGTACTGGATTGATATTACAAAGGAGCTTTACGAATACGTATATTAGTTGAAATATAAATGTGGAAGCAGAAGTCTTCTCGCAGTTAAGGTAAAGAAGTTAATTTTTTTATTACTTTCCTTTTGCCAGAGCGTTACTGTAAAAGAGTCGGCTGATAATTGGTAACAGTGAGTTCTAGTTGAGTAGCCCCAGAATGTACGTAAACAGATTTGATGTTCAGGCTAGTTCGATATTTTAAGATTTGTCAGCACAGGTATACGTAATTTGATGAGTTGTCTTTATGCTTTTCAGTGATATTAGATAATACGTGCTGTACAAATCTCACTGTTTGTAACTATGTCGGCAAAGAAAGGTTTTCATCTAGTAAAAGGGATGTCAGTTTTCTAAGCAATGTAATTTCAATTGTCAGATGTTTTCAAAAGCCTAACTTAACTTCGAATACAACTTCACTATTCAAAAAGTCAGTATTAGTAATTCACCCAAATCACTCCCTGTCCAGGTCCTATGTTTTTCTTAAAGACACTGAATTTTTCTTAAATGTTTGCATTTCTCAGACAAAACGATTTCATGTATGTTTGAAAATATTACGGCCAGCATTGCACACCGCTGATCCTGTAGCTAGTATGTTTTATTCTTCTTCATGAGAGAGCAGAATACAACGCGACCGACCGTTGCTGCTTTAGAGATAAGACAATTTTATTTGTTTGTTATGTGCGCATGGACCAAAGTTTTCAATTTTGAACAGGGCCAGATGGCTCAGTACCTAAAGAGCTGAATGTATTTTGCAGTGACTGTGTTTCTTTCTTGGTATTGGGAGTTGCATTGCCCAGTCAGTTCGTATGAAGATTTACTAACAATAACACAGAATAAGCACACCACTTGCAGTTAATAACACGCTACACCATAACTCCAGTTTTGTATGCATTCACAATTCAGGCATTCATTTAAGTATTTCAATAACTTATAATGAACGTTACAACACAATGGCCGTATCTTTTGGTAACGTGGACGTAGAAGCACGAATGTATTTACACCACCAAGGGCCCATTGATTTCAACTTGGTGCGACTACTTGTTCCTGAGTAAATCCAGACTGTCGAGTAACAAATGACAAAAAATATATTTTTTCTATTGATACATTTACAAATTAACAATTTTCAGATTTTTTTCCTTTACTTGCGCAGCAAAACTTTCCTTCTTGCTAAAGTTCATGATTATAAGTCAACGGGAAGTACCCTACAGGTTTGCGAGTGTCAGAGCATGTAATATAAACAAAAAAATGGTTCAAATGGCTCTGAGCATTATGGGACTTAACATCGGAGGTCATCAGTCCCCTAGAACTTAGAACTAGTTAATCCTAACTAACTTAAGGACATCACACGCAGCCATGCCCGAGGCAGGATTGGAACCTGCTACCGTAGCAGTCACGCGTTTCCAGACTGCAGTGCCTAGAACCGCTCGGCCACCACGGCCGGCTAATATAAATAGACATATCTTCTTATTGGGTTAACTTGCAGGGTTAAATATTTTCATTGCCTAGGGTTTTCAGATCTTACTATGTGACAGATTTCAACTAGGTACGTCCACCCATTCCTGATAAAAAGGGTTCTTGACAGACGACAGACGGACGGATAACAAAGTAATTCTATAAGGTTTCTGTTTCTGCTCTATTGAGATACGGAACCCCGAAAAACATCCCAGAATCTGGCTGATGCAATGACAGCTCACAAAACTTCAGTCTGACCTAACTGGACTTTTATTTGGACCAGGACACTTGTAAAGTAAAATCCAAGACATGAACAGCTTTCTTCAATGCAGACTTTTCATTTGAAAAAGAAGTGTAACATATTTGGTTGGTGCAAATTCTAAACTACCAAGTGTCCCGAAAATAATGGTTCACGTGTTTTACGAACAAGACACAGTCAACGACACCTACTAAGATTATAAACAACTTCTAGATAGAGCAGCGCAAGGTGAAACTGGGCACACTGTAGTGGGAACTGGTTAACAATAGAGAATCCATCTGTGTCTTTCAAACTTCGTCGGTGAACGCGAATGTGGTCGTAGTGGCTGTATTGGAGAACGAGAACCTTGATTACATCAGGAGGATCGTTTAAATAATTGCTTATCCTTCTGATTACTCATTCACCTGCAGAAGCATCTCTATATGCACGACTCTACAAGCAAAGCATATTCTGAACTACAATCCGTAAAGGAAATGAGAACAAGGAACTTTAGCAACGAGCCCATGGAAGCCTCAATGTTCCTATTTAGGGAAACTTCATTTTAAATTAGTCTTTTGACCAAAAATGGAGCATAATAAACAAATGAGCATATTTTCCAAACATGGTGCTTGAAGGTACAAGAGCCGCACGGGATTAACCGAGCGGTCTTAGGAGCTGCAGTCATGGACAATGCGGCTGGTCCAGGCGGAGGTTCGAGTCCTCCCTCGGGCATGGGTGTGTGTGTTTGTCCTTAGGGTAATTTAGGTTAAGTAGTGTGTAAGGTTAGGGACTGATGACCTTAGAAGTTAAGTCCCATAAGATTTGACACACATTTCAACATTTATTTTTAAACTGTGGGAACCATTCGTAAAACCGAGTACGGCTTAAGCACTCATCACCGTAGGCTTCCGGCATCCTTTGGTGTCTCTCTGTAAAGGTTTTCTTGAGTTTCACGCAAACTTTAATGCAGACCCTTTGCTTCTATAACTCTGCCACCTCGGAATTCACAAACTACCTGACACAGCGTTCTACTCAATACAGCACTGGACAACTGACATACAACAATGAAACTTTCGGCAGTTAAACATTAAACACCTCCAACACATCATTGGCGTGTAGTTACGAATGTTCGGGAATTGTTCAGACACAGCATTGGTAGCGCCCTGCTTGACACAGTCACATCGTTTAAATATCTGGGCGTAATGCTGCAAAACGATATGAAATGGACGAGCATGTGAGGATTGTATTAGGACTCCAGTTTTTGAGAGAATTCTAAGAACGTGTGGTTCATCTGCAACGGAGACCGCATATAGGACGCTAGTGCAACCTATCCTTGAGTATTGCTCAGGTGTTTGATATCTGTACCACGTCGGATTAAAGGAAGACTTCGAAGCAGTTCAGAGGCAGGATGCTAGATTTGTTGCTGATAGTTTTGGATAATAACATGTGATACTTCAAGAACACAAATGGAAATCCCAAGAGGGAAGGCAACAGTCTTTTCAAGAAATACTGTTGAGAAAATTTAGAATACCGGCATTTGAAGCTGACTGCAAAACGATTCTACTGACTCCAGAATACACTGCGCGTAAGGACGACGAAGATAAATACGAGCGTTCGCGCTTCCCACGCCCGGGTTCCCGGGTTCGATTCCCGGGGGGGTCAGGGATTTTCTCTGCCTCGTGATGACTGGGTGTTGTGTGATGTCCTTAGGTTAGTTAGGTTTAAGTAGTTCTAAGTTCTAGGGGACTGATAACCATAGCTGTTAAGTCCCATAGTGCTCAGAGCCGTTTGAACCATAAATACGAGAAATTAGGGCTCATACGGAGGCATATAGATAGTCGATTTTCTCTCGCTCTGCTTGCGAGTGATACAGGAAGGGAAGTGACTGTAGTCCGTTTAAAATTACTTGACAGTTGACGTCTGTCACTTGTCGCTACAGTGTTGCCACGTCAGCTGCCGGATAGTGCTCTGCTTTAGGCGACACACAAACACAACGCGGGTCAGCTCACAAATGTTGTTAATGTGAAACACGGAGTAATGTTGGAAGCGGCTGCAGCGAGGTATGACGTAAATGGGAAACGCTCTGTCTGCTGAAGATTTAAAGTGACAATGTCTGTACTGTGGCAGATGATGCGTTTTGTAACCCTGGGTTTAAACTCATGTCTTAACGTAACCACAGCTCCGCAATGTGCAATGTATCTGAGAAAACCGCGATCAACAATCTGTTTCAGAACTGAAATCGTAATCGCTTTGTTCACGGCGTTCAACGCAAACCTCTATAGGCAAACTCAAGGCAGAAAAATTTCATAATATGTTTTTTCCTGCAGTCAGTTTCAACAGCAGAATTTCAGTTTTAGCGGTAAAAGCGAACTGTACTTTCTCGCTGTCTTTGGTTACCTGAAATTATCCTCATACTGGCTACATGGGAGGCTGCGTTACCAACCGCTGAGCAAGCTTGGTTGGCACTTGGTTGTGGATTACAGGCGCCGAAGCAGATTACAAACGAAAAAAGAATGATAGGAAGAAAATAAGTGCAAATAAAAAAGTCTATATGATGATTGTTGTGTACATAGGTCCGCGTAGTCAGCGCGTACACACCTTTCCCACCAGAGCGCGAACCGCTAAGCACAACAGCGCAGGCGCAGCGCTCGTCCGTCTCCGCACTACGAGATGGCGCTGTCTTAGAGACGGACCAAATTCTGCTTCCGCCAATCCGCGTATTAATATGTCACGCAGCCAACAAGATTGCTGCTAACGTAGAACCTTTTCTCCTCACGGATCACATTCGCGCAGTGATACCTGAACGCTTGAGGTATTATAACGAATGTACAGACCTCCGATTAGTCAGGCTGCATTAGTCTGCACCAGTCTATAGTCAAGTTTCAGTCTGCACCTAATACGATTGTCATATTCCTGTACATAGCCATGAAGATAAATGTATAGACACTTAGTCAAGTATCAGAGATATGTGAGAATAAGATTAACGTACCAAGACCAAAGGAACTTCAGATTGTCAATTGTAAACAGCATACAGAACCAAGTTATTTTATGCTTGTTATTATTTTAATAAATGTGTGTGAAAATTAATCAAGTTCTGTTTAAAGTTGGTCGCCGTCAATCTGCTACTCTAAGCGTGCAAGTGGCATTTCTATCGTCTGACCTAACGGCAGAAGATAAACACGCCACGATAAGACCACGAGACATATTGCTGACACTCGCCTACTTCGCTAGAGCGACAAGTCAAATAATCTGATGGTGTGTATACCGAAGGTCTTACAGTACGCACACCACAATGATGAACATTTTGCAGCAAAGTATTAGAAATAAAAAATTGCACTTAAACCAATTAATTGAACAAAAATGATAAAGTCTTTTGATTAGACTTAGAAAAATAAAAAGGTTTTGGTCCTTCTGACGACACTTGAACTTACGACCTTCCATAGGTCAGGTTAGCACGCTAGCCATTTCCCCATTGCATTGCATAATAGTGTTTTATTTGTGGCTCTGGTATTCCAGTCACAACGATTAATTACAGCCTTCAAAGTTGTTTCACCTAATGTCGTGCGAAGTTTATTAATGTAAGCCGACCTCTGTGATTATAATAACTGTATAAACGATGCCAAATCGCATCTTGTGCGTAAGGACTTGTGTGTCTGTGTGTGTGTTTTGTTTTCTGTGTAGTTATCATGTGTGATGAAATACGAAATAAAGGGGCCAGGAATCCAAACACATTAAGGAAGAAAGCCAGACAAGGAACTGGAAGCGAACTAATTGTTGTGGCATTTTCGCAATGGCGAACAGTTCGGGCGTGACGTTGAGCGCTCTGATTGGAGGAAAGTAGCTACAACGCGTGAAGTGTCATTTAATCAGACTATAATAGTGGTACGGGGTATCCTTCGCCACGCGCTGTAACGCGGATTACGGAGTATCTGTGTAGATGTAGATCATACCACTGGGACGCGTATTCTAGAAAAAAGATTAGTGATAGCATTTGTCTGATTAACGAGATACCTGGCATTATGTCCGTAAAACAGCAGACTGTGCATATATCTTAAACTTGAATAACAATTCCACTACCGGCCATTAAAATTGGTACACCAAGAAGAAATGCAGATGATAAACGGGTATTCATTGGAAAAAATATATTATACTATAACTGACGTGATTACATTTTCACGCAATTTAGGTGCATAGATCCTCAGAAATCAGTACCCAGAACAACCACCTCTGGCCGTAATAACGGCCTTGATGCGCCTGGGCATTGAGTCAAACAGAGCTTGGATGGCGTGCACAGGTACAGCTGCCCATGCAGCTTCAACACGAGACCACAGTTCATCGAGAGTAGTGACTAGCTTATTGTGACGAGCCAGTTGCTCGGCCACCATTGACCAGACGTTTTCAGTTGGTGAGAGATCTGGAGAATGTGCTGCCCAGGGCAGCAGTCGAACATTTTCTGTATCCAGAAAGGCCCGTACAGGACCTGTAACATGCGGTCGTGCATTATCCTGCTGAAATGTAGGGTTTCGCAGAGATCGAATGAAAGGTAGAGCCAAAGCTGCTCAAAGTGCATTCAATGCGAACAAGACGTGACTGAGACGTGTAACTAATGGCACCCGCTACCATCACGCCGGGTGATACGCCAGTATGGCGATGACGAATACACGCTTCCAATGTGCGTTCATCGCGATGTCGCCAAACTCGGATGCGACCATCATGATCCTGTAAACAGAACCTGGATTCATCCGAAAAAATGACATTTTGTCATTCGTGCACCCAGGTTCGTCGTTGAGTACACCATCGCAGGTGCTCCTGTCTGTGATGCAGCGTCAAGGGTAACCGCAGCCATGGTCTCCGAGCTGATAGTCCATGCTGCTGCAAACGCCGTCGAACTGTTCGTGCAGATTGTTGTTGTCTTGCAATCGTCCCCATCTGTTGACTCGGGGATCGGGATGTGGCTGCACGATCAGTTACAGCTATGCGGGTAAGATGCCTGTCATCTCGACTGCTAGTGATACGAGGCCGTTGGGATCCAGCACGGCGTTCCGTATTACGCTCCTGAACCCACCGATTCCATATTCTGCTAACAGTCATTGGATCTCGACCAACGCGAGCAGCAATGTCGCGATACGATAAACCGCAATCGCGATAGGCTACAATCCGACCTTTATGAAAGTCGGAAACGTGATGGTACGCATTTCTCCTCCTTACACGAGGCATCACAACAACGTTTCACCAGGCAACGCCGGTCAACTGCTGTTTGTGTATGAGAAATTGGTTGGAAACTTTCCTCATGTCAGCACGTTGTAGGTGTCGCCACCGGCGCCAACCTTGTGTGAATGCTCTGAAAAGCTACTCATTTGCATATCACAGCATCTTCTTTCTGTCGGTTAAATTTCGCGTCTGTAACACGTCATCTTCGTGGTGTAGCAATTTTAATGGCCAGTGGCGTAGTATTTAGTGCGGATTCTTTTGTCCGCCTCTGTACCTGAGTGGTCAGTATGGCTAGCTGCTGTGTGGAAGGCCAGTGTTTAATGCCCGATACTGACAGGGACTTTTCATTTGTGGGAGGACTGGGACAGGATGCACTCAGCCCCTAGATGGGTGAGAAGTGGGGGCTCCAACGCCAATAAAGCCGGCAACGACCGGGAGAGCGATGTGTTGAGAGCACGCCCCTCCACACCACATCGAAATGGCGCCGTCTGGCAGAGGATGACACGGTGGTTGGTCGGTCTGTGCCGACTGTCCCATCAGGGTCAGAATGTGGAGCTTTGTTTGCCTGTTTAGTGAACTCTTTATTTATTGCTGAGTTAGTTTTGTTCATTAACTAGGAATTTACTTTATCTGTAACATTTTAACTTTCGACAAGGATAGAAGCTGAATTAAAATTTCTGTGACAGCCAGGGACACAGGTTCCCTGCTTATTAGACAGATGTGCTAGCCCTTTTACCTCCTTTTTTTTAGAAGACTTTCAACACCAGGCAGTTGGAGGTAAAGAGGGCAGGGGTCGAAGATCCGAGGCCTGGCTGCATTGCCTCCCCCATACCTGTCCCTGTGTTGCTCCATCATTCCCATGTATTTTCATGTTTGTTCCTGTATATGTCTTAAATAGTAGACCCAAACTGAAGCAGTAACTAATGGAAAATAAAAAACAGATTGCCACTTCCAATGGCGTGAGTTCCTTGTAGGACATAACTCACAACAGGCAAAAAGGTGACGGAAAAATCCCTAACAAACTTTCATTCAAAAACATTTAAGTTATTATGCACTGGATGCATATGATGTCTGTAACGTAGCCATATATTTTTCAACAAATAAAACCAAAATAGGAGCCGGCGGGGTTTTGTCAAATTAGAACATTTCTCATTATAGAACCAACATAACAGATGCCAGGAATAATAGAAAAGAAAGAATGAGTATTTTGCTTTTAATCAGTTAAACTGTCCTCTTTGTAGCCCGCATAAAGCAATAGATAAAAAATTTTGAAACCTTTCCTTATACTTGTTATTCTTCTTCAACTTAAAATGTTCTTCTGCAACATAAAACAAGTACTCTTCTAAGTTCGAAGTTTTGTTTGTTAACACGTAAAACACAAACTGTCTCAGATGCCACGAATAACTGTTATTCTTTACGGACGGATATCATTTCCAGACGGGTTGCAAAACTTCAATTACCGGTATATGACTTTCTGTGGTTCTGTAGATAAGTGCTAATTTCTTCCTAGTCCTATTCCAGATTCTGATTTTATTTCCACGTAAGAACATGTGCGCTACAGTTTCTAACAGCTGACATTTACCGCAGTATGGAGATGGTCTCAGTTTGATTTTCCACAACCGTTTCGCTGTGGGTATTGTTTCTGACTCTAGTTGGTAGAATTTTACTGTTGATAGTTTTACAAATGTTTATCCAGTTTTTAGCAGAGTATTTCACCTGAATTCGGTTGTGAAAACGATTTCTGGTAACATAACATAGACGGTTTTAGTGTTGGTTTGTGCTGGTACAAGTATTATATAGCTCCAATCGACATAGTGCTTTCGGACGTAATCTAGGCTGGCATCAGTATGTGCTACATTAACAGCAGCGATCCTGTCCCCAGGATCTAACGAGAGGAATAGATGTTTCGTAATGCCTGTCTTAGTAGCATGTATTAGTTTAAAAACACGAGTTAGAAACAGTGCGTCACATCTAGATTTAACGTCTTTAATTCGAGGTACCCCGCTGTGCCTCTGCAAAGTCGCCGTGTGGAAGGACACTTTGAATATATTTTTTTCCACACATGCCAACACGCTGCAGCTAGCATTTTTTTTTTTTTTTTTTTTTTGCGGTAAAGTGCAGTATCGGTAAGACTGCTGCGGCATGATATATTTTGCGAAGTATGTACGTATATATAAACTGAACTTTCTGCAGTCGGTCTAATAATCGCATGTTATGGTCCTTCAGCAAGGCTCTGATGACATTAATTTTCCTCTCCCAATTGTCCGTAGCCATGATTTTGGGATTCGCCGTTAACCACAATCCGAGTTGGAGTCTCTCTTCAGTTACATCCAACCAGTGCGCACCTATTGCACTACTGTAAGAACCGAGATGCATTATTTTGGATTTTTGAAGATTCAATTTTGCGCCAGAGGATCGTGAGTACTGGTGTACCAGACGTCGCACTTCATAGACCTCACTATTCGAATTTACAATAACGCTCATGTCGTCAGCATAACCGTGACAAACTGTTTTAATATTAAAGAGATGTGGTCCTCTCAATTTCTGGTGCACTCTCGAAAGCAAAGGTTCCACCGCGATCGCATATAATGTCAAAGACAGCGGACATCCTTTACGTACTGATTGTTGAACTGAAAATGTTTCATTCAGTTGTCGATTGATTTTAATCCTTGAAAAAACACCACTGATACATTTACGTATAACAGTTATAAAGTGGTCGTTGAAATCCGTTTCCTGCATGGTGCTGAATAAGAAGCCCTCCTAACAAAAGCTTTATCAAAATCTAAAAACAATAAAGAAAGACTATTGTCACTTAACCAAGTAAGGTTTATGACGTCCCTACACTCACATAAGGTATCTGTCATCGATTTACTCTCTGTTGCATTCATTTGGTAAGGACCTATGACGTTTTGCAGGAGGGGTTTCGTCCCTCTATTCAGGATGCGAGTTAGAATCCTAAAGTCAGCTTTGAGTAAGGTGAGTGGTCTTAAATCGTGAATCCTCTTGCTGCTTGGTTTTTTAGGAATGAGTATAATCATTCCCTCCGTAAATATAGGAGGGAATGCCTGGTTAGTTAATAACTCATTGTACAGCTATGTGAGCTCATTCCCTATTACGTCCCAAATGCGTGCATAAAATTCAACCTCGAGCCCAGCGGGACCAGCTGACTTGTTCCTCGGAGCGTCGTTAATTATGGTTTTTATTTCGTCCTGAGTTATATGTTCGGTTAGACTGGCCTTATCCTCCTGACGTATTCCCGTCGTAACGTTCGCTAAAAGTTCTTCACCGTCCCGTCAATCTATTTCCATTCCAACGTAGAGATCCCCATAATACTTCGCCACATATTGTTTCATGGCGGTTTGAGTCGTGTACTCTCCTCCGTCATGGTCCACCAGCGCGGTTATTATTCTCTGTTTGCCTCTACGTGTCTCCCTTATTACGTGGTATAATGACATATGTGCCTGCATGAGACCGTCCTTGCCTCGGGCTCGCGTACGCACCCTGTCCAGACGCTACGGGGCTAGGGCGGTTATTTTCACTTAAAGCGTTTGAGTTGGAGTATGTTAGCCGAAAGGTCATTTGGTTGTTGATAAAGAACTTGCAAAAAGGAGAAGTAATATTCCGCCGTTTGTTTGCGCCAATATGCTTGGGCTTTTGCATACATTGGATACATTAACTGTCTACTGCATTTACGAAGTACGCGTTTTGCATATTCGGTCCACCAAATGATCCGCTTCCGATACCTCGTTTGGGAGTGTAAGTCTGTCTAATCTGTTGCTAAAGTTCAGCATCCTGCAATAGTGAGACGTTAAGTTGCCATACCACACGGCCACGAAAAGTTTTTTGTCGGATTTACTGGAATAAAATATGGTATGCACAATGGTCGGCGAAGTTTATAGGCCATATGTCACAATCATCAATATTGCGAATGAATTCTTTAGTAACATAGATTCTATGTAACCTGTTTGCTGACGTGCTACTGACATAAGTATATCCGGTATCTAAGTGAAGGTATCTTTCAGTTCTAATTCAGTCACAAATGTTTGTAGCTCTTGACAAGTGTTCAAATTGGACGTCTGGTCTTCACGGCCCAACACACAGTTAAAATGTCCGGCAAGCATGGCTGCGGCCCCTACGTCCTTTAACAGTGTAAGTGTCCCATTCCGATAAAAGTTACTTCTGTACCGTCTCTAATTAGTCCCAGACGGCGCATATACGTTACTTAAAATGAGGTCATAAAGTTGGACAGTTATACCCCGACCAGTCTCTAAAATAGCTTGAGCTCGACACGCGATACCCTCTTTGAATAAAACCGCTGTTCTTCGTTCATTTCCGATGGTGGTGATGGCTTCATAACCTGTTACGTCAGCTACTTTAGTTGTTAGAAACTCTTGTAACATGGCAACATCTATGTCAGCGGCATAAAGACAATCTTTCAAACATTGCAACTTTATCGCCGAACTTATCCGAGAGATATTAACTGTAGCCGGCCTGAAACTCTGCATGTATTTGTTTACTACTGCTCAGTATCTTCCGATCAAAGCGTGCTCGGAACCGAATGAGACTCAGAAGATGCTAACACGGTTGTATTGACGTGATTATCTAACTCCGTCTGAATGCCCTCATTCCGAATTGGGGCCATTACCCTAATTCCATCAACCACCGCCGTTTCGCCTGTCTAAGATTTCTTAAGGATTTTTCTTGTGCGTGTTCTTTTCCTTTCTGATTCCTGTATCTCTTTCTAACTTTGTATTCTAGGGGCCATTTAGTTTATTTAGACGACTTTTTTGAATTGTCCTTACATGATACTGGATGATCAGATCGGTCGCTGAATGCTGGATTGTTTCGGTTTGTGTCTTCGTCAACTAGCATGTCACTACCTACTGATGATACTGGAACATCATCGGGATTGCAACCTGGTGGTACCTCGGGACGTTCAACAGGCATTGTAATTACTTTTCAGGTGTCTTGCTACCGTCTAAGATTTGGGTTTTAGTGTCTCTTGGAGAAGTCTGATTCGAACATTTTGGCAGGGTAACTATTGAACTCTGTTCATTTGTTAATACGCTACGTGCAGTTAAAGCCTGGTTTCCTTCATTTTCTCCCTGACGTGATATGTGAGGGGCCTGCCCATACCCGGTTTCCTGTGATGGGGCTGACGAGGTGTCCGCATACGACAGTGACGTCACACTTCGCTCGCGGAGGTGAGTGCCTGCATCTGACACGGGGACAGGTTGCCTTAAGATGATCCGTGGAACCACATACTACGCAGGTCCTTGGTTGGCCATCATAAACAACTAAGGCTTTGAAGCCTTGAACCAAAATATACGGCGGGACATGCCTATGAAGATCAATTCTAATATTTCGCACACCATTGTCAACACTGAAATGTTTGTTGCCCGTCCATTTCTCGCCAGTAACCTTCAAAACCGTCCCATAAGGCGTTAACGCTTGTTTAATGAGATCGAATTTCATTTCAAATGGGAGGTTGAATACGCGCACAGATCGCAGCCCTAAACCAACGTAGCTTATAGCAATTGAATTAAATTCACCATTGGAGTGAAGAAAGTTCGCCAAACCGCCTGTTTTTGTCATAATCCGGGTACATGTTTCAACGTCTCGAACTTTAACACACACTGCATTACCAAGGAAATCATATGCCAAACAGTGAACGTCATCATCTTGCAAACCTATCTTTTCGAACAACCAATCGTCGATTTCATAAACTTTCGGCCTGTCATATCCGAACGGGAACGGAAATTTCGACGTAGACTTCCTAATCTGAGTTTCCATAACTGGATGGCTATGGTGTACTCACAAGCCACAGCGACATCCGACCAACGACGTGCCTCACTCGAGGCGAGCTCCGCACGCTGCGGCGGCTGGACCAGCACTGGTAGCGTTGTGGTTGCCACACCTGCATGGACTGCTTAAGTCCATTGCCCTCCCAAACACACACTTCAGTTCAGACCTTCACCCCGCTTTGCCGTTCTCGCATCATCACTACTGCTCAGGCTCTCTGACGTTGGAATAGCACCCCACCTTCATACACTACTGGCCATTAAAATTGCTACACCACGAAGATGACGTGCTACAGACGCGAAATTTAACCGACAGGAAGAAGATGCTGTGATATGCAAATGAGTAGCTTTTCAGAGCATTCACACAAGGTTGGCGCCGGTGGCGACACCTACAACGTGCTGACATGAGGGACGTTTCCAACCGATTTCTCATACACAAACAGCAGGTGACCGGCGTTGCCTGGTGAAACGTTGTTATGATGCCTCTTGTAAGGAGGAGAAATGCGTACAATTACATTTCCGACTTTGATAAAGGACGGATTGTAGCCTATCGCGACTGCGGCTTATCGTATCGCGACATTGTTGCCCGCGTTGGTCGAGATCCAATGACTGTTAGCAGAATATGGAGTAGGTGGGTTCAGGAGGGTAATACGAAACGACGTGCTGGATCCCAACGGCCTCGTATCACTAGATCGAGATGACAGGAATCTTATCCGCGTGGCTGTAACGGATCGTACAGCCACGTCTAGATCCCTGAGTCAACACATGGGGACGTTTGTAAGACAACAAGCATCTGCACGAACAGTTCGACGACGTTTGCAGCAGCATGGTCTATCAGCTCGGAGACCCTGGTTGCGGTTACCCCTGACGCTGCATCACAAACAGGAGCGCCTGCGATGGTGTACTCAACGACGAACCTGGGTGCAAGAATGGCAAAACGTCATTTTTTCGGATGAATCCAGGTTCCGTTTACAGCATCATGATGGTCGCATCCGTGTTTGGCGACATCGCAGTGAACGCACATTGGAAGCATGTATTCGTCATCGCCATACTGGCGTATCACCCGGCGTGATGGTATGGGGTGCCATTGGTTACACGTCTCGGTCCCCTCTGGTTCGCATTGACAGCACTTTGAACAGTGGATGTTACATTTCAGATGTGTTACGACCCGTGGCTCTACCCTTCATTCGATCCCTGCGAAACCCTACATTTCAGCAGGACAATGCACGACCGCATGTTGCAGGTCCTGTACGGGCCTTTCTGGATATAGAAAATGTTCGACTGCTGCCCTGGCCAGCACATTCTCCAGATCCCTCACCAATTGAAAACATCTGGTCAATGGTCGCCGAGCAACTGGCTCGTCACAATACGCCAGTCACTACTGTGATGAACTGTAGTATCGTGTTAAAGCTGCATGGGCAGCTGTACCTGTACACGCCATCCAAGCTCTGTTTGACTCAATGCCCAGGCGTATCGAGGCCGTTATTATGGCCAGAGGTGGTTGTTTTGGGTACCGATTTCTCAGGATCTATGCACCCAAATTGCGTGAAAATGTAATCACATGTCAGTTCTAGTATAATATATTTGTCAAATGAATACCCATTTATCATCTGCATTTCTTCTTGGTGTGTCAGTTTTTAATAGCCAGTAGTATATGTAATGGAGAAATCCAGCCTGTACCCCAGGTGAAGGTAATATTCCAACGCCAGAGAGTCTCAGCTATAGTAAGCTATAGTGAGAAGGGGAAAATGGTGTGAAGGTTTGAACTCAAGTTTGAGTTAAGGAGGACACTGGACTTAGGTTGTATGCGAAACGCTGGTAGCCACCACGCTGCTGTGGAGTGATGGTTAGCACATCTGCTTGGTACGCAGTAGTCCTGAGTTGAAGACCCAGCTATAGCACAAATTTTAACTCATTGCTTCAGCTTTTACCCTTATCGAAGGTAAAGTTGAGACTCCTATATCTCCAGAAAAATTTAATAGCCGTCAGATCAGTTTTGATTTTTGTTTTTGTTGTTTTTTCATCGTAAGCCTACAGTAAGTTAAGAGTGTTTACCACTGGACGCATTTCACTTTTGTTTGTTACAAAGCATCTTCATTGGTGATTCTGGAAATATGATACATAAATATGTTCTACATTTTGCTATTTATGGATTAAAATTAGTTTTTCTGTATAAATTTGGTGTACCGGTACAGTTTACTTACGTTGTTTAATTCTTCTGTTTACATATTCCAAACTCCACTGCTTTTTTCCTCGTGTTTAGCAGAAGCTGAAATAGAAAAAAAGTGAAGCGTGAAAAATGCAACTGTAACAAAAGGTAAAGCGGCTTCGTAAAAGTAAAAAAATCGTGAGAGGCGAACGCACAATCAAGTTTTATAGACTAATTTTTTCAAACCATAAACAGAATAATGTAGAAATAGAAGATAGGAAGAA
The DNA here is from genome assembly GCF_021461385.2 of Schistocerca piceifrons. NCBI lineage: Eukaryota > Metazoa > Arthropoda > Insecta > Orthoptera > Acrididae > Schistocerca > Schistocerca piceifrons. The sequence goes on along the minus strand of NC_060144.1, from coordinate 54,089,728 downwards.
TGCAACATTTACAGAATAACCACTGAAGATGCTTTGTACGAGGGTTGGAACTTTAATAGAGGCAACTATTTATTTACAGCTCGTACAAAATAGATACGTGTTTCAAAGTTTTACTGACCTTCAAAGTAGTCACCAGCATTGGGTATAACCCGTTGCCAGCGATGTGGAAGTCGTAGGATTCTCTTAGCAGTGCCAGTTGTGTTGACAGTTCGAGCAGCGCGGTCTATTGCCCGACGAATCTGTAGCAGTTCTGAAGCGAACGTCGTGAAGTGTTTCCTTCAGCTTAGAAATCGAGTTGAAGTCACGAGGGCTTAAGTCTGGGGAGTGCAGTAGGTGGTATAGCACTTAGCAGCCCCATCAGTCAAACAGATCAGTAACAGCTTGCACTGTACGTGCTTGAGCATTGTCCTGCAAAATGATGGTCAGATCCTGCAGAAAGTGTCGTCACTTCTGTCTCTATGCTGGTCGTAGGTTGTGTTCCAAAAATAAACAGCATGGAGACAGAAGTGACGACACTTTCTGCAGGACCTGACCATCATTTTGCAGGACAATGCTCAAGCACGTGCAGAGCAAGCTGTTACTGATTTGTTTGACTGATGGGGCTTGATGTGTCAGCACAGCATGGAATTCAACTTTTACACAACGACACAAGCTCAGCACTATAGGCTGTAGGGTGATAGGACTGGGCCAAGTGATACATCAGGTAATCACCATCGGCAGTTGCACTGAACATTTATTTGGCATATTTAAACAAGATAAATAACAAATAAAACCATCAACACATTTTTAACGCCGGCCGGAGTAGCCGTGCGGTTCTAGGCGCTACAGTCTGGAGCCGAGCGACCGCTACGGTCGCAGGTTCGAATCATGCCTCGGGCATGGATGTGTGTGATGTCCTTAGGTTAGTTAGGTTTAATTAGTTCTAAGTTCTAGGCGACTGATGACCTCAGACGTTAAGTCGCATAGTGCTCAGAGCCATTTGAAGCATTTGAACATTTTTTAAATTACCATTTAGGTGAGAGCAAATGGTTCAAATGGCTCTGAGCACTATGGGACTTAACATCTGAGGTCATGAGTCCCCCAGAACTTAGAACTACTTAAACCTAACTAACCTAAAGACATCACACACATCCATGCCCGAGTCAGGATTCGAACCTGCGACGTAGCAGTCGCGCGGTTCCGTACTGAAGCGCCTAGAACCGCTCGGCCACCGCGGCCGTCATGTGAGAGCAAGTTCCTTCAAAATTAAAACATTCTTAACCCAAGGCATTTATGGCGTATAACACATTTAGTGAAATGAGTTAAAAATTATTTACTCAAAAACTATGATCAACCTGAAGAACAATTTACTAAAATTTAACGAGGAAATGTAGTCTTTCGTTACTGCAATGATTGGTATTACCAAAATAATACAGAGTACAGGCAACAACAAATCAGATGCCATGGCACACAACCACGTTACGTAAATGGCAGGCACCCTACAATGTAGGATATAAAATATAAAAGTTCATGTCAGGTAAGCAGTACAAATCTATTATCTCATTTCCGTAAGGCCAACTATACATTATCCACATACTGTCATTGAAGAAATTCTTGTACTTTCATGAACAGAATCAGTTTCAAACTATTTAAACACACAATAACAACTGGCCTCTCAGTAACTTGTAAGAATTTATGAAACTACTCATTTAGAATTAGACACATGTATCTCAGACACACTCTCATTTCAGACAGAAAGGTAACAGTAATGTTATTGCAATTCGCAGCAAAAAATATGCAGGGAAAGATTTTATCCATGTATATCTATAGCAACTGGCCAGCTTAACACCGTCGTGTGATATAAATACAATAACCAAGAGGCACTTAGACAAGGACCAGCCAAACTCTTTTCAATGGCGGTTAACACTGACAGTAGCAATCTACAAACAGAATGTATCAGCACTACAGGCCCTAGCAAATGTTAATCATCACATCACATACATCGCTCACTAGAACCTTGCGTACTAAGCAAGTTGAAATTAACACATTCGAGGACAGGCTCAGCAGAAGTAGCAACGACCAGCCAAGAAAATGAAGTCAATAGCACTGAACCCAGTAGTCGATTCTGGCCACAATTTACAGCACAAGCAAGGCCCATACCCTCTTGCTTGTACGACGAAGCCAGCCGCCGCAGATCCCGGTGCCAGAGATATGCAGGAAGCGAAATACACCAACGGCTTCCCAGTAACGTGGCTGCTTCCACGCCGGCGATATTTGCTACGGTGCCGTCACCCGGGGTAAAAAGCCCCTTTTAGATGCGCTCTTCCTGCTGTCTCGCGCGGCGCCTTTACTGTCCGCCAGACTTGCCAAACGACGTTACTGCTAGGCGTCCCAAAGCACAGATTCCTCGTTACTAGCTAGAGCTTCCCCTCGCTCCCCGATCGACCCGGTAGGTGGCTCCACCGCGCGCTCTGCGCACACCACCGGGAATATCGCTGGTCGAGCCACACGGCTCAGGGGTGCTAAGTGCTATACCACCTACTGCACTCCCCTGATTTAAGCCCTTGTAAGTTCAACTCGATTTCTAAACTGAAGGAAACACTTCACGGCATTCGCTTCAGAACTGCTACAAATGCGTCGGGCAATAGACTGCGCCGCTCGAACAGTCAACAGAAATGGTACTGCTAAGAGTATCCCACGACTTCCACATCGCTGCCAGCGGGTTATACACAATGCTGGTGACTACTTTGAACGTCAGCAAAACTTCGAAACACGTATTCATTTTGAACGAGCTGTAAATAAATGGTTGCCATTATTAAAGTTCCAACCGTCGTAAATAAAAGCGGAGTGCGTTTGGTGAAAAACGCTCTTAACCTGCGGAAAGCCTAGGACGAAAAAAAAAACCAACAGTGGATAGTTTACCCATATTGTGCCCTCCCCGAATTTATACTACTACTCTAAAATTTGTTATGTGTTGTACTATAAGCGTTGTGGTATGTGTTGTACTATGAAATTCGTACGTGTTACACTAAACGACATCTGGTGAGGTCAGCGTGAATTACGTGCTTCTTACAAGGGAACCTCCCCATCGCACCCCCCTCAGATTTAGTTATAAGTTGGCACAGTGGATATGCCTTGAAAAGCTGAATACAGATCAATCGAGAAAACAGGAAGAAGTTGTGTGGAACTATGAAAAAATAAGCAAAATATACAAACTGAGTAGTCCATGTGGAAGATATGTAACATTTTGGAATATGTGGGTTGAGGAGTGCCGTGGTCCCGTGGTTAGCGTGAGTAGCTGCGAAACGAGAGGTCCTTGGTTCGATACTTCCCTCGAGTGAAAATTTTAATTTTTTATTTTCAGACAATTATCAAAGTTCAGGGACTCACACATAATCAACTTCGCTCTCCAAAATTCCAGGACATGTTCAGATTTGTTTGGACATATGCAGGATTTGACGGTCTACACACGGAAAAACTTGAAAACGTTAAAAACAGATGTTTTGACAGAGCACAGGGAAAACTGTGTGTCTGTGAAACTGTTGCATTCATTTGTTGCAGTTTATGTGACAAACTCTTATGTTTTCATCACTTTTTTGGGAGTGATTATCACATCCACAAGAAAACCTAAATCGGGCAAGGTAGAAGAATCTTTTTACCCATTCGCCAAGTGTGCAAGTTAGGTGGGTCGTCGACATATTCCTGTCATGTGAAGCACACGGCGTCATCAGTGTCGTATAGAATATATCAGATGTGTTTTCCTGTGGAGGAATCGGTTGACCTAGGACCTTGCGATCAAATGTTTTCGGTTCCCATTGCAGAGGCACGTCCTTTCGTCTTCTAATCGCACGGTTTTGCGGTGCAGTCGCAAAACACAGACACTAAACTTATTACAGTGAACAGAGAAGTCAATGAGCGAACGGACAGATCATAACTTTGCGAAAAAAAAGTAAACTCTTACTCGAGGGAGGACTTGCACCAAGGACCTCTCGTTCAGCAGTTGCTCACGCTAGCCAAGGGACGACGATGCAACTAAGCTTACATTGTCCTTGATGTTGCCTATGATACGCATGGACTACTCAGTTTGTATATTTTGTTTATTTTTTTCATAGTTCCACACAACTTCTTGCTGTTTTCGCGATTGATCTGTGTTCAGTTTTTCGAGGCCTATCCACTGTGCCAACTTATAGCTAAATCTGAGGGGGGTGCGATGGGGAGGTTCCCTTGTTAGAGCCGTATTGTCAGACGTGAGCTGTGGCCGAGGGAGGTGGCGCAGTGGTTAGCACGCTGGGTTCGCATTCGGCAGGACAACAGTTTAAATCGCAGTCTAGCCATGCAGATTTAGGTTTTCCGTGATTTTCCTAAGTCAGTCCAGGAAAATGCCGGGATGATTCCTTTGATGATGGCAGGGCAGATTTTCTTCTCCATCATTTCATAATCAGAGCTTGTGCTCCGTCTCTAATGCCCTCGTTGTCAATACGTTAAACTCTAACCTTCCTTGTGTTTTAGTTGCAAGCTCTTTGTGTTGAGAAACATATCATCTCAAGACACTTTGATTTTGTTGTAGTACCCATCTACTTTTTTGCGCACGTGTCGAAGAGAATTACTGTTACAAGGTAAGTCGCGAAATAATGTTTTATTTGTGGGTGGATTGTTATTTTGTGTTACAGTGTGACCAACAGAAAGTCGTTATGGAAACTGGAACAGACGTAGATTTTATTTACCTCTAACAGCATATCTAAATGGGGATCATTGGATTAAATAACTATGCCTGCATGTTCAGTGTTTCTAAACCAACGATTGATAGACACGCAGTAAACTATTTTCCAGAGAACGTGGAAACGAATTGGAACAGAATATTTCTAGATCTGAAGAGGTGGTGTTCGCTTTAAGCAGGTCATACGTGTTCAACATTGCAGAACGAAACGGATTGCCTCATGATTTCAAATAGAACAAACCGTGGTAAGCAAAACGTTGTTCTACGTTTGTGAAGAGGCGTCCAAAACTGTCGGCCGATGGCAAGTGTTACTTGGTTCAACAAAGAACGAGTGTATGACAAGCATACTTTATAACGAACCAGGATATTCAATGTAGGTAAGAGCAACATCTCGACCATGCAGAAAAAAACTAAAAAAATCTGGTCTTCAAGGTGAGGAAACTGGTGAAAGGTCTCTGTTGGATTCCTTTCATGTTAATTTCTTAAATATGTTGTCATTTACGGCATAAATTCCTCTTCTATCTGGGAAGAGACTGAGCAGTGGAACGTGTTACTTTTACGCATAAACAAGAACGATCTGTCACACTACTACACTTTAAAACACAGTTTTATGTAATTCATGTCACACAGTCTCATATGGAACCTACATCCGCTTTCTTTTATATGCTGTATATGATAAGATACTGTCATGCCCCTTCCGCTCTGTGTGAGAGGATGAATGAGCAAATGTATTTCTAGTTGCATGCTTGAGGGTAGCAGACAAGCCTGTCTGCTAGAGAACAGTAGGACCAACGTCGGAACAGGTAGCTATGCTTTCTAAAAGCAGAGAGGTTTCTATCCTTAGTATGGTCCTGTCTGTCCCTTGTCATGTTGGTATAGGAAGCTGCCCCTCTGGCCACTTCCATTTGTATTTGTGAGCCACCCTCAGGAAGGGACCACGGCAGTCTGTCCACGGCGAGCGTCTGAAGTGGTAAGATCTCCGGCTAAGCGCGTGTCTGCTAACTCCGTAGGACAATGGATTTCTTAAGTTCAGCCTAACTGAAAATTTAATCACCTTTATTTCAGGTTTAGCTCTAAAATATCTAATGTTATCTTAAATTGCAGCGCAGTGTGATTCGAGTGTACAGTTCAGAATATCTTCCAGTAGTTGCTTTGTCACTACTTTGTGAATAAAGTGGAACCACGTGTTGATCAGTAACTCTAACTAAGATCATCAATCTTAAATGTGAATGTGTGTGAGATTATAACGTCTCGTCTTGACAATATTTTTCAATATAGCAACTTTTCTTTCTGTTCAACCAACGTGGGGTGTACTTTGTGAGACCAGTACAACGTGCTAATACAATGGTTTGACCCATCAGGTTAATAGTAAGACGTTAGTAACCAGTTCGAGGTTTTTCTTTAGTAAATTGCGTTTCGCTGTAATTTATTTTAATTATCAAAATTATTGTGGAGTTACACTCTTTGTGTAAACCAAGTTGACCACGTGAAGCATGTGGTGTACGCATCAAAGTAGCCTTCAGCTATTCTTTTCGGGAAGATTTCACAGAGAGTTAGTATGAATTTAGTATATCAGTGTGTGGTAATTTCATGACGGACAGGATTGTGCTACGAACGTAACTTCTTTGGGTGAAAATTGAATCGGTTGGTTGTGGTTAATTTCCTCTTGCATATGTTTCAACGTTCTTCGTGTGTTATTTTATGAATGCAGTGTTGTATGCAGTCTCCCAATCTCGGGTCCATATTTGATGTGTTCCGTAAGATTACAATCTCACATTTTCACAATCCTAAATAAGGCACCAGTTTAGTTATGAATCAAGTTTAATATGCTGAAATTTCAATGATCAATTTAAAAATAAATGTCCAAATACAAACTGATTTATTTCTTTTTATTTAAATTCTCTTATATATATATATATATATATATATATATATATATATATATATATATATATATATATATATATCACCGGTTGTCGTATGAGTAATAAAAGATTATAATTAATGTTAGTCTGGTTGGGAATTTGGTAAGCTAGACTGGATACCTGGTGAAACAGTTGCGCAGTAATGCAAGGTTAACTTTCCCAGACACCTCACAGCTTTTAACCCACTTTTATGGTCGTGAATAGCAGCACCGCTTGCAGAACAAATTAAAGCAACAACATTACACAGGTAGGTATGGCATCTAGCGGCTGAGGCCCACAAACATGACAGTGGCGTGCTGCGCCAATGCTTTCGGTCATTAAGTGCCTTCAGTGGTGAGTATTGTGAAGATCGAATGGATCAGATGCACGAAGCGGTTTAGGGAAATCATGAAACACTTAAATCTAGGCGGCAGGACTCGGGTTTAACCGTCGTCCTCCCGAATGCGAGTGCAGTGTGCTAAGCACTACACCACATCGCTCGGTACATATCTTTAAGACAAAGGGTGTGGTTTGTAAGGAGGGCAAAATTAGGAACCAGATTCCTAATTAGGAACCAGATTCATAACTTTTATCACTTGCAGATGTTCAGAAAATTAAATGCAGAGTGTTTTTCTTAGAATTTTCGTTCTTTAAGTTAGTTATAGCACCCTACTGATGGCACTGTTAAAATACTTTTGTGACCTGCTGTTTATACTGAAATCAGCAAAACCTAAAAGTGAAAACTGCCTTAGACTGAATTCCAGCAGTAATGTTTTCTATTACTGTGGGGAAGCAAGTGGAAAACTAAGTGGACTCCGGTTTGTAATAAACAAAACCATCGTACACAAAGAGTGGTATTATACGGAACTTCAAGCGCAACTGCACCTCTGGTCCTCAAAATATTACAAAGGTATAAAATCCAAATCTTTCAAGAATATTCTCTACTTCTTGACACTGAAATGAGGAGATAGATTCTTTCTATGAGTGTCTGAAAGAAACCTGTAAAACAGGAATGTCAAAGTTAGAACGTACAAGGAAGGTGATTCAGTTATTGGCAAACATAGAACAGATGAAAGAAATGACAGCGGTGAGGGACTGGTTCAGTTTGCAGAATGTATGAAAACACCTTTCGTGAATACCCTCTTCAAGAAGCGTTCTAGTCGTATATGGACTTGGCGGGGTCCTGAATTTTAAGTGAAAAATGAAATAGACTTCATTCTTACCAACAGGCATCAAATGTGAAAGAGGTCTCTGTACTGGACATGTTCAGTATAAACAGTGATCTTCAAGTAAGAAGAGCCAGACTTGAATTGAATACAAAAGGTGAAAATCTGCAAGTAAGTGAAGAGAAAAGCAAAAATTTTAAATTTCAAAAATCTGGAAGAACAGAAAGGAAACTACAAGAAAGAAGTAAGAGAAAATTAAAAGAATGTGAAACAGAAGAAGTAACAAAGATACTAATCACAGCAGCTGAAGTAGTTAGTGGGTTGTGCAGATCTCTAAAGCAACCAAAGAAGCTGACAAAACGATAAGGTTGACGAACGAGAGAAGAAAAATGGAAGTGGAAGCAGACGAAGATAAGACAGAATATACAGAATTGTGCAAGGACCTGAAAAAAGGCATGAAAGAAGACGTCAAGGCGTACGAAGGAGATACGCTAAAGCCGAGTCTTGACAATGAATTTAGTTTAAATATGACGAAGCGGAAGCTTAGGGCTGCAAAGAATCGGCTAATAGCGTTAGACACAGATCAAGGCCTAATTACAATAAGAAAAAAATACTCGACAATATTGAGAGTTTGTATTGTAACCTGTAAATTCAAAGATTATATCTTAGTTCTAGACGAATTGGATACTTCTGTTTCCCAAATCCGACAAATAGTCCCCTCTGAAGTCGAACATGCTGTAGACAAGCTGAAAAAAGGAACTGCTCCAGGTAGTGATGGCCTCTCAGTCGATTTTTTAAAGCTGATGGATGTGGAATCTATAAAGAATTTAGTTAAAATATGTTCAGGTTGTTTTCACAGTGGAATGGAATAAAGCCAAGATAATCCTAATACATAAGAAAGGTAGTAATACAGATATAAAGAACTATCAGCCTTCTGTCCATAGTGTACAAAAATTTTACAAGAATTTTGACTACCGAATTGAGCACTACACTTGACATGCCCTAGCGCACTGAGAAAGCTGTGCTCACTCTACGCCAAATAATTAGTAGAAACAGGCGAATACCATCTACCTTTTTGCCTTGCCTTTATATATTTTGAAACAGCGAACAGAACAGGGCTATATTGAAGTCTTAATACAATATATGAGAAACTATTACAGTGTTTGTGAGTGTTATTGAAGAAACCAATGAATAATATTCCATTGAAAAGCGGGTAAATCAAGATGACTCTCTCCAAAGCTATTTTCAGGTGTCCTAGAAAAAGCAGTGTCGAAACTGGGTTGTAAAACAAAGGGAATTCAGATTCTAGAAAAGAGATTAAATAACCTAAGATCTGCTGATGATACTGTTGTATCTTCAAATGGTATGCGGTAGCGAGCTTGCATGGCCTCGAATGGACACTGGAGGAAAATATATCTATTGAAAATACGTATCTGCAAAGGGCCACAGAATATGTCTATTAGGGTCAACTTATAAATATGCAAGGAGACGCAATACCACAAATATTTTGGTGTATTAAATTAAACTGGCAAGCTTATGGAAGATACTCTTCAGTTTTGAAATCTAATGAAGTCTAAGATGTCAGCTCCGCAAAAAAAACAAGTTTTTGACCAATGTAATTTGTCAGTAATAACTTATGGCTGTGTGACGTTAAATGAATACATTGTAAAAAAAACTTAAAGTAACCCAAATGGGAATGGAGAGATTAATGGTGGGCTACACAAAGAAAGACAGAAGGAAAGCAATTGATATCAGACAGATAACAACGGTCAGTGCCATAATGGAAAGAGTGAATGCCTTGAAATCGCAGTCGGCTGGCGATGCCGCTCTAAGAAAAGATGACAGGTTGTCAAGATAACTGCTAGATTGAAGCCAAATTTACCAAAAAAGATCAAAGGAAAGATTAACGAACAGGTGGGACAGAGATTTTAGAAAGATAGCTGGGCTGCAACGGCAAAAGAAAGGTCAAATGGAAGGACGTGCAGGAATTTTGTGTTGCACGCAGACTCAAAAGATCACATCGCTAAGTCATCGAACTCTCTGTGATAATGATGATGACGATGATGATTAATAACTGATATACAACAACTGTTAAGGAAGATGGCAAAGCAAACAACTATATTAATTGTAGTTATTCAGAAAGCCGTACAATACTCTGAATTACGTACAGGTTAATGACTATGAGTACATTGGTGCTGTATCCAGCTGTGACACAATATGTCCCATAGTATGAAAGTACGTGGCGGATCAACGCAAACTGCAGAAGTAAAATCCAAATAGCCTGCGGATAACGGAGACATTATGGTTCCAAAATGCTGTTCTGCGTTATCAGTCTGTAGTAGCAAGTCCTCCTCTCCTATAGAGACAGAGACAGCACAATTCAGGACTGAGTGGACTCTCTGACTACCATATACAGTGTTTATTTAATCTTTCTCTTCAATTTTCCTTCTGTTTCGGATTGTGCTCAACTTTTGGGCACTAATGATCTGCTACGTAAAAGCTCTGCCATGGGTCAGTAACAGGTGAAGAGGGGAAATGGAAAACGTTCTAAGTATCATTTTTTTTTACAAAATGTGTTTTCAGTGCTATTGTGTTCTCGCTAATCTGTTTCATGTCCCTGGACTTGTTTCAGGTGTTCAGTCAAGCAGAAAATGTTTCAAGCCTACATTACTAGATTGCGCATGGTCTTTGTACCAAGCAGCGCTTCCCTCTGGAGTTGCAAGTGCGTGCGACAGTGTCTCATCCATGTAGCCTGGAATGGTTCGAAGGGGTATCACACAAAAAGTTTAGTGAGTGTGCACAGTTTTTTGAGCTGCGACAGAGATTTTGAAATTATATGGAAACGAAGACAGGTGAACAAGGCTCGGTTCCGCAAGATTTACACAAGATTGTCGAATCAGTTGAAGCTATGTACTCATTCCGTGTAATTACAGTGCATACAACTAACTTCTTTGATTGTGAAATAGCTGCTGAAACCTGTTGTCAGTTTAGGCGTGTAAGATCTCCAGATGCAATATGATGAAAGTGTCCAGCCAAGTAGCTATTAAAAATTCTTGGTCTGAAACACAAGAACGGAAAAATGTCAGTGTGTTCAGAAGGGGAAAGAACACTGCAAATAACAAAATTTTGTACATGGCTGCACGTTCAGAGACCGTGAATAGTTACAATTGAAAGAAAACAGCCCTCGGTCACTATTTTTAACGAATTAACCAGGTTTCAACACTGCTAGGAGTGTCTTCCTCAGAATTTAAAGCAGAGAATGGTCTATAACATGGTCACAGAATTATGACTAAAAAAGTATGATATAGAGTATAAGTACAGAATCATCGTGAAAGACTGGCAGTACTTATGTCATTTATAAAATAATAAATATGCCAAAATTACTTTATCTTAAATATCTTTGTGACTAATGCCCTTTTGGCATATTTATTATTTTATAAATGACAAATAAGAACTGCCAGTCTTTCACGATGATTCCGTACTTATACTCTGTATCACGTGAGGCAATACTGACCCTACGACTTATCTTAGAAGCTAGATTAAGGAAGGGCAAACCTACGTTTCTAGCATTTGTAGACTTAGAGAAAGCTTTTAACAATGTTGACTGGAATACTCTCTTTCAAAATCTAAAGGTGGCAGGGGTAAAATACAGGGAGCGAATGGCTATTTACAATTTGTACAGAAACCAGACGGCAGTTATAAGAGTCGAGGGACATGAAAGGGAAGCAGTGGTTGGGAAGGGAGTGAGACAGGGTTGTAGTCTCTCCCCGATGTTATTCAATCTGTATATTGAGCAAGCAGTGAAAAATTCGGAGTAGGTATTAAAATCCATGGAGAAGAAATGAAAACTTTGAGGTTCGCCGATGACATTGTGAGTCTGTCAGAGACAGCAAAGGACTTGGAAGAGCAGTTGAATGGAATGGATAGTGTCTTGAAGGGAGGATATAAGATGAACATCAACAAAAGCAAAACGACGATAATGGAATGTAGTCGAATTAAGTCGGGTGATGCTGAGGGAATTAGATTAGGAAATTAGACACATAAAGTAGTAAAGGAGTTTTGCTATTTGGGGAGCAAGATAACTGATGATGGTCGAAGAAAAGAGGATATAAAATGTGGACTGGCAATAGCAAGGAAAGCGTTTCTGAAGGAGAGAAATTTGTTAACATCGTCAGGAAGTCATTTCTGAAAGTATTTGTATGGAGTGTAGCCATGTATGGAAGTGAAACATGGACGATAAATAGTTTAGAAAAGAAGAGAATAGAAGCTTTTGAAATGTGGTGCTACAGAAGAATGCTGAAGATTAGATGGGCAGATCACATAACTAATGAGGAGGTATTGAATAGAATTGGGGAGAAGAGGAGCTTGTGGTACAACTTGACTAGAAGAAGGGATCGGTTGGTAGGACATGTTCTGAGGCATCAAGGGATCAACAATTTAGTATTGGAGCGCAGCGTGGAGGGTAAAAATTGTAGAGGGAGACCAAGAGATGAATACACTAAGCAGATTCAGAAGGATGTAGGTTGCGGTAGGTACTGGGAGATGAAGAAGCTTGCACAGCATAGAGTAGCATGGAGAGCTGCATTAAACCAGTCTCAGGACTGAAGAGCACAACAACAACAACTCTGTATCATACGTTTTTTGGCATAATTCTGTGACCATGTTATAGACCAATCTCTGATTTAAATTCTGAGGAAGACACTCCTAGGAGTGTTGAAACCAGGTTAAATCGTTAAAAATAGTGACCGAGGGCTGTTTTCTTTCAGTTATAACATTGCAAATATCTGCCACGCCGTACTTAGTCCGAAAGACCAGCCATGTTTCTCAGTTGTAAAGGTAATGACGTTGCCATTTCTTCCTCAACAGCGCAAAAAGTTTTAAGTAAGCTCTGTAACATCAGATCCAAAGAATGGAGTTGTATGAGAAACGTTAGTCAATAACGACAGATATTTTTCCTTGAATTTAATTTTTTCTTGCTCTTAAAAACGTAAAAGAATGAGAAATGTTTTCTGTTGACTACAGTTCTACTAGTTAAAATATTACTGCTGTATATCTGTACTTATATTTTTTCTCTGTATTAATTACACTTGAAACAAATTTTTCTTATTGGAACTAGGAATCAGTTAGTTTCCTGGTACGCCACTTAGTACGTTCGTAATAAATTATTTATTTTCTAATTTGTCTCGTCAGTTTTTTAACGATACGCACTGTAGTTCTGAGGTATCAGAATATTTTCTCAGTTTTTCGGTACAATAAACTATGTATAAAAAGAATTTGTTTTTTGATTGTCCCGACGAATGTGAGATTTGGTACTTAGAACGTTTTCCAGTTCCACTCTTCAATTCTCTTCCAGAAAAAATACTTCCAAAAAGTCATTGTAGCTACCAGCCAAACTGGAGCATGCACCATGCTACTTTTGTAGATGTGGAAAGGAAGAGCCCGGAACAATACAGTGAACATCACATGCGCTTCATTGACGTAGATGAAGTATTCAAACAGGCACCTAGGATTGCCTGCGGTTTGCTCTGATAAAGGCCAGACGTCCTATGAAGTTTTTTAATTTGGTGCGTTCCGTTTCTCCGCAAGCAGTAGTGACAATAGACTCAAAGAGCAGTTTCTTGTTCCACGTGGCGTCAATCACGATTCTCTTACTGCTCCCTTAGTTTTCACTATCCACTTCGCTGCTGCGATTAACAATACCCTCAAGAATTTCGACACTGAAACTGTCTTCAATATTAGATCAGATAAAAACGTCTTCGACGACTTACGCTTCACAGCCAGGAGAAAAATTCACCAACTAAATGCTTCAGATGCTCTACGCTGATGATATTTGCCGCTTGGCAGTCAATGCAAATTCCCCAGCCGTATCTCCATCAATTGGATTAATTTCTGTCTGACATTTGGCCTGCTGATGTCTGTCGGAAGCCCAGCAGTTCAAGCAATGTGCTATAGTGCCACTGTGACCGACATCGCTTTAAAAGCAGGAGATGTTATACCTTTCCGATATCTGCGATACCCCAATTTTACTGAATCAGTCAAGATGGTATACTCAGTGATGAAACAAAGCAGTAGGCTCTGCCAGAAATATCGACTCTTAGACAATGTGTCTAATAGTGTATGGTAATACGACAGTATGCCATCTTAGGCAATGTATAACACTTAAAACACCTGATAACGGCACTTTGAAGCCGAAATCATGATTGTGTAAGTGTAAATGTAACACTGTAAATAAACAACAGTCTAATGGTGGTACTGACTTTGAAGAAGTATGTTATGACTGTGGCCCCGCATTATGAAAGAAAAATTATTATACAACTTGTAATGGTCAGTTGTCTCATTACTGATCAGAATCCACATAACTGGTGTATGCACTTGTGTTGCTCTTTAGAGAATGCTACCGCGGGTATTGTACAAGCGTCAGTGTGAGAGTTTCTCAAATTACCATGTCTCGCAAACGATTCGCACTGGAATCCTGCAACAAACACCACTGACATTCTAATGTACCTTACTTCTAGTTAGTTAATATCAACAGCCATTGTTCCATTTAAAAAGTGTATGGGCGCTAGGTCAATATGTATTAAACGGTGTTAATTACTTACATAGCCAGGATGAATACAAGCGGTCTAAAAGTTTTATATTAAGTTGAAAATTTTTTAATAAAATGTTCTACATACTCAAGATCGCAAGTAAATAACGTTAAGTGATGACTAATTTCAGCTGATTATACATCCATCTTCACATTTGGAATAATATCAGAAAATTAAGCTAAGGAAGAATACCAGAAGGTTGTACATAGATCTGAATAATACAAACAAAAGGTCAGTTACATATCGGTTATAAAAAAATGTGTCTATGAGGCGAACGCACAACGTCTGCACCACGATGCACTCTCACGTAAGTGACAGATCTCGATAAAATAATGATACCGTGTACATCATGGGAATAAAATATAAGATATTCAAGGCCTACGAAATAAACAGAGACATCGGTAAGAAACAGAATACAAAATGTAGTAAAACAAGCTCCTATACGCAGAGTCCGCATTGATGTACAGTATTTTGCATCCATTACACCAATAACTTTGTCAACCAAACCATGTTATGTACAGGAATGCTAGTGAGTCTGTTATTATGTGGCCCAGTCAGAGTTGTAAGCAGCCTAGCCGGCTATTGGTGCTCGAGCCCACAAGGCAAGGCAACATGTCGACACGTGGAGCGCGAGTACACACAGTTGCTACAAATAACAAGATGCAATGTGCATATCAAAATACAACAAATGAACTGTACATAAAAGAATTAATTTAATAACATGTACCGAAAGTCATAACACAATATAAAAGTAGAGGAAATTGCATTTATATACATACTCATTTAAGGCGAATGTGAGCTGCAGTCTAATAAAAGACGAACACCCGTCTCAACTGGACCATGGAATGATTACATGCAAAAGTAATCACCACAAACCCCAAGACATTCATCTCACTTGGAGACGAGTCGATCAATTCCTGTTCCGTAGAATGCGCTTGGCTGCTGATGGACGCACAATCGCACACACTCTTTCACCTCTCGTCCGACTGAAACTGACGGCCACGTATGTTTTTCTTCAGGTCGCAAAAAATATGAAAATCACACAGCGAAAGATCCGTGCTGTATGGATGATGTTGTAGGGTTTCCCTGCCAAATCACTGAAGTAAGCTTTCGCCCAATTGGCAGTGTGGGTGTGTGCGTTATCGTGCAAAAAAATGGTTCAAATGGCTCTGAGCACTATGGGACTCAACATCTTAGGTCATAAGTCCCCTATAACTTAGAACTACTTAAACCTAACTAACCCAAGGACATCACACACACCCATGCCCGAGGCAGGATTCGAACCTGCGACCGTAGCAGTCCCGCGGTTCCGGACTGCAGCGCAAGAACCACACGGCCACCGCGGCCAGCTTATCGTGCAACAGGGTGATTCCGCCCCATATAAATAAAAAGTTTTTTGGAAATCGATGTGTGATACCAATACAAGGGATTAAGGAGGTTGGAAAGGGGTATACACTGATTTTTGAGCATTGTTTTCTATTTCATTATTTACTGTATACCCCTTTCCTTTCTCCTCGATATCTTATATCTGTATCGTATATCGAAATTAAAAAACTTTTTATGTGTTCACCTCATATGTGTACATTTTGGCATACATTTTTCTCAATTTCTATATCGTGTTATGACATTTGGTATATCTTCTATTTCTTTTGCTCGTGCCTTTATCCCGCGGTTTCGCAGGGTCGGCACAGTTAGGTGTGTTAAGAGGTGGCCAGATGCCCTTCCTGCTGCCACTCCAAACCCCCCGAGAGAGAATTAGTGTACCCCAGCTGTCTGCGTCTAGTGTAATCCATGGAATAGTGCAAACGTGTTCAGATGTCTGTGAGTCGTGTAATTGGGGCGGGACGTCGGGACCAGTCCGGTATTCACCTAGTGGGATGTGGAAAACCGCCTAAAAACCACATCCAGGCTGGCAGGCACACCGGCCTTCGTCGTTATTCCGCCGGACGGATTCGATTCGGGAGTTAGCGCGCCTACCCGACTCCAGGAAGCAACGCATGAGCGCCCCCGGCTAACCCGGCGAGTTTATGATGTTCGGTATATATTATGTAATTAATTCTTTTAACGACGTTTTACTTGTTGTATTTTATTACATGTATCACATGTTGCATTTACTGTGAGTACTCGTACGCCACCTGTCGGCGTTTGGATAGGCGTCTCTGTTTATTTCTTAGGTCCTGACTACCTACTATTTTATCCCCGTGGTATATCTTACTATTTTACTGAGATCCGTCTCTTACATGAGCGTACACTGCGATGCACTCGTAATGTCTTAGCCCCATTACACAAGAAGACACTAAACGTGTTTTTACAATCGGATTTTTGCTTATATTATTAAGGTTTATCTAATTCTCTCTGGTGTTCTTTCTTAGTGCAATTTTCTGTTGTTATCCCAGATCTGAAGATGGCTTTATAATCAATTGAAACTATTCATCACTGAACTTTGTGTATTTGCTGTCTTGGCTATTAGGCCTAAAAGATTTTATTAAAAAATTTAACTTTATAGTAAACTGTGGTTTAGTCTTTATCATTGCTCTCCTTACATTATGCGATAAGTCACGCCGCCTGCTCTTAATTTACAAAATAGATCAAGTTGCAATCCCGCTCTCGCCACACAATATTAAACACTTTACTGTCTGTGTTAGAGTCCCGTAACGAAGTGCACAATTAATGATAGCGCGTGTGTAATTAGAAACGTATTACTCTCTTTAATTAACATTTTCTGTCATTTATATGTCTGTTTTCAGACATTAATCTTCATTCGCGAAAACATAATAGTAGACCGTTACGAAACACCTACCACGCGCCATGCTACCGCCTGTACTCCGCTCATCGAGAGAATAAACCTCATGTAAACATTACACTACGTATTCTTCCGCGTTTGCTGGAACATCACTGGAGCGGAAGCCAAGCTGTCTCGAGCACAGTCGAGTACGACAATGAGGAATACGTTTTACGCAGTGCGTTACGCGTACAGCGACTCAGCGATGATATGGAGCAATAGCCTTAGCGGCGAATTTAACTTGGACAGCACTAACCTGCAGTGATGTGAACAGCTGCCAGCTGCAGTTCAGACATAAAATAAGACGAGTAGAGAACAATATAGCTTCGAATGTCATTTAATTTCTAAACAGGAGGAAATTACATACGGTAAAACTCAGGCGATACGCTTCTTGGGTGACCTGACGGAAATCATAACATGCCCTCGATCTTAGCTAACTTAGTATTGTAATTAAAACAAGAGTGATGAAAATTTCTAAATTCAAAAAGGGCAATTTTTCTGCATGAGATGTGCGTGCTGTAAACTCGCACTGCTTATTTCCCATGTAGTTAAATACTGAAACTATTGAAGGTATTACAATCAGTCGTCTGGTAATCTCTGAACTCCTTCCATACCGGACTCCGTGGAATACATTTCACTACTGCTACGTTGATAACCTGACGATGAGCAACAGAATCTCAAGCCACCAAAAAGTCTACATTTCCTACTCCTCTTTTACGACAGTTCTGCATTTCGCTATCGTTCGGCAGTGAAGTGCATTACTTCCAGTACGTTTGGCAGCTTAAATGTCTTGTTATTTATCGCGACAAATGCCTTAACTTGGCTCTTCATCAGTTCTGTTGGGTTCCAGACAGCAGTGGTTCGGCGAAAATGCAGCATTTGTAGGCTGTGCTCGAAGCCGTGAAAATTATAATTTTCCATGTTTCTACGACGCTTATCACCCAGGCTCGTGTGAGACCACATCTGTCCTACAAATCAATGGGGACATTCAGATAAAGAGTATTTGATTTTTCATGTTCCTCCAAAAAACTGATTGTGTAATGTTGTCACAACTTCAGCAATCTTTAACAACTTTTATAAAACATCGATGCTTAATAAGTTACATTTGAAATCAAAACCAGAATTGTGGGTGCGATATGTAATTAGAAACTAGAATACGTGCAATTTTCTTGAAAATGATGGTTAAGTGTGAGTTAATTAACATATATTTGATGAATTTCATATTTAAATGATCTAGGTATTCAAACCGAAAAAATATAGACCACAATGGTATTCGAATTGCCACTTTGAAGAATACTTCATTAACATTCTATGACGCCACCGGTTGCGTCACGCATATGATATGTAGTTCGCCCGAAAAAATGTCAGAATTGATTTTTCTCTGTGAGCTTGTGAAAAATATTAAGAAAACTTGTTTCTCGCCATTATCGGTGTTTCGCGCGCTTGTTTCAGTACGAAGCAGGAAGCAGTGTCATCCATTTTCACGGTACGTATTAACGGCGAGACAATCAGTGCACAAGTAGCGTTTACGGAGACTGTGAGCGCACACTATTTTTAAATAAAAATTACGTAGCGTAAGTACGATTAAGAAAAACGTTGATGACTGTTAATACATGAGAATGCCTTAATGTTTCATTTTCAATAACATAGTAGTAAGATACCTAACACACAAGTTGGACCTACTTCCAAGAGCAGAACAATACCAGTGTGCGAGAGTTACGGTTGCAGACGAATCATCGCGCTTGTGTTTTTTTTACATCAGGATTATTCTTACGATGATCGAAGTATAAACACCGGGGCTACAGTTCATTGTCGAAAGAACATGGCGATGCCTTATTTAAAATCGATGCATAGCGCACTTTGGAGCTTTCCAAAAAAAGCATAAATAGCAAAGAAGTTAAACTCCCCAGAAAAGATTTGCAATAGCTAGAAACTGCACGCTTACAAATTTTCAACATGCTATTTATTCGGAAATCGGAGTGCACAGAGAAAGGTTGGCGATGCAACATAAACGACTGTATAAACGTAGGCTTCCGTGGCCGTTGTCACAGTCAATAAAATTCCTCTGGGTTTGAGACAGCAGTTAGCAGTACACCCTGAGGAAGGCGCCTTGCAACAGTCGCCGAAACGTCGGAATTTTACAGATGACAATGCGGCCTCAAATCCAGAAGAATTTTACTGACCATAAGCCACTGTGTTGAAGCATTTGAAAACAAGCGCACAGAACGTTTCAACGGCAAACGTCACACAGTAGAAACACCTCTGACCTGCAAATGACAGCAACCAGCAATTCTGTCTGGCCCACAACCGCGTCTTAAAGACAGAGTGTGACTTATCCACGCGCGTCCCAGACGAACTAAAAAGAGTCGTCATCTTCAAAGACATATTGTTATGAATGGACATCACTTACTGAGGAAGATCATACATTGTTATCGAGCGAACGAAGAAGTGTGCGCCACTGAATGACACTCTTTGTACCTACGATCACTAATTTTCGCCGGCCGCGGTGGTCTCGCGGTTCTAGGCGCGCAGTCCGGAACCGCGCGACTGCTACGGTCGCAGTTTCGAATCCTGCCTCGGGCATGGATGTGTGTGATGTCCTTAGGTTAGTTATGTTTAAGTAGTTCTAAGTTCTAGGGGACTGATGACCAAAGCTGTTAAGTCCCATAGTGCTCAGAGCCATTTGAACCATTTGCCAGCCACTAATTTTCGAATAGTTTTTTCCGTGATTTGTTATTTGAAGTGAGTTGTTTCTGTTTGTCAGACCGATAGAATGAGACTTTCAGAAGTTATCCAGTAGCACACGGCTTTCATCTATTCATGAGCGATGGTATCTATAATATGTCTAACGCACACTTTCAGAGGATTTCGGTAAACTTAACGCGGTTTGCCAATATTGTTCGCAAGGAATGTCCTTTTCGTTACAGTATTAATAGTACAAAGCCGATCGTGAAAAGTGCTGTCCAATATACGTGAATGGAAAACGTTCTGCTGACTTCTTTGATTGACTGATCAGTCTCAAAACCCTGGAGAGTTATGTGTAGAAATATACCCTTCCGAATCATCAGGTTTATGGGTTTGACCTTCCGTGAGCTACGTGCTATGCCAGGGAGCCAGGATTGAGCATTCACGGAGACAGAATAACCAAGGGAGAAAGCACATTAAATGACAGGATGACAAGGACACTTTTTTTTTCACTAGCTGCTTATATTTCATGACACACCGTCTAATTTCTTATGGTGGGTCGTATGTTGCCACTTAGCCGCTGTGACTGGGTCCTGGGTCCGGAGTGACTGAAAGTAACACCACACCGGCTCCCGTCCCCACTCACACCGTTGCCCGTGTCCCGCCACGTGGAGGCGGGCTCTGTTTAGATCCATTTGATATCATTTTTTTATTTTTTTTAGGCGACATATTTTATCGTTTTTAATGTCGCTGTTATCATCACGCAGCATAAAGAGGCAACTGTGACAACAACCGTCGACTTTGGCCGGTGGCGTTGCGAAAATGCGACTAATGACGTAAACAACGTGGCGGCTATACCTTCACATCATTGGCGTTATTTTCCAAATCAAACAACTCAGACAGTTTCAGTTACGAGAATTTACTACATCGGGAAAAGAATTGGAAATCACAACTGTAACGACCAATCACATATAAAATTAGACAAATAATTTTGGGAATAAAACGAGTTAAGGATCGTAGAAAAACGTTCTACAGATGTAATGGACATTATGTCACACAGTATGAACTAACCAACTATTTACCGTGAATAAATCCTAGCTATTACTGCAGAATACGCTTTAGCTATGTAGATCAGTATCAGTGGCAGTGGTACACCGTTACGAATATGTGGCTGTATCTGTAGTAAATCGAAACGGTTGTCACAAAATGAACTTCCATTATGTATGAGAATGAAGTATCGTAAAAGACACTAAAGCTGTAGTGAGAACCACTGTAAACAGCACGAATTTAAAAAAAATATATCGGAAAGAATAAAACTGATAAAGGACTAAATATTACATTTCCTCCGACACAGGAGAGACAGTATTTTGTTTCTCATGCACAGATGAGGTTAAAAATACAATTCCTCTAGAAATCATGACAACAAATAGCGCTGTGCGCAAATGGAGCTCAAAATGCGAACCAAAACATTACGTCACAGCAATTAGTTCCACTGCGTCCTGGTTATAGTAGGGGTCACCGTAGATACCTCTTGACTGTCTCACACATCTTATTGAGCTACAAGTTAAGGTGTGTGAAACAAGAAACTTACATCACCCACCTTACAAGGTGTAGCGCGGTGAACTGTTCCGTGCAGTCATAATCCGTAATCTTCCGAGAGAGTTGACCAGTGATCCTCGCGCTTCGTTCCCAGTGCCACTAGCGCAGTTATTCCCTGGTCGCTCCGCTTCCAGGCGAAACATTTGACTGATGCGCGACGTGGTCCGTTACCGAGCAACTTCTTTTGAACGAGCTGACATTGTTGAGGAAGACGGAAGCTCACCCTGCCAAAAAGTAATAGGCCTAATAACAAACACAATGAAAATCAAACGGAGACAGACATACAGACTTATTATCACGTCGATTGCCTCTCAGCTACCAATTTTGTGTCGCTTTTAAAGTTTTAGTGCCTTCGCAAGATGATCTTTTATCATGGCCATATGACGTTCGCAGTTAATCAGGTCTTATAAGAACTCGCAGAACTCCTTCTCTGCCGATGGTATTCACGCAGTATCTCCTACCGAAACTTTTATCAGTACAAATAAAATAAAGTATGCAGTATGTGGTGCGCTCTACTCTCTGAAACTGGGAATTCTGGGAGGTTTATTTGCAACCGCAAACGCGCTCTCCCGAGACACACTGATGCCCGAAGTGGGCATTTTCCGTTGTGACACGTGTGATGGTTTCTTCCCGTTCGCTTCATGAATAAAAAATGAGCACTAATAATATATTTGTGCACTGCTCAGTTCCCCATCCAGCCATCTACACTTGGTTTTTGCGTGATTTTCCTAAATCGCTTTAGGTAAATGCCAGGATGGCTCTTCGCTAGGACACGGCCCATTTCCTTTCCCAGTCCTTCTCCGAGCTTGTGCCTCTAACAACTTCACTCCGATTCGGTATTAAATCCTGATCTCCATGATTCTTCACATTTATGCTTGTTCTCACTAATATGACATCCTTTCAGTTTCGTAGTGATATACAGAAAATTAAAGAATGTTTTTTTTTATAGATATAAGACGGCTTTCTTAAAACATCTACCAGATAACAGTCTGTAGCGTTTTTATACTTTACCGTGACTCAGATCTTACACCATTTGCGCTTTCAGTCGTATATGCTATATGCTGTCACTTACTTCAACCTCGAATGAATTCCTCAGACTATAAAGGAAAAATGAGGATAATCAATAAGCGTCCTGTAAAGGACCAAGTTATCCGAGACGGAACACAAGTTCGGAATAGGTGATGGTAAGGAAATTTGTAGTGCCCTTTCCAAAGAGACGATTCACGTATTTTATGGATAAAATCTCGTTCGGGAAATCCCAAATCCGGATGTGTAACATCCACAGCGGTCTCTGGAACCCCATAATATGCAGTGGGATAGTTACTATGAGCAGTATATCGCATGCATATCTGAGACATGAAAAACGACTCACAACGAAGGAATTATGAGACTGTAACGGTACGGATCCTGCAAGTCGGTCGTACCAGATGGGAAGCAGTTACCACGATGCGTCCATATTCAGACACGTTCTTCAGAAGGTCCAGGTCACATAACAAGATTATTACTAGATTATGCCAAATAACTCGCTCCCCTTCTATCAGTACTTTGCCACATGTCACTAGAACAACGAAGAGTCTCTAGCGACTGGAAAGGAGTGTAACAAATTTGCGCGTTCGAGATGGGACGTCCGATAGATGCACACAATTATAGACCTATATCGCTGACATCAGGATTAGTAAACATCTCTTACGCTCAAGCCTTATGATGTGTTTGGAGAAGGAAAATATCATCCGTCGCTTGCGTCTCCAGCTTTGTTTCTGCCTTGCAAATGTTAGCGTCAATAATCATATGTTTATGCTCTGACACGGTTACGCCTAAATTATCCTTCTGGTACAGCACTCATGTTGGCTATGCTGCAATCGAAATTTAGCTCTGCAATAAATTATGGATTTTGCTACTGACTGCTGTCCATCTCTATAATTGATTATTCAACCGTCGCTGTGCACCTCCGACACCCAACGGTTTTCAATTTAATTACTTTGTAGATTCGTAACATGTCGTGTTGCTGTATGATAAGAATGGAAAGTTGATTTAGCATTAACAGTATTCAAAGCCAAGTGAATAGTAACATCAGCCTTGAAAATGGGCTTTGAATGATTACATTTGTTCTGAGTAATTGTCCTGCTCAGATTTGAGCGTGTTTCTTGTTCTTTCTCTATATTTTTCCGATTTGTCGCGTGTTATTTTGACCACATCCACACATGGAAAGGTTAACTTTGTCCTATGAACAGACGATGTAATCTACAAAACTGGTGGTTCATTGACGATGCTAAGATTTCACGAAAACAGGCCTGAGTCATAAAAGAAAACTATTTTATTAATAGCAAACATGTTTCTGTAACAGAGTCGGACGTAATTCCTACAGAAGGATGTACGCAGTTAGTTCTGTAAACATTTTTCGTGTGTTTAGCTTTACTAAAAACAGCTAAGTTCTGTGGGGCGTGACACGAAAGCACGTACTTGTACTACAAATAGCATGTGTTGAACTGTGAACTCAGTTTCTAAAAGGTTATTGAGTACGCGACGGAGATCTGGGACAGTGATGAACACACCTGCTGATAAGTTAAGGCACAGTAAAAATGGCACTGTGTTAGGACTTGCTGAAATGGATAACAAAAAGTAAAACGCCAGCGGAAGCTCCATGAAGAATCTTGCACTTACCTAAGATGAACTCAGCAATTTGCTATCCATTTCTTGCGTAGTAGAAGATGATGAAGTTTTCTGCTTGTGATGTGGGACACTTTCCACACGCTAAGGAAATCAGATGCTCGACTAGAAACCGGCAAAGTATCCCAGTGGCGTGACTGAGCGTTCTCTATGCCACGCACCTAACCTGAATGTCGTTGAGAGATGCTGTATTGAAAATTATAAAAAAAACTGCCCTGCACACAATGCATGAGATAGACACTATTACACAACTGATTTCGGCTCTATGAGCTCGTTAATCACGAACGTTGGTGGTTTGAATCACCTTGTAGTGGCACTGAGTGATTGTAGATGATTCCCTCCCCCACAGTAACTCGGATCTGTTTGATGTATTTGATTTATTCTTAGCCATCTGTTTGAGTTAATACTTCAGTTCTATGTTAAAACAGAATTTTCTTTGAGTACAACCCTTCTAGATTCTATATTGCATAGTAGTAATTCTGTTGTAAAAAAGTTGCACGTAACATGGTGACGATGGACTATTTAATGACAACATGAGATACAGCCCGAACTGCGATAACGAGACTTTCCTGCCGTCTGGCCATGAACCACTGTCCGTATCCCGACTATTGAGATCAGTTTCCGAGTTGACTGACAACATCGCCTACAACACGTCCTCCGTTCACTCGCACCTTGTCATCGCCAACAAAACTGTGCAACCTTCAGCATCTCCGGCTTTCCGAAACTGACTGTTATGAAACACAGACTGTATTAGTTATTTCACTGTACTTGTCCCACGTATTGTATTTTGTTCATACATTTCTATCTGTGGGAAATAATGAAAACAAGAAAGACAATAATGAGGACTAAAAGTTATGAATATATGTGGTAGAAGTCCATTTTTGATCATTTTTGAGTTACAGAGTCCTAAAGTTAAATGGCTTCTTGCTAGAGATGAACCTTTCTTTCTGTTTGTTTGGATCATTAATTTCAGAAGCAAAGGCAGGAAAGTGGAGGTAATTGACTTGTACCACTATTGAAATAAGCCCTTCATACACTACTGGCCATTAAAATTGGTACACCACGAAGATGACGTGCTACAGACACGAAATTTAACCTATAGGAAGAAGATGATGTGATGTGCAAAGGATTAGCTTTTCAGAGCATTCACACAAGGTTGGCGCCGGTGGCGACACCAACAACGTGCTGACATGAGGAAAGTTTCCAACCGATTTCTCATACACAAACAGCAGTTGACCGGCGTTGCCTGGTGAAACGTTGTTGTGATGCCTCGTGTAAGGAGGAGAAATACGTACCATCACGTTTCCGACTTTGATAAAGGTCGGATGGTAGCCTATCGCGATTGCGGTTTATCGTATCGTGACATTGCTGCTCGCGTTGGTCGAGATCCAATGACTATTAGCAGAATATGCAATCGGTGGGTTCAGGAGGGTAATATGGATCGCCGTGCTGGATACCAACGGCCTCGTATCACTAGTAGTCGAGTTGACAGCCATCTTATCCGCATGGCTGTAACGGATCGTGCAGCAATGCCTCGATCCCTGAGTAACAGATGGGCAAGACAACAACCATCTGCACGAACAGTTCGGCGACGTTTGCAGCATCATGGACTATCAGCGCAGAGACCATGGCTGCGGTTATCCCTGACGTTGCATCACAGACACGAGCGCCTGCGATGGTGTACTCAACGACGAACCTGGGTACACGAATGGCAAAACGTCATTTTTTCGGATGAATCCAGGTTCTGTTTAGAGCATGATGATGGTCGCATCCGTGTTTGGCGACATCGCGGTGGACGCACATTGGAAGCGTGTATTTGTCATCGCCATACTGGCGTATCACCCGGCGTGATGGTATGGGGTGCCATTGGTTACACGTCTCGGTCACCTCTTGTTCGCACTGACGGCACTTTGAACAGTGGACGTTACATTTCACATGTCTTACGACCCGTGGCTCTACCCTTCATCCGATCCCTGCTAAACTCTACATTTCAGCAGGATAATGCACGACCGCATGTTGGAGGTCCTGTACGGGCCTTTCTGGATACAGAAAATGATCGACTGCTGCCATGGCCAGCACATTCTCCAGACCTCTCACCAATTGAAAACGTCTGGTCAATGGTGGCCGAGCAACTGGCTCGTCACAATACGCCAGTCACTACTCTTGATGAACTGTGGTATGTGTTGGAGCTGCATGGGCAGCTGTACCTGTACACGCCATCCAAGCTCTGTTTGACTCAATGCCCACGCGTATCAAGGCCGTTATTACGGCCGGAAGTGGTTGTTCTG
Organism: Schistocerca piceifrons; assembly: GCF_021461385.2. Lineage (NCBI taxonomy): Eukaryota > Metazoa > Arthropoda > Insecta > Orthoptera > Acrididae > Schistocerca > Schistocerca piceifrons. Next base: position 54,063,354 of record NC_060144.1, on the reverse strand, counting down.
GGTACTGATTTCTCAGGATCTATGCACCCAAATTGCGTGAAAATGTAATCACATGCCAGTGCTAGTATCATATATTTGTTCAATGAATACCCGTTTATCACCTGCATTTCTTCGTGGTGTAGCAGTCTTAATGGTCAGTAGTGTATGTGGATTAATCGCATCGAATGAAAGATTTTGTGATAAACTTCAGCTGTGTAAACAAGAACTTTAAGGTGCAACTAAATGATAGGTTTCTGAACCCTACCCTTTGATTGATTGTTTTATCAAGAATCATTCTCAACAGAATTATTTTTCTTTGGTTGAATTTTTATGTTTTTCTCAGACTGCAACATCGTCTAAACCTTTCGCCCTAATTAAAGCCATAGAAGAACGGCCTTTTCTAAATGTACTTCTGACCAAACTGTAATTGTGGTAGCTTAGTTCACAGGTCTTTATCAACTCTGCCTTTTCAGTTCTTGTGGTGATATTTCTGTAGAAACTGTCATCTCCTAACGAGCATTTCTTCACAAGTCAAACACCAATTTACATAGCTTTCGATTTAAAAATATTTTGTTACAACTAAATATTTTCATAAAAATTTTCGTCCCCTACGTTACCCTCTTGAGGGAGAATTTTTTTCCAAGCGAGAAATCAAATGAAAATTTTCATAGACGTAGCTTCAAAAATTTTTCGGTAGTACTTTAATTATGATTTATTCGCAATAAAAACTTTCATCCACCTTTTTAACCCCTTAGTGGCTGAATTTCCAAAAACGCTTAATTATGTATTTATTTATTTCTGCCTGAGATGTCAAATACCAATTTTCATAGATACAGTTTTTTAAAAATTACACCCACTATTTCACACCACAGAGGTTAAATTTCCAAAAATACTGAAACACTTATTTCTTTCCAGAATGAGATTTTCACTCTGCAGCGGAGTGTGCGCTGATATGAAACTTCCTGGCAGGCTAAAACTGTGTGCCCGACCGAGACTCGAACTCGGGACCTTTGCCTTTCGCGGGCAATTGCTCTACCATCATTTTTTTTTTCCCTAATGAACCGCTGCAGGAGCAGGACGACGGGTAGGGCAGGGGTCGACACCCGAAGCCTGGCCATCCCGCCGCCACGCCCAAGCAACGTGTTCGAGTTCGAGGATCGAAGGATCAGGAAGAGGATGGAGTGGGTTTGTCGATGTTGTTCTTTTTATTTATTTATTTCTTTAATTTTTATAACATTTTTTGTGTATTATAGATTTATTTTTGTTTCATTACAAAGAAAGATCCTACAACTGCCGTAGCCGAGCGTCCGAGTCGTCTTCTCGTCTGTTGGGAGGGGTTCCCCCCTATTCCGTCCGTAGAGGATCAATATGCTCCAGGATTCTTCTTCATTTTCAGCGTCTCGTACCCGGAACGCCCCAGTGAGCAGGAGGATCCGCAAATAATGAACCTAAATAATTTGCGAAACGCGTTCTGTACTTCGGGTGGCGGCTGAAAGCTGCATGTGTCGTCATCAATAGGGACCAAAAGTCGAGTGTGCCTTTGGGAGCATCGCAAAATATGTAGTGAACGGCCATGCCTTTTAGCCAGTTAACGGCGTTCGTTCTGGTTGATGGAAAGTATACGACGTCGGGGCGCAATACGTCATCAGGGGAGATAGACTCCGGCAATCGCCGCAAGAGTAATGCCAGCATGCGCTGCGTCAGTAGCCAGCACTCGCTGGTCGCGGCACACGTCAGACGGTGTGCATCCGAGTCAGCGACTGAGCATGTCGGACACAAGGGGTCGTCCGTCAGATGTATGGAATGTAACCTCTGACGAGTAGCGAACTTCCCATTCACAACTACGTACCAGAATGAACGCACCGTCGTAGGTAGAAAAGGCGTGTGTACCGCTCGCCACACCGTGTTCCAGGCAACTTCAGGGTGTCTGTGGGTGACCGTATTTACAGGTTGCCGCTGCTGATAGAGGCGATAATAGTCTTTTGTGCTGGGCTTCCGTGTCGTCGGAAGTTCTGAACGTAAGTAGCTGAAGTCAACAAAGAAGTCTCTGATGTGTGTGAGTGCCTGTGAAATGTGTCCTACAGAAACCGGGGGGTGCAGAGAGTGTGGTGCCACTTCCACTATCAGGGTGCCCGTCTGAGTGGCGTGGGCAGAGGTCCACGTGCGACGCATAGTGTTGACATAAAGCGATCGCGCACGGTTATATACGCGAATTAAACCGATACCGCCCGCCCGCTGCGGCAGTGTCAGGGTGGCGTATCGGACTTTAAAAACCAGACCAGTGCTTACGAAATGTCCATATGCTGCTTGAAATCTGTCGGCCATCGTAGCTGTCAAGGGAAGGATATGCGCAAAATAGTTCAGTTTTGAGACAAGATAGGTGTTGACATAACGTGTTCTGAGGAGCATATCCAAGCGACGCAGTTTGTTGTCCTGCAGCAGTGCACGTGTCTGGTGTAGGATCCGGCGGTACGTAGCCGCCGCCGTGCGGCGGACATTGATATAGAATTGCACTCCTAAACACTTGAGTACGGGCACCTTGTCAAAGGGCACCGCCGTTGTGTGGGAAATCCCCCCTCCGACATCCATGTATTTTGTCTTCTTCACGTTGATGACGCTCCCAGCGACCGCCCCGTACTGGCGTAGCCACTGTAGCGCCATATGCATATCATCCTCTGATCTGGCCAGGAACACCACGTCATCGGCGAATGCACCACAACAAAAGGTCACGTCCCGCAAGGAGATACCAGTTAATCGCTGCCGTAGACCATGTAAAGCTGGTTCAAGTGCTGCAGCAAATAATATGCCCGACAGGGGGCACCCTTGTCGCACTGACCGTCCAACAACAATGTGACCAGACTGATAACCGTTGACCATCATGCGGGAGCACGCTCCGTGGACCAGTCGAAGGACCACCTGTGCAGACTCCGGAGAGAGGCCCATGCGATGCAAAACTGCGCGTAAGAAGCCGTGATCGACGCGGTCGATTGCGTGGTCAAAATCTACGGCGACAAGGGCGCCTCGTATTTTGCAGGCCGCCGTCAAAGCAATTACGTCGCGGTATGCTCCTAACGCCGTATGAATGTTGCTGACACCACCTAAACATGTCTGATCGGTGTGGATGGCTTTCCCGATAACGGTGTGGAGACGCGCGCGGAGGATACGGGCGAAGATCTTGTAGTCGTTGTTGAGGAGTGTGAGTGGGCGAAAATCCTGCCACCTACAACCACCATTCGGTTTCGGAACTGGAATCAAGATGCCTTCTGTGAATTCTGTGGGGACAGTGAAATCAGGGCGGATCAGGTCTTGAAACATTTGGAGCCACTTGTCACCCATAAGGTGGTAAAAAGTGCGGTAGAATTCCAGGGGTAAACCGTCCGGTCCAGGCGACTTGTTCGGTGCTCCACGTGCCAAGGCCGATGTCAGCTCGTCGGGTGTAATGGGCAACAGCAGACTATCATCGGGTGCCACGTCCCGAGGGGCGGGAAAATCGTGCAACAGCCCGTCATAATCACGTACATTTCGCGGATCTTCCATGTACAAGGTCCCATAGTGTCTGGCGAACGTGTGCGCGATGTCCGCTTGTGTCACTGCGCGCCCGCCGTCCTCCGTGTTTACCGCCGTAATGAGCTGACGTTTGCGGTGGCGCCTCTCGCGCACAATGTGATACACTGACGCTGTTTCGTTGGGGATACAGTCTTGCACTCGCGCACGGATGCGGACACCGTCTAGCTGCTCTGTCCTGATGCGAAGTAGACGAGCTTTGATGCGTTGTACGGACATCTGACGTTCGGGAGACGGCGGTTGCGTCGCCAGCTCACGTAACGCTGTATAGTAAAATTCCGATGTTGCCCTTTGCCAGTTCGATCTGTCACGCCCGTAGGCCATCAAGGTCTTTCGGAGGGCAGGTTTGACACATCCCAGCCACCACAGCAACGTGGAAGCATACATAGGCAGGCGCCTGATACATCGACGCCACGTGTCAGTGACTGCTCGCCGACACGCTTCCTCGCGAAGGAGGGAGACGTTCAGCGTCCACGGGCCCCTGCTGCGTCTTGTGAGTTGTCGGGGCAAGGTGACAGTGCAGATGTACGCGAGATGGTCCCGTAAAGGCCGTCGGCCAGAGTTCTGCATCACGGGTGGCTGTGCGGAGGGCACGCGAGACGTATATCCGGTCCAGACGACTGGCAGAATGGCTGGTAAAGTGCGTATATCCACTCTGGGTCCCATGATGCAAGAGCCATGTGTCGTGGAGCGCGAGGTCACGTATCAATGCTTGTAGAGCGGGGCATGGGACGTAATGCGGTATCTGGTCCTCGGGCCGCAGAACACTGTTAAAATCGCCGCCCACTATGTAATGGTCCATATTTCCTTGCAAAAGTGGGGCCAACTCCTCCGAATAGAAGACATGCCTGTCACCACGGTGCGAATTACCGGAGGGAGCGTAGACGTTAATGAGGCGCACTGCACCAAGTGTGAGTGCGATGCCTCGCGCGTTCGGCAAGTACGTCGCGACCGTCGCGTCTATGCCATCTCGGAGAAGGATGGCCGTTCCTCCTGCGCCATCACCTACGGGTAGGCTGTACGTGGTGTAGCCATATAGGTCTAAACACAGCTCGGGATGGACCTCCTGGAGAAGGGCAATGTCTAAGTCTGCCGCTCTGATCATGTCGTGTAACATGCGGGTCTTGACAGTGGAGTGGACACCATTTACGTTGACTGTTCCCACACGGTATGACTGAGACATGTCAAGTGGCGGAGGCAGTGTGCCGGTGCAATCCCACAGTGATTTCACACACCACACGCCACACAGCCATCCACCTGCATGCTGTGCATTACTGTGCCGTAGGAGTCCCTGACTGGCAGAGCCCTCCAGGCCCAATGTCAGCCACGGGCTCTGGTGGAGATATCGATGTTTGCTGTGCATCATCTGCCTCCATATCGTCTGCCCAATCACCAAGAGACGATTGTGATGTCATTGGGGGCTGGACGCTTTCACAGGAGCCCACATTTTGGGAGTCGACGCAGTGCGCCTCGTTTTCTGGGCCACCAGATTTAGGGGACTGTTCCTTGTCTTCAGGCACCTTCTGGTGAATGATGCCACTGGAGTCCGTTGCAATTGTGGGCGAGTCAACGAAGTCGATGTCTTCCGCCGGCTTCACATTCCTGTCCTGTTCGTCAGCTGACAATCGCCTCTTCTTGTGTCGCTTGGGTGATTTTTGCTTTCGGGTCCGAGATTCGACATCCACTGGAGGACGGGGCTCGACACAGTCTCGGTCGCTAGGAACCCCTGTGTCTTATCCCGACAGTGACGGTGGCTGGGTGCCCACGACGCTGCGGTGGGCGGAGGCTGTAGGAACCTCTGCACCGCTGGGCTGCGGCGTCGTCGACGGCGCTGACTCTCCAACGGAGCTGGCAGCGGCTTGAGGAGGTAGCAGGTTTTGATCATCCATCACATCATGTCGTGCCGCCTCCACATATGTTAGCGGGAGAGAGGTCATAGTGGATCGTTGGGGAAGTTCATTGCGGGGCACCTGAACGAGGCGGCGCTGCAGACACTCAGTTCTAACATGGCCCTCCTGGCCGCAGCCCGAGCAGGTCCTCGGTTGTCCATCATATATAACAATTGCGCGGCAGCCACCAACGAAAACATACGATGGAACGTGCTTCTTAAGTTCTATGCGCACTTGTCATACCCCGTTAAGGACAGGGTACGTTTCGAATGTGTTCCATTTCTCCTCTGTGTGGCTCAGAACTGTGCCGTATGGCCGCAGCGCATCAACGACTAGGTTGGCAGGGACTTCGAACGGTAGTTCAAAGATGCGCACGGCACGCACCCCCAGACCAGCATGGTCAACTCCTACCACGCTCACGTTACCGTCTGCGTGACAGAAGCGAAAGCCGTTTGCAGATCGTTGGAGTAATCTGTCGCAGGCCGCTTCGTCAATCAGTTTGAGGTACACTGTGCTGGTTACAATAGACAGATGAATTCCTATCAGTTCTTGTGGTTCGATGTGCATGATGTCTCGTAGAAACCGTTCAATTTCATGGGCCTTCGGTCTCGTGTACGATGCGTTGAACGTTAGTTTGATTGTAGCTTTTCGATATGAGAACGCCATGTCGGGTCGGTACAGGTACTATACGGCAAGACAACGACGCGACCGCGCGCTAGCGGGTAAACAACAACACCTGCGGAGCACTGCCCGGCGCGCCGAGCCCGTCCGCACGGTAACACGGCTGAAAGCCGACTGCCCATCTGAGCTACCGAGGCACGACTCACGGCCGGTACTCACAGCTTTAGTTCTGCCACTATCTCGTCTCCTACCTTCCAAAACTTTACAGAAGCTCTCCTGCGAGAGTTTCTGTAAAGTTTGGAAGGTAGGAGACGAGATACTGGCAGAACTAAAGCTGTGAGTACCGGGCGTGAGTCGTACTTCGGTAGCTCAGATGGTAGCGCACTTGTCCGCGAAAGACAAAGGTCCCGAGTTTGAGTCTCGGTCGGTCACACAGTTTTAATCTGCCAGGAAGTTTCACTTATTTCTTTATTTCTAATCAAGAAACCAAATACCAATTTTTGTAGTTCTAGCTTCAAAATTGTCTTAATAGCGACATACGCTGATGAGTCAAAAAACATTACAACCACGTGCTTAATAGCTTAATTGGAACGAAATGCATCACTGATTCTGCGCATCAGCGATCCTATGGTTTGTTGGTTGTTTGTGTAAGTAGGCTGTTTAGGTTTTTTTATTGGTAACGCCACCTCTGTATGAAAATCACTGGCTGTGCTGTGTGCAGTCTGTGGCTGCTTTGCATTGTTGTAATACTCGCCATTGTAGTGTTGGGCAGCGGCAGCTGGATGTGAACAGCGCGTAGCGTTGCGCAGTTGGAGGTGAGCCGCCAGCAGTGGTGGATGTGGGAAGAGAGATGGCGGAGTTTTGAAATTTGTCATGAACTGCTATATTTATATATGATGACTATTAAGGTAAATACATTGTTTGTTCTCTATTAATATCTTTCATTTGCTAACTATCCCTATCAGTAGTTAGTGCCTTCAGTAGTTTGAATCTTTTATTTAGCTGGCAGTAGTGGCGCTCGCTGTATTGCAGTAGCTTGAGTAGCGAAGATTTTTGTGAGGTAAGTGATTTGTGAAAGGTATAGTTTACTGTTAGTCAGGGCCCATTCTTTCGTAGGGATTTTTTGAAAGTCAGATTGCGTTGCGCTAAAAATATTGTGTGTTAGGTTAAGCACAGTCTTGTATAAATTGTTCAAAGGGGACGTTTCATATGTCGACCCTTAGCCGAGGATACCTCACTGGAATCTTCTGATTTTTTGTTGTAGTTTGTGTAATTAGTGTAGATTTTGTTTATTGCTAGCGTGTAATTGTAGAGAAAATCTCCTTTGTAGTTGCAGACTTTCATTGTTGTACAGTAAAACAGTTGTGGCATGCAAGTAGATTTGCACCAAGTATTTCGCAGCTGCAATTAACTAGATATTATTTTCAGTGCTATGTTAATGTGTTCTCTTATTTTTGATCTTCAAATAGTGTTTTTCTGTGTTGTCGTGTGAAATACTGTGACAATAATGGCGTGTGAAAAACGTAATACTAGGCTCCAAAGTAAACAGAGAAATGACAGTGAAAATGAAAGCAGTGTGTTAGCGCCACCGAGTAATGAATTAACTGATGTTCAAAGTAGTAATTTGGTAATTGTGCATAGGGAAATGGAGCGGGCTGCAAACAATGGTGTAGACAGTGAAACAGGTAGTGAACAGGGAAGCATTATCGATCGATCGGTCGGCAACAGCTCGCCTCAGGAATCCGAAATGACAGGACACAATTTCGCAAATACTGTAGTTTCAGGTTTTGGGTCATCACCGTTTTCTCAAATAAGTCAAGACACATTTTCTGCTTGTCAAAATGTGAATGTTGCCGGTGCAAATGCACTGCCGAAAAGCGTAGAGAAACAGATTCCAGACACTAATACATTATTATTGCAATTAATGCAACAAATGGAACAAAATCAGAGACAAATGGGACAAAATATTAAAAAGTTAGACACAGTGGAACAAAATCTTAAAAAGTTAGACACAATGGAACAACACCAGAGACAAACACAGCAACAGTTAGACACAATGGAACAAAATCTTCAAAAGTTAGACACCACACTTGAACAAACACGTGAAGATTTAACTAGTGAGTTACATAACATTGAATCGAAATGTCAAAAAGTCTGTAATGACGTAGAAACACAAATTTGTGAGCATTTTCAACCCATTTTTTTGCGGCATGAAAATGCATTACAGAATCACGAAGCAGCTATAAAAGAACTGCAAACCATTGTTCATGAAAATCATGAGACCTTGTGGGCTAAAATTGCCTCAGTTGCATCTACCGATTCGGTTACGCAACTTGCAAAAACTCAGGAAAACTTAAAGGACACAGTAGATTCGATTTCAACACAAATGGACACTAAAACTTGGTTCAGAAAAACACACTGAGGAAATGTGTTCACTATCGGAGAAAGTAGCCGAACTTTCGGATCAGGTCACTAACTTATCTACAAAGGTAGATGATGATCTGAATGACACAAGACCTGTAGCCTTCACTGACACAGAAGAGTATGATCAAATTAGAAAATTCAAACAGAATCAAAATCAAATCAATACACAGTACAAAAGAGAAATCCGGGAAGTACAAGATCAGCTGACACAGGTAATACAAGAATTATGTATTTCAGAGGATACTCGCGCCCCAATACGGGAAGAGGGACACAGAAATACGGAACAGCCACAAAATAATAACACAGGGCATTTCGGAAGTTATGAAAGAAATTGGCAATGTGCACCGAATTTTGAGATGGAACGGCCGACACGACCTAACAATGACCGATATGCGACTCGTCGACATGATGATTTTGACTATAAGCTGTTCATTACTACACGTAAATTCAAAACATTTAAGAATTCTGGCAACGACATTCATCCACAAGCATGGCTCCATCAATTCTCGCATTGTTTTCCTCCCAACTGGTCATTAGAACACAGATTAGAATTTATGTGTGGCTACTTGGAGAATGAACCAGCTGTAAGAATGCGATCGGTAATTCACGATTGCCACAGTGAAGGAGAGTTTTACCATGCCTTCCTCTCAGCATATTGGTCTCAAGCCACACAAGACCGAGTAAAACATAGTGTCATAATGATGAAACGTTTCGAACAATCTGAATTTTCCAGTCTTATGAAATATTTTGAAGACATGTTGCATAAGAATCAATATCTTTCAAACCCATACAGCCCTTCAGAACTCATCCGCATTTGCTTAATCAAACTGCCTGAACATTTACGACATATTATTTTGGCAGGACGTTGCAAAGACGACATTGAAGCTTTTCAGGGACTGTTACAAGAACTGGAAAGTGACACTGACAATCGCGGAACGCAAGAGCACAACAATTACAGATCACATCAGTCGCAATTCCGCGATGAAAGAAATAATAACTGGACGCGACAAGGCTATTCTTACAAAGCAAATCGTGACCAAAACAGACACCACCCATATGACAACCACTGGCAGAGTAATAATAGTTACAGAGAAAGATCGCATTTCTGTAGTAATGAATATGACAGAGATTACCATAGAAACAGGCAATATAAGAACAAAAAAAATTATTATCAAGGGAGACAGAATAACTTCAGACGCAACAGTTCAGCGCGCAGTCACGATTCAGGGAGGAATTCTCCACCATGTGACCGACAAGAAAGAAACTACAGGAACTACCGACATGACGACAGACAATATAATCATTACAACAGACCAGAATTTAACCAGAACTGGCGGGATTCAAACAGAGCAGGGCCCTCTCGACAAGGTGAATTTGTAGAAGTTAGACCTCCAAACCCCAATAACGACGCACGCCAACAAAGAAACAGACAATGACTCGCACCGCAGGCAGCCACGTGCGCCGGCTGGCTCAGAGAAAAATAACATAGCTAACCTTGAGAAAAATTCCAGTATTCTTTACCGACGTATACCGCATAGTAATTACGTTAAAGTTGAAACTCTGAGTACTGTGAAGAGTACAGGATTGCACCACATTTCACATGTAAAACCGTTTATTGCAAGATAATTTGCTTTTTAACTTAGTCTTTGCCATAAAGTTTTTCACTTCACATTTCTAGTATGCTTTTTCAGACTTAAGAAACTGTGAACATGCAACAATGTTTGAAGTTAAATATCCAATCAAGAACCAAGAGAACTTATTTAAACAGAAATTACGAATGCATTGTTATAGGGAACAGACGTCACAGTGTTATTGTGTGTGTACATTCTTGTTTGTTAGTTACATGATTACGTAACGACTATAAGGCTTACATACTTAGAACATATACTGGTACTGCTAATGAGATTTTAATGCAACATTTTGGTTTACTTGAAAATACATTCTGGATTTAAAGTACTTTCAGTGAGATACCAGATGACACAGTGGTTAGTTTATGTGACAGCTACACGATTTTACCACGACGCTACTAATGAGTGACAATTTACAATGTTGCTTTTGCAGTGTTTCTGTTTTATATCTGCACAAGTTTTCTGTTTTATTCTGGAAAGTAAAACAGGTTTTAGTAGTAACTTTTGTGGTATAGCTACAATGAGACTGCCTTTTCCGTAGCACAACAATACGTTACAGCACAGTACTTTCCTCATCACGGCAATAAGCGTAATAACTAAGACATTTATACGCAAAGCATTTCACTTTTGTGTATTATGAGGTAAGTACATTGGCTTCTGCAGAACTTAGCTTTCGGAGGACAATAACTACGACACTTCCACAGAGATTATCTGACAGCAAGACGCACATTTAGCGCTACAGGACATGTATTTGAGTGATTAAAATTGTACTTAAATCATTTATTTTTAAAGATATTTGAAGTACAATGATACAAAGGTTTTCCGTAATACATTTCATTCCATTGTTCTAATCTGTAACACCTGAGGGTATAATTACATTAATCCTCAGGGGGGTACACGCTTACTTTGTGTACCATGTGTGTGCCAACCACAAGGAACCCTAGCTAATATGGTATTTGCTTATACAACTCTACACATCGGTACCATATTTCTCTAACACACAAATTACACAGCTATCTGATCATTTAACTGAGAGATAAACATGTTTTTTACTACATCAGTGACACATGTTTACGTAATTACACAGTTGGATAACTTCACACTTATGAAACTGTATTTTGTCTGTACTTTGTAAACTGTTCATATTTTTTCGGAACCATTGTGATACTATGAGAGCTTTGAATGATGTATTTGGTAAGGGAGCATGATTTTAAAGTACGTTTGAGGTAGATGACACTATTGAAATGAGCAGAGAATTTTTTTTAGGTTTTGAAATTATTGCAGAAAGCTACGACGTTTTTGAGATTTGACTGAGGTGTTATGATGTTATTATTACGACGACGATGTGTACTATGCTGTTGAGATATGTTTATGATCAATAAGATGATGCTACCGTATATGAGGAATAAGAAGTATGTTGGAAACCAAGAATCGTACTTTAAGAGTTATGAAATGTGTGTAAATGCGTGACTGTATCACAATGCTGACGAATATTTTATTTGGACACTTATATTTATAGGATTTTCTTTCTACAGATTTGCAACGCTAATTCTTGACCTGTGAAATATTTTTATGTGAGACTGTCACTGTAGCGGAAACTGCTGTCGTAAATATTTCCGTAAGAAAGTTAAGTGACCACCTGCATGTAATGTGTCGCGGGCACCCACCTGGGCGACAGCCGCCCGAAAAAAAAAGCCATTAGCCTTTCAGCGGCACAGGTAGAGAAAAAAAAAGGGGAGGCCATCATCCTCGCTATTGACGTTCCTTTGTAGAAAGCATCGCAAAAACGACACGGTCGAACTTGAAAACATATGATTACACTGTGGAGCTCTTAATTTATGATATTTACTGAAATGCTTATGAATTGATGGGAAATATTCTTACATCTGCAAACCTGATAATGACAAGTGTCTTTCTACGAGAGTTGAGAGCTACTGACTTATGAAATGCCACATAGCTATTGAATGATATTTTTATGCTTTGGTTTGCATAATTGCTTATTTCATTTGACATCTGTTTTCCAGCTGTGTTGCAGCATTGGTTTCATAAAATAAAATTAAATGCATTTGCTAATGTGAACACTTTCTGTCAACAGATCTATTAAATAATAATTTTGTGATCCACATTCTTCAAAAAAGGAGCACTTGGAAAGGAAAGAACAATAAGAAGGGACTAGTAACAGTAACTGCATACATAATATTCTTTTCAAGTACATGGTAATATTTCTTTTACAATAAGTTGTTGTGGTGCACCACTTTAATTACTTAGACATTGAGATGTGATTATACATTTCCCTTATCTGCATTGTTATCTTTAGTGTACTATTTTTTCTGCTTGAGCTATGTCATGTTTAGATATAAGCTGCTGTTTGCCAGGCATAGCGCTACTGAACTTTAATTTGTGTTACTCTGCTAAGCCAGATTTATTTTTTTGTTTGCTGCGCATTGCCTCATATTAGTTGTAATGTTGAATTGCTTGCTAATTTAGATTTACTGTAGCTTGCTTTGCGATTTTCCATTTTTTTTATTGCTGTTTATATTAATTGTTTTATGTGCTGCTGCATTGCCTCGTCCCTTAGTTTAGCATCTGAGCTCAGTAGATTTAAGTTAGCTTAAGAGGGGTAGACTATATAAGAAACTGACTATGGAGAATAGGTAAAGAATGCATTGCGAAGTTATATGAAAAAGATTTGGGCCCAAATGAGTATTGTACAATCAGAAATAATTATTTTGAAAGAAATATGAACAGAATACAGAAAGCAGGCTTAGATAGGACTTTTTGGGAATAATGATGAACAAAGGGAGATCTCCATGCAAAATACTGCAGTAAAACAAACCCTGTCCTTTCCCTTTTGTGTTATCCCACTATATGTTTGTGTACCCTTGTGTATTTGTTTTCTTCCTGTCTCTGTGTACTGTTTCATAGAACTTTTTTCTCTTCTAATACTAAGTTACATTCACTATGATGAGGAATACCGTTATCCTCAAATACAATTGGCATTAATAATGTGTTATTTACTTTGTAAAGATGTTTAGACATTATTTATTCTGTTTTGTGTTAATGCTCATGTGTGAAGTTGATGTTTCGAAAGTTATTCTGATCTATGTATGTACTCATGTCATAATTCCTGTAACACTGATGTATATGTCTATTTCTATTCTTTTGTAAAGCCTGTACTACAAATGTTATCTATATTGTTATGTTTTTAATGATGTATTTTGTACCTTTATTGTATTCTTATGTTATAAAATTGTAATTGTCACCAGTTCATGATATTATTAACTTGTTAGTTACATTTCACTGCACACGTTTCTGTTGGTCATAGTATATGGACAATATGTGAGAAGTAGGGACTGTTAGTGTTTGCACGTGTGTTAATAATTCAGAAAGGGACTGGATAACAGCATTGTTGGTTCTAAGGATAGTTCCGAAAACTTTGTGAGTGCACAAGTGGTGGTTTATGGACTTGCTATATTACCCGCAAGACTCTTCAATGATGATTGTGCACCTGCACAGTCACAACAGATGGCTGCTGGCCATCTCTACAAGGACTACAGTGGGTCTGCATCTTTGATGACCCACCAATACCATTATCTCTACAAGGACTACAGCGGGTCTGCATCTTTGATGACCCACCAATACCATTATTTCTACAAGGACTACAGTGGGTCTACACCTTTGCTGACTCACCAGTACCATTATTTCTGCAAGGACTGCAGTGGGTCTGCACCTCTGGTGGCCCACCAATACTGTAATCTCTACCAGGACTACAGTGGGTCTGCTCTGTGATGACCTACCTATCAACACTCTTCAAAATTTCGACTGACTCTGCTGTGGGTTTGCTCTGTTGTGGCCCATTACCTGTACGCATGTCAAGAGTCAGCACTGTCTTTCCGTTGGAAGGACAACACTACTTCTTCAAGACTGCATGGAAATCCACTACTTCTGCGTGCATTTTCTTCTACTGCTCAGACTTTGAGAAAAACACTACTATTTTACCGTGATGAACGATCAGGACTGTCTTTACAGACTGTGAGAAAATTTGAGCTTTTGACCAACATAGTATCAATAAGTGTGTGCATTTGATTTCTTTGTTATTGTAATTATGAAAAATTTTTTTCAAATCTGTATTGGCCACTGCCCAATCCAATTTGTAAAATTTTTTGTGGGGAGCATGGGGGCTATGTAAGTAGGCTGTTTAGGTTTTTTTATTGGTAACGCCACCTCTGTATGAAAATCACTGGCTGTGCTGTGTGCAGTCTGTGGCTGCTTTGCATTGTTGTAATACTCGCCATTGTAGTGTTGGGCAGCGGCAGCTGGATGTGAACAGCGCGTAGCGTTGCGCAGTTGGAGGTGAGCCGCCAGCAGTGGTGGATGTGGGGAGAGAGATGGCGGAGTTTTGAAATTTGTCATGAACTGCTATATTTATATATGATGACTATTAAGGTAAATACATTGTTTGTTCTCTATTAATATCTTTCATTTGCTAACTATCCCTATCAGTAGTTAGTGCCTTCAGTAGTTTGAATCTTTTATTTAGCTGGCAGTAGTGGCGCTCGCTGTATTGCAGTAGCTTGAGTAGCGAAGATTTTTGTGAGGTAAGTGATTTGTGAAAGGTATAGTTTACTGTTAGTCAGGGCCCATTCTTTCGTAGGGATTTTTTGAAAGTCAAATTGCGTTGCGCTAAAAATATTGTGTGTTAGGTTAAGCACAGTCTTGTATAAATTATTCAAAGGGGACGTTTCATTTGGTTTGTAGAGGTATGTGGGCATTATATGTCTATGCACAGGCCATGTAATTCGCGTAAACAACGGGCCGCTGATTTGCGTACGCGGTGATGGCGCCCTATAGCTACCCAGATGGGTTTCGTAGGATTTATATCAGGCGAATTTGGTAGCCGAGACATCAACGTGAGTTCATAATAATGCTCCCCTAAGCACTAAAGCACGGTTCTCGCTACGAGACACGAACAATTATACTGCTGAAAGATGACATAGCCGTCGGGGAAGATATCAAGCATGAAGAGATGCAGGTGGTTAACAGCTGTCAGCGTGTCTTCGATTGCTACCACAGGTCCCATGCAAGCGCAGGAGAATGTCTCTTTTAGCGTAATACTGCTCCCACCAGCCTGCGTCCGTGGTGCGCTGCGTGTTTCGAGTCGTCATTAATCTCGATGACGGCGATTGTGGAGACGACCAATAACCTTGTGTCGTAAAAATGTGATTCAGCCGAAGCACCGACACGTTTCTATTGATCGACAGTCGAATCCCGATCGCAAAGTGCCCTCTGCAATAATAACTGACGACGTCGTCTGGTTGACATATAAAGACGTAAGTGTAGTCTGCTGTGGAGCTCCGTGTTCAACAATGTGTGATGAGCGGTGTTCTCCGAAACACCTGTGCGTGCACCAGCATTGTCCTCTTTCGGCAGAAATGCCACTGTTCAACGTCTATCCTGCTTTCCAGAGCAGATAAGCCACCGAACCCGACGTTCTGTGAAGAGTTGTGGACGTCCAACCATTTAGTGCCTAGTGGTAGTTCACTGTCCTTCTACCTCTTTTCGTAGATGCTTATGCCAGTAGCACGTGAACATTCGACCAGTTTCGCCGTTTTCGAGATACTCCTTCACAGGCCCGGAGTAGTAATAATCTGCCCTTTATCACAGTCACTTATCTCGGTCCTATTCTCCATTTGCAGCCCAAATCTTCGATAGGGTGATCTTCCGTCCGTGTGTGCTCCGCTTACACAATTTCGTTACCGCGTCACGTGCCTGCAACGTCACCAGGCGGCATCCAGCCCCGCGGAGGCCGGTGGTCATAATGTTTCAGCTCATCAATGTATTTTTAAAAACCTTTCATCTCCTACTTCTCCCCCTCTGGGATGTAATTTCCAAGAATTCCTTCTTAAACGATGCCTACACTATAAGATCAACTCCCTGTCCAAATTTCATGTTTTCTTAGCAGTTTGGGCTGGGTAATGATGACTGAGTGGGGATATTTCCTTTAATATATAGAGATTAGCTGCAACTCTGTAATAACTATCATTATACGTCAACGATGAGCCTCTCATTGAAACCTGATTGACTGGCGCTTCCAACGTCTGTGATAGACGTTGTCTCTGGCATTCAAGGGCGCAATATAAGAAATCATTGTTTCCACGTAAAAAAACTTAATTGTAGGTCTACTGTAAAAGAGGTATATCTGATAAAATAATATGTTAATGCTTAATGTACGCATTATATGTCGTTTAAAATAGTATTACGAGGCCTTGCTCCACTAATCCAGAAAGCTTATATGTATTTTCAGCCTGTTAATTTTTTGGTAGTGAGTGGTTTGGCGATACAACGATCTCCCGCGGTATCAGCGCGCTATAGTTTACGCAGTTTTATTTCTACAAGCCGAGCCTGCAATCTAATGTTTTTTTACGAAGTCCAGTTACCTCTGATCAAGCAAATCATTTCGTTGCACTTAAACTAGACATTAACGCGATCTTGTGTGACCAAACGTTTTCACCCCTCAGACAACGACTTCTGGACCTGATGGGTCATTTACACGAAGGAAACAGATATTTAATCAAATGAAGAAATTAGACGAAGCAGGACAATTTTTGTTTCACACACATACCCTGAAGCGTATGTCTCTTCCTTCATTTTATTATTTTCTTGCTGTTGTCCGTGTCATGCGGCCCTGTTTAGCCAGAATTTTACTTCTAATTTCAAAGAGCATTGAAAAAGATCCTCACCGGTAGAAACAAGCAAGCACTACAATATTGAACAGTATACTCCAAAATAATTGTAGCTGTGCAATCGTCACCACAGACCGCCACCTGTCTTGGTTCACAGAGCGAGCAAGGCTCCGACATCCATGTCCTGTCATGAAGCAAGGGTGTTCCAGCACCTTGTCATGTACTCGTGGGTTCGCTATCCTTCGACCACTTTTCATACGTGTTCACAGCAGTAGCACGCAAACAGGCGATCAGTTCGCTGTTTCCGACATGCTCGCTCCCAGGCGCCGTGTCATAACAATCTGGCCTCTGTCAAAGTCGCTTATGTCAGTGGCTTTCTCCATCTGTGGCCCTTACCGTCGCCCATTCGTCTTTGCTCCTCTTACGAGGTGTGTGTGAGGAAAGCAATGAGACTGGAAACAATGCCAGCGATGTGGCAACGCTGCGTTGTTCTGCTTGTGTAGACCGGTGTGTTCATCGCTTCCAGATGCTCAAACCGAGTCTCGGCTCCCTGCAACCATCGCGTGATTTTTGAGAGTGCCATCAGTGAAGTTGTGTTTTTGTTGTGTGTTACGAAAATGAAACAGCGAAATTTAGAGCAAATATGAAGCATCAAGTTTTGTGTTAAACTTGGAGAATCCACTAGCGGGACCCCTGAAAATTTGAAACAGGGCTATGGGGAGCTTTCCTCACCAAACACACATGTTTTTGGCTGGCACAAATCAGTTTTGGAGCACCGAGAACACATTGAAGATGAATATCGCTCAGGGAGACCTTCAACTTCAAAAACCGACAAAAACGTTGAACATGTGGATGCTCTTGTGAGATCAGACCGATGTTTAACAATAAGGATCATAGATGACCTGTTCAACTTAAACACTTTCTCCGTACATCAAATTTTGACCGAAGTTTTGCATATGTGAAACTTTTGAGCCAAAATGGTGCAGGTAAACCTCACAACTGAGGAGAAGGACAATTGAACAAGTGTATGAGTTGATCTTCATGAAAGCATTGGCAATGACCACTAATGGTTTCGTCGTTTAAGCACAGATGATTTGAATCTTGGATTTTTTAGTACAATCCAAAGACAAAGTGGCAAAGTGATGTGTGGTACACTGAAACATCTCGTCGACCGAAAAACGCTTGAATGAGCAAACCAAAGATCAAAACAATGCTGATTTGCTCTTTCGACTGTGTGGGTATCACACATAAAAAATTTATTGCTCCAGGAGAAACTATCAACCAAGTGTTTTACGCTCAGGAAAAAGGTGTGGAATGAAGCGGGAAGGGAAGTGGATGTTGCATTATGACAACGCCGCATTTCACACAGCCACTTCTATCACGAATTTTTGACCTCAAAAGACATTCCTGTTGCTCCATTCACCTGTTGCTCTATTCACCTGACCTGCGTCCCTGCACCTATTTTCTTTTCGCAAAATTGAAAAATGTCTTAAAAGACCATCATTTAGGGACCTTGGAAAACATTCAAAAGAATGTGACCAACATTTTAGAGGCCCTACCAGTTCAAGCCTTTCAGTGCTACTACCAAGACTGGGAACAACGACTCCAGGTGTACAGCTGCCAAAGGGAATTACGTTGAAGGGGACAATATTGTTGTTTGATAAACATAAAAACTTCAGTAGGTATAGAATCAGTCTCATTTCTTTCCCCATACACTTTGTCTGTACCACGTTATGTTCATGCAACACCATCAGCCACCACTGATTTTAGTAGTGGGCCGTACTCATAACGTTTTGGTTCATAAGTGTCTTATTCATGTTAGTACTGAACAATAGCAGCATAACTGTGCCTCAGACTCGATTTGTTTTAAACAGAAGAAACTGGGCGCTGTCTTGTCAGAAGCACACACATTTAGAAAATGTAGTTGTAGTATTTCCAGGATTATAACATAAAAATAGTAACCAAACACGAGTAAGTTATGAAACTTCAGTTCAGTCGTATGTTAAAATACATCTTCGTATGACAGATACAGGCTATTCACTCAGGTCTCGTTTTGTGGTTACTTAGTGTCAAGGTATCATGCAAACTGAACGCAGTGGCTGTTAACCTATGTGGCACATGTTTTAGCACATGTCAGAGGCCTGCAACCGCACTGAAGGAGGGAAAAATAAGCCGTTATCATTTAGATCGATTAATAACTGAAATACGCCATATCGCTGTTTCACAATAACATTTAGTATAAATTTTGTTGTTCACCTTCCAAGGCCATCGTCAGACAACTTGTATCTGAGGATACACAAACTGCTCCCACATGTTCAGATACACTGACCCATTCACCGTTTGTTCCACAAAGAAGAACGGTCAAACATTCCTGTCATGCGTTAGCCCGCACCAGACATTTAGTTTAGGGCTATCACGAACATGTTCAATGACAATGTGCGGACTTTGCGAACCCTAAATCTGAACATTATGCCTATTAACCCTTCCTTATAGATGAAAGGTTGCCTCATCTAAGTATAAACAACTTCTGAGGAAGCTGGCATCCATATCAGTACGCTGCAGTATATCCGCAGCAAATCGTTGGCGTGGTTTGTCATTCAGCGTCAGATGTTGCAGAATTTGCACTTTATAAACACACATACGAAGACGCTGGTGAACTACACGGCGCAGTGTTGATCGAGGTACATCAAGTTGCCTAGATGCTTGACGAAATGACTTACGTGGGCTTCTGAGAAACGTTTGTCTAATGTCCTCCACTGTCTCTCCTGAAACTCCGTAACGTGCACCGCCAGAATGTTTCAGATTTTCTGCTGCCAGAAACTTCCTATATCATTCCTTAATTGTTTTCACATCAGGTGGATCACATTCACACACACGACGATAATTTCTTTGCACAATAATCGGTGGTTTTGTTTCTGCAAACCATACTAATGCTTGCGCGCACCGCTAAGGAGTCGTCATTTTCACTTCATGCGACCATGCTGCACTCTGGCGACGATACTTGGCGCTTCTGACGCGGAAATATAAATTCTTTAAGATGCTCTACAATGTGGTGCAGTTTTCATTCTCGTATCTACTTTGGATTTTCTCTCCTTGGTCCTTGAAATCAAGGAGGTTCGAGTGGGACACCCTGTATACCACATCAGTGGCCAACACAACTGGTTACGCAGACTCTCTGTAAACTTTGGTGTCAGCCATCAACCAACTTAGCTGGCAGTGGATTGCTGGACTGCTGACATCAAAGTTTACAGACTGTCTGCGTAACCAGTTGTGTTGGCCACTGATGTGGTATGTATAGGGATTATGTCAACCCCTTCAGCATCAACTACGGCCTGAATATGGCGCACTGAAGCGCCGAAACTGATAGCTGCAAAATAAATAAGATCATAAGGACGGTTGTAGGTGCTTCATTTTCTTATAACAGTGAACGGCCGTGGTCCCCAAGACCTCCAGTCAAAAGGATGGACATACAAAAACTCTGGATTTTGGTCCATGTACTATAGCAGTCTGAGCCTATACTTACTTTGCTTACTGTTTTGCCCCCTGTTTTCATATATTTTCAGTCTTTGAGCATAGTGTAATGTAAGGTTTATTGGTACGTTACTTTTGTGTATATTTCAATATCAGTTTGTGCGTAGTTGAGAGATTTTTGACTAATATGTGCCTAACTTGCGAACTTGAATATGTCCAGGTCAGTTAAACGTTGTGTCTACAGTTTTTTTACTCATATCTTTAGAAACTGAAACATTCAGTGCATGTGAGACCTAGGTTTATCTCGGCGCATAGAATGTTGAAATAACTTAGGGGAATGCAGCCGGGTGATTTCGACGACAAACGCCGATATTTTGATAGGAACACGCCCTGCCATTTTCTGTACATAACTCCAGCAAGTAAGTGATGTGCAAATGAATTTAAAACCTCGGTTTGCAGTGTAACTCCCGAAAGATAACACACACACACACATACACATACACACACACACAAGAATGCACAAACACTCTGTAACTCTGTAAACACTAGCGCCATCACACAAACCAAAGATGACCGACGTCAGAAGTTATCGATAGTCAAATTAATAAACAACAGGTGAGACAGCATTTACTCTGTCCCTCTGTTTTTGGACAAAGGAGAGAGCAAGATCCCATCCAAAATTTAAAGAAAAACTGCCACGTGTGTTTATAAGGTTACTTGATAAGTTAATTTCAACTGATTCCTTAATAATACTATCCCAATAGCCGGAAGTGCATAGCAGAATCTGCGTATTGTTATATTCCGTACAATGACCTGTGCCAAGACAATGATCTGCAATGACGGCTTTGCTCGGCTGTCGTAAGCGTGTGTGCCTCCTTATTCTCAGTACACCGGTCCTCTACAGTCCTTATAGTCTGACCAGAATATGACATACCACTGCAAAGAATACGACAGACACCCGACTTAACCAAACCAAGATCATCCTTTGCTGTACCTAAAAGGACCCTGATCTCAGTTGGTGGTCCAAAAACATATTTCACATCATATTTCCGCAAAATAAGGCCAGTCATGTTCGAAATGCTCCCTGCATCAGGCAAAAAGGCCACTTTGGGTATTACCAGGTGCACAGCTGGTCGAATGCGCCACATAAGTCTGACCTGTCTTTCACTACAACCAGTCTGACGAAAGGTGACCTAGAAATGAGCTAACTCAGCTGAGAAACACTCAGCCTCCGAGATGACATGTGCCGTGCTGCTTATTTGCTGCAGTTATGCCTTGAAAATGTCAGAGTGTTCTTCTGTCGAAATATCGTCAGCTGTCGACATCGTCAACCGGCAGCGTTCCCGCATGTTATTTGAACATTCAGTACGTCGTTACATAATATTTCTTCTTTTGTACCATGCCAAATAGAAAAATTTCAATTATATGTTTTTCGTATTGATGGATTATGTTTAAATTCGTATACCTTTGGAAACAGCAGACTTTGTTGCTGGGATCGTCTATTCAATATTCAATTGTCTGACGGTGACTTAGAAAGCTGATGCCGGTTCACAAACAAATATAAAATCAACATTATTGTGGAACATTAATGCTGTTTAATTCTGTTTTTAATACATCCATGTTCCTCCACGTACCGACGGAATACTGCATACATTTAGATCTGTATTTTATACGTTTGTAATACGACGTGCTTTATTGTTTAGAGTGAGTTGCAATAATTTATAATGAGTTTGGAAGCAGCCTGTAGGCGTAGGTATCTGTGACGGCGTTTTACTCTCAATTTTGCTTTGTCGGTTATTCGAGCAATGATAAACTCTGGAGCAATGTTTACGTCTCTCGTTACACTTAGCGACAACACAGCAAGAACGCGCTGGTCTATTGTTGATTTTCAGGATATACGTGGCCTTAAACATTTATTCCAGGTTATTTATGAAGTTACTTGTTACACAGCTGTTGAACTCAGATATTTCATGAATCGTTCCTTTTCCTACTTCTTTTTCCTGGCCAGTTTCTTCAGTGGGTCGATATGTTTTTTTGATTTGACAGTATTAGTGGTAAAGGGTAAACGGATGTCCTTTCACACCTACATCTACATCTATGGAAGCTGAAACGTCCCCTTAGAAAAATTATACATGACTGTTCTTAAACTCACACACAATATTTTTGGCGCAATGCAATCTGACTTTCAGTTATCCCTACAAAAGAATGGCCCTGACTATCATTAACCTATACCTTTCACAAATCACTTACCTCACAAAAATCTTCGTTACTCGAACTACTGCAATACAGCGAGCGCCACTAGTGCCAGCTAAATAAAAAATTCAAACTACAGAAGGCACTAACTACTGATAGGCATAGTTAGCAAATGAGAGATTTTAATAGAGAACAAACAATGTATTTACCTTAATAGTGTTCAAAAGTCATAATATATATAGCAGTTCATGACATCCATTCTTACAAATTTACTATCTCTGTCCAGATCATCCGCTCTCAAAAATCTGCCATCTCACTTCCCCACATCCTCTACTGCTGGCGGCTCACCTCCAACTGCGCAACGCTACGCGCTGTTAACAGCCAACTGCCCAACACTACAATGGCAAATTCCAACAATGCCACCCAGCCACAGACTGCACACAGCATAGCCAGTGATTTTCATACAGAGCGCTACGTGGCGTTATCATTAAAAAAACCTAAACAGCCCCCATGCTCCCCACAAAAAATTTTACATATTGTTTTGAGCAGTGGCCAATATAGATTTGAAAAAAATTTTCATAATTACAATAACAAAGATATCAAATGTACACACTTATTGATACACTGTTGGTCAAAAGCAAAGATTTTCTCACAGTCCATAAAGACAGTCCTGATCATTCATCACAGTAAAATTGCAGTGTTTTTTTTTCTCAAAGTCTGAGCAGTAAAAGAGAATGCACACGGAAGTAGTGGATTTCCATGCAGTCTTGAAGTAGTGTTGTCCTTCCAACGGAAAGACAGTGCTGACTCTTAACATGCAGACAGGTAATGGGCATCAACAGAGGAAACCCACAGCAGAGTCAGTCGGAGTTGAAGAATATTGGTAGGTAGGTCATCACAGAGCAGACCCACTGTAGTCCTGGTAGAGATTATGGTATTGGTGGGCCACCAGAGGTGCAGACCCACTGCAGTCCTTGTAGAAATAGTGGTATTGGTGGGCCATCAAAGATGCAGACGCACTGTAGTCCTTGTAGAGATGACCAGCAGCCATCTGTTGCGACTGTGCAGGTGCACAATCACTGTCGAAGAGTCTTGCGGACAATATAGCAAGTCCATAAACCACCACTTGTGCACTCACAAAGTTTTTGGAATTGTCCTTAGAACCAGCAATGCTGTTAACCAGTCCCTTGCTGAATTATCAACACACGTGCAAACACTAACGGTCCCAACTTATTACATATTGTGCATATACTATGATCAACAGAAACGTGTGCACTGAAATGAATGCTTACTAGTTACTTAATTTGCTGAACTGATGTCCATTACAATTTTACAACATGAAAATACAATTACAAGGATACAGAAAACATCATTAAAACATAATAATACAGATAACATTTGTAGTAATACACGCTTTACAAAAGAATAGAATTAATCATATACATCAGTGTTACAGGAATTGTGACATAAGTAAATATATAAAATAATGAGAATAGTTTTCGAAACATTAATTTCACACATGAGCATAGAAACAGAGCAGAATTAATAATGTCTAAACATCTTTACAAACATATTATTAATGCAAAATATATTTGAGGATAAAAGTATTCCTCATCATAGTGAATGTACCTTAGTACTAGAAAAATTCTACAACATAAATCGTATTAGCTAAACACATAAAGACAGGAAGAACACAAATATACAAGAGTACACAAACACATAGCGGAATAACAGAAAGGGAAAGGACAGGGTTTCTTCTACTGCAGTATTTTGCAAACAAAACTTTCTTCTCGGAGATCTCCCTTTGTTATTCATTATTTCCAAAAAGTCCTATCTATACCTGCTTTCTGTACTTTTTTCGTATGACTTCTCAATGCATTTCTTCCAATTCATCGCAACTCATTCTCTTATATAGTCTACCCCCTCTTAAGCTAACTTAAATCTACTGAGCTCAGATGCTAAACTAAGGGACAACGCAATGCAGCAGCACAAAACAATTAACACAAACAGCAATGACAAAAAAATGCAAATTGTCAAAGCAAGCTACAGTAAATCTAAATTACCAAGCAATGCAACATTACAACTAATATGAGCCAATGTGCAGCAACAAGAAAAATAAATCAGTAGTAAAACTAGCTTAACAGAGTAATACAAAGTGAAATTTAGTAGCACTATGCCTGGCAAACAGCAGCAGCAAATGTAATAACTTATATCTAAACATGACAAAGCTCAAACAGAAAAAAATATTACACTAAAGATGGCCATGTCTAATACCTATGTCACATCTTAATACTAGAGTGATGCATTACAAATTAATTAGATAAAAGAAATTACCAAGTACTTGAAAAGAAAATTCTGTATGCAATTCCTGTGAAGGGAAATGTCTTTTTGTGCTCCTTCGTTTTCTTTTTTTTTTTAAGTAGATCATAAATTTCTTATTGACTGGATCTGTAGGCATAAAATAACTATATTAGTACATCTATTAAATTTTATTTTAACCAACGCTGCAGTGCAGCTAGAAACTAGATATTAAACAAAATGAGTAAATAAATACACAAAGCTTATGGCATTTCTCTCCACTAGCAAGACAATAGCTGTGAAATGTTTCTCATTGTTTCATTAGGCATTTTAGTAAATATCATAAATTAAGAGCTCCACAGTATAATCATATGTTTTCAAGATTGAGCGTGTCATATTTGCGATGCTTTCTACAAAGGAATGTCAATAGCGAGAATGATGGCCTCCTTTTTTTTTCCACGTGTGCCTCTGAAAGGCACACACTAATGGCTTTTTTCCAGGCGACTGTCACACAGCTGGGTGCTTACAGAGGCCTACCTACCTTCCTTCCCGAAATATTTACGACATCAGTTTCCGCTACAGTGACAGTTTGATACAAATGAAATTTCACCCAGCCAAATCTCAAAAACGTCGTAGCTTTCTCCAGTAATTTCAAACCATAAAAAAAATTCTCTGCTCATTTCAAGAGTGTCATCTACCTCAAACGTACTTTAAAAATCATGATCACATACCAAATACATCGTTCAAAGCTCTCATAGTATCACAATGGTTCCGAAAAAATATGAACAGTTCACTAAGTACAGACAAAATACAATTCCATAAGTATGAAGTTATCCAACTGTGTAATTGCGTAAACATTTGTCACTGACGTAGTAAAAAAAAATGTTTATTTCTCAGTAAAATGATTAGATAGCTGTGTAATTTATGTGTTAGAGAAATATGGTACCGATGTGTAGAGTTGTATAAGCAAATACCATATTAGCTAGGGCTCCTTGTGCTTGACAGACACATGGTACACAAAGTATGCGTATACTCCCCTGAGGATTAATGTAATTATACCCTCAGGTGTTACAGATTACAGCAATGGAATGAAATGTATCATGGAAAACCTTTGTATCATTGTACTTCAAATATCTTTAAAAACAAATGTTTTAAGTACAAAATTAGTCACTCAAATACGTGTACTGTAGCGCTAAACTGTGCGTCTTGTTGTGAGATAATCTCTGTGGAAGTGTCGTAGTTATCGTCCTCCGAAAGCTAAGTTCTGCAGAAGTCAATGTACTTATCTCATGATAAACAAAAGTGAAATGCTTTGCGTATAGATATCTTAATTATTACGCTTATTGCCGTGATGAAGAAAGTACTGTGCTGTAATGTACTGTTGTGCTACGGAAAAGGCTGTCTCCCTGTAGCTATACCACAAAAGTTACTACTAAAACATGTTTTACTTTCCAGAAGAATTCAGAAAAACTGTGCAGATATAAAACAGATACACCGCAAAAGCAACATTGTAAATTGTCACTCATTAGTAGCGTTGTGATAAAATCGTGTAGCTGTCACATAAACTAACCACTGTGTCATCTAGTATCTCACAGAAAGTACTTTAAATCCAGAATGTATTTTCAAGTAAACCAAAATGTTGCATTAAAATCTCATTAGCAGTACTGGTAAATGTTCTAAGTATGTGAGCCTTATAGTCGTTACGTAATCGTGCAACTAACAAGCAAGAATGTACAAATACAACACTGTGTCGTCTGTTCACTATAACAATGCATTCGTAATTTCTGTTTAAATAAGTTCTCTTGGTTCTTGACTGGATATTTAACTTCAAACATTGTTGCATGTTAACAGATTCTAAGTCTGACAAAGCATACTAGCAATGTAAAGTGAAAAGTTATATGGCAAAGACAAAATTAAAAAGCAGATTATCTTTCAACAAACGGTTTTACATGTGAAATGTGGTGTAAACCTCTACTCTTCCTAGTACGCAGAGTTTCAGCTTCAGTGGAATTATCATGTGGTATATGGTACATCGGTAAAGAATGCTAAAATTTTTCTCAAGTTTAGCGTCTATGTAATTTTTCCCTGAGCCAGCCGGCGCATGTGCCTGCCTGCGGTGGGAGTCATTGTCTGTCTCTTTGTTGGCGCACGTCGTTATTAGGATTAGGAGACCTAACTTCTACAAATTCACCTTGCCCAGAGGGCCCTGCTCTGTTTGAATCTCGCCGGTTCTGATGCAATTCAAGTCTGTCGTTACGATTATATCGTCTGTCGTCATGTCGGTAGTTCCTGTAGTTTCTTTCTTGTCGGTCACGTGGTGGAGAATTTCTACCTGCGTGGTGAGCCATTGCGTCTGAAGTTATTCTGTCTCCCTTGATAATAATTATTTTCGTTCCCATATTGTCTGTTTCTATGGTTATCTCTGTCATATTCATTACTATGGAAATGCGATCTTTCTCTGTAACTATTACTCTGTCAATGATTGTCATATGTGTGGTGTCTGTTTTGTTCACGATTTGCGTTGTAAGAAGAGACTTGTCGTGTCCAGTTCTGTTTCTGTCGTCACGGAATTGTGACGGATATGACCTGTAGTGATTGTTTTCCTGTTTTCGCATCCAGCGACTGTCTGTGTCAATTTCTAATTCTTGTAAGAGTCCCTGAAAAGCTTCAGTGTCGTCTTTGCAACGTCCTGCCAAAATAATATTTCTTAAATGTTCAGGCAATTTCATTAAGCAAATGCAGATGAGTTCTGAATGGCTGTATGGGTTTGAAAGATATTGATTCTTATGCAACATGTCTTCAAAATATTTGACAAGACTGGGAAATTCAGATTGTTCAAAGTGTTTTATCATCATGATGCTATGTTTTACTCGGCCTTGTGTAGCTTGAGACCAATATGCTGAGAGGAAGGCATGGTAAAATTCTCCTTTACTGTGGCAATTGTGAATGACCGATCGCATTCTTACAGCTGGTTCATTCTCTAAATAGCCACACATAAATTCTAATCTGTGCTCTAATGACCAGTTGGGGGGGAAACAATGACAGAATTGATGGAGCCATGCTTGTGGATGAATGTTGTTGCCGGAATTCTTAAATGTTTTGAATTCACGTGTAGTAATAAACAGCTTATAGTCAAAATCATCATGTCGACGAGTCACATATTAGTCATTGTTACATCGTGTCGGCGGTTCCATCTCAAAATTCGGTGCACCTTGCCAACTTCTTTCATAATTTCCAAAATGCCCTGTGTTATTATTATGTAGCTGTTCTGTATTTCTATGTCCCTCTTCCCGTATTGGAGCGCGAGTGTCCTCTGAAATATGTAATTCTTGTATTACTTGTGCCAACTGATCTTGTACTTCCCGGATTTCTCTTTTGTACTGTGTATTGATTTGATTTTGATTTTGTTTGAATTTTCTAATTTGTTCATATTCTTCAGTGTTCGTGAAGGCTACAGGTCTTGTGTCATTCAGATCATCATCTACCTTTGTAGATAAGTTAGTGAACTGATTTGAAAGTTCGGCTACTTTATCCGATAGTGAAATTATTTGCTCTGTGTGTTTTTCTGAACCAAGTTTCAGAGTGTCCATTTGTGTTGAAATCGTATCTACTGTGTCCTTCAAGTTTTCCTGAGTTTTTGCAAGTTGCGTAACCGAATCGGTAGATGCAACTGAGTCAATTTTAGCTTGCAAGGTGTCGTGATTTTCATGAACAATAGTTTGCAGTTCTTTTATGGCTGCTTCGTGATTCTGTAATGCATTTTCATGACGTGAAAAAATAGCTTGGAAATGCTCACAAATTTGTGTTTTTATGTCATTACATTTTGACATTTCGATTCAATGTTCTGTAACTCAGTAGTTAAATCTTCACGTGTTTGTTCAAGTGTGGTGTCTAACTTCCGAAGATTTTGTTCCATTGTGTCTGACTTTTGAAGATTTTGTTCCATTGTGTCTAACTTTTGAAGATTTTGTCCCATTTGTTTCTGATTTTGTTCAAGCGTTGTGTCTAACTTTTGTAGCCTTTGTCCCATTTGTTGCATTAACTGTAATAACAGTGCACTGGTGTCTGAAACATGTTCCTCAGTGCTATTCGGCAGTGCATTTG
This sequence comes from Schistocerca piceifrons, assembly GCF_021461385.2. NCBI lineage: Eukaryota > Metazoa > Arthropoda > Insecta > Orthoptera > Acrididae > Schistocerca > Schistocerca piceifrons. Next base: position 54,034,500 of record NC_060144.1, on the reverse strand, counting down.
AACCGGCAATATTCGCATTTTGAAAAGCAGAAAATGTGTCTTGATTTATTTGAGAAAACGGTGAGGACGTAAAACCTGAATCTACAGTATTTGCAAGATTATGTCCTGCCATTTCAGAATCCTGAGGCGAGCTGTTGCTTACCGATCGATCGATAATGCTTCCCTGTTCACTAATTGTTTCACTGCCTACACCATTACTTGCAGCCCGCTCCATTTCCCTATGCACAATTACCAAATTACTACTTTGAACATTAGTTAATTCATTACGTTTTTCACACGCCATTATTGTCACAATATTTTACATGACAACACAGAAAAACACAATTTGAAGAGCAAAAATAAGAGAACACATTAACATAGCACTGAAAATAATGTCTAGTTAATTGCAAGCGAAGCTGCAAAATACTTGGTGCAAATCTACATGCATGTCACAACTGTTTTACTGTACAACAATGAAAAGCTACAATTACAAAGGAAATTCTCTCTATGATTACGCGCTAGCAACAAACAAAGTCTACACTAATTACACAAACTACAAGAAAATAATCAGAAGATTCCAGTGAGGTATCCTGGCAGGGTCGCCATATGAAACGTCCCCTTAGTAAAATTATACATGACTGTGCTTAAACTCACACACAATATTTTTGGCGCAACACAATCTGACTTTCAGTTATCCCTACAAAAGAATGGCCCTAACATTAACCTATACCTTTCACAAATCACTTACCTCACAAAAATCTTCATTACTCGAACTACTGCAATACAGCGAGCGCCACTAGTGCCAGCTAAATAAAAGATTCAAACTACGGAAGGCACTAACTACTGATAGGCATAGTTAGCAAATGAGAGATTTTAATAGAGAACAAACAATATATTTACCTTAATAGTGTTCAAAAGTCATAATATATATAGCAGTTCATGACATCCATTCTTACAAATTTCCTGTCTCTGTCCAGATCATCCGCTCTCAAAAATCTGCCATCTCACTTCCCCACATCCTCTACTGCTGGCGGCTCACCTCCAACTGCGCAACGCTACGTGCTGTTAACAGCCAACTGCCCAACACTACAATGGCAAATTCCAACAATGCCACCCAGCCACAGACTGCACACAGCACAGCCAGTGATTGTCATACAGAGCGCTACGTGGCGTTACCATTAAAAAAACCTAAACAGCCTACTTACAAAGCAACCTTACGGTGTGTGGCAGAGGGTTCTTTGTGTACCACTATCGCTTTCCCCCTGTCCTGTTCCGTTCATGATTGGTTCGCTGGAAGAGCGATTTTTGATAAATCTTCATGTGAGCTGGAATCTCACTGATCTTACCTTCACCATCTTTTAGCGAGATATGCGTAGGAGAAAGTAATATATTATTTGACTCTTCTATCAGCGTAAACGCTCGGAATTTTAACTGTATATCATAGTGTGATGCAGTACGACTCTCTAGCTGCGCCTGCTACTGAACTTGGCTGAGCACCTCCGTAACATCTTTAGGGCTTCCTAAATGAACCTGTAATAAAACGCGCTGCTCTTCTTTGATCTTCTCTATTTCCTCTGTGAGTCCCATCTGGTCGGATCCCATACTGACGAGCAATATTGAAGTATTGGTCGAACGAGGGTTTCGTAAGTTACCTTGTTTGTAGGCGAACTCTGTTTCCTGATGAGGTTCCCAATCAATCTCAGTCTGGTATCTGCCTTATCTGCGATTAGTTTTATGTGGTTGTTCCACTTTAAATCTCTCCCTACACGAACTCGTAGATCTCTTATGGATGTTGTGGCAGGGCGGGTTGAGCTTTCACTTTCCTTTAAACAATCAGTCCACCTAACTGGAAGGTTTCAGGTTGTTTGCCGCTTCACTCTGCGATGGTAGATAATGGCTTAGCCGACAAAAGCAGCGTTGACGAAAATTCAACTAAATACCTACCATGCAAAGGCCACGTAACTCCAGTCCATGGGCAGTAGCTGAAAGTTAGTTAAACTATCGTCGTGTGTTCGGGATTTTTGCATGGCTTTGAAAAAATGTCCAAAATTTCCTTTTGTTGGTTTATTGTTTTTAAAAAACGGAAAATGGCTATCAAGTCCCTATTTAATATGCCGACATCAACTATGCAATATCACTGACGTATTTGTTGCAAGTGCACACCCGAAACCAGCCAGAAGATATTTAGTCCGACCCGATATTTTGAACGTCCTAAACAGTCACTGACCCACGACTATTTGCGAGTTAACACAGTCAGTCGTTCAGCAGTCTTCCTGTACAGGAAGTGCTCGCCATAATGTCTCGTTATCTGCACGAAACACGCCACGCGCAGTTTATATACGACATGAAATGTTCAAACGCGAATATCTCATAAAATAAAACGCTCAGAAAGCTTAGACTTTCACTAAATAATATTATAGTCGATTTTCGTCAACGAAACGAGAACCAACCAATCCGCGATTTTTTCCATTATCAGCGTGGACTAACCTAGGTGTTAACCAGAAGACGGCTCCCGAGCGACTATTTCGACCCATAGATCTGAGGCACAAAATCCTACTCAGATGTGCGAGAAATGCTGATTTGCTGTTGGCTAGTATCTTAAGCAACCAATCAGGTCAACTCGAGCACTTCTATACTCGTGTATTTTGAATGTCAGCCAATCAGATTACAACATGTAATTTAAACTAGAAATCCCGTAATTCCGAAACTAAATAAAATTTAGTAAAAGCAAAATAGGATTCCTTGTCACAAAATAAATTACTAATAAATTTAATACTCCATGACCCTTCTGGCTGCTTTTACAAAATCAAGCTCACTCGGACATAAGCAATAAATTCCCCTGTTGCACAACAATTTTCTCACGCATGCATTTACGTAGTTTTAATAAACTACCACATTCTCACTTAGCATGTGTCCTCCATTCACTCTCTCTGTCTCTCCAAAACACTTATACAAGCAAAAGACGATGAAATAATAATTTTCCAAAGTTCTTTTAATTACATCAGAAATTTGTGGTAATGAAACTAAAGAAAATTCCAGAAAATTAGATTATGTGAACCTGTCCTCTGGTTGTCGTTGCGGTTGATATTATAGATGAATACATTACAGTCCCTAACTCAGTTTCATAGTGTCAGCAAGGTTATTATGTGTTTTAGGCCAAAATTTGTATATCCGAAAGTATTGAAGTTATTCGTTTCAAATTTTAACTGCATGATTGTGGTATCCGTAGAATTTGGTATACTAAGTATGAAAAATATCGATTAATATTTAATGGTACTTGTTCAGATCCATAGAAAGTATGTGTGACGTATTCCACGCAGCATTAGTCATGACTGGAATGGAAGGGGGAATCGATAGAGGTACTCAAAGTACCCTCCGCCACATACCATCAGGTGGCTTGCGGAGTATGGACGTATATGTACAAGGCTCATTCGCTCCAGTATTCAGGGTCAGCTGCGCCAAGGAGAGAACCGAAGTACAGGGTTATTACAAATGATTGAAGCGATTTCACAGCTCTACAATAACTTTATTATTTGAGATATTTTCACAATGCTTTGCACACACATACAAAAACTCAAAAAGTTTTTTTAGGCATTCACAAATGTTCGATATGTGCCCCTTTAGTGATTCGGCAGACATCAAGCCGATAATCAAGTTCCTCCCACACTCGGCGCAGCATGGCCCCATCAATGAGTTCGAAAGCATCGTTGATGCGAGCTCGCAGTTCAGACACGTTTCTTGGTAGAGGAGGTTTAAACACTGCATCTTTCACATAACCCCACAGAAAGAAATTGCATGCGGTTAAGTCAGGAGAGCGTGGAGGTCATGACATGAACTGCTGATCATGATCTCCACCACGACCGATCTATCGGTTTTCCAATCTCCTGTTTAAGAAATGCCGAACATCATGATGGAAGTGCGGTGGAGCACCATCTTGTTGAAAGGTGAAGTCGGCGCTGTCGGTCTCCAGTTGTGGCATGAGCCAATTTTCCAGCATGTCCAGATACACGTGTCCTGTAACGTTTTTTTCGCAGAAGAAAAAGGGGCCGTAAACTTTAAACCGTGAGATTGCACAAAACATGTTAACTTTTGGTGAATTGCGAATTTGCTGCACGAATGCGTGAGGATTCTCTACCGCCCAGATTCGCACATTGTGTCTGTTCATTTCACCATTAAGAAAAAATGTTGCTTCATCACTGAAAACAAGTTTCGCACTGAACGCATCCTCTTCCATCAGCTGTTGCAACCGCACCGAAAATTCAAACCGTTTGACTTTGTCGTTGGGTGTCAGGGCTTGTAGCAATTGTAAACGGTAAGGCTTCTGCTTTAGCCTTTTCCGTAAGATTTTCCAAACCGTCGGCTGTGTTACGTTTAGCTCCCTGCTTGCTTTATTCGTCGACTTCCGCGGACTACGCGTGAAACTTGCCCGCACGCGTTCAACCGTTTCTTCGCTCACTGCAGGCCGACCCGTTGATTTCCCCTTACAGAGGCATCCAGAAGCTTCAAACTGCGCATACCATCGCCGAATGGAGGTAGCAGTTGGTGGATCTTTGTTGAACTTCGTCCTGAAGTGTCGTTGCACTGTTATGACTGACTGATGTGAGTGCATTTCAAGCACGACATACGCTTTCCCGGCTCCTGTCGCCATTTTGCCTCACTGCGCTCTCGAGCGCTCTGGCGGCAGAAACCTGAAGTGCGGCTTCAGCCAAACAAAACTTTATGAGTTTTTCTACGTATCTGTAGTGTGTCGTGACCATATGTCAATGAATGGAGCTACAGTGAATTTATGAAATCGCTTCAATCATTTGTAATAGCCCTGTATGTTCTCCTCCCGGCTCCGTGGCAAGCTACTCTTTGAACACAACTCGTAATAATCTGCTAAGTTACAATGTGACTGTTTCCAGTGACCGTTCTGTAATCGTGTAATCATACAGCAATGTGGATTATGAACAGCAGCTGCCAGAACATGTTTCTTTCTCTCTGTTCATTGCAAACTTGCTGTTTACCCACTGCGTAGTATCCAGAACTGTCGTTCTCGTTGAATATCGCCTAACCGTTTATCGAGCTTTTTATTTTTTTTATTTTTTAGTCATCAGTCTTCTGACTGGTTTGGTGCGGCCCATGAACGACGAATTTCTCTCGGGATACCTTTGCAGCTGAACTACTGCTGGCCTCCATTCTGTGTAAACAAGTAGCATAACATGATGTTTGTGATTTGTGAAACACATTTTTTCAGATTAACCAGCACAGAAGACACTTTACAAAATGAAAACTACATTTCCTCTGTACCCCTTCTACACCGGTGTAGCGACAGTGCAACACTGTTTCCTCCTTATCCGATATGACATATTTCCTTATCTGCGTATGAAATAACGAATTTCCACATAAGATCGCAATCCATTTCATGTTCAAAACCTGAAAATTGTAATAGTATTCTTGAAGAGTGAAACGCCGTTGAATTTATCTCTTCTAGAGCAACAGCACAAGCTGTAGAAATTGCTACAGTTCCATGTGAAACAGCGGAATTGATTCCGATAATCCTGCAATTAGTATAGCTAAGAAAAAAGACTATACGTAGGTTACTGAGGAATTTTTCGCAATTCATCTGGGTTAGAAAATAATTGCGATATCTTAAACTGTTTCGGAAATATTTCAGGAGAACAGAATAACTGATTCGCACCGTACGCGAAACGCAAACTGGACTAATTTTTTGGTCTAGGGACCAAGTAATACAAGCAAAAACTATGGACCTCTTTAGAATACGAGGGCAGTTCAATAAGTAATGCAACACATTTTTTTTCTCGGCCAGTTTTGGTTGAAAAAACCGGAAATTTCTTGTGGAATATTTTCAAACATTCCCGTTTCGTCTCGTATAGTTTCATTGACTTCCGACAGGTGGCAGCGCTGTACGGAGCTGTTAAAATGGCGTCTGTAACGGATGTGCGTTGCAAACAACGGGCAGTGATCGAGTTTCTTTTGGCGGCAAAACCAGGGCATCTCAGATATTCATAGGCGCTTGCAGAATGTCTACGGTGATCTGGCAGTGGACTAAAGCACGGTGAGTCGTTGGGCAAAGCGTGGGTCATCATCGCCGCAAGGTCAAGCAAGACTGATCTCCCGCGTGCGGGCCGGCCGTGCACAGCTGTGACTCCTGCAATGGCGGAGTGTGCGAACACACTCGTTCGAGATGATCGACGGATCACCATCAAACATCTCAGTGCTCAACTTGACATCTCTGTTGGTAGTGCTGTCACAATTGTTCACCAGTTGGGATATTCAAAGGTTTGTTCCCGCTGGGTCCCTCGTTGTCTAACCGAACACCATAAAGAGCAAAGGAGAACCATCTGTGCGGAATTGCTTGCTCGCCATGTGGCTGAGGGTGACAATTTCTTGTCAAAGATTGTTACAGGCGATGAAACATGGGTTCATCACTTCTAACCTGAAACAAAACGGCAATCAATGGAGTGGCGCCACACCCACTCCCCTACCAAGAAAAAGTTTAAAGCCATACCCTCAGCCGTTAAAGTCATGGTTACAGTCTTCTGGGACGCTGAAGGGGTTATTCTGTTCGATGTCCTTCCCCATGGTCAAACGATCAACTCTGAAGTGTATTGTGCTACTCCTCAGAAATTGAAGAAACGACTTCAGCGTGTTCGTAGGCACAAAAATCTGAACGAACTTCTCCTTCTTCATGACAACGCAAGACCTCACACAAGTCTTCGCACCCGAGAAGAGCTCACAAAACTTCAGTGGACTGTTCTTCCTCATGCACCCTACAGCCCCGACCTCGCACCGTCGGATTTCCATATGTTTGGCCCAATGAAGGACGCAATCCGTGGGAGGCACTACGCGGATGATGAAGAAGTTATTGATGCAGTACGACGTTGGCTCCGACATCGACCAGTGGAATGGTACCGTGCAGGCATACAGGCCCTCATTTCAAGGTGGTGTAAGGCCGTAGCATTGAATGGAGATTACGTTGAAAAATAGTGTTGTGTAGCAAAAAGATTGGGGAATAACCTGGTGTATTTCAATGCTGAATAAAACAACCCCTGTTTCAGAAAAAAAATGTGTTGCATTACTTATTGAACTGCCCTCGTATATTAGAACATGCTGTACATCATAAATTCAGTGCTGAGCATTTCCTTATGAATAATGTGACCATTTCAAACTATTTGCTAGACTGGACATTTGAAACTGTTTCTAGGGCTTACTACAGTAATTAGGCTGCCTAAGAACCAGATCGGACCGGCTAGAATTCTGAATGTTACACGTGTTTACCTCAAATTTTCCCTGAACGTATGTTCATCATAAGAGAAGAGGTTTCTTCATTGTAAATAATATGATTCGCTGAGACAGCATTACGAGCTGTACTCCTTTCAATCGTTGGTTTGTTGCGCCATTACTAACAATAAGTTACTGGAGAACTTCTTTAGAAGCAATTGGAGGCAAAGAAATGTGACAGCAGTTTGACGTGGTGCTCCTGCGTCGAGAAAGATGCTCAGAAATTGGTGGAGGCGGACACTCGCGAAAAATCGGTGATCCAGGTTCCAGAGCCGTCTCTGGGACATAGTTTCTGTGTTCGTACTGTAATCATCGCAACGCGTGCTCTGCGATACCAGACTGCTTTCTTCAGTTTCAAAATGGTTCAAATGGCTCTGAGCACTATGGGACTTAACATCTGAGGTCATCAGTCCCCTAGAACTTAGAACTATTTAAACCTAACTAACCTAATGACATCACACACATCCATGCCCGAGGCAGGATTCGAACCTGCGACCGACCGTAGCGGTCGCGCGGTTCCAGACTGAAGCGCCTAGAACCGCTCGGCCACCAAGGCCGGCTCTTCAGTTTCAGTAACACGGCATGGAGATGAACATAACAAGAAGACCGTGCATCTTGCAGTCTACGTATGTGGAGCTTTTTTACGAAATCAGTCAACAGCGCCAAAAAGCTTAAGGCATTTTCAAAACAATCATTATTGTGTAAGGTTGAAACCAAGAAAGTACTTCAAGCACCTTTTAGAATCACGAAATAAATTATATTACGCGATAACAAAACATTTTAATTTCTGGCAAAAACTGTAATAGTTTCATGTGCATCACAAGCTCACATTACTGAGAAAGCGTTGTGCCAAAAATCAACAGGTCATATACGAGTGTAAGTCAATTATTATCCGCAGTTTAGTTATATTTTTGTTTATTTTGGTAGTATTGTCGTTTTACGTTGATGACGCATGCTTTGTTTAATTGTGGTTATATCTTTGCAATTTTCAAGATGCTAGTTTAGTTTCGTTATCGCTGCCGTGCTGTCAATCATGGATGCTCCGCTATCTATTTGCACCAAAGAAGAGCATCTTTCAGTGATCCGTTTTTTGTGGTCGGAAGGCGTATCAGGGGCCGAAATTCATCGATGACTTTCAGTACAGTACGGGAACAGTGTTTTGCCACAACGGAGTGCCTAGGAATGGATTGAAAAAATCCGAAATGGTCGCACAAGTGTTACGCACGATGAAGGAGCCGGACGACCGTTTACCGCCACAAATGAAGAAACCATTGAACGTTCACGTGAAACGATTCTCTTAGACAGACGATTAACTATTGACGAAATGGCACATCGTCTACAAATTAGGCACGGTTCTGCCTCAAAAATCGCCCACAACAGACTTGGGTTTTATAAAGTTTGTGCAACATGGGTCCCAAAACATCTCACACAGTAGCATAAACAAACGCGCTTGGACAGCTGCAAAAAAACATTTGGATCGCTATGGTAACGAAGGGGACAACTTCTTAGACAGGATACTTACTGGTGACGAAACATGGATCCATCATTACGAGCCGGAGAGTAAACGGCCGAGTATGGAATGGAAACATCCAAATTCGCAGTGCAAGAAAAAGTTCATGACCCAACAGTCCGCAGAAAAACTGATGCTTACGGTTTTTTTGGGACGCACAAGGTCCAGTACTGGAACGTTATGGGGAAAGGGGCACAACATTAAACAGTGTAAGTTACAGTCAGATGCTTACTGCCAGGCTACAGCCTGCTATTCGAAGCAAACGCCGAGGATATATGTCAAAAGATGTCTTGTTGTTGCACGACAATGCCCGTCCGCATACTGCTGCCCACACTGCTGAAACGTTCCAGAAACTCAAAATTTGAAGTACTGGATCATCCTCCACATAATCCCGACCTTGCTCCTTCTATCACTTGTTTGGTCCACTCAAACAGGCATTAAGGGGCCGTCGCCTTGGACGAAGCACTGAAAGAAGCGGTGCATTCCTGGCTCGCAGCTCAGCCTTGAACCTTCTTTTATGAGGGCATCAGGGAGCTTGTACAACGATGGAGTAAGTGCGTTGAAACGCAAAGAGACTATGTCGAAAAATGATGTTCTTGTAAGTTTCCTATTTGATTACAATGAAATTTTATAACTACTTTGCGGATAATAATTGACTTACCCCTCGTACAAACATTACGCAGAATGTAGTATACGATTTTGTGATATCGATGTCTATAACCTGACATTCGCTTGTATGACAAAGGTATTACACTTAGTTTGTGCCGTCGTTCGACGTACTGGTTGTGTTAGAAGAATGTGCCCTTTTATGTATTGATGCTGATAGACAAAGAATGATGACAATTTAAGAGAAACTGTATGATTTGTTCAAAAGAAAGAGTTTGACAAACTGAGCGATTCAGTACACGTTGGTCCACTTCCGGCACTTATTCAAGCAAATATTCGGCTCGGCATTGATTGATACAGTTGTCCTCCTCAGGGATATCGTGCCAAATTCTGCCCAACTGGCGCGATAAGTATCCCGAGCTGGTTGGAGGATCCTGCCCATAACGCTTCAAACTTTCACAATTGTGGAGAGATCTGACGACTCTGCTAGCCAAGGTAGGTTTTGGCAGGCACGAAGATAAGCTGCAGAATCTTATAGCGGCAGGCATTGTCTTGCCGAAATGTAGGCCCAGTATGGTACGTCAGGGAGGGCAACAGAACGGGCGTAGGATATCGTTTGCGATGCACTGTGCTGTAAGGGTGCCGCGGATGACAACCAAAGGGGTTCTGCTATGAAAAGAAATGTAATGTCACCTCAGACCAGCACTCCTCGTTGCCGGGCTGTACGGCGGGCTACAGTCGAATAGGTGCTTGCGTAAGGACAGGATTTGTGATTGGTGTAAAGAATGGCAGCTAACTCTAAATATAGATAAATGCAAATTAATGCAGATGAATAGGAAAAAGAATCCCGTAATGTTTGAATACTCCATTAGTAGTGCAGCGCTTGACACAGTCACGTCGATTAAATATTTGAGCTAATATTGCAGAGCGATATGAAGTGGGACAAGCATGTAATGGCAGTTGTGGGGAAGGCGGATAGTCGTCTTCGGTCCATTGGTAGAATTTTGGGAAGATGTGGTTCATCTGTAAAGGAGACCGCTTATATAACACTAATATGACCTATTCTTGAGTACTGCTCGATCGTTTGGGATACCTATCAGGTCGGATTGAGGGAGGACATAGAAGCAATTCAGAATCGGGCTGCTAGATTTGTTACTGGTAGGTTTGATCATCACGCGAGTATTACGGAAATGCTTCAGGAACTCGGGTGAGAGTCTCTGGAGGAAAGGAGGCGTTCTTTTCGTGAATCGCTAATGAGGAAATTTTGAGAACCAGCATTTGAGGCTGACTGCAGTACAATTTTACTGCCGCCGACTTATATTTCGTGGAAAGACCACAAAGACAAGATAAGAGAGATTAGGGCTCGTCCAGAGGCATACAGACAGTCATTTTTCCCTCGTTCTGTTTTGGAGTGGAACAGGGAGAGAAGATGCTAGTTGTGATGCGAGGTACCCTCCGCCACGCCCCGTATGGTGGATTGCGGAGTATGTATGTAGATGTAGATGTAGGGCCAGCGGTGGACCAGTGCCTTACTGACTTTCTCAATTTGTGAAGCTCTTTCTCTGGAATAAATCATCCATCTTTTCTTAAATTGTAATCATTTGTTAGCCTGTACCTGTAATTCACATCTACCGATTCGGGTAATTCCTTCGCCGTGGGTCTTCTTTTTCTGTCGTAGAGTGTATTTACAACCCTCACAGTCGATATCTAGATAACATATTCAAAAGTATACTCAAGTATAAGTAACGTTGTAAAATGTGTTGTCAGTGAAAATTGGTGGAAACTACCGAGTTCGAGGGTCTTCTTCTGTTTCCTGCCCTGTATCCCGTGTCTTTACGGTGCCGCCACATTAATTTTAGGATTTGTCAACGTTAGTGACAGTTGGCGGTTGGATGTCCTCCCTGTCTCCAAGATTTTCCCTCGGACGGAATCTGTGTACCTGCAACTGCCTATCACTAGTGTTACAGAGGTGAAAGTGTCCTGACGATTTCGAAATGTCTACGGATCGGGTAAGTAAGGCGGGACGTGGGTACCAGTCCGCTATTCCCCTGGTCGGATGTGGGAAACCGCCTAAAAGCCACATCCAGACTGGCTGTCGCCCCTTCACTCGTCGTTAATCCTCCGGGTGCATTCGATCCGCGGGCCGGCGCGTCTCCCCGACTCTCAGATTCAGTGTGCTAATGCACGCGGCTGTCTGGGTTGCTCAATGAAGTCGACCACCGCTTCGAGAATTTTCGATTCGATTTGAAAGACTTAAAACATCGAACGACATTTACTCTATGTAAGTCAGTGATTAGTTCTGTGATTCCCTGGATATCTCATCCCGCATAAGGCATATATGAAGCATATCTCAAGTGCAAAAATTCCAAGATAGTAGTTGACATTTGTAGAATAGTAAGAAGGTACTCTAGCTCAGAAACTTTTCATCACTTTGTTTGTAGGCTTCATATATCCGAGAAAAGAACGCTTGGCAGTTTGGCAAAGTGCGCCGACACGTGCTGTCAGTATATGTATCTTCTTAAAACAGAACACTGGTGTACAACGTTTACCACTTATCACCAACTTTCATGTGCAATCTTACTCAACATACAGTTTAAGACAGTTGTCAAAATGCAACCCACAGGCCGTATCCAGCCCCAATCAAATGTTCACGCGGCGCCCAGTCCTCAACCATGTTTTATAATAACATGTTTTGAGGGGTCCACTTGTATGTGGAGCCCGATTTTGTAATATATTTCATGAAAAATGACATGAAATGGTTATCATATGTAGAGGAGATTGTATCTTTGACATCTCTGAACCAAAGATGTTGCCTGAGTGGCAGAATCGATTGTAAGTAAGGGTGCCCGGAGTGCAGTATCAGTTGCTGTTGCACTCTGTTAAAGATAAGATGGGTGTGAGAATTTAGCCGTTGGCCTATGGACGCAGCATAATACAGTTTTTAAGGTAATGAAATTTTGTGTATTTAAATTTAAGTATGCAGAAATGCAATGTGGATGTTGCTAATTTTACAGTACTGACCCTTGAATGGAGGAACCAAGTATTTGCCATAAGATTTAATGTATAGGTTGATTATGTGTACCCGATTTGTAATATTTTGAATGTTTTGTAATCCTGACACAGAGAAGTTAAATTTTGGAACCTGTGTTGCCAAACGATGTCAGACTTCTTCTCTTGTAACGATCGAAGTATTTTTAATTACGACCGCAAGTGACAATTGTAGAACAGTCTAGAAGTTCTCTAATTTGGAAGTTAATGTAAAATGTTTCGTATTAGATTTTGTGAAGGTGAAACTTTATTTTGAATACAATTTTCAAACTGAAGCATTCGGTCTTAGCATATCCCGCTTTTAGTACCTCATCCTCTTCCATGTCGTGTTTGTTTAAGTCCAAATATTTTTTAAAATATATGATTTTTCAATCAGAGTCAGAAAAATATTAATGTGCCAGAATCAGAAAAGTATTAATGTTCGTAATAGCATTGCACAGCGCTGAGCCAATATCCAAAATTATCACTGAACATTTTTTAGGGTTATTCATTTGTCAATTAATCTACTGGCATTATTTGTATGAAGCTATTTTACGGCCGGCATTGCACTTCGCTGAGCCAAGATTCAATATTTTATATGCCTACTGTGGACAGAACAGAATACCAAGATTACATCTGTTGCGACTCAAGAGCTAAGAAAAATGAAATTCATTGTTTATTTGCATAGAGAATTTTAGTAGTTTATTGCTCAGGGCCATAGAAGTCGGAACTCACGAGACTGAGTAAATTCCAGAAGGATTCATTTCATTATAGGCATTACATACTGGTTTTCCAGATTAAGTTGTTTAATTTTTCTTTGGATTACAGTACAACCATTTGCTCAACAACTCATTACACAGTAAATTTCCATAAGACAAACATTACGCATTGCACATCCATTAACAAACAAAACACGAAAACTTCTTAAAAGAACGTTACAATATTTCAAGTAAGTAACAGGAGAATCCAAAACCGTCAATGAAAGGTTAAGAGCTTCTTAAAAATGCATTTTTCCTGCTCATTAACAAACAAAAATACTACAGAAACAATAATACTTCAAGATGTCTTTAATTTTAATTGACGTTGGTGAATTCGGCAGTGAGTTAAGTAAAACTTGCTGCTTACGTCAATGGTACGTAGCGCGGCCACTGCAGAATCACTAGAAGTGAGAGAGGGAATATCCTATTGTTTGTCTTCAATTGTTGACAGCTCATCAGCCTGCAAGACTAGCTCCGATCAGCTTCTATGGTATAAATGTAAAACGGAAGTACCACAAACACGGTCGTCTTCAAAGTTGACACATGTTTGTAGCAAGTAATATGATAAGGCTATTATAATACAATGCAATGAACAAAATAAAAATTACATTCAAGACAGTTAATAAACATTTGTGATCGTGTCTCATATTGCAGCTATTGTCATTAATTAATACAACATACACTCTAACACAAAAGTTATGCATCGTAAAGGAATTATTCAAATGGTAGATGTCATGTATACAGGGTGGTCCATTGATAGTGACCGGGCCAAATATCTCACGAAATAAGCGTCAAATGAAAAAACTACAAACAAACTCGTCAATCTTGAAGAGGGAAACCAGAGGGCGCTGTGGTTGGACCGCTAGATGGCGCTGCCATAGGTCAGACTGATATCAACTGCGTTTTTTTTAAATAGGAACTCCCATTTTTTATTACATATTCGTGTAGTACGTAAAGAAATATGAATGTTTTAGTTGGACCACTTTTTTCGCTTTGTGATAGATGGCGCTGCAATAGTCATAAACATATAAGTACGTGGTATCACGTAATATTCCGCCAGTGCGGACGGCATTTGTTATTTGTTTCGTGATACATTACCCGTGTTAAAATGGACCGTTTACTAATTGTGGACAAGGTCGATATCGTGTTGATGTATGGCTATTGTGATCAAAATGCCCAACGGGCGCGTGCTCTGTATGCTGCTCGGTATCCTGGACGACATCATCCAAGTGTCCGGACCGTTTGCCGGATAGTTACGTTATTTAAGGAAACAGGAAGTGTTCAGCCACATGTGAAACGTCAACCACGACCTGCAACAAATGACGATGCCCGAGTAGGTGTTTTAGCTGCTGTCGCGGCTAATCCGCACATCACTAGCAGACAAATTGCGCGAGAATCGGGAATCTCAAAAATGTTGGGGTTGAGAATGCTACATCGACATCGATTGCACCCGTAGCATATTTCTATGCACCAGAAATTGCATGGCGACGACTCTGAACGTCGTCTACAGTTCTGCCACTGGGCACAAGAGGAATTACGGGACGATGACAGATTTTTTGTACGCGTTCTATTTAGCGACGAAGCGTCATTCACCAACAGCGGTAACGTAATCCGGTATAATATGCACTATTGGGCAACGGAAAATCCACGATGGCTGCGACAAGTGGAACATCAGCGACCTTGGCGGGTTAATGTATGGTGCGGCGTTATGGGAGGAAGGATAATTGGCTCCAATTTTGTCGATGCCAATCTAAATGGTGCAATGTATGCTGATTTCGTACGTAATGTTCTACCGATGTTACTACAAGATGTTTCACTACATGGCAGAATGGCGATGTACTTCCAACATGATGGATGTCCGGCACATAGCTCGCGTGCGGTTGAAGCGGTATTGAATAGCATATTTCATGACAGGTGGATTGGTCGTCGAAGCACGTTCACCGGATCTGACGTCGCCGGATTTCTTCCTGTGGGGAAAGTTGAAGGACTTCATTTTGAGCGTTTATTGCATTAATGTGGTATTTACAGGTAATCACGCTGTAACAGCATGCATTCTCAGAAATGGTAAGTTCACAAATGTACATGTACCACATTGCAACAACCGAAATAAAATGTTCAAACGTACCTACGTTGTGTATTTTAATTTAAAAAACCTAACTGTTCGTCTAAAATTGTGAGACATATGTTTGTAACTATTACAGCGCCACCTATGAAAAAAGTAGTCCAACTAAAACGTTCATATTTCTTTGGGTGCTACACGAATATGTAATAAAAAATAGGGGTTCCTATTTAAAGAAACGCAGTTGATATCCGTTTGACCTATGGCAGGGCCATCTAGCGGGCCAACCGTAGCGCCATCTGGTTTCCCCCTTCAAGCTCGACGAGTTTCGTTCTTTATAGTTTTTTTCGTTTGACGCTTATTTCGTGAGATATTTGGCCCAGTCACGATCAATGGACCACCCTGCATGTACAGACAAACAAATGATTACCATTTTTTAAATAAATTCATGATTTATTCATGGGAAACTGTTTCACAAATTGAGCAAGTCAATAATGCGTTGGTCCAACTGTGGCCCATATCCAAGACGTTATTGAGCTTGATAGACTTGTTGGATGTTCACCTGAGGGCTATCGTACGAAATACTGTCCCACTGGTGCGATAAAAATCCTGAGCTGGTTGGTGTGACCAGCCCATAATTCTCCAAACGTTCACGACTGGCGACTCTTCTGGCCGAGGTAGGGTTTGGCACGCACGAACACAAGCAGTCGAAACTCTCTCCGTGTGTGGGCGGGTATTATCTTGCTGAAATATATGCCCAGGATGGCTTACCAAGAAGGGCAGCATAACGTGGTGTAGAATATCGTCGACGTACCGCTGTGCTGTAAGCTGATGGCAACCAAAGGGGTCGTGCTATGGACAGAAATGGTACCCCAGACCATGACTCCTCTCAGGCTGTATGGCGGGCGACTGTCATGTTGGCATCCCATCGGTGCCTGGCTGTATGGCGGCCAACTGTCATGTTGACATCCTATCGGTGCCAGGCGGTATGGTGGGCGACTGTCATGTTGGCATCCCATCAGTGCCAGGCAGTATGGCGGGTGACTGTCATGTTGACAACCCCTCGGTGCCAGGCGGTATGGTGGGCGACTGTCATGTTGGCACCCTATTGGTGCCAGGCAGTATGGCAAGTGACTGTCATGTTGGCATACCATCGGTGCCAGGCAGTATGGTGGGTGACTGTCATGTTGGCATCCCATCGGTGCCAGGCGATATGGCAGGTGACTGTCAAGTTGGCATCCTATCAGTGCCAGGCGGTATGGCAGGTGATTGTCAGGTTGGCATCTTACTGGTACCATTCAGTATGGTGGGTGACTGTCATGTTGGCATCCCATCGGTGCCAGGCAGTATGGTGGGCGAATGTCATGTTGGCATCCCATCAGTGCCACGCTGTATGGCAGGCAACTGTCATGTTGACATCCCATTGGTGCCAGGCGGTATGGTGGGCGACTGTCATTTGGCATCCCATCAATGCCAGGCAGTATGGCAGGTGACTGTCATGTTGGCATCCCATCGTGCCAGGCGGTATGGTGGCCGACTGTCATGTTGGCATCCCATCGTTGCCAGGCGGTATGGTGGGCGACTGTCATGTTGGCATCCCATCGGTGCCAGGCGGTATGGTGGGCGATTGTCATGTTGGCATCCCATCGGTGCCAGGCGGTATGGCGGGTGACTGTCATGTTGGCATCCCATAGGTGTCAGGCAGTATGGTGGGCGACTGTCATGTTGACATCCCATCAGTGCCAGGCTGTATGGCAGGCAACTGTCATGTTGACATCCCATTGGTGTCAGGCGGTATGGTGGGCGACTGTCATTTGGCATCCCATCAATGCCAGGCAGTATGGCAGGTGACTGTCATGTTGGTATCCCATCGTGCCAGGCGGTATGGTGGCCGACTGTCATGTTGGCATCCCATCGGTGCCAGGCGGTATGGTGGGCGACTGTCATGTTGGCATCCCATCGGTGCCAGGCGGTATGGTGGGTGATTGTCATGTTGGCATCCCATCGGCGCCAGGCGGTATGGCGGGTGACTGTCATGTTGGCATCCCATAGGTGCCAGGCAGTATGGTGGGCGACTGTCATGTTGACATCCCATCGGTGCCAGGCGGTATGGTGGGCGACTGTCATGTTGAAATCCCATTGCTGCCCGAGGTGTCTACAGACACGTCTTTCCTGGTCATCTGGATTCACTTCGAAGCGGAAGTCATCAATGAAGACAATCCTAGTCCAGTCAGGAGGATTCCAGGCCGAATGTGCCCGACAAAACTGCAAACGGGCTTGTTGGTGTAGACGGGTAATCGACGCAAGGGGCGCCCCTCTCGATGAGCCGCTTATTAATGGTACTCCTGGTCGCTGAAGCATCAGCTGAGGCATCTTTACTGTCCAGCCGAGTACACGGAATGAAATTCACAAACACGTTATGCCCTGCTACCGACATGTCCCCTGTTTACTATCCCTGCCAGCTGCCGGTAAATTGCACTGCAGCCTCACACATTCATCCATTGGCCGCCAAAGTTTATAACTTTGTGTTCACCGTCGATGTCTGTCTGAATATCAAGTTGTAACCAATTTTCATAGGTCTTTTGTGATGTGTTGTTTCTTTTGACTTAGAGTGAACTAATTTATGTGGATTACCAATCAATAGTAAGCTCGGTACAAGAAAGTGTGGCCCAGGATGGGAAAAGTAGCCACTGCGTACTTTTGCCCTAAACAGCGCTGCTGCCTGCCGAGAAGTGGTCACACTAGTCCTAATATCATACATCGCCATTGTTGTCAGTGAACCTGACAACGGCGGCTTGTCCGTCATTTTTTAGTATAACTTTCTTGTTTTTGAGTCGCTTAATGTAAGATAAGTAGTTTATATTATTCTTGTTACCTTACTTGTACGGAGGGTAGTACGAGTAATTTTTGACAACACCAATGTTTGAACAATATATTTTGGCGTAGAAATATCTTTCCTTGTTATTTCTTTCAGTTCAAATGGTTCAAATGGCTCTGAGCACTATGGGACTCAACTTCTGAGGTCATTAGTCCCCTAGAACCTAGAACTAGTTAAACCTAACTAACCTAAGGACATCACACACATCCATGCCCGAGGCAGGATTCGAACCTGCGACCGTAGCGGTCTCGCGGTTCCAGACTGCACCCCTAGAATCGCACAGCCACTTCGGCCGGCCTTTCTTTCAGTATGAAGTTCCTTCTGTGGACGATTAACGCCGATAAGGCGTCCGATAGGGGAAAGTGTCTCAAGTGTTTACCTCAATAAGAATTAGTTAATTCCAAAGAACACGTATAATACAACAGGTGAAATTGACTTAACCCTTTTTTATGCAAAGCTATCATCCGCCGTTCTATCCCTTTGCGTCAGCTTTGAATTAATTAAGTTCCAGTATTGAAAACTTCCCTGTTCTGTTATATTTGGCCTATTACGAAAGTCCAATTGAAAACGGTCTGCTGCAACCGCTTGGTATTGTTTCAGATACTGCGGACGTGAAGATCCTTAGAAGATGTGCCTGGAAAACAGAAAAACAGACATGGCATCCTGTTGCGATAGTACTGCCCACGTAATCTGCTGTGGTAGGGGCAAGTGGTCACTGCACGATCCTTTAGAAAAAAAGTATAGTTCCGATATTATATTTTCCTTTTCACTTAAAAATATTTGGTGTTATAGTTTACAAATGCAGATTCAAAATGTGTAAGTTGTAAACTTCTATCAATAACCATGGTTTGAAGAAAATTGACTTTCTGTTTGAGTGGTCAATTTACCACCCTTGCCTCCCCCCCCCCCCCCCCCTTCCTTTCCTATGTGGACCGTGGTATTGCTCACATTGTCAATATTGGTTCTAAGGCAAGAAAGTTTGGCGGCCACTGCTTTAGAAATTATATTTAATTTCAGCAAAGGATATAAAGGAGTGACAGGAGAGTATCTCATCGCATGAGAGAACAGGGTAACACCTTATAAGAGCGCTGAGACACAATTCATAAATTGCAGAGCACAGATTCCGACGCCTACCTTTGTGTCATTCTGTGCGTGTGTTGTCTAAACAGGATAACTTATTTTTAAATCTGCAGGTGATGTATGAGTGTTGTAATTTGTCTGCGCATTAGCAATGTAAAGGTGACATGTTATTTTGTACTTTTCTGTTTGTGTAAAACCTAACAAAGGCGGAAATGCTTAACCAATTCATTAGTGGCCAGAGTATCCGCTTGCAAACCACATTGAGACTCTGTAGTAGAGCAAAATCGGAACGATTTGACGTCGAATACAGCCAGCACTGACCTCCACGATCTTGTGGTCTTGACAGATTAACGCATACCCAGCTCAGCGGCTTAATAATTTTGCTGTCAGGGACCGGCACAACACACCGGCTGACAGTAAGTATTCGTTTATCGAAACAGTGTTTTTTGCTTGCTGTTTCATTGGAGGTAATAAACGTCGACTGTAAGGAATTGTTTACTGTCACAGCTAATGTTTATTTTCTTCGTGAGGTAATCATTCAAAAATCAAGGTGGATAGCAACTGTTACGGCTTAAGTTAGTGAACATTTTATTACATTGCAGCAATATATATTATACGGAACACCTTGAAAGTATAACACTTAGCTGAATAGAGACCTCCAATTCATCAGTGCTAAGCACTACGGTGTATCTCTGTGCAACATATTTGCTTAGCTGAACGAGGTTATTATTGATACATTTAACAAGATTACTGATCGCAGCAGGATTGGTTTTGTAGCAATCACGGTGTAGTGGCCTCTAATAAGCGGAGACGCATAGTAAAATGAATTTAGAAGATTATGTTGACCATAGTGAAACTATCTGCATTATCCACTGACGACCTGAAACATTATCAAAACACACGATCCCGCTTTGGAACGCAATACCGCAGCGATGCGGCATCGTATGGCTTAGGCAGGTCCTTGCTAGATTGCCGGGGGTATGTGACACCAGTTGTCCACACAAAAGTCGCACAATTCCCTCAAATTACGTGCTGCTGGTTTTTGGGGCTGGAGCTGTTGATTGATTCATTCCCATATTTGTTCCATCGGGATTAGATCCGGTATTGAAACACCCTGCTTAACCCGCAGGACAGGACAGATAGAATAAATTGTGGAAAGGGGCCAAAATAAGGGGCTGTCAGTTACATTCGAACATACAACTTTATTACTTGATCAAACATTGCAAGAGCCCAAAACATTTTTTTAAATACAGCCTTAATCTTTGGGACTTAATTACCGGCTGAAAGCCGCTTTAATATAAAAACGGCTGAAGGCCAATAACTTAAAACGCAAGCATAATCAGAAACGTAAAACATTTCTTTAGTTAGGCTGAAGTAAACAAGTTAAATTCAAATCGGCTGAAGTCCGAAGACTTAAAAAAATTCAATTTTTTTAAAATGCCAAAGGGCTTACTTGAAACAGTACTGTAAACTAGGCTGAAGGCCTTAAGAGTAAAACAACTGTAATTTACAACACAAAACCGGCTGGAAGCCATACAAGTACCAACAACAAGAACAGATCAAAAACAATAAGGCAGTACACGAAAGGGCGCCCAGACGTTCGAGGGTCGGCCTGCAATTCAAACACTAACGCTCGCTTAGGTGAGACAGGCAGTCGGGCCAGCCATTCACGATCCGACGACAACCCAACCGACCGACAGTCAGCGGACCCACCGACAAGATAACTTCCACTTCACCCGACCAGGGCACAACAGGGAGTTCAACAGAACCACGTAGAAGATATTGACGCCCACAACCAATCATACACGGAGCTGTCAAACTACACACCGTGCTGGACAGCAACAACACGATGAGGAAACTACACTGCCTGAAATTTACGTCAACGCCCAGAGCAGGTAATCGGAACGTTAACGACTACAAGGCAGAAGATTCCGCTGGTGCACTTTAATTGAAATAACCAAATACAATAAAACTCCACCGGAGGGTGGCTAGAATTTTCCAACTTGAAAACCACGTTGTTGCTCATGGGAATATACCAGCAGCTGACAACGAACTCCAAACGACACAATGTGAACAGTCTTGACTTGTTGGTAGGTTAAATCAAAACTCAACTTTCGTGTCTAGGGTTGGTGAGCCACGGACCTCGTAGCAATGGGAACAGCGCCACACTCTGTGACACCATGTAGAGACAGCCAGCGGGCCCCAGCCAAGCTATGCCCCGCCGAGTATTCCTCACTGCTCCACGCCAACCGACCGCCACTCAGAGCCAGTACGCAGACCACATTTACAATAACTTATCAGTCAAAATCACACAAACTACACGCAGTTTCACGAACACTTGCACGAAGAACTAGACAATGCTAACGGCAGTGACTGTACAATAACAGGGACGAATCACGAGGCGGCACACACAGCCAACCCATAAGCGATCGCCTGCCAAATATCCGCCATCCGGCAAGACGACCGACCGTCGACCAACCGAAGTCGTCCCCACTCCAATCACGTGTGTCGGCAACCGTCGGGCGAGTCATGGCGGTCCGGACCTCACTGCTGCCGCGCCCCGACTGGACATGTGCCGCGTGCCAACTCAAACACTGCCAGGTCCGAACTAACTGCTCGTACGATCCAACTGACTTCATTGCACGGTCCGAACTGCACTCTGGGGCGTTCCAACACTTTGGACGACATACGACGACCTGGAAGTAATAACAATCCAGCAAAGATAATACGGCAGGGACTATATCGATAAGCGCTGCTGCTGCCGCTCACGGGCAGGCAAGACAGGAACTCAGTGACACCAGTAATTGAAAATTAACATAACGAGGCGACAGTGCGGTAAAAACAGGGTGTTAAGTAAGAGTTGGCACGAACACGAGCCACGCACGACTCAGTTATATTTACTGGCCAAGACAGCAATGTGTGTTCACTAAAGTGTCTCGGAACCACTGTATCACTATTCTGCCCTTTTGACGAGGGTCAGTCAACACGTAATGCAACACTTTTTTTTTTCGAAAGCATGTTGGTTTTATTCATAATTCCAATACACCATTATATTCCTCACTCTTTTGACAACGAAACCCTATTTCTTTCAACATAACCTCCTTTCGATGCGACGGCCTTACACCACCCTTACTGGGAGGACATGTATGCCCACGTGGTACCACCATATTGGTCGACGTCGGACCCATCGCTAACCTTCCCGTCACTCACATCCTACTTCTCTTAGAGCGCATTCTTCATTGCGTCTAACAGATTCTGAAGTGGAAACTGCCAGATCCGGGTGAGTGAGGAAGAACAGTGTAATGCAGTTTTGTGGGCTCCTCTCGGGGGCGCAGAATTTTGTGAGGCTTTGCCTTAAGAAGGGGAGGTTCACTTGTATTTTTGAGGCGACGAACATGGCTGGCTCTGAGCACTATGGGACTTAACATCTGAGGTCATCAGTCGCCTAGAACTTAGAACTACTTAAACCTAACTAACCTAAGGACATCACATGCCCGAGGCAGGATTCGACGAACATGCTAAAGTTGTTTCTTCAGTTTTCTGAGGTTAGCACCACACATTTCAGAGTTGATCGTTGCACCATGGGGGAAGACATCAAACAGAATAAACCTGTCAGAATCCCAGAAGGCCGTCGCTACGTCTTTACCGCTGAGGATGCGGCTTTGAATGTTTTCTTCGGAGGAGAGATGGTGTGGCGCCACCCCGTGGATTACCGTCTTGTTTTCGGTTTGAAGTGATGAACCCACGTTTCACCGCCTGAGTCGATGTTCGACTAAAGAATTGTAACCATCATTATCGTAACGCGCAAGGAATTCTGCACAGATGGTCCTTCGTTGCCCTTTATGGTGTGTTAGGCGGCAAGGAACCCTGCGGAAACACACCTTTGAGCATTCCAGCACTACCAGCAGAGACGTCCAGTTGTGCAATTAAGTGTTTGATTGTAATCTGTCGATCATCTCGAATGAGAGTGTCCGCACGTTCCAATATTGCAGGAGCCACAGCTGTGTGCGGCCGAAATGCACGCGTGAAATCGGAGAGGTTTGCGCGAGCTTGTTGCGATGATGGCAGACGACTCGCCCAACGGCTCACCGTGGTTTTGTTCACTGTTTGTTCTGCGTAGACACTCTACAAGCGCCTATGAATATTTGCGATGCTATGGCTTTCCCTCAGAAGAAATTCAATCACATCACATCTCCGTTACCAGACGGCATTCTGAAGGATCCGTATAGCGCTGGCACCCGTCAGAAATTCATGAAAGTACAGGGGCTGAAGCGGGAATATTCCACGATGTCCCACAACGAGTTCCGCATTTTTTCAACCTTGAATGGTCGACAAAAAGAACGTGTTGCATTACTTATTGCTGGAATATGTCATCACCGTCGGGGTGGACGTAAAGTCAGAAGGGATCCAGATCAGATGGCCCTCAGTAATGCTCACGTAGCCTACAGATGTCACGGCACCTTCTATTGCTAGCACACTGCATCTGTGGCGCGGTGAAATGTTTCAAACATGGATGACGTCGTATCAGGACACGACTATGGATCTGGTGTAACAAGGAACGTGATTCATCGAACTAGACAGTTTCAAAAAGTTCCCGAAACTGGTAGGGAATAAATGTATTGTAAGGCAGAACAGTGCGTATCATGCATTTCCATTTTGCGTTTCCACTGATTCACGGTACAATCTCGATTATGCTGTGCCCATTTCAGTGATAATGGGCGATTTCGTTGGGTCGACGTGGGAGCATGTAAGGGTCGCCTGCTACCGGGACCTGTGTTCGATTAATTTTCTCCCAACAGTGTGCTCCGAATCGTACCGGCACCAGCATTATACTCTATCGTCAGAGCTGCCAGAGATCACCGCCTGTCGTGCTTTCCGGAGGTTTGTGATGAGATGTGGGCGTCCAACGCATCGCCCCTTTCTGGTGGCGTCACCGTCCTTGGACCACTGTCCCTAGACGCTCACGACAGTGGCACGCAAACAGCCGGCCATGCTCGCCGTTTCCGTGGTACTCGTTCGTATGCGCCTGACCATAACAGCTTTCCCTTTGTCAGAGTCGCTTATGTCTGTGGATTTGCCTATTTGCGGCTCGTAACTTTGCCATAAGGATCCCTCGTTCGTTTCTGATCCTCTTATGCACTTTCCTTACCTCGTCACGTACGCACAACGCCACATTCAGTCTCGCGGTGTTTTGTCCTCAGTTAATTCATACGAAGCCCCGCCCAGGCCACAATACATAAATGAAATAGAGTGTATTTGCTACATACGTAGTTGCAAGTCGCCACCCTGTCCGGATATTCTGATTTGGGATCTCCATGGTTTTCCTAAATTCTGTGGATGTCGACATGGACTCTATAAGGATACCATGGCCGATGTTTTACTCCTTCCTTTTGAAGCTAAGCTAGTTTTCTGTCGCTGACGACCTCAATGTTGACGAAACTGTAAACATCTACAGTCTTCCAAACTATGTCAAAAATGTTTAGCGTCTTTTGCTGTAAAAGAATACAAATTTTCAGATAATCTTGACTAGAGCAGGCCAGGGTGGCCGAGCGGTTGTAGGCGCTTCAGTATGGAACCGCGCGACCGCTACGGTCGCAGGTTCGAATCCTGTCTCGGGCATGGAGGTGTGTGATGTCCTTAGGTTAGTTAGGTTTAAGTAGTTCTAAGTTCTAGGGGACTGATGACCTCAGAAATTAAGTCCCATAGTGTTCAGAGCCATTTGAAACAATCTTGACTAGAGTAGAAAAACTACCGTAAGATACTGTTACCTATAATAAGTAAGCACAGAGTACAGTAGTTTTTCTACTAACCTTGGTCAGTAAGGATCGTAACCGCATTACCTCTACTGTAGGTGTGTTGCAAACCTATCGGACGGCACTTCATTTCGATCTCTCTGTTTGCCGATCCCGCCAGTCTCTTACTTTATTTCCTCAGAATCAGGAAGTGGTGCACCATGTAGAAACTGAGTGAGGATATCTAAAGGGCAGCGCAATCCACGGAATGTTTTTGATCCGCATAGTTATCCTCCTACTTGTTACTTAAAAGTAAACAGTATCTACAGCAGGGGTTTTATTCGACAATTGTTGATCTGTAACATGAAACAGAGGGATATTGTAATAAAAAAACGATTTATCATATACCACTAGAAAATAAAGTTAATTTAAAAAAAATACCGCAAAAACAAAAAGATATCAAATATCGCCTCAGTACTACATCGAGCTTATATAAACATGTTTCTGTTATTCATAAACAATTTTCGCATTTACCGATAAAAACAGGGCACTTTTGCCTTTCATCATGATGAAAAACGTTTTACTGAGTACAAAATAATAACAATAATTACATTCTTTTTTATTTGTGCATGTAAGCTGTACTTGCATCAAAAGTAATTGATTTGGTTACATAAAAGTTTCGAAGTTTCGCGATCAACTTATTTTTATTATTTATAAAATGTAATTTATATTTTGTAAAGACATAAAATACGCAATGGACTAACACTGAACCATATGCGGTTCTAAATATGTGCAAAAGAAACAACCGAACAAAGAGAAGTCGTCGGCTCCCAATTTCTTTTCTCTCACACATCCATTTATATTTCTTTCTTTACCATTGCTACGCATTCTACGGTAATGCTACTATTTACGAGGGTCGTTCAATAAGTAATGCCCCTCATTTTTTAAAAAAAGCCCTTAATATACATATACAAACGTCCTTGTTGGTGCTTCACATCTGATGTTTGCTCTGTGCGCCGGTGGAGTTTCGAACTGTTCTGGCAGATAACAGGGCCATAGTACAGCGTTAAAATGACGTCTACATACGATTCACGTTAAAAACAACGTGCTGTTATTGAATTCTTGTGTGCAGAAAAAGAAACCGTGGTTAACATCCATAAACGTTTGTGTGCAGTGCATGGCGATGCTGCAGTTGATTGGAGTATAGTTGGGCGATAGGTAAAGAAAGTTACAGCTTCACGAAATGCAGAAACGGAACTCCATGATTAGCCACGCTCGGGACGTCCTGTCACAGCCACTGCTCCAGACATGCTGAATCGTCTGGATGCCGTTATTCGTGCCGACCGCCGCATCACAACTCGGCAATTGGCTATACAGTTTTTGGTCGGCATTGGAAGTGCGTCTGCAGTGATGGGGACTCTAGGGTATTCAAAGAGGTGCTCACGATGGGTTCCACGAATGCTCACAGCGGACCACAAGATTCAAAGAAAGGTCATTTCATCTGAATTGTTGGAGCGATTTAGGACTGACGGAGAGGCCTTTCTGTCACGGATCGTTACGGGGGACGAAATCTGGGTGCACCACTTTGCGCCAGAAACAAAAAAGGTAGTTCAGGGATTGACATCATTCTCATTCACCACAAAAGAAGAAATTCAAGACAACCCCATCTGCTGGAAAAGTCATGGTGACAGTCTTCTGGGATTGTGATGGCGTCATTCTCGTGGACTTGATGCCAAGATGGTCAACCATCAATTCAGAGGCGTACGTGAAGACTCTGAATAAAGAGCCGTTTCCGACGAGTTCTATCAGACAAGAATCCATCAGAAACCTTGTTCCAACACAATAATACACTCTCACGCACAAGTCTGAGAATCCGAGAACACATCTTCAAATTGTGTTGGACATAAATGCCTCATCAACCCTACAGTCCAGACCTGGCACCATTGGATTTCCATCTCTTTGGGCCGCTTAAAGATTCTCTGCGGGAACACACTTTGAAGATGACAAGAGTGTCAGTCATTCAGTGAAAACATGGCTACGCCTTCAGGACAAGAGCTTCTACCAGCAGGGAATAGATGCTCTTCCACAATGTTGGCGTACGGCCATAGAACAAGATGGAGAATACGTGGGAAAATAGACATGGACACGACATGTCGGTGCATATTGTCACCAAATTCTGACTCTTAACAATACATATGCTATGAGAAAAAAAAGTGGTTCATTACTCTTTGAACGACCCTCGCACTACGTCTTTTTCTTCTTCTTTCATTCTGACCATCTTAGGACCACGTTAATTCGCTTCAACTTCGTTTCTTCTGGTCTTTTTTCTTTCCCAATATCCTATCATTCTCATACTTTGTAACCTTCTTCGTTCTTCTGTCCAAGGTGATTTTGTTCTGGGTCTCGTTGTGCCCTCGAAAGCTTTGAAGGCCTGAACTTTTTATTTAAAAATCATCCTGTTGTATATCTCTGGTTCCTGTATTCTCATAGAAAGAAGGATGCTTTATTGTATGATTATATGATAGCGGAACAAACACTGGTAGCAGTTACTTCTGTAAAATATCTGGGAGTATGCGTGCGTAACGATTTGAAGTGGAATGATCATATAAAATTAATTGTTGGTAAGGCGAGTACGAGGTTGAGATTCATTGGGAGAGTCCTTAGAAAATGTAGTCCACCAACAAAGGAGGTGGCTTACAAAACACTCGTTCTACCTATACTTGAGTATTGCTCATCAGTGTGGGATCCGTACCAGATCGGGTTGACGGAGGAGATAGAGAAGATCCAAAGAAAAGCGGCGCGTTTCGTCACAGGGTTATTTGGTAAGCGTGATAGCGTTACGGAGATGTTTAGCAAACTCAAGTGGCAGACTCTGCAAGAGAGGCGCTCTGCATCGCGGTTTAGCTTGCTGGCCACGTTTCGAGAGGGTGCGTTTCTGGATGAGGTATCGAATATATTGCTTCCCCCTACTTATACCTCCCGAGCAGATCACGAATGTAAAATTAGAGAGATTCAAGCGCGCACGGAGGCTTTCCGGCAGTCGTTCTTTCCGTGAAACATACGCGACTGGAACAGGAAAGGGAGGTAACGACAGTGGCACGTAAAGTGCCCTCCGCCACACACCGATGGGTGGCTTGCGAAGTATAAATGTAGATGTAGATGTCTCCCAGATCTCTTGGATCCATCGTACTTTCGTTTTCTTGTTCATCAGAAATTGTGTGATTCGCCGAGTTAACCTCCCTTGGTCCGTTCTGAGTATGTGTCCGAAGAACATGCTCCTTCTCTTCCTGATACGTCAGAAATTTTTCCTATCTTGGTATACAGTTCTTGGTTGGCTCGGTTTCTTTATTGACCATCTTCTGTTCTTCGAGGTCCTAATATTCTCCTGAGAATCTTTCGTTCTATCAATTGTAGCCTTTTGATCACTCCGGTTATTGCTAAGTTGAGAGTTTCTGCTGCATATAGAGCTTCAGGGCGGCTCACTGTTTGGTAATGTTTCAATTCTGCATTTACCGAAGTATTCTTCTTATTGTAGATATTGACAGTTTATATGCTCAGTTCATTTTGTTTATTCGTGCTCCCATTGCTTCTTTTTCGGCCAGTCCAATGTCTATCCATTCTCCAAGGTGTTTGAATCTCTCCACCTTCTGAATTTTCCCTCCTTCTATCGTCATCCACCTAAGAGTTGTCGTGATGTTTGTCATTTATGTACTGTACCAAAAGTACAGAACCGTATCTTTGATAGAGTGCTGCTCTAATCCTGACTCAAGAAAACAACACATTCATTACGTTATGCTGTTGAACTAATCAATAAAATACAGCTGAGCACCCAATCTGTTAATCGCTTATTGCTTTAAACCAGCTGTTGTTGTTGTTGTGGTCTTCAGTCCAGAGACTGGTTTGATGCAGCTCTCCATGCTATTCTATTCTGTGCAAGCTTCTTCATCTCCCAGTACCTACTGCAGCCTACATCCTTTTGAATCTGCTTAGTGTATTCATCTCTTGGTCTCCCTCTACGATTTATACCCACCACGCTGCCCTCCAATACTAAATTGGTGGTCCCTCGATGTCTCAGAACACGTCCTACCAACCGATCCCTTCTTCTAGTCAAGTTGTGCCACAAACTTCTCTTGTCCCCAATTCTATTCAATACCCAATCATTAGTTATGTGATCTACCCATCTAACCTTCAGCATTCTCCTGTAGCACCACATTTCGAAAGCTTTTATTCTCTTATTGTCTAAACTATTTGCCGTCCAAGTTTCACTTCCATACATGACTACACTCCATACAAATACTTTCAGAAACGACTTCCTGGCATTTAAATCTATACTCGATGTTAACAAATTTTTCTTCTTCAGATACGCTTTCCTTGCCATTGCCAGTCTACATTTTATATCCTCTCTACTTCGACCATCATCAGTTATTTTGCTCCCGAAATAGCAAAACTCCTTTACTACTTTAAGGGTCTCATTTCCTAATCTGATTCCCTCAGCATTTCCCGACTTCATTCGACTACATTCCATTATTCTCGTTTTGCTTTTGATGATGTTCATCTTATACCCTCCTTTCAAGACACTGTCCATTCCGTTCAACTGCTCTTCCAAGTCCCTTGTTGTCTCTGACAGAATTACAATGTCGTCAGCGGACCTCAAAGTTTTTATTTCTTCTCCATGTATTTTAATACCTACTCCTAACTTTTCTTTTGTTTCCTTTATTGCTTGCTCAATATACAGACTGAATAACATCGGGGATAGGCTACAACCCTGTCTCACTCCCTTCCTAACCACTGCTTCCCTTTCATACCCCTCAACTCTTATAACTGCCATCTGCTTTCTGTACAAATTGTAAATAGCCTTTCGCTCCCTGTATTTTACCCCTGCCACCTTTAGAATTTGAAAGAGAGTATTCCAATCAACATTGTCAAAAGCTTTCCCTAAGTCTACAAATGCTAGAAACGTAAGTTTGCCTTTCCTTAATGTTTCTTCTAAGACAACCCCCCTTAAACCAGCTACGCTTTGGTAAAGGCAGAGAAATGGACATTGACTGAAAAGTTTTTAATTACACTTAACTCAAACTGAGAGCGAGATGTAGGGTATAGAAACGAACTCTTTAAAAAATAACTGCCCCAAAATTCTTGCTTTCTTATTCAGCATAAACTGTAGCCTGCCGGCATGTCCTGAGATCCCAGATGTCATTACACCTCCACGACGGCTGGGATGCGCCCATACGACGTGGCCCGATGTTCGAACCGTATTTTTGCGTTAAGGTCGGTATAGAAATCTATCATTGCGTCCCCTTTGGTTCTGATTTTCGTTGACAGTGTGTGAGACTACAGAGATGTGTCACTGCTGGTGTTAACTGACGGAATTACAAAATTACCAGAGCTACGAAGCAGCGGACGGCTGAGTCCAGTGCCGGGCAGCGCGTGCACGTTTTTATAAGCGCGGTGACTCGCGGTCGAAAGTCTGTCGGCGCGCAGATAACCCGGTGGCCCGAGATAAAGCCGGCAGCTCTGTTTCCGTCGTGGCTCTATCAGCGGCCTGTAGAAGGCGAGACCGCCTTTCGGAGCCGCTGCTGCCGAGTGTCGGGGGAGGAGATTCGGCTCTGATGATTGGTTGCCGCCAGGAAGATAACAGCCAACGGACGGGGAACCACGGGATGCGTTATCACCAGACGCTTCCAAGGAATCAGAGGAAAACTCTGTAGTGACCTGCATGTCGTAGTATTCCCTCCCAGTCAGTACGCAATGAATTTAAACATCCAACAAAGCAAGCGCATTTTAAGTACATATACTCACCAATTCGGAAACAGTTATCATTGAAAGAAAACAATTAGAAACAATGCCTTACTTATCTTTCTCTCTTGCTTCGTTGTATAACGTCAGGTTTGCTATGTGTTGACTGCATCAAATTTCTGCGCCTTTTTTGTCATTTATTAACATCAGATCAGTTGTTCATAACACAGCTTCCGCGGACAAGTGAGACAAATAACATACATTTTCAGACGGCTGGCATAATATCTTGCGGAAACTAAGATAATCACAGACTGACTGACATAATCGCTTTACAGGTCGAAATCTTAACACAGACTCCCAGAATCGGCGCATATTTATAATCTCTTTTCACGAAAAGGACACTTTTTGATTACAATATATTTATAACTGACATATTAATCTTGACAAAAGTATACATTTTTAGAACGCTGAGAATTAGGATTACAGGAATGCAGCATTCATTCTTCAAATCTCATTCAATTTTACAACATAAATTCTAGACTGCGAAAGTTTTTAACAACAGTGACTTTTCAAATGGTTCAAATGGCTCTGAGCACTATGGGACTTAACTTCTGAGATCATCAGTCCCCTAGAACTTAGAACTATTTAAACCTAACTAACCTAAGGACATCACACACATCCATGCCCGAGGCAGGATTCGAACCTGCGACCGTAGCGGTCGCGCGGTTCCGAGTGTAGCGCCTAGAACCGCTCGGCTAGCCCGGCCAGCTGACTTTTCAAACTATTTTAAAGAAAAGAAAATTGTTATTTCAAAAATGGAGAAAAACATTTTTCAGTTGAGGTACGTAAAGACGAACAAAAATAGCTTTAACCCGTGTAGAAATTTTAGCAACACATGCTTTGTAGGTATCGTAACTTAATCACATTTCTTTAGTTAAATGAGTAATTAGATAAATAAGTAATTATTACATTGAGTATATGTTGTAACTAATAAAAGCATTTCTGTTGAGTTATAGTTTGATATAAAACGTATGAGAACATTTTTAGAGTGTTTCAACATCTAGGATGTGGTGTTCCGTCGTCACATTATTTATTTTAGAACAGAGAAAGTAATTAAAAACGAAAGAGTAAAGTAATTGTCCCAATAACATTTTATATTTCTTCTATAATGCCTATTAAAAGCGTTATGCGTAATCAGTACTTTCCAAAAATTGTCGAAATTTTATGGAAGATTTTTGTCATTAAACTTGATCATTCAGTAAGAAGTTATTAGTCCGCTGATTTTAATAGCAAAGGTAGTTTATTTTTACGTCACTAGAGTCACATAAAGACTTGCGTCACTAAATCAGTGTTTGTGCTGTGACATGTTGAGGCCTATGTCACTCTTTTGTAATAATACCGATGATGACTATGTAACAGTCGAAATCTAGATCTGCTCCAATAAATGACGGATTTTGTGAGCGAGTGCGCAGTCAAGGATCTAACGGTTTCCAACTTGGTTACTGTAAAAAAGCATCACATTTGATCTGGGCCGATGTTGCAGCTTTCTTCTAAACTCTAGTATAAAACCACACTGGTTATTTTTAGTTTCTGGCCGCCTTTATACAACTGAATTAAGCCAATATTTGTTTAGCAGACCCGTTTGGCCACATTTTATTAGGGCATATCAGTGTCTGTCTATGACGATGTTATACAGCCGCATATAGGCAGTCCTAACCTAAAATTCGTTAATATAGTATTAACAGCAAGTGAGGGGTGACAAACCAACAACAATAAAGATGTAATTATTGAGTTTCTCCCGGCGTATTTGATAATCAAACTATCCACGGTTGTACAGCTGGTCTACAGTGTCCAACGGGCACAATATTTCGGCGATCATACATGTCGCCATCATCAGGTGTCGTCATCTGGCCACATGGTATGGATAAACTCCTTGACTTCCTTACACATCTAAACTCCATACACCCCAACATCAAATTCACTATGGAGACTGAAACGGAGGGTAAATTACCTTTCCTTGACGTCTTGGTCAAGAGAAGGGCTGACAGCACCCTAGGTCATGGGGTGTATCGGAAGACAACGCACACTGATCTTTATTTGCACGCAGACAGCTGCCACCACCCTTCACAGAGGAATGGGGTACTTAAAACTCTAGTACATAGGGCGCGCACTATCTCTGACGCAGAGAGTCTACCCCAGGAATTGGAACATCTGAGAACTGTATTTCGAAAAAATGGGTACTCAGAGTGGCAGATTCAACGTGCTCTCCGCCCAACCACTACAGCACAACCTGTGGAGATGGATGAAATCGCGAGGGAGGAGGTAGGCACTGCGTTTATTCCATATACAGGCGCACTCTCGGGGAAAATCGCCCGTATTTTGAAGAAACACCGGGTCGGAACTGTGTTTTGTCCTCCGAATAAAACTCGTGCACTGGTGTGGAGCGCCAAAGATGACCTCGGTTTGAGGAAGGCCGTCGTGTACCAGATTCCGTATCAATGTGGCAAGTCGTATATTGGTCAGACGATGCGTACCGTCGAGGATCGATGCCGTGAACACCAGACGCACACTCGACTGATGTATCCGAGCAAGTCGGCAGTCGCTGAACATTGTTTGTCGGAAAATCACGCTATGGAGTATGAACGCACGAGGATTCTGGTACAGACGTCGAGATACTGGGACAGCATTGTTATAGAGGCCATCGAAATTCGCACCAATGACGACCTCATAAACCGTGACTGTGGCTATAATCTTAGCAAGGCTTGGGAACCAGCGATTGGGTTAATCAAGAGTAAATAGAGCAAACGTATAGTTGTGACGACCACGGCGGACAGAGCCATCACTCCGACGTCATCTCAGACGCCGTCGCAATCTGTTCCACCGCAGGACCGTGGCGCGGGGCGACGATAGCGGAGGGAGCGCGCCGCGGGCAGGGGGTTTTTTAAATCGGCC
The DNA here is from genome assembly GCF_021461385.2 of Schistocerca piceifrons. Lineage (NCBI taxonomy): Eukaryota > Metazoa > Arthropoda > Insecta > Orthoptera > Acrididae > Schistocerca > Schistocerca piceifrons. Next base: position 54,000,899 of record NC_060144.1, on the reverse strand, counting down.
GCCACCGCGACCGAACCCAGTTCCCTATGAGCAGCCATAGCGTACGGATCTCCGTGTCGGCACGTTCACAGGAGCTCAGTCCGTCAGTTCACCTGATGATGGCGACATGTATGATCGCCGAAATATTGTGCCCGTTTGACACTGTAGACCAGCAGTACACCCGTGAATATTTTGGTTAATAAAGATGTAGTCTGAGAATTGGGTTCCTCCTTATCATGAAAACAACAATCTTCTTTCTTCTTGCCCAAATGCTCCAGAATATTTATGCCATCGACAGTGGACCATGTTTTATTCAGATCTGGAAAATACAACGATTATCTAGAGAAAATTAGGCTTGAAACATTTAAAATTTATTGTTATTATTACCTTATTCGCTAGAAGATTAAGCTTCATACGACCTTGTTTAAACGTTCACATATTCTGTCATGTGCAGCAGCATAATGTTGTTGCGAAATTAGTTCGTGAGTTATCAAAAAACACTGCTTCCTCAACCGTATTTTCGTTGCTCCAAAATGCTCGATGACAAAATACTCGTATTTTGTAGTTAGTTTTTCTCGTTCTTCTTGGCCTGATAAAATCGTTCACCTCTTGCAGTGCAGGCTCAGACACACGGTACAAATTACTTTGATAAACAACATTCACTAGGAAACTTGAGCTTTTACTGAACTCTTCAACGTTGCTATAACTTCCTCAAACGTAGCCGATTAGCGTCTTTGACAGTAGCCTATATACCTTCAGATGAATACTCCGTCATTTTCGAGGTGCAAGGAAACCAGAGATAGCTGTCCATGGCATCACCCTCGGTGGTCTGGATTGTGTCATACGGGAAAAAATAAGCTATGGAGAAAGACAACACACACTGTGAATTATTAGTGCGTCCTCACAACCAAAGATAATAAAGGTCAGACGATACCGATAGTGAAAAATTAACTAAAAACAGATGAAAAAGCACCGCTAACTCAGTCCCTCTGTTATTCGACCAGGCAGACAGACGGATTCCAGGCAGAATTTAAGCGAAAGCGTCGGTTTCCGTTCATAAGGTCACTTGCTAGTTTTATCTCAATAGCCAGATTGTCTGTGTTATGCTCTACCACATGACAGGTACCAAGGAAATATTCTGCAATCGCAGCTTTACTCGGCAGCTTTAAGCAAGTGCGACGTGTATGCAGTATACATCGGTCCTCCACGTTCCTGGTGGTCTGACCTATGTCTGACATGTCACAACTGCACGGGATACGGTAACCATCCACCTCACGCAAACCCATATCATCCATTACGATCCCTAAAAGGGTCGTAATCCTTTATGGTTGTCGAAATCCACACTTCGCACGGTGTTTCCTTAGAATACGACCAGTAATGTTATGTATATCACCTGCGTAAGGCAAGAAAGCTGTGGGCTTAACCGCCACATCCTTATTCTCACCGGTTACCCGATTCACGGTTGGTTGATAGCGCTACACGCGTCTGATATGTCTCTCACTACACTCTCTTTGATGAAATGTAATTTCAAGCTGCGCTGACTCGGAGCTGACAATCATTCAGATTATGTGGACCAGGGTACGAAGCAGCACTTCATGCTAAGCCGGATGGTGACAACTGCCAGCCTGAAGATACAAGTCAGTCTGAACTGGCTTGCTATAAACGACGTGTCCCGACGTACAATTAATCCTTGCTCTTCAGGAGCACACCAAGGAGAAGGAGGGAACCACCCACTTCCTACCCCACAGTCATGCAAGTATCCGGGTAGATAGAACTGAAGATGAAGATGATGATCATGATCACTGTCATTTTAAAAGAAATTAATGACGTGGTTTTTAGGCTCTCGATCCCCCCAAAGCGTTCGAAAACGTAGGTATGCGACATTTTTTTAAAATAGTAACAATGCTGTCACATGTAGAAATGAAGAATGCGTACATTGTGCAATGATATCTGTATGTCCTGTAGACTATACACAGTGTCGTGTTTTTATTTATAATTGTGTTGTTCTACGAAGAAGCGACGGAAGAATCAGTTGGCATACTATCATATTTATTGCATTTGATACATGAATGGTTAACGATATAAAGTTTAACGGTCAGTAAGGTAAAAACGGTGTAAGAAATAATTATGAAAAATTTACAGCTTGTATCCATTACGTTCAAGAATAGGTACAGAAAGATGTGTTATTAAGTTGGATTCAAGAACAAAGATCGGCCTGAATGTCGCCCTGGGTCTAGACCAGCGGCGAAAGGTCTCCCCACTACCTGACTACGCCGACATTTCACGGCGTCGGCTTTAAATCTTTTCATAATAGCTACTCCTTCGTAGGAGCTGTTTCGTCACCTGCTACAATCTCTGATACGTGGTTTTCTTGGTCCACGCGACGTCACTTGTCTCGTATAGCTGTGGATTCTTCAGGGTTGTGCCGGACTGTTAGGGACGCTACACAGTCGCACTGCGTGGTGTTCTCTTGCCTTACTATAAATTCTTGTATGTCCAGTTCGAGGACGGCACAAGGCAATAGCTCCTGTTGGTAAACGTCGTAAGCGACCTCTGCCAGACTTTGGTGATGTCTTTGTTCATAGCCTACTGGATTATGTAGTATATTGCCATATTTCTTCTCATTTCTTCAGGACGCGGCGTTTCACGTGTGTCATTAAGACAGTGCAGGGAATGTCTTACCCTGTTGTTTCTATCCCCACTGATTCTTTGGCTCGTTTGTAAGCCAACTCATGTTACCTCGAATGTTGACCTGACTCGGCATCTGAAGTAAGACGGTTGATATTCCTGTACTGTGAAGGCCACAGAGTTGGTTACGAGAAGTAGGGACTAATGGATGTCTTGGATAACGGATAACATGCATCTTTTCTTTTCAATGTACTCGAGGAGTCGTTACATATGTTGATTCAAATGGTTCAAATGGCTCTGAGCACTATGGGACTTAACTTCTAAGGTCATCAGTCCCCTAGAACCCAGAACTACTTAAACCGAACTAACCTAAGGACATCACACACATCCATGCCCGAGGCAGGATTCGAACCTGCGACCGTAGCGGTCACGCGGTGCCAGACTGTAGCGCCTTTAACCGCTTGGCCACACCGCCCGGCTACATACGTTGAAACTTTGTCGAATAAACTTTATAATATGTTTCAGGTCTCTATATATGCCTATCAATTCTGCAGTATAAACACCGAATTCTTTTGGTGGATAACATTTTTCTCAATTCTGTTCGTGGACGTATGCATAACTGACCCACGTCTGTGTAAAGCAGTCTAAAATTTTGATACTCTAGAACGAAAGAATAAAATGCACAGCAATATAAATGGGATCTGCGTTTCCTTGTTGCTGCACCAGGGATCCATCCTTATTACTTACTAGCTGAGAAACACACCATGGAGGGGGGGGGGGGGGGGGGGGGAGTTTATCACTAGGAATCTTGCGTACATGATACCGGCAGGGGGAAAGAGCTGAAGCTTTCCTTGGAGGTCTTCAGGTCGTACTGTTGCTGGCTGTCCTGTTCTGATGCGGTTCAGTAGTAACCGGATCTTGGGCTGCGCAATAAAATGGGATGGCATCTGATTAAGCGTAACTGCGTAGTTAACTAAATTTTATTGGCGTCGTATTTTCATAGGTGGTATTCGCCCTTCCACGAGGAGGATCTCAAGGAGACTCAATTGCCAATAGTACTCCACTGCAGTGGACCGGCTCTAGTAAGGCTAGGATGGTTGTACTACTGATACGCAAACAACGATTCAATTGTACAGAGGGGATAAATAGTTGCTGAGGAAACGGAGAGCACGGAGTTTTCTCATGCAGGTTGTCTTGAGCTGTCGGAAATGCGGTAGACGTGTAGGTTTATTATCAAAAACAAGTCCTAGAAATTGATATTGGTACACCGCTTCCAGCAGTTCGGTTTGCAACAATAGTGCAGGATGAGGATAGGGAGATGTTTTTCTACAAAAGTGTTGGTTTTGAATCCATTTTCTGCGACCTCCGTTTGGCTCTCTGCAGTTGGCGTTCTGCTGTGTATACAAATATGGAATTATAACACAAATGAAGATCATCGACGTATAATTCTGGTAAAACAGTAAGTTTCAAAGCATTTACTATGTAATTTATTGCAATTGCAAAAGTTGTGGGCACTGAAACCTGATCCCCGTACAACAACATTTTTCAACTCGTATTCGCAACTGGCCGTCGTTCCCAGAGTTTTTGAAACAATTCAAGCGGTAAAAAACTATGTACAAAAAATTACAAATTTTGTCCAAAACTTCACTTGTGCATTATTGATGAAATTTGACGTCGGTATTTGGTGTCATATGCGTTTTTTAACTCAAAGAATACTGCTATCAACCGGCGGTGGTGCTCAAAGACAGCTCTAATTTCAAACTCTGATGAACACTAGTAGTTCGAGATCTTCACAAGCCATATTGGAAGTAGATTTCTAGATTTCAAACACCAACAAAATCGGCTGTTAACCATCTTTTCCAATAATTTGTTAGCTATTTCTGTTTTTGTATGTTGTCCTGGTTTCGCTATAGGTGTTCAGATTCTCTCTAGCAAATTCGACGCATTGGCATATCCTTTTAAACAAAATTACAGTAGAGTTTTTACTATTGTCACCAAGATGTTGAATTATTTGATTCTGTATGTTGCTGGTTCTGAGGGACAAATCTCTACGTTATTTTAAAGCGTTATTCAGTTCCCAGAATGTAAATGCTTCATTGTAAGATACTACTGCTTTTGAATTAAAATACAGGATACGTTGCTTTAAGAGGCGCAGATGAGCGATGTTATGATTGCATTTATCGTGTGCAGGCATCATTGCATAATATATTGCTAGAAATTCAGCACTTTCTGATGAACTGGTGTTTATTTCTCTTACGCCGAGCATCCGTTGAAGTCTATTTGTCATTGATGGCCCACACTTGAGAAGTTTGGAAATGATCTTTCGTCATCATTCCTACCGTTCTTTCTTTTGTAGTGTAACGAGGTATCGTACTTTTCCTCGAGATCCGAATAAAATTAAACTGTCGGTCAAGGGGTGTCACTTACGTCGTTGTAGCGCTGCTCGTCTTTCTCTGGAGGCATCTCCGATTTCTTTGTTTGACTAATGGTCAGCATTCGCAGCTTGGATTATTCTTTTCGTTGCGCCTTGTACTAATTCGTTAGTTCTGTTCTCTGAATAAAATCTTCTCGGATTTCAAGCCACGTAAATTGGAACGAAATTCTCGACCTATCCATGGCTATCTCCGCCATCGCCCTCAGGAGTAAAAACCAGGGAGTGCCGGGGCTGGATTTTTTTTCTTTGTTGTTGTTTCAATTCCTCATAACTGGGGCCGTCTGGAAGAGGGTAAAAACCACTCTTCAGCCAAAGGTTACATAAACTGTATTTAGAGATGGTTAAAATACATAAAACGTGAGAATAACAGACGATTTTGCAAAAAATACATAGGTAGACGAGACTGACGACTTTTACATAACAAATGGCAGTAAACGAGGAATCTGTAATGTAGTGTTGGCAGAAGAGCCAACACTGTGTTTCTAGAGGAGGCCGAAATGCACGCGTTTAATTACACGCTGACTGGCGTGAGGTCTGGAACAGGACAATATCTTGAGAATTGCAAATAAAGTACGTAGATGATGTAATACTTAACTTTAACCCACAATTGTAGAACATCTCTCTTGATGATACATGCTTCACATAATAAATATCAATTGAATACGGCGCCTTGCCAGGTCGTAGCAAATGTAGATGAAGGCTATGCTAACTATCGTCTCGGCAAATGAGAGCGTATTTGTCAGTGAACCATTGCTATGAACGTCGGCTGTACAACTGGGGCGAGTGCCAGGACGTCTCTCTAGACCTGCCGTGTAGTGGCGCTCGGTCTGCTATCACTGACAGTGGCGACACGCGGGTCCGCCGTATACTAACGGACCGCGGCCGATTTAAAGGCTACTACCTAGCAAGTGTGGTGTCTGGCGGTGACACCACATGTAAAATACATATATACGAAAAAAACTGTTGCTTTTTAAAACTAGTTTGACGATTTTGTATTACAATTGGAATATAGACATTGTTGAATGTTCAAATGGTTCAAATGGCTCTGAGCACTATGGGACTTAACATCTGAGGTCACATAGTCTACAATGACGGTATCAACAAACTTGTCTCTCGCTGGCATAAATGTGTTCATCGGCCGGGTGACTATGTCGTGAAATAAATACGTAGACATGAAGAATAAAGTTGCTGAATATTAATGAGGTCTGTTTTATTTAAAAAGCCGGAAGAGTTTTCACACAGAACATTTGAAGGGATTGCTTCTCTACTCGCCCTCGTGGCTTTGCGGAGATAAATTGAGAGACCTTCTGAATACAGGCTAATGGGGCGGCAAGCTGAAGTTTTAAATTTAACTTACAAAAAATCTTTCACGCAGGAGAATCGTACAAACATACCGTCATTTGACCATCGGACAGACTCTGCTATGAACGACATAGTAATAAGCACACCTGGCGTAAAGAAACAATTGAAATATTTGAAAGCAAATAAACCACCAGGTCCGTATGGAATCCCAGTTCGGTTTTACAAAGAGTACTCTACAGCATTGACCCCTTACCTAGCTTGCATTTGTCGTGAATCTCTCGTCCAGCACACAGTTCCAAGCGACTGGAAAAAAGCACAGGTGGCTCCTGTACATAAGAAGAGTAAAAGAACTTACCCACAAAATTACAGACCAGTATCCTTAACTTCGAATTCCTGCAGAATTCTTGAAATTCTTAGTTCGAATATAATACACTTTCTTGAGACTGAGAAGCTTATGTCCACGAATCAGCATGGTTTTAGAAAGCATCGCTCCCTTTTCTCACACGATACACTGAGGATGAAGGGCAACAGGCAGAGTCCATATTTCTGGATTTCCGGAAGGCATATGACACGGCAGCCCATTGCAGGCAGCTAACGAAGTTACGAGCATATGGAATAAGTTCACATCAAGGGGTACCGTCAGGGGTGCCCCAGGGAAATGTGATAGAACTGTTGTTGTTCTCTGTATATATAAATGATTTGGCGGACAGGGTGGGCAGCAATATGCGGTTGTTTGCTGATGATGACGTTGTGTACGGAAAGGCACCGAAGTTGAATGACTGTAGGAAGATGTAAGACGACTTACACGAAATTTCTAGTTGGTGTGAGGAATGGTAGCTAGCCCTAAATGTGGAAAAATGGAAGTTAATTCGGATGAGCAGAAAGATCAACCCTCTAATGTTCGGATACAGTATTACTCATGTCTTGCTTGACACAGTCAAGTCGTTTAAATATCTGGGCATAAAGTTGCAAAGCGATATGAAGTGGAAGGAGCGTGTGAGGACTATGGTAGGGGAGTCGAACGGTCGACTTCGATTTATTTGGAGAGTTTTGGGAACGAGTGGTTCACCTCTAAAGGACACCGCTGGTGCGACCTATTCTTCAGTACTGCTCGAGTGTTTGGTATCCGTACTAGACTGGATTGAAGGAAGACATCGAAGCAATTCAGAGGCGGACTGCTAGATTTGTTGCCGGTAGGTTCGAACGACACGTAAGTGTTAATGAGATGCATGGGGAACTCAAATGAGAATCTCTGGAGCGAGCCCGACGCTCTTTTCGAGAAACACTACTGATAAAATTCATAGAACCGGCATTTGAAGCTGACTGGAAAATGATTCTAGTGCCGCCAACATACATCGCGCGTAGGGACCACGAAGATACGATACGAGATATTAGAGCTCATACGAAGGCATATACACAGTCGTTTTCCCCTCGCTCTACTTGCGAGTAGAACAGGGAAAGGAAGTGACTAGCAGTGGTACAGGGTACCCTCCGCCACGCACCGTACGGTGGCTTGCGGAGTTTCTAGGTAGACGTAGATATAGATGAGGTCATCAGTTGCCTAGAACTTATAACTACTTGAACCTAACTAACGTAAGGACATCACACACATCCATGCCCGAGGCAGGAGTCGAACCTGTGACCGTAGCGGTCGCGCGGCTCCAGACTGAAGCGCCTAGAACCGCTCGTCCACAACGGCCGGCCATTGTTAAACGTGACAGATGCCATCGTGTAATGGAGATGCTAGGTGGCACATGAAGAAATTATCATGATGATTGTAGGGCCCAGCAGAACCGCAGGTAGCGAGTTGATGTCAGCATGGTTGATGAAGGGGGAAAGAGAAAATTGGAGGATGGTGGGAGGTGGAGCGCGTTGTGATTAGGTTTGTAAAGAGGGTTATACCTCGGGACTGGTTTATCGTTGGAGAGTGGGAATTGGTTAGTATTCCGGCGGGAGAGGATGGATAAGGAATGGCGGTGCATTCAAATGTTAGTTTTCTGTAAGAGTTGGTCCGAAATAGGTGGAAATCTGGGCAACGGTAGCCGGCCGCGGTGGACGAGCTGTTCTAGGCGCTTCAGTCCGGAACCGTGCGACTGCTACGGTCGCAGGATCGAATCCTGCCTCGGACATGGATGTGTGTGATGTCCTTAGGTTAGTTAGGTTTAAGTAGTTCTAAGTTTTAGGGTACTGATGACCCCAGATGTTAAGTCCCATAGTGCTCAGAGCCATTTGGGCGACGGAAACTCCGAGTGGTGCGACCAAAGATCTGGATGGAGGCGGACAGGGCTTTCCTCTTATACAGGGTGTTCAAAAAAAGTGTAGAGTGCTTTGAGAGGTGGTAGTACTCATCGAAACGAGAAAAATAAGTCTGATAAACATAGGTCCGGAAACGCGTACTTTCCGAGACAGACACGTTTTTATAGGAAGGTCTGCGCGTCGCTTGGATGCAGATGTTAGTACTGTCGTTACATTGGCGCTCTATTAAATGTGTTGGCAGGGTATTATGATGTCTTACTCACAGTGCTCTACCTACCATTAGGTGGTCTGTAGTCTGTTGTGTGGTCCGAGTCGTGTTGTAGACTACGTCAGTTTTCGTCGTATTTTATGTGCCTTATTGTACAGTACTGTCAACCCTGCGTACGTATCATGGTGTTTTGCCCTCTTCCAAACGCAGATTCACTTACGTGTTTGTCCGCAGCTCGTGTTCGTGCGGTAGCGTTCTCGCTTCCCACGCTCGGGTTCCCGGGTTCGATTCCCGGCGGGGTCAGGGATTTTCTCTGCCTCGTGATGACTGGGTGTTGTATGATGCCCTTAGGTTAGTTAAGTTTAAGTAGTTCTAAGTTCTAGGGGACTGATGACCAGAGATGTTAAGTCCCATAGCGCTCAGAGCCATTTGAACTTACGTATTTACTGTTACTGCGCGGCTTTTACGTACAAATTGTGTAGTACATTTACATTTTCTCTCTTCCACCGCTTGTTAGCAATGGAAGCGTAGTTCTCGACAAGTGAAATGGCGGATATGATATTCTGCCATGGTTTAGCAAACGGACGTAGCCTGCGGGCCCGTGGCCTCTCCGCTGAAAAATATTCACAGCGCAGAGTGCCCTCTGATAATCTGTGCGGCAGATTTTTCCAGTGTTTGAGGGCTACAGGTACCCTTGCTCCTCGGGAGACTGACAGTGGAAGGGCCCGCCCAGTCGGCAGGCGTGACATGGAGCAGCGTGTGCTGTGTTCGGTGGAAGAAACCCCTGGGACCAGTGTGCGACTATTAGCGGCAGCAGAAGGCGTGTGTTACTCTCTTGTCAGGGGGTTACTTCATGAACAGTTGCTGTATCCTTATGATCTCTAGCGTGTTCAGGCCGTAAGCCCACTGGATCGTCATGGCAGACCGCGGCTGTGTCAATGGCTGTTGCAGAAGTTTTTCGTTGCGGTAGGACGTTATCATAAAATTTCAATCACCAGCTTTCTCCTCAGAGTGTGAAAATACTTTGTTGGTGCCCACCCGGACGGGGAAGAATGATCATCACAACAAAATAACAGAAATCAGAGTTCGCACGGGAAGATATTAATGTTCGAGAATGTAACGGTACCGAAATAGCTTGAAGGTGGTTCGATGAACGCTTTGCCACGCACTTAATTGTGAACTGCAGAGTAACCATGTAAAAGTGGAAACATTGTATTGCAATGCTTGTCATAAGTGAAAGACGTGGACCATCATCTGGAACCTGATTGGTATACCATCTGGACCGGAAGACTTGTCTTTCTTAAGTGATCTGAGTTCTTTCGCAACACCTCAGATATCTACTTTTGTATCACTCATGCTAACAGCTGTTCTGGTTTCGAATTCTGGAATATTTACTTCGTCTTATTTCGTGAAGTAATTATGGAAAACTGTATTTAGTAACTCCGCTTTAGTGGCACCATCTTGGGTAACATTTCCATCGCTATCGTGCAGCGACGGTATTGTTTTTTGCCACTGGTGTACTTTACGTATGACCAGAATCTCTTTGTGTTTTGTACCATATTTCGAGACAATGTTTCATTGTGGAAACTATTAAAAGCATCTCGCATTGACGTCCGCACTAAATTTCGAGCTTCCGTGAAACTTAGCCAATCTTGGGGATTTTGCGTTCTTCCGAATTTGGCATGCTTTTTTCGTTGCTTCTGCAACAGTGTTCTGACGTGTTTTGTGTACCATGGTGGATCAGTCCCGTCTCTTATTAACTTACGCGAAGGAGTAACGCCTCATCTGTCACAAAACAGAAAAGAACCTTTCACCTCACATCTTGCAATGGAACTTGAGACGGTAAATTAAAGTTCTGTTATTACACAGCTCATCCAAAGTTACTGTTATGAAATGTTCGTCTACCTCCAATATGACAAATATACTACTATCCAAGCTGTGAATACTAACAAAGCATCCCAAAAAAACAATCATATGATGTATTTCGTCGTTTAGGCATTCCAATCATACAGGTGCCATTATTTTTTGTGTGTTTATCGTCCAAGTCACCAATACAGTTGGGCAGGTTCCATAGTGTTTTGAAACGAATAGATATTTCAGCTCATTGGTCGCAGTTTCTTGTTGTTCCCTGAATGATTCCTTCACTTTGTCTAATAGAGCACGGAAACACTTTTCAGACATGCTGTAAATATTCTGGAAATGGTCGGCATGCACTCTTGGATTATACAGGACGTTCGGAAATTCCCTTTACAAACTTCTAGGATACGTAGAGGGAAGTGAGTACATGATATTTTGAATAGGAAACCATGTCCGGAAGCGGCTGCTCAGGCAGAGTGTCCCTGCGACTAACACCCATTGCACGCGGAACTGAGTGAGTACTCGTTGAAGGGTTCTCTTCAACGCGATGCAGTACGTCTTCAAATTCGGGTGTGCTGCGTTGTCGTGGAACTCCACAGTCCTGCCTCCTCACTGTGAAGGTACCTGTTTCTCGGAGCCGCTGCGTAACTTGGACAAAAAGTTTGTGTGATGGCACGCTGCCTTGCGGAAAACGTTCGTGATACAGCCGACCAGCAGGTCTTCCGTTACCTCGAGCTGCGCCGTGTACGGGGCGCATGTCTTTGTATTCCGAAAAGATGTACCGAACCACGTTTACTGTATCTGAGACGCGCAGGCATTGACTAGATCTCGCAACAAGGCAGACGTTAAGCAGTGGCGGGTACATATGGTGGGTGCGCGGGGCGTCCCGCGGTCCCCCCCCCCCCCCCCCCCCCCCACCTCTCCTTTTCGGGGCCCACTGCATTCTCACCCGCGCCCACCCCGCCAGTCAGCCCACACGCTATTCGTTCATTTCTTTTGTCAGTCGACTCGACTGAATGGAGTTATCGAGTTGTTGCACTTTGTACTTTACTATGAAGCACGCGCGTCCGTGTCATCGTATTTTATACGTTTCTGTCTGGCACATTGATAGCTAACACATACCTGCGAGAAAAGTCGCGGCCATTCTAGTGATCTCGATACGTTATTCAACCAGGAAGAATAGGCGCATAGAATTAATTATTTAAGGAAGACAACCACAACTGTAACTGTTTTATATCATAAAAGGGACTGTCTTGTATATGTGCATCATCAGTGTAAATAAACCTTTTCTAAACTTTGCATTTGTCTTGATTATTTTTCATTGCGGTAAAATTAAAGGTAGCTCAAGATATCTTTAGCGCCCCTTCCTTGTGGTTTCTTTGTATCCACCGCTGACGTTAAATGACTTCAACTGAGCGTCTAACGTAGTACACGTCCCTCTGTCTACCCAATTGCATAACAGGACAAGCAACTCTGATAAGGGGAGGCCACGATGTTTGGAACGCATATTTACTGCAAAGTTCGTACGCTCGTAGTACTCCATGACGACAGCAAAATGTGTAAGCAGTGGCGCGTACTTCTCAAGCGCTATTGAGAAAATCGCAAGATAATTTCGGTCGTCAAATATGTACCTGTGCGTGGCTGTTATTATCAAAAGCGGCGGCCTGTATAAACATGAAGCGGCGGAGGCTGGGTGGTTAGCGTCAAAGCCCCCTCATCGTAGGTCATCGGTCGATGGATCGTGTCCTGTTAGTCACTTTTTTTTTAACTCAGTCATATTCCTTACTATTTATATTACAGTTGATATAACAGGAAAAATACGTGTAATTAGATGAACTTTTATTACATTTACAATGTTATTTGGCAGTCTACGAAGTTTTATTATCACAAATAATATAATATTCATAACTACCGACTAGTAAACGACCAACGAGGGGAGGGCCAGGCTCGAACCGGGGTAGAGTAAGGTTCATAGTAAAGAATATGACTGTGTTGAAAAAAAAAAAAGTGACAAACAGGACTCGATCCAACGACCGACGACCGACGACCGACGATTACGGGGCTTTGACGCTAACCACCCAGCCGCCGTCGCTTCGTGTTTACAACGGCCGCCGCTTTGTGATAATAACGACCATGCCCAGGTACATATTTGACGACCGAAATTATCTTGCGATTTTCTCAATAACACTTGATAAGTACGCGCTACTGCTTACACATTTTGTTGTCCTCATGGAGTACTACGAGTGTACGAAGTTTGCAGTAAATCCGCGTTCCAAACGTCGTGGCCTCCCCTTGTGAGACTTTTCTCTCTCTCTCAGCAAACGTGGCCGCCTTACACATGTGAACCGAAACTGTAGCGTAACGGAAGCGGTACGTTTCTGGACATTGGACATGGGTTCCGACACATAATATTATACACTCACTCCCCTACACGAGTCCTAGAAATTTGTAATGGGAATTTCCGAATATCCTGTATACTTCTTCTCCTTTTTCAGCTATAATGGAAGCAGCCAATCTTCGCACCCTGTATATTTCTTCTCCTTTTAAGCTATAATCGAAGCATCCAATATCGTGTTCGGTGTTGATCTTCTTCTTCTTTTGCCTTTGCCGGCTGCGCTACGGAGTCAGCATTACTATATGGATTTTGTCCATGTTAGTGACAGATGGTGCCGGATGTCCTTCGTGACACGAACACATCCTCTGGGGACGGAAACTGTTTACATCATCTCTCTGCCTCTACAGCAACTCGCATCTTCAAGTGAGAGATCGTTTTCTAAATGTGTAACTGTGCGTCTACAGTAACTCTCATGTTCAAGTGAGAGATCGTTTTCTAAATGTGTGTGTAGCTTGTATTTGAGGCGGGACATGGGTACCAGCCCGATATTCACCTGGTGGAATGTGGGAAACCGCCTAAAAACCACGTCCAGGATGGTCGGCTCCCCAGCCCACCCCTGGGCTAATTCGCTGCTGAACGTGTACAATTTGCAAAAAATCGAGTGCATCACCGTCTGGGTGTGGGTTAGGTGCCTGCCGGCACCGCCACTCCAGTGGTCTTGCCCACGTCTTGCTCGCGCCACGCCATCAAAACCGATACCGACAAAAAATGGTTCAGATTGCTCTGAGCACTATGGGACTTAACTGCTGAGGTCATCAGTCCCCTAGCACTTAGAACTACTTAAACCTAACTAACCTAAGGACAGCACACACATCCATGCCCGAGGCAGGATTCGAACCTGCAACCGTAGCGGTCGCGCGGTTCCAGACTGTAGCGCCTAGAACCGCTCGGCCACCCCGGACGGCCCGATACCGACAAACTGTCATAAATGTTTCGAGGAATAAACTGGAATCCAAGCCCGATAACGTCATCCAACGACGCCACAGAAAGTAAAACCTGTATGGTCCAACGTCTGCCGTTAGGCCACAACCTCAACACAAAATAAAACGTGAGTACGTACACTGATGGACCGCACGCGGAACTGCAGCATTCAGGACGTTACATGGTGACAAACCACTCGACGCCTGTCACACAACACTATAGACTATTATTATTATTATTGTATGTGTGGTATCTGTTCTTTCGAGCAGTCATGATTCCAGGGCAATATATACACTACTGGCCATTAAAATTGCTACACCACGAAGATGACGTGCTACAGACGCGAAATTTAGCCGACAGGAAGCAGATGCTGTGATATGCAAACGATTAGCTTTTCAGAGCATTTACAAAATGTTGGCACCGGTGGCGACACCTACAACGTGCTGACATTTGTCATACACAAACAGCAGTTGACCGACGTTGCCTGGTGAAACGTTGTTGTGATGCCTCGTGTACGCAGGAGAAATGCGTACCATCACGTATCCGACTTTGATAAAGGTCTGATGTAGCCTATCGCTATTGCGGTTTATCGTATCGCGACATTGCTGCTTGCGTTAGTTGAGATCCAATGACTGTTAGCAGAATATGGAATCGGTGGGATCAGGAGGGTAATACGGAACGCCGTGCTGGATCCCAACGGCCTCGTATCACTACCAGTCGACATGACAGGCATCTTATCCGCATGGCTGTAACGGATCGTGCAGCCACGTCTCAATCCCTGAGTCAACAGATGGGGACGTTTGCAAGACAACAACCATCTGCACGAACAGTTCGACGACGTTTGCAGCAGCATGGACTATCAGCTCGGAGACCATGGCTGCGGTTACCCTCGACGCTGCATCACAGACAGGAGCGCCTGCGATGGTGTACTCAACGACGAACCTGGATGCACGAATGGCAAAACGTCATTTTTTCGGATGAATCCACGTTCTGTTTACAGCATCATCATGGTCGCATCCTTGTTTGGCGACATCGCGGTGAATGGACATTGGAAGTGTGTATTCGTCATCGCCGTACTGGCGTATCACCCGGCGTGATGGTATGGGTGCCATTCGTTACACGTCTCGTTCACCTCTTGTTCGCATTGACGGCACCTTGAACGGTGGACATAACATTTCAGATGTGTTACGACCCCTGGCACTACCCTTCATTTGATCCCTGCGAAACCCTACATTTCAGCAGGATAATGAACGACGGCATGTTGCAGGTCCCGCACGGGCCTTTCTGGATACAGAAAATGTTCGACTGCTGCCCTGGCTAGCACATTCTCCAGATCTCTCACCAATTGAAAACGTCTGGTCAATGGTGGCCGAGCAACTGGCTCGTCACAATACGCCAGTCACTACTCTTGATGAACTGTGGTATCGTGTTGAAGCTGCATGGGCAGCTGTACCTGTACACGCCATCCAAGCTCTGTTTAACTCAATGTCCAGACGTATCAAGGCCGTTATTACGGCCAGAGGTGGTTGTTCTGGGTACTGATTTCTCAGGATCTATGCACCCAAACTCCTTGAAAGTGTAATCACATGTCAGTTCTAGTATAATATATTTGTCCAATGAATACCCGTTTATCATCTGCAATTCTTCTTGGTGTAGCAATTTTAATAGGCAGTAGTGTATGATGAAAGAGAAATACCAATAATCAGGACACTGAAATAATTCACAAGCGACGAGCGAAAATTTATGCCGGACTGGGATGAACCCAGATTTCCCGCTTTACGTGAGCTGTTGCCTTAATAAATTTGGCTGTTCAAGCATGCTTCACGTCCGACCCAAAATTCCAACTTGTCGCACACTACTTCCGTATACTCTCCACCCCGTATATTTTCCTCATTGCTGACAGTATCTCGCATGATTCCTGGAAGAGGTCGGACCTAGGGAGCATCCACACTGAAGTGGATGATTTGGCGGACAGGGTGAGCAGTAGTCTACGGCTCTTTGTTGATGATGCCGTGGTGTACGGTGAGGTGTCGAAGTTGAGTGACTGTAGCAACATACAAGACGACTTAGACAAAATTTCCAGTTGATGTGATGAATGGCAGCTAGTCCTAAATGTGGAAAAATGTAAGTTAATGCGGATGAGTCGGAAGAAAAAAATGGCTCTGAGCACTATGGGACTCAACATCTGTGGTCATCAGTCCCCTAGAACTTAGAACTACTTAAACCCAACCAACCTAAGGACATCAGACACATCCATGCCCGAGGCAGGATTCGAACCTGCGACCGTAGCAGCCGCGCGGAGAAGAACAAATCTGTAATGTTCAGATACAGTGGTACTATTGTCCGCAGTCAAGTGGTTTAAATATCTGGGTGTAACGTTGGAAAATATTATGAGGTGGAACGAGCATCTGAAAACTGCGGTAGGGAAGATGAATGGGCGACTTTATTGGGAGGATTTTAGGAAAGAGTGTTTCACCTGTAAAGGAAACCGCATATAGGACGCTGTTGCGACCTTTTCTTGAGTACTGCTGGAGTGTTTGGGATCCATACCAGGTCAAACTGAAGAAACACATCGAAACAATTCAGATGAGTGCTGCTAGATTTGTTACCGGTGGGTTCGAACAAAACTTAATTGTTGCGAAGATGCTTTGGGTATTCAAACAGGAATCGCTGGAGCGAAGGCAGCGTTCTTTTCAGGAAACAGTATTGAGAAAATTCAGAGAACCGGCATTTGAAGCTGACTGTCTAACGATTCTGCTGCCGCCAACATACATCGCGCATATGGACCATGAAGGTATACGAGAAGTTAGGGCTCATACAGACGCGTGCAGACATTCGTTTTTCCCTTGCTCTATTTGCGAGCGGAACAGGAGGGAAAATGACAAGTAGTGGTACAGGATACCCTCCGCAACGCATCTACAGTGACATGCTGAGTATCTATATAGATTTAGATATAGAAGTTCTGCCATGCCTTAAGCTGCCCATTCACAGCCAGGCTGGTCGGCCAAATCGTCTCACTCCCTTCCACTGAGTGGGTTGCCCACCGGTCTGACTGTGTGTGGGGCACACTGTGACTGCATGGCGAAACCTACCTTCCTGCACTGATGCGGTGTGGAATGGCAGGTAGCAATTGGGGCAAGCAGGCAAAGGTCCACGAGCAAACCGACATACCTGGACTATGGACCCAACTGCTATAAAATCGCCCACACAAAGGAGAACAGGTCGAGGCAGACTTACTCTGCAAACAGGTCAGGACAGACCTGTTCGACCGTATGGTCGTCCTGTGTATGGGAGCCTTTAGATATTGAGTTGGACATGATGCATGGTTGGCTGGCTGAAGCGGTTAAGGTTACCGCTCATGTAAAGCTGGAAATGTGGCTTCGAGTCCCTGTTTGATACAAATTTTAACTTGCCGCCATTGAACTATTTCAGTGCTCTGGGGCGCCTGGTACGTATTTCTCGTTCATCATGTAAATATACGGCTGCAGAATCATGACTGTTTGGTGTCTGTTCCTTCAAACATGTCCGAAAGGACAGACAGGACACATATAACAGTTATATATTTGCCTGGACGGTATTTCATGATATCTTCAGTATGGATTTACCCTAGGTCTGAGCTCTTGCGGGAATTATGGGATATGCTGCAAGCAATCAGGAGAATGGGCAGGGGGCGCCATGGAAGTTGTGAGTGACAAGCTGGCAATGTGCATCAGATGTGATGTGTGCTCAGAAGGCCGAAGCTACTACTGTGACCACTCATCCAAAGTGGGATATCTGAGTTTGAGTGCCGATCTGATACAAATTTTCACTTGTCACTATTGGATTATTGTACTGCTCCCATGCTGCTGATGCTGACACTTCTCTCTCATTAGATACTGGAAGACGCCGTTTAGCACAGTGAAGTCAGCGCATGAACTTACATTTGTTGCCAAAGGGATGGCCTTGTAACATTACATTCAAGCCACTCCCACCACGTGTGGAGACGCGTACAGCATGAGCATAAAGTCTCTCCTTATTACAAAAATTTATTTCTAAGGAACCATGCTAGATACAGCTGGACAGTTAGTTGCAAATTGTAGCTTAAATCATGAAGTTGCTTTGGATAAACTTCTACATGTCCTCTAACAGCACTTCTTTTCTCTCTCTCTCTCTCTCTCTTGTTACAGTTAGCATAAATTAAGTATGCTGCTGTTAAATAGTCTCTATGCAAGAGAAAGCGCAATGTGTGAGCCGTAGTAAAGTTAGCTGAGAAAAGCGCGCCGCAGCACGTAGCGTGAAGCAGTCGCCCTCCGTTTTCTGGTGGTGTCGCCTTTGTCGCAATTAGAAGGCTTCGGTGTCTCCCTCTAGCAGGAAAGGGGAAGAGTGGGCTGTTCACGTGGGTTTAAGAGGAGCTGTATGGGCTTTCGTGGGGAGTTGGCAGTCGGGGCATCAAGAAGCGACTACTCTGCCGATGCTCCACGGACAGCACGCAAACCGCGGCATCAGTCTAAAGGCCGGTTCCCACTAGGGCTGCCGCGCGTCAAAACCGCGCGTCAGCGGCGTGGTTGCCATGGAAATGGCGTCAGCGGCACGGCGCGGCGGGCTCTGCGACGCGGTTTGACCATGTCGAACCGCTTCCGCTGCCGCGCTCCAGGTGCGCGCCGCCAATCACAGAACGCGCTGAGTGTGACGTCGAGTACAGAACCCCGGGCCACACGAACTTTCGCCGAACCGCTGGCGCGGACGCTATGAAATACTTATCATCCGATTCCAAGGAAACTATTCGGCAGAAAAATTTGATTCTTGGGCATGTTACAACCTGATATCTTCTCTCGATAAAGGACCGAATTTCTTTTCGTTACTTGTCGTGGTTACTTGCTGTATCGCATTTACGTAATCCTTTACACGAAATTTTAATGAGTGTGCAGAGGTAAAAACGCATTGCGTGGACTTTGCGTACAGTTCATTTTAGGTAATACATTATTGCGTATGAAATTTAGTCAATATATCGAAATTGTTTTTAAAGCTGAGAGCAAGTCGATAGCTATCACCGTTCTCGAGACATTGAATGATATATCGGCGGACGGGCTGTGCCGTGACCGCGCGCGGGTTGCTCGCGACGCGACCGGTACTTCGTCCTGCTTGTCGTAAACCATGTGGTTGTATCAACCACAAATTTCCTAAACGGTTCAAGAAATCGAAATGTGTTATTTTGCAAACGATAACTTGTAAAAAGTCATGTATTTCATCACATGATAAATATCCTAAATCTGTTTATCTACCGAGATATGAAAGAAACTACAGTTTTTCAGAAGGGATAGATGAATTTTTTTCAATAGCATTTAATAGCACGTGGAATGAGAAGTTAAACCGAAACTAATTTGCTGGTATGTCATAAGATGTAATTTACTAAATATCTACAGCTATTGATTATTTCCTTTGGTAAGTAACAAACTTTTTTTTCTTTATCCAGTGTACTTTACTGATTCAAGACGCGTTTCGCCTTTTACTTTAAGGCATCTTCGGTGGAATCTAGAATGATTCAGTTTTGTTTTGCTATGTGATACTTGCAGATTATAAAACAGTTGACATCTTTTTTTACGTGAATGACTGATTATTTACAGTGAATCGAGTTTTTGGCAGACATATACGTTTCCCCTCACCTGGTCACATGCTAGAGGTTGAACTAAAACTTAGATTATGCAACATAAGCACATTTTCATGTTCACTCTTTTTTCTTCTGTGACTAGCAGTAGACATTTTACCGAAAACTCTGATTTGAAGTCGTAACTACAGTGTGTTCACCTCATGTTCCTTCCTGTCTGGTTTGTTTATGTACATGTTGCCAACCTGCAGAATTATATGCTGAAAACTAATGTTTGTTTATTTTTGTTCTCCTTATATCTGTATGTGTGTGTGGCTAGCCAGTGATAGTTATAGAAAGTTGAAAGTGAATCCAGTAGTTGTCAGACAGTGGTTGAAAGATTTGGTGTTCAGCTGATTTCAGTTTTGGTTTAAATGTTTTGTGGAGGAGTGCATGGAAGAGTAAATTCACTGCTTACATTAATAGACAAAATAGTAGAATAGTATTTCAACAGATGATTGTAATCAGAATACTATCACTCAACCCCTTTCTCCTCACTCTTTGACGCCCCATAATACGTCCTGTCAACTAACCCCTATTGTTGTCAAAGTTGTGCCGTAATTTCCTCTTCCTCCTCTATTTAATTCCGTACCTCTTCTTTAGTCACACGATCCTCGTATCTAATCTTCAGCATTCTTATTGATCACCATGTTTTGAATGCGTCCATTGTCTTCTTGACAGAACTGTTCATCGTCCACATTTCACTTACATACAAGGATGCACTCCACACAAATACCTTTGTAAAATAGTATCCAACCATTAGAATTTATATTTGGTGTCAACAAATTTTCTTTTTCAGAACGCTTTTCTTGCTATTGACTGTCTTCAGTCAGGTTTGCGTCTGCACCAGGAAATGCCTTACAATTTAAAATCTGGTTTCGAAAACTCTGTTCCAAATATATATTATTCTTTCGTGATTCTTAAGCAAGGAGCTGGCGATGATTACATTATGCTCTGTAGGAAATTCTATCAGGTGGCCTCCACTTTCATCCCTTCCACCTAGCCTTTGTGTTCTTACTGTTTTCGTGTACCTGCTACCGTATCACATTTTAAATTTTTGTCTCGCTTAACTATCTGAATAATCCCTTTTATCGTACATTGTTTCAGTGTGTTAGGAGATAGTGAACAATCATGAACGGTAGTCATGAAATCTATGTTGAAATGAGAAAACATGAATAATGAAATATGTGAAAGAGTACATTGTACAGAAAATGAAAAACTGGTATGTCTTCACCCAACTTCGTCTTTCCTTGATTTACATGTAAGATATAGTTATTCAAACACACCGGTCGTTTCGGTGGGTCCCACCCCGTACCTCAGTGGCTGTCCGTCATTGGCTACCGCTAGCGTCTGCCGCTTCCAGATGGGAACGCCAATTCCGCGAGCCGCCGCGTCAAAGCGGAAAACGCTTGTCGCTGCCGTTGCCGCACGCCGTGCTGCCGCACTCTAGTGGGTACCGGCCTTAAAGCGACTTGAGCGGCGGCTCCGTGGTATGGGGCGTTAACTGATCGTCGCGAAAGGAATCTTCCTGAGCGTGGGACCGCAAGGAGCCTAATCTGCAGTTCGGCTGTATGCTGTCGACCGGTGAGGAGGTTCTGAAAGTCGGCGCGCCTTCCTGCGTCCATTAAAACAGCTGGCAGCGGGCGGCTCGACAGAGCATTTGGAGGTGCTGCGTTGGTTCAGTCCTGGGAGTCGTGACGCACCAGAAGTTGAGTATTGATTGTTAACAGATTTTATGAAGTTTAATTTAATTCAATTTACTTATTCTTGTTAATTATACCAGCCGTATTTTTTTTTTTTTGGGGGGGGGGGGCGGTTCCCGCTATTCATTCTCGTCTGTCCACCCGCGGGAAGGTGGTAACGTTAGAAAGGGTGGTCCGTTTGTCCCCTTTTGAGGACGAAAGGAGGGGGAGTCAGAGTAAATCTGTGGTTTGGATTGCTTCTTTCCCCTCCCAGCTTACCTACGGGTTCATTCGACTGTTAGCCTCTGCCTTGTCTGTGAAAGTCTAAGGCAGCAATGGCTGTACTGCTTAAAATGCAAGGCACTGATCCATTCTCTCGCCTGCCATAACTAGTATTACTAGACTCACGTGTAAAAGGTACTCTAAGAAAGAAGAAGAATTCCTTTTGCCTCGTGGTAAGAACTAGTCAATTGCACAACGAATTCCTGCTCATCTGGAAGCTGTAACTTACGTAAATTTGTGTTTATGTATATTTGGCAAGGTTGTTAATATACGCCGTAGTGAATTTTTCATATTGTTTCTAGTCAGCAAAAACTGTTGTGTGTTTTTCCAATTCAGTACCTTTTAAGGCTTTTTACTCGACGTGCTTATGTGTTTTATACCGCTAGTTGGTTGTTAGTGTGTTTTCTTGCCATGCAAAAGTTTGCTATTTCATTACAGGTAGAAATTGTTGCCTTGAAAGGAGAATGTTGTTAAAATTCGCAAGCCCTATCTGGCGAGCGTGTGTGTTTGCCGTACGTTGACTGGCAGAAATTTGTAAAATTTGTTTTTTATATATTTTGGAAATGTTAATAACATTAACTGTGAGTGTCCCCCGTGTGCATGACTCATGCGTTTTGGTTTTTTTAATTTTGATAACTTTTGTAAACAGAATTGTCTTTCTATGTTGGAGACAAGTTAGATTCTGTGCCATTTAATGAATGGAGCGAAATTCACCTGTAACGTAGCTGAGCTTGAAATATTATATAGCGTGGCGTTATATACGTTAAATTGCTTGCCTGTACTTGCCTTTTACTGGCGTGAAATTTTTTATAATAATTTAATAATTTAAAAGTCATTGCCTATCGTAAATTGTGATTTATTTGTTAAATGATTGTTGGTATTTAAAAAAATATCGTAAAGTCTTGCACCAAATTTCAATAAAGAGAGTTATTGAAAATTTTGTGTAATTTCACCATTATTTCTTGGCACCTACTTCCACTTTACATTTTGTGTTTGATTGAGGTTAGTAACCTTTGGTGAACCAGTAGTAATTTTACGGTTCAATGTGTTTTGTGGTTTCATGATACACGGCCACCTATTACAGTTCAGCATCTGTTCCAAAGTAATCTAGAGTTGCCTAATGTGAAGAGCGTCAAACAATTGTATGAAATGTTTAAAGAGGCCAGCAGTGGTGGTGACAAGGCAAGAGGTGGTAGACCTGGAGTAAGTGACAACAAGTTACTACTGTGTGAACAGCATTCCATCGGATTCAGTTGAAGCTGACTTGAAGTTACTACTGTGTGAACAGCATTTCATCGGAGTCAGCTGAAGTTGACTTGCTGTGTTTCCAGAGAAATAAAGCATACTTCAGAGCGTTGTGATTAATATTTTACACAAATGGTTATACACTCCTGGAAATGGAAAAAAGAACACATTGACACCGGTGTGTCAGACCCACCATACTTGCTCCGGACACTGCGAGAGGGCTGTACAAGCAATGATCACACGCACGGCACAGCGGACACACCAGGAACCGCGGTGTTGGCCGTCGAATGGCGCTAGCTGCGCAGCATTTGTGCACCGCCGCCGTCAGTGTCAGCCAGTTTGCCGTGGCATACGGAGCTCCATCGCAGTCTTTAACACTGGTAGCATGCCGCGACAGCGTGGACGTGAACCGTATGTGCAGTTGACGGACTTTGAGCGAGGGCGTATAGTGGGCATGCGGGAGGCCGGGTGGACGTACCGCCGAATTGCTCAACACGTGGGGCGTGAGGTCTCCACAGTACATCGATGTTGTCGCCAGTGGTCGGTGGAAGGTGCACGTGCCCGTCGACCTGGGACCGGACCGCAGCGACGCACGGATGCACGCCAAGACCGTAGGATCCTACGCAGTGCCGTAGGGGACCGCATCGCCACTTCCCAGCAAATTAGGGACACTGTTGCTCCTGGGGTATCGGCGAGGACCATTCGCAACCGTCTCCATGAAGCTGGGCTACGGTCCCGCACACCGTTAGGCCGTCTTCCGCTCACGCCCCAAAATCGTGCAGCCCGCCTCCAGTGGTGTCGCGACAGGCGTGAATGGAGGGACGAATGGAGACGTGTCGTCTTCAGCGATGAGAGTCGCTTCTGCCTTGGTGCCAATGATGGTCGTATGCGTGTTTGGCGCCGTGCAGGTGAGCGCCACAATCAGGACTGCAGACGACCGAGGCACACAGGGCCAACACCCGGCATCATGGTGTGGGGAGCGATCTCCTACACTGGCCGTACACCACTGGTGATCGTCGAGGGGACACTGAATAGTGCACGGTACATCCAAACCGTCATCGAACCCATCGTTCTACCATTCCTAGACCGGCAAGGGAACTTGCTGTTCCAACAGGACAATGCACGTCCGCATGTATCCCGTGCCACCCAACGTGCTCTAGAAAGTGTAAGTCAACTACCCTGGCCAGCAAGATCTCCGGATCTGTCCCCCATTGAGCATGTTTGGGACTGGATGAAGCGTCGTCTCACGCGGTCTGCACGTCCAGCACGAACGCTGGTCCAACTGAGGCGCCAGGTGGAAATGGCACGGCAAGCCGTTCCACAGGACTACATCCAGCATCTCTACGATCGTCTCCATGGGAGAATAGCAGCCTGCATTGCTGCGAAAGGTGGATATACACTGTACTAGTGCCGACATTGTGTATGCTCTGTTGCCTGTGTCTATGTGCCTGTGGTTCTGTCAGTGTCATCATGTGATGTATCTGACCCCAGGAATGTGTCAATAAAGTTTCCCCTTCCTGGGACAATGAATTCACGGTGTTCTTATTTCAATTTCCAGGAGTGTATTTCCCAAACATACAAAGTGCAATTTTTGCAAGTATTGCAGCCACAATACAGGCTCAGATGTGCTGGGTTTGCTAGGAACATGTCGGAAGGAATTGATACAGAGAATAACTGCCTTAATAAAGTCTCTTTTCCAATCAAGCGACTTTTCACATCTCTGGGACAGTAAACTGGCATGATACCTGGATCTCAGGGTAGGAGGATCCACATATCGCGCCACAACAGATAAAGACATGGAGGGAACTTGAGTATTGCCTAGATGTTCTGTAGGCAACAAACTGAGTGCTTGTAGAAGGGTACCCATAGTAAAAAAATAAATAAATAAGAAAATAAAAAACTATATAAGCTATCATTTGCAACAAACTGCATAGCAGTATCTAGCAGAATTTCTTAGAAATAAATTTTCGTGTTGTGTACTGCTTTATACACAGTGGTAAGGCGAGGTGGGGTACAGAGTGGTGCACCAGTCACTGTTGTGGAGAAGCTGGACAAGTGCAGAAATGATTAGCCAACACATAAGCATAGTAAACAGAAGTTTTACTAAACTTGTAGTTTCCTCCAAGTGTTGCAAAGACACTTTACATAAGAAAAACAGCAATAAAGTCCAGCTATTACAAGAAGCAAACTAACAAGCATCATTTACTGCAAAGTTCCCTCTGCTAATGTACGAGCAAACTGTCGATGGTTGACTAAGACTGAAGAGAGTCGAGGACTGTGCCTGAGACTGGCCCATGTAGCTGCTGCCGGCCATCCTAAGTCGCTGCGGCAGAGGGCACTCGTAGTCGGAGCCGCTGAAGGTGTGGTCTGTGGGTGTGCATCATTGGACCCATCAGGCCCCTGCGCGGCCGGTGTTGGTGTCTGTCAGAAACGTGTATTTACATTGCCAACGGTAAGATACTGGTTGGGGTGGTAGCAATCTACGAGGGCAGTTCAATAAGTAATGCAACACATTTTTTTTCTGAAACAGGGGTTGTTTTATTCAGCATTGAAATACACCAGGTTATTCCCCAATCTTTTAGCTACACAACACTATTTTTCAACGTAATCTCCATTCAATGCTACGGCCTTACGCTACCTTGAAATGAGGGCCTGTATGTCTGCACGGTACCATTCCACTGGTCGATGTCGGATCGTACTGCATCAATAACTTCTTCATCATCCGCGTAGTGCCTCCCACGGATTGCGTCCTTCATTGGGCCAAACATATGGAAATCCGACGGTGCGAGATCGGGGCTGTAGGGTGCATGAGGAAGAACAGTCCACTGAAGTTTTGTGAGCTCCTCTCGGGTGCGAAGACTTGTGTGAGGTCTTGCGTTGTCATGAAGAAGGAGAAGTTCGTTCAGATTTTTGTGCCTACGAACACGCTGAAGTCGTTTCTTCAATTTCTGAAGAGTAGCACAATACACTTCAGAGTTGATCGTTTGACCATGGGGAAGGACATCGAACAGAATAACCCCTTCAGCGTCCCAGAAGACTGTAACCATGACTTTACCGGCTGAGGGTATGGCTTTAAACTTTTTCTTGGTAGGGGAGTGGGTGTGGCTCCGCTCCATTGATTGCCGTTTTGTTTCAGGTTCGAAGTGATGAACCCATGTTTCATCGCCTGTAACAATCTTTGACAAGAAATTGTCACCCTCAGCCACATGACGAGCAAGCAATTCCGCACAGATGGTTCTCCTTTGCTCTTTATGGTGTTCGGTTAGACAACGAGGGACCCAGCGGGAACAAACCTTTGAATATCCCAACTGGTGAACAATTGCGACAGCACTACCAACAGAGATGTCAAGTTGAGCACTGAGTTGTTTGATGGTGATCCGTCGACCACCTCGAACGAGTGTGTTTGCACTCTCCGCCATTGCAGGAGTCACAGCTGTGCACAGCCGGCCCGCACGCGGGAGATCAGACAGTCTTGCTTGACCTTGCGGCGATGATGACACACGCTTTGCCCAACGACTCACCGTGCTTTTGTCCACTGCCAGATCACCGTAGACATTCTGCAAGCGCCTATGAATATCTGAGATGCCCTGGTTTTCCGCCAAAAGAAACTCGATCACTGCCCGTTGTTTGCAACGCACATCCGTTACAGACGCCATTTTAACAGCTCCGTACAGCGCTGCAACCTGTCGGAAGTCAATGAAACTATACGAGACGAAGCGAGAATGTTTGAAAATATTCCACAAGAAATTTCCGGTTTTTTCAACCAAAATTGGCCGAGAAAAAAAATGTGTTGCATTACTTATTGAACTGCCCTCGTATGATACCCCATTTTTGTAATAAGCGAAAGACTTTCGCGCTCTTCCTCAATGTGAGCATTCAGTGATCAATTAAAAAGAAAGAGGCTCCGAGTTGATTACAATCGGAGTTATACTCCTGCAGAACGTTGATTTTCTCATTGCAACAAAGAAAAATCGGAGAGTAGAGACACAGTGGCAGACAAGATTCCTCACATAGTGCACAGCAGTATCCCGAAATTTGATCTGTGATGTGAGATAACTTAACAGTTTCTCCATAATGGCGCTAAACATTATAATATGCTGGAAATCTGGGCAGCTCCTCCTGTTTTCAAATATGCGTCTTGATACAGAAGTTATCCTTCTTTGCTTTAGGTGGTGCAAAGGCAGGCTGGGGAAGGTTTGAGGAATGAATATTCTACGCTCCAGCAAATCGAACTGCCCACTGCCTCTGATCACTTGGCAGGAGACGTCGGAAGTTTACTTCGGAGCGGCCACTCCGAGGTTATACACTGGAATGCGCCTGTCTTGCTACCATTTTCCTTGTCTGGACACCAGCAGTTGCAGTTAAATGGCACACACAGAGAAGTCCAATCGTTATCACATGTAGCTCCATATTATTTCACACAAACGCTCTACGAAAACTATGCCAAATATTTTTGAAGCACGATGGATAGTTTCTTGAGCAACAACCTGAGGACAAGAGCCCAACGCGTCTCATTACAGTTTTGCTGATCATTACCTTGTACAGAGATGCATAATGATACTTGTGAAAAAGCGCCATGATTTTAATGTGGCGCAAGTAACTGTTTCATGCAGGAGCATTGTAGCAGCCAGCTGGGTGTAGCAAGCTACCTTTCATATTGTCATTTGGTAAGAAGGACATCCTATGTCACCTTGACCGACCTCTCATCGGTTCAATGATCTCTCGTATCTCTCCAGTTTATCTCGAAATCTTTCCCAACATTGCCTGCAGTACAGAGGCTAAAATTAGCTCCTAGATTAATGGCCCATTGTCCACCATTCTGTTATCACTACGTGTTTAATAATTTATAAACAATGCCTGCTTACCTTTAAGTGTCAGTGTTCTACTTACAGTCGCCTGCAGTCAATTATAGACTGAAACTGTACTTTTGTGAAGGCCATTCACAGTAATGTAAAAGATTATGGTTCTAATAGACTAATATTTTAATGATAATCTTTCTTCTTTATGTGTTGTGACCCCTCTCCACTACCTCACTCTCTTAACCCATCAGTTCAGAACTCCCTGAAAGCAGGGACAATTTTGTGACTTCTGGAATTTTCCCGGCGTATTTCTTCTTCCAGTAATTTTCTGGTTTGCAACCGGATCCCATCAACATTCTGCCACGATATTTCGGCCCAGAGACGTCCGGCCATCCTCAGGTGAGTAGACGAAATACTGAGGAGAGCTGATGCAGTCATGGTATTTATAGTGAATTCCGCACTGGCAGTTTACGGCCGCAGACGGGTGTGTAGACGAAGGTCTGGGGCAAGCTTTAAAATCAGCAGTAGCAGAACATTGCATTTCCATGGGATATTCAATGGAATACAATAACACCAAAACTTGAGCACTGGTTTTCAGCTTCTGGGACTCTATAATCAAAGAATCCGTGGAAATACGTCTTGCTGACAATTTAATGAATCGTGATAACGGCTTTCAGCGGGATAAAATCTGGAATCCAGTTATTAAAATTATGCGGTCACTGCGGAATCGACATGCTCAGTCGATACTCAGCGATTAGACTGCTCTTACTTCACCACTGAGGACGGCACACACTACTTGGCTGTCTCGCGCATGTCACCTCCTGACGCATGCAGCGTAAACCGCCAGTACGATTCGCATACCCAGAATTCGCTATAAATACCATGACTAAATCAGGTCTCTTCAATATTTCGTCTACTCACCTGAGGATGCCCGGACGTCTCTGGGCCGAAATATCGTGGCAGAATGTTGATGGGATCCGGCTGCAAACCCGAAAATTACTAGAAGAAGAAATACGCCGGGAAAATTTCACAAGTCACATCAAATAACTCTAAGAGAGGAGATGGTTCAGGATATTCACAGACTGGATAAATTATGTGAGAAAAGAACCAGGTTACTGTGCTCACTTAATTTCTTATTGAAATCTAGAGACAATAATTTGATTTCAATGTTTGCTAGAGTTGCTGCAAATAAGATTAAGCGCAGGACAAGTATGGCCTTGGTTAGAGAAAGAATCCGTTTTACACGTCGAGAGTTAGAGATGATTTCCAAGGATTTATTTTACTTACATCTGAAGATTGCGGCAAGATGCTCCTCCCTTACTTGGGATTGGATTGATGGTGTAACTTCAGCCAAGGCGGACTGAGCCCACAGAGATAGTGCAAATAGACAAAGTCCTAAGTTTAATCGTCTAGCAACACGTAAACCGCAAGAAGCTCCTTCTGGACGATCCCTTGTGAATCTCACGGAGAAATCGATTGACTACGTGATGATGTCAGTGCTTGTGAAACGTTTGAATTTGCTCCTACACCTTCTTCACTTCCTTTAATGGATTTCATCAGTTCTATTGAGGAGGCTATTTGACCTCTTTCCGCGGATTCTGCAGACGAAATTCGACGGGAGTCGTGTCGTACCTTGCTGAAATGTGCACCGCAACGGAGCAACATCTGTCCAGCAGAAAGCGCTGCTCTTCCCAACCTCCGAGAAGACATTGGTACAGTCGTACTCCCTGCTGATAAGGGTAATGTCCTTTTGACAAGATAAGCCTACAACGAGAAGATACACAGTCATCTAAGTGATTCTACGTACCGCAAAATCCATAAGGATCCAACGAGCCGTATATCCAGAAAAACTGCTGCTCTTTTGAACGATAGTTTTTTACCTAAGCAAGTTATCAAGAGGCTGAGACCACACAGTGCTGTTTCACCAAGACTGTATGGGCTGCCCAAGATTCACAAGGATGTTTTTCCGCTACGATTGTGAGTAATATTGGAGCTTCTACTTATTCGACTGCAAAACATCTGGCCTCCTTACTCAAGCCGTATGTGCGTAAGTGCTGCCACCATATACGTAATTCCAAGGATTTTATCAGTCGTTTGAAGACAGTTAAGCTGAGCAGCTCCGATTTACTGGTTACCTTCGATGGGGTCTCACTTTCTACCAAAGTGCCTTTATTTGACTCACTACATCTTATTGGTAACTTGTTCAGTGATGATTTGATGGCTTTGTTTGAACATACTCTCTCCTCAACTTATTTTTTATTTAATAACGAATTTTTTGAACAAACTGACGGTGTCGCCATGGGGAGTCCCTTGTTCCCTGCGGTGGCCAATCTTTTTATGGAAGACTTTGAGGAAAAAGCTCTTGAGTCTGCTATCTTAAAGCCTACGGTTTTTTTGGCGTTACGTAGATGATACTTTCTCTGTATGGCCTCAAGGCAGACAAGAACTGGAAAAATTCTTCTGTCATTTAAACGCTTTATAAGAGAACATCAAGTTTACCATGGAGTCTGAGAAAGATGGGACTTTAGCCTTTTAGACGTGTTAGTAAGAAAGATGGGTCTTTGGGACATTTGGTGTACAGAAAACCCACACATACAGATCTATATCTTCAGGCGTCCATTTGCCATCACCTCGCACAAACCCCCGGTCTTCTCAGTACTTTAATTCATCGGGCGCATGTAATATCGGATGCTAATAGCCTTCACGAAGAATTAGTGCATCTGGAAGAGGTTTTTAAAGAGAATGGCTATACTTCACGTCAAATACGGAAGGCCATGCACAGTTATAACAACAAGAAGTAACGCTATGAGGAGTCTGATGACTATAAATCAACTGCATTCCTTCCATATGCCGGGAAAGTATCTTCTGAAATGGTTGGCTCTGAGCACTATGGGACTTAACATCTGTGGTCATCAGTCCCCTAGAACTTAGAACTACTTAAACCTAACTAACCTAAGGACATCACACACATCCATGCCCGAGGCAGGATTCGAACCTGCGACCGCAGCAGCCGCACGGTTCCGGACTGCGTGCCTAGAACCGCTTGACCACCGGGGCCGGCTTCTTCTGAAATAGGCAGATTGCTTAGGAGGAATAATATCAGTGTCATCTTCCGTCCACCAACAAAGAGCAAGGCCTAAGTCGAATCCGAAAGACTCACCCGTCTGCTGCAACCCTTAAAATTAGCAGTAGCGGAAAATTGCATTTCCATGCGACATTCAATGGAATACAAACCAAAATTTTAGCACCTGTTTCCAGCTTCTGGTACTCTGTAATTAAAGAATCCGTGGAAATACGTCTTGCTGCCAATTTAATGAATCATGATAACGGTTATGGACAGGATAAAAATTGGAATCCAATTATAAAAATTATGCGGTCACGCCGGAATCGACATGCTCAGTCGATACTCAATGATTACACTGTTCTTACTTCAACACTGAGGGCATCACACACTACTTGGCTACCTCGCGCATGTCACCACATAACGCATGCGCCGTAAACCGCCAGTACGATTTGCATGCTCGGAATTCACTATAAATACCATAACTGCATCAGGTATCCTCCGTTCCAGGGTTGGATCCCCTCAGTTCCAGGCGAGTACATACACTGCCCGGGCTAGCTACTATCAGAGTGTACTCGTCGCTTCGGAAGAGCCCCCTGCCATTGCTGTCTGTCTGCCCATCTGCCGGCCGCTGTCGTCCTTTCGTCCGTCTGCACGCCGTCGCTGCCGCCCGGTCGCCGCCGCTGCATCCCGATGTTCGCCACCGCCGCCCAGTCGACGCCGCCGCCTCCCGTTTTAGTTCCTTTCGCACTTCGGCGACTCCTGTCGCCAGTGGACGCCGCCTTCCATCATGGACATCCCCACTACCACCATCATCTACACCTCCCATTCACCTGCCCCCACTGTAACCTCGTGAGTGCTTCCTCTGGGCTTAACCCATCTCATCCACCTCCCCTACTCACGGTCTCCTCCCCTTCTGTCTCCTCCTCATCCATGTATCACCACCTGTATGTTGCTGCTTCCCCTGCTCCTGTCCCCCCTCCCACTGCTGTCGCCCGCCAAGACGACTTCCCCCCCCTACCCACCCGCCACGCTACAACTACTCCTGCTTCCCCAGCCCGAGCAGCCGCCTGCCGTGCCACAGTCGCCGCCACAGAGTGCCCCATCCCCAGACCCAGTGCTGCTGCCTCACAAGAGGAGCCTGCCTCCCACCACCTCCCCATCCATCCAGTCCCTCATCCCTCCTCCCGGGCCACACCCACCAAAAAACTTTCCAAGCGTCCAAGTGGCGACCTCACCTCCATCCCCTCCTCCAATAATCCACTTACTGCCCCACTTCCCTTTGATCCCATCATGGATACCACCTGCTTCCCCAGTCCCCATGCTGTATACCTTCGTCCTTGCCAACCCTGATCCAAAATTCCTGCATGCCCACACCCTCACCCTTGAAATCTGGAAATATATCCCCAGTGCACCCAGTACCCAACTTATCTCTCGCAGAGACTCTGTTCTCATCAAGTTGTCCTCTCCCTCTTTCCATACTGATCTTCTCCGGCACCTTCCCCACTTCACCTTTGGCCCCCATGTGTCCCTCACCCCTCTCCTGGTCAGCCCCCCATGTCGTCTGCCAACCCTCACCGCCATGATCACAAAACTCAGCCCTGTGGTCATGGAGGCAGAGGTGTTGGCAGAATTGAACGCCCATCCCACCCTGGAAGATTGCTTGGCCTGCCGTATTTCCAACTCCTCTGGTCCAACCTTCCTCATGCGTATATTTACAGAGTCCACCTCCTCCATCGATCACCTCTTCCATTGATCACCTCCTCACACAGGGAGCTCTGATTTTCAACCGCCGCCACCCTGTTGACTCTTCCCCTTCCCCTCCTCAATCCAACCCCTGCCACCACTGTCTCCTGTACAATGACCACCTCACCCAAAGCTGCAAGAACCCCCTCCCACTTTCTTAAACAGTCTCCTAACCTCACCTCTCCCCCTTCCTGCAACACCTACAACGAACCTCCCCCCCCCCCCTAAAGCAAAACTACTCCCACCAAACCTGAGCTCACTGTCCCCATTTGCCACATCAACCCACCCATACACCCCAACAATTCCCTCCACCCTCCCCCTACAGCAGAAGACATCAATGTCCTGCAGAACATCCACCTCTTCCAGCACCCTGCAGCAGATATCCCTCACTGCCCACTCTGTTTTCCACTTAAATACCTACACCACCCACTCCCACAACCAGGCCCACTTTACCTTCACCCACCTCGACACCCTTGTTTAAGCCCCTCTCTCGTCACCCCACTTCCTTCCCCCATCCCACCTCCGGGCATGTCACCAGTATCGTCTCCTCTACTTCAACATTCACTCCCTCCCTGCCAACAAACACCTCTTCATGCATACCCTATCCCAGCACCAGGTTGACTCTTTCATCCTTAATGAAACCTTCCTCCAACCTCACCATGTTGTCCGCATCTCTCCCTATCTCCTTCACTGCACTGACAATCCCCTTCCCCTCGCCCAAGGTGGGGTCGCTATTGGCCACCTCGAGCATCTCCCTGTCTGGCCACAGCCCCTCTTCAATGACCCAACTGAACACCTTCTCCTCAGCATCTTGGTCCCCCCCCCCCCTCCATCACCTCTGCCACTATCTACATCTGTCCCACAGCTCCTCTCCCCTATGACTTCCTTTCCCATGTTGATTGTACTTTCTCCACCTATGTGATTGCTGCCAACCTCAGCATCCACAGCTGTGACCCTGCCACCCTTCGGCAGTGGCATCAGTTCCTTGCCACCCTCCACAGTGACCTTGTTCCTCTCCCACAACACAACTGTCCTGAAAGTAACTCCACACCCGATGTTATCCTCACTTCCCCCAACCTCCTTGGTTGCCATGGACGTCCTTGATACTGACCAACTCCCCATCCCTCTCACCATCTCCTCTGCCTGTGGCTTCCCTGCCCCCCCCCCCCCCAACAGTCCGCCCATGACTGCCACCATGCTGACTGGGATGCCTACCAGGAATCCATCACCTCACAGGTTGAAAGGCACCCACTCACCTTTCATTGTCCTGCTGACATCACCCATGCCCCTTCCTTCTTTCAGAAGACCATCACTGACAGTGGAGGCCCATGTCCCTACCAAACTCATCCATCCTCACCACCCTACGCTTCCTCCACAGGCCATCCTTATTCTTTGCAAATCCCACTGGCTCTACCGCTCCTTCCTCCGCACCTGTGACCGGGATACACTCATCTGCCACCGGCAATTACAGCGGCACATCCGGAACCTCCTTACAGCAAAGAACACGAGGACTTGTGCCAGACATGCACATGCCTCAACTCCACCCTCCCTGTCAACTCCTCCAAGTACTGGTCAGCCTTCCACCACCTTACTGGTAGCCCTCCCATCTCGCATTACCCTATCCTCCATGACTATTGCCCCTTTCTTGATAACCTCCGTAAGGTTAATCATTTTGCTTCCCACCTCTCTGAGGTCTTCTCCATTCCTGAAAATCCCCATTTTGATTATTCCCTTCCCCACCAACCTTGACTGCACTGCTACCTCTGTCCTACCACTCGCCCCTAGCTTCACGGACTTGGATCAGCTACCCCCCTCAGTCATCAACACTGCAATCACCGCACACGAAATTGCACTCATCTTCTGCTCCAAACGCAACACCGACCATGGTCTTGATGGCGTCACCTACTGCCAACTCAAGGAATCTCCCCCCCCCCCCCCAGGTCCTTCCTGGCTCTCCTTGCTACCCTGTACAATGTCCTCCTCTCCACTGGGTTTTACCCCGAGCTGTGGAAGACTTCCCGTCTCCTGCTGTTCCCTAAACCCAACGACCACCCTCTTATACCTCTTCCTATCGTCCCATCTGCCTCGCCTTCATGTTCAGTAAGGTCTTCGAGACCATCCTCTCCCGCCATATTCACTGCCACATTAATCAGCACCACATCCTTCCCCTTACCCAGTGTGGCTCCCGGCCTTCCTTCTCAGCCAACGACCAGCTCCTTAACCTTACCAATCTTCTTTCTCTCCAACTTAACTCCCATCGCTCCACTATCTTTGTTTCCCTTGACCTGCAGAACGCCTGGGCTCCTCTTCAAACTCCAGACCTATGCTCTCCCTATCAATTTCGTCTGTCTCATTGCTTCCTTCACCTCCCGTCGTCCCTCCTGTGTCACTATCAACAATTCCAACCCCTGTACCTTCTATCCTTCCACTGACGTACCCCAAGCCTCTGTCCTTTCCCCTCTCCTCTATCTCCTGTACACTGCTGATATGCCCAAACCTTCCCCGCCTGTTCATCTCCTCCAACTTCCTGATGACAGTGCCTTCCTCGCCCTTTATCCTACCCTTCAACAGTCCCAATGTACCCTCCAAACCCACCTTGACCAGTTCACCTCTTGGTGCAACCAGTGGTTCCTCCATATCAACCCCTCCAAGACCCAGGCGATCATCTTGGGCCACACGACCCATTCCTTCCATCTCCATGATTTCTACCTCACCATTTATGGCTGTCCTTTCCACTTCACTCCTACCCTCAAATACCTTGGCCTCACCCTCGACTGCCACTTCACTTGGACTCCCCATCTCCTTACAATCCAACACAAAGCTCACAGCAGACTGCTGTCTGGCAGGACATGGGGACTGCATCCTTCTACTATCCTTCACCCTTACAAAATCTTGATCCACACCATCCTTTGTTATGCCAGAATTTCATGGATTTCTGCCCCTCCCAGGTTCTATAAAGCCCTCCAAATCCTAAAACGCCATGCACTCTGCCTCGCCTTCCGCATCTGCCTCCCATCCCCCATGTGCATCCTCTACGACCTTATCCCCTTTACCCACATTCTCCTTTTCCTGGAATACATCCGCACCCTGTATATCTGCTGACTCGATCCTCCTCACTCCCTGGTGTCTCCCTTCCTCTCCACCCCCAGCCGGTTGCCAAACCTTTACCATTGTGTTCCACCCTCTCTCCGTCTCCACACCCTCCACCTCCTTTCCCAATGCAACTTCCAGCATCTACCCCTCCCAGATGATGAGCTTCGCCCTGATGTATATCCTTCCTACCTACTCTAACCCCACCTCCCTCCTGCCTCCTCCTCAGGGCTCCTTCTCCTCCCCCTGTCTTCTCCTGAGTTGCTTTCCCCCTACTACACCCCCTCCCTCTCCTGTGCTCCCCTTCAGTGTCTCTGCACTCCATCCTGCCTTTTCTTCCCTCTTCATCTCCCACCCTGCCCATCACCTGCCTCTTGGTGCGCCCCCTCATTCCTCTTTCTCCCGCCCCTATCCCCCCTTCCCTCTTCTTTCCTCCTCTCCGGCCCCCCAGTCCTTTGGCAGGTCACTACCAGCGGTTTTTATTTTTTGTGTCTCCTCTGTCGTTTGCCAGTGGTTTTGTTTTTTAAGTGTCTCACTCTGTGTGATTTTTATACTGTGGGCGACTTTTAACTTGTGTTTGACTCCAGTGATTTTAAGTACGCAACGAATTGCCAGCTGTGTTCTTTTAACTTGTATTGTATTTTAACCGGGGGCCTAGAAACGACAGAGAGGCTCCGTCCCCACAGCTGTTGCAGTGGTCCACAACCTCACGACGACTTCCGTAGTCCACTTCACCCCTTCGCTGCCCCACACCGAACCACTCTTTCAGAGTTATTGTGCAGTTCGGCCCCCAGGAAACATCTCACACCAGATGAGCGTAACTGCTATGTATGTGTGGTACAGTAATGGTGGTGTGTGTACATGTATGTGGAAAAGTTGTTTGCACAGCAATCGCTGACATAGTGTAGCTGAGGCGGAATAAGGGGAACCAGCCCGCATTCGCTGAGGCAGATGAAAAAGGCCGAAAAACCATCTGCAGACTGGCTGGCTCACTGGACCTCGACACAGTTCCACCAGGCGGATTCGTGCCGGGGACCAGGCACTCCTTCCCAATCCGGAAAGCCGTGCGTTAGACAACATGGCTAATCGGGTGGGCTCTTTTAACTTTATGTCAACTTTTTAGTTGTCCCCCAGTGTGTATATTTTAACTCCCATCATCTCCTTTACTGTATTTTTATGTCCCCCTTTTTATCCATGTTTTAATGTAAGATTTCCCCTTGTATTTCTGTTAAAGCCATTTGGCAGAAGAGTGGTGGACTGTGCCGCTGCCAGCCCTCCCCTGCCCATACGAGCATGGCCTCTGGGCCAAAATATTGTAGCAGAGTAGCCGAATGTTGATGGAATCTGGCTGCAAACCCGAAAATTACTGGAAGGGACAATTTTGATAGCCAAAATTGAGACAGTATCTCATAATTAATTTTCTGACGGACAAGGGACACATCTGAGATGCTTCCTTCCACTCATTTAAACAGAGTAGTTCCCTGTCAAGCAAAAAGCTATAAAACAGTTACATCCATTACAGGCATTGGCTTGTATTACATCAACACTCTGGCATTGTTGGATGACATTTTCAGCCTTGGGTTTCCATCATTTTTGCTCCCCAAGAACCTCTCTACCACACTTCAACATTTTTTGATATATTTGTTATACATCCTGTATCTGATATATGCAAGAGTATGTATCAGTTTGAAGAATGGGAAAACATTTACCAAGAACACACAGCAGATGAGAAAAGTCATGTACTACGGGCAAAATATTTCAAAATTTCAAGAACAAGGCAAGAACACTTTGGAGGATTATTAGGCAAATGGTATTGCACTCCCACACAGCAACAGCAGTGAGACAGATGATACCAAATTAGTCACTGACTGCTGAGTCCAATGAATTCTTTGTAACAATAGCTGAGCACTCAGGGCAAAAAAAGCAGATACAATAAAGAAAGCAGGCCCAATAAAGTTACTTAGACAGATAGTCCATACTCAACTCCCAGTTATCAGTTTTGGCAACTCATCTGTTAGAGAAATCACAAAGATTAATAGTCCATTAAAAAGTAGGTGTCTCAGCTAAAGCACTAAAATATTGTACTGACTTGGTAGTGCCACCCTTGAGTTACCTTTGCAGTCAGTCAATGATTCAAGGAGTATTTCCTGAAAGACTGAAGTGTGCAGTAGCAACAATAATACATAAAAATTGAGATAAGCAACTGATCTCTGTCAACCAATCTCACTCCTCCCTGTGTCCTTTTTAACAGCAGCTCATTTTGCTGCTGCAAAGGCTTCTGTACTGAGAATGTAATAGATGATCCCTCAAACTAAATGCTAGCAGAGTTAAACAACAAAAATTATCCTGTTGGCATTTTCAGTGACCTTGCCAAGGCCTTTGACTGTGTTCATCATGAAACTCTTCTATGAAAACTGAAATGATATGGCATTAAAGATCTTCCCCTTGCATGGATGGAGTCTTGCCTCACTAACAGAAAACAAATAGTCAAATTACCAAATTCTGCAATAGGAATAACATTAAATTAAGAGTGGGGAGACATTTAAATATCATGTGCCACAAGGTTCGGTGCACGGCTCACTCCTGTTCTTGGTTTCCATAAATGTTTTGCCAAAGACATTGGATGACACTTCAAGAACTATCATTTTACTGATGACTCAAGTATATTGATAACAGGTCCAAGCACATAAATATCAGACACAGCCTGGAGTAATATGGAACAGGCTTGTTAACTGGTTTACAGCCAACCCCTTAATCTTGCAAAACGTCATGTTCCATGATTTCGGACAAATCAGAATGTCGTAAAAGTACCAGAAGTAGAGATCGGAGGTAATGCACTGGATGTGGCTCCTTGAGTGAAGATCATGGGTATAACAAACTGAGGTGGCACATGCATGTGGATAAGTTAATAAAGAGCTCGGTTCTGTCTGCTTTGAATCCAGCAATCATTTCTCTCAATATGGTGATCTACAGACAAGATTGTTAGCATATTTTGTGTACTTTTACTCAGTTTTGCCTTGTGGCATTATCATCTGCAGTATTACAGCCGAGGTAAAAACAGGGTTTATTCTACATAAGGATGCAATATGAATATTGTGTAAAGTTGATAACCAAACTTCTTGCAGAAGCCTCTTCAGGGACTTACAGGTTCTTACACTTACATGCTAATATGTATAATTCCTAATGGTACTGATAGTTAACAACAAGAGTCATTTTACAATGAACCTAGTAACTCACAATCACAATGAAATAATATCCATGTAGACTATACATCCCTTTCTAGGGTTCAAAATTGAGTTGTATGTTCTGGTGGACAGCTAATACTGGTTTGTATGAAGTTAAAAATGCTTTGTTTGATATATTTGATAATGGCAGTAGTAGTGTAGGAGGGTAAGTGGCTACTTTCAAAGTACCAGTTTTTCTCCTAAAATACATATTTTAAGTAATCTACGAGTAATTACCTCAATTATCAATTTGAGGAGAGTACTACTAGTCATAATTTGTTGTTAGTATATTGTTAGTATGCTTAGAAAAGTATAGCAGTGGTTGTTTCTGCCTGTTAATATATAACTTGACTCATTCTTCCCTGAAGGCCCTGTTTCACAATGGCATTAATGGAACATGATGTGTGAAAGTATGAATTAATTGCCCTGTTAGCAGTAGTATGCACTTCCTTCGTATTTCCTAACAGCAGACTCATCCAGCTGTTTATAAGTCAACCCAAGTTTAAAACTGTTGTGCAACTTGATTTTATTCACATAAGAATCATGCAAAATAATATGCACAAAAAGGAATGGCACTTACAAGCATTTTGATATATTGTCTCACTCTTGCTTGTAATGCCACAATGTGTCAGACGGTGTACAATTTAGTACTCAGCAAAATAAATTTCAAACAGGAGAAGAGTATATGTTACACAGTAACCAAAGCAAAACAACTAAAGCGGGAGTAGCAGCAACAATTCAAAAAAAGAAAAGAAATAGATTGAATATCTACGTTTGGAACATAGATATAATCCCAGCATGACAAGTGTATATAATGAACTGAAAGGAAAAGTAAGAAGTGAAAATCCTAGGAAGAAGGAACAATTTTCATAATTTTGGCTTAAGAGGTTGAAAATGCAGGGGAACAGTGAAAGGTAACAATGAATCAAATTTTGTAGTCCCATTTATGAGTTGTTTCTAATTAAGAGAGAAATAATGCATGTAAAACTGTAAACAAAGTGTATTAAATGAATAGTAATGAAAGGCAAAAAGCAAAAACATTATCAGTGGATGAGGGCGGTAGGATGGGAACAAAAAAACGAAATTAATAAAAAAAATTGACCAAAAACAGGGATAAAGAATCAAAAG
Organism: Schistocerca piceifrons; assembly: GCF_021461385.2. NCBI lineage: Eukaryota > Metazoa > Arthropoda > Insecta > Orthoptera > Acrididae > Schistocerca > Schistocerca piceifrons. The sequence goes on along the minus strand of NC_060144.1, from coordinate 53,961,039 downwards.
AACTGCAGAGAGTACATCAAAAAGGGAAAAACTGATGGTTGAACAACATAGTGAAGCAAAATGAGGAAGACTCGAGAATGAGAGAGTCGAGAGGGCTGTTTTCTAAATGCAAGCATGGTGAAAAGCAAAAACAGAGAGGGGGACAGGTAGGTTAGTGTTTAACATCCTGTTGACAACTAGGTCATTAGGGACAGAGCACAAACTAAAATTAGGGAAGGATGGAGGAGGTAATCGGCTATGCCCTTTCAAAGGAATTATCCCGGCACTTGTCTGAAGCAAAAACAGAGATTGTAATGGAGAGCCAGTTCCTACCTCACATGCTTTGTTAGGAAGCAGTAGACTGCAGTGAAATCCAAATGGTATGAATGGCAAACAAGTCCCCCTGCCCTTGTTGTCTGACTAGTAAGTGATGTTAGTATAGATGATAAAGTCACCTTTTTGACTGAGGTCTTCATAATATTAATCTCAATATAAAATACCACAGAGAACTTATAGGGGAGGCGACAGATAACATGTACACTTTCAATATGTATGTTTTGTTAGTGCTCAAACATATATTAAGGGCAAAGTGAATAGATCAGGTAAATGAAGCAACTCTTACGCAGAGTGTTATTAGTAGGGACTGAAAAATAAATAAAGCTGTTGTTTGGATCCTATTGTTACCTTAGTAAACACATTGTAATTTCTAGTATATTTTAGAGAAGTTGCCTGTCCTGATTGTTAATGTATATCTGCACTCATTCCATATCCTTGCATGAACCAAATTCACTTGGTCTATTTAGCAGACATTATTATATATGGCAGAACTGCATAACAAATGCATGTACAGTTGAAATGCTTTCTAGCAAAGGAAAGTACTGCAATTTGGATAAATCTATGATGAGGTTTATCGAACTTGATTTGTGAATGAATGAATAAATAACAGCACTGATAATCATCATTGAATAACCATGGTCTGTGTGTCGTATCAACAGAGGCCAGTTTACAATGAGCATTCAGGTAGGTAATACAAATTTCAATCGTTAAACCAAGATAATTAACAAATTGTAGGAGGATTGATGATAATGTGTCCTATAACTTTATTTGGAATTCACAATTTCTTACACTATGCTCAGAATCTGACGAAACAACTTGTAAATTATTTTTGTGCCTTGAACTCTATTTATGCACATCACAAGCCATCTGAAACTCAAATTTGTTGTCTATAGTGATCATGATTAAGGACTGCATCTGGAAGTCAATAGAAGAACTCCAAGATTTTTAAGAAGTTGTGTGGAAGATGTGCAGTCATCTACTTTACACGGTTTTCTTACATCTCAGTTTTGCTTCATCAATACTTTCTGCTTTGATTGTACTATCCCAAAAATATGTAAAGTAAGTTAGCGCACTTACCTTCAAAAAACAGCTTAATGGATAAACTTTTTACAAAACATACCAATTGGAGCTTCTTGATTGTGTGCTGTTTTATTCTGTGCTTGTTATCTAGACAGAACAAAATAAGATTTGACTTTAAAATTGTCAAAATCATGTCATTAGGGACAGTGATTTAGCTTGAAATGGACAACAATGGAAAGGAACTGACCATTTTCATTCTCAAGGAGCCATCCTGACTTTTGCCTTAAATAATGTATCCATCCAAATCTGTGCTGCCATATGGGGATTTGGACAACGTTCCTCCCCAATCTCAGTATTTTCTTCAGTTTCCCATAGTGATACTAGCATTTATCATAAAACTACATAAATTTGCTTTGCTGGTACTCATTTCAAATGAAACTATGTGTATTATAGAAGTGTGTCTTTCAGAAGAACAAAACAGGAAATGGAGAGGGACAAACAAAAGCATAAAAACATATACATAATGGACAAGGATTAATTTGCACATATTCCACACCAGTTAGCAAACTTTATGAATGCACATTTTCAAGTATTACAGAGAAACAAAAAAAAAATTCTGAAACAAGAAAACAGGCATAGTACCTGTAAATTACATTATTATCAACACAGAGTACAAACTCTAGAAAATTATACAAAAACCATAAAATAAAATGTTAGCCGATGTATATGCAGTACCAGTCTTTGTCCTGGAACTGTTTATAGAAATACAGTCTCCCTCAACAAACACAATACCCGAGTTTTTTTGTATCAATTAATTTTTCCAGCATATCTAAATCAGGTAGGAGTTTTGTCTCTGTTAGAGAAAGAAGACATAGGAAACTCGAGAACCATTTCCCTGCCGTCATTCTCAGAAATAATAGTTATGACAAATTGATTAATGAATTGACTGAATAGAGGCAAAATTCTAAGTCAGTTACAGTTGAGTTTCCAAAATTGTAGAAAAATGTAAATAGGCACAATTGTTGTTGTTTTCAGTCTAAAGTCTATGACATACAAGTTGTTTCTTCTTTGCAAACTACTGCAAATAACATCCATTTGAATCTGCTTTCTGTATTCGAGCCTCGGCCTCCCTTTACAACTTTTAGCCCCAACACTTTCCTCCACTACCAAATTGACGATTCCTTGATGCCTCATGATGTGTCTAGTCAAGTGATCCCTACTTTTAGTCAGGTTGGACCATAAATTTATTACTTTCCAAATGTGGCCCAGTACCTTAATTATGTTGTTTTCGTGTTCTTAAATTTGAAAACCATGTCATGCTCAGTATCCTTGTAAAAGTGATTTACATGTAAGTGAAACTACTACTGCTACTACTTCATTGTCATTTTCATGATCACTTGGATGTGAAAAAGGCTTGTTGGAAACATTGTTTCCTCATTTAATCATACAACATTTTACCTGTTCGTAAGAAGCAATGTACTAACTCATTCAAAAAAACAGCAACAGCGGAGTTACTTAATGTGGTCATTCATGTATGCTCCTTTTACTACTTCAAATTTAATAGCAAAATCTGAGTACTTTTGTCTTTGTTACCACTGTGATTACAGTGCAACATTAATTTATTTCTCACAAAAAGAATATACATCATGGAATATACAACAGATCAAGTCATGGATAATGAGTATTACCAAAGTGTGTATAATTGAATAGTATCAAACCATCACATCCTCCCAACCCTGGTCAACTTCTAGACAAATGGCCAGTTGAATGAAACGTAAGATTATGGACTCTTCAGAAGTTCATAAGGTTACAATCCAAATCTTCCCATCTCTTCCCTTAACAAGATCTTCTCTCCACACCTTCCTCCACATATCATGGACAGACATCTTCTTCGAAAAGATTGACATCATCTAACTGGAGTCTTCCTGAATCTGTTTCTGCTTGATGACATTTGTGGCTGTTTTCGAACAGTATCAGGTACTGTTTCTTCCACCTGATACAGAAGTGTTCTACCACCTTCCGTCGTCACTGAAACTTCTTTGACAAATCCTTTCTAGCTGGTGGTTCTGGGCCTGAGAGTAGTGTTGGGAGTCGCTAACCTACAAGAAAATGTGCAGGGATCAGTGGTTCAGATTTCTCTCCCCATTGTGTAATTAATCTTGAATTTAATGTTGCTTCTATGCTGACAAGAACAGTGTTGAGACCTCCTTTGTTCAAGTGCAACTGTCCCCAGACTTTCCTCAGAGCACTATTGGACATACTCCACCATCCTTTCACAGAATCGTCCCCACCAAGGTGCATATGGGGTGATGAATTTCCTTGTGATAACATGCTGGGTGAGGTACTTGTGTGTCTTGCTTGCCATGAGAGCTTGCCAGAGCTCTTTCAGCTCTGTGAGGGTGGAATGGAAGGTAGTAGCATTGTCAGTGTAAATCCTGCTGGGCACTCCTCATCTACCCACAAACCTTTGTAGAACTTTAAGAAATCTGTCAACTGAAATATCTGAGCATAGTTCCAGATGCAGGGCATGTGTTGTTGTGTACATATACAGATCAGTATATGCCTCCTTTGTCACATGTCCCTATCTGGCTTATAATGGACTGGCAAAGTCAATGCCAGTGACTTCGAATGGTTTCAGTGGAGCCTTGGTTTGTTGAACAAGGTGAGCTTTCACCATCATGAAAGGCAGGCACCAATGTAGAACATGTTTAATTGCCTGCCGAGACCTAAGATTCCATAATTCTGCTCTCAGTTCCAACAACACTATGTTGGCCCAAAAGTGATGCAGTTGATTATTGAGTCTGCTGGACCAGTAAACAGGTGAAATGTTGCTGTCCATAGAGAACAACTGAACGACACTGGTCCCTGGATAATTCAATGAACTGCAGACTGTTATCCATGAATGTGTTGAAATGAGCTATCTAAGAATTTTGTAGCAGAGGCATATTGCTGTACAGAGCACGCAGTTTCGCCGCAAAATGTTGTTGTTGACAACTTAAATCCAGTAAGTGCATGCTTCATCCAAATCTGATGTTGCCAGTTCTCCAGATATCCTACTTTCTTTCATTAACTGTCATTTAATGCAAAGTCCCCATACCGTTCGTAGTAGAGATTAAAATAGGGAGTGTTTTTACCATAAATACTTGTTCTGTTGTGAAACTTCCTGGCAGATTAAAACTGTGTGCCCGACCGAGACTCGAACTCGGGACCTTTGCCTTTCGCGGGCAAGTGCTCTACCATCTGAGCTACCGAAGCACGACTCACGCCCGGTCCTCACAGCTTTACTTCTGCCAGTATCTCGTCTCCTACATTCCAAACTTTACAGAAGCTCTCCTGCGAACCTTGCAGAACTAGCACTCCTGAAAGAAAGGTTCGCAGGCGAGCTTCTGTAAAGTTTGGAATGTAGGAGACGAGATACTGGCAGAAGTAAAGCTGTGAGGACCGGGCGTGAGTCGTGCTTCGGTAGCTCAGATGGTAGAGCACTTGCCTGCGAAAGGCAAAGGTCCCGAGTTCGAGTCTCGGTCGGGCGCACAGTTTTAATCTGCCAGGAAGTTTCATATCAGCGCACACTCCGCTGCAGAGTGAAAATCTCATTCTACTTGTTCTGTTAATTTTTTTTCTTTTCTGGCAAGGAATAATCCTTTGTCTGTATAAATTGTGATCATTGCGTTCAGTTCTTTATTAACCTAGGAGGTCCATGGAATCATTCAGTAGCATACTTAAGTCAGTCTGCTGTGGAGACCAGATCAGCTGGGTTTTCCTCAACAAGCAGTCTCCACTGTGATGGATTCATTAGTCTTTGTATTTCCGTAACAATTTGACACAAAGGTCTTCCACTGATTAGGGTCATGTCATATCCATCATAAGGCTCAAGTTGAGTCAGTATACAGTATTGCACAACTTTCGTCATAGCCCATGGCCTTACAGAAATGGTAAAGTAGACTTTATCCAAGAAGTGTTGCAAGAAATTCCAGCTGTGGAATGATTATCCTCTTGACAGGAGCTAGTATATTCTTACAGCACACTAAATGGATGGATATCATGTTTGTAGTGGCACAAATGAAATAAGTAACTGATTTTTTTCATTCACTAAAGTAATGTGTTCTGTAGATATAATCATGAAAAAGAGACTGCGTAGATTTTGAATGAATGAATATTAGGGTTTAAAGTCTATTAACCTTGAGATCATTAGAGATGGGGCAGAAGCTCAGATTGGGGAGACAGTCAGCCAAGTTCTTCTGAAGGTACCATTCCAGCATTCACTTCAGCCAATTTACAGATACCATGAGAAACCCCAGTCTGGTTGAGTGGATGATTTGAATTAACTGCTGTCCAGTGTGCTAGCCATTGCACCATCTTGCCTATTGGATGTGGAACAAACCAATTTATACATTAACTGGCAGACGAAGCCACAGGAGCCTACTTCTCTTAATTATGTAAACAAATTATGAATTAGAGTGGATGCACTTTTCGTTCCATTGGGTCCATAGTGAGGCGATCCTCTAAGATGAATTTCACAAAAACAAGAATACACAGTAAATACACATAAGGAAATTGTTGATTTATTCACATTTATAATTATTATAATTGCTTCTAGATTACTGTTATGTATTTCTTTTCCTCTTACACTAAATGAGTGGTTCCCAATCAGGGGTCTGTGGACTATCAATGGCCCACAAGGGCTAAAACATGGCCTGCAAAAGATTTCAAATTTCAAACTTCTACTTGTTTTAAATTTTTAATCCCTTGTTACATGAGTAGTGCAGGCCCACAACCTAGTGAGCAGTGGCGAGTGTGAGTGGCTGGGGGAATTGTCCATGATCATTTGACGAATTAACTGTTGTTGTGAGTGGAGAAAATTGGCAATATTGGAAAGGTTTACATTTTCAATTTTTTGAGGTGTAATGAACAGTGCATTAAATTTCAGGCCAGCAGCCACGCAAATAAAATTTCTTTCACTGATATTTCGGCCGCGTATTGTCCAGCCATCCTCAGAGTAAGTCGCAAGACTTGCAACTTACTCTGAGGATGGCCAGATGATACACGGCTGAAACATCAGTGGAAGAAATTTTATTTGCGCAGCTGCATGCCCAAAATTTAATGGACTATTTGAAAGGTATTGATTTGCTCCAAGTGCTGCTAGTATTAAGCTGCCACTAGATGTGAAGTATTATTATACACATTGTTAAGGGTATTGCCACGCCAACCCCCCCCCCCCCCCCCCCCATGAACCATGGACCTTGCTGTTGGTGGGGAGGCTTGCATGCCTCAAAGATACAGATACAGTAGGTGTAACCACAACGGAGGGGTATGTGTTGAGAGGCCAGACAAACGTGTGGTTCCTGAAGAGGGGCAGCAGCCTTTTCAGTAGTTGCACGGGCACCAGTCTGGATAATTGACTGTTCTGGCCTTGTAACACTAACCAAAGCGGCCTTTACAGCCGTACTTTTTCCCGAGGGCATGCAGCTTTACTGTATGGTTAAATGATGATGGCGTCCTCTTGGGTAAAGTATTCTGGAGGTAAAATAGTCCCCCATTCGGATCTCCGGGCGGGGACTACTCAGGAGGACGTTGTTATCAGGACAAAGACAACTGGCGTTCTAAGGGTCGGAGTGTGGAATGTCAGATCCCTTAATCGGGCAGGTAGGTTAGAAAATTTAAAAAGGGAAATGGATAGGTTAAAGTCAGAAATAGTGGGAATTAGTGAAGTTCGGTGGCAGGGGTAACAAGACTTCTGGTCAGGTGAATACAGGATTATAAATACAAAATCAAATAGGGGTAATGCAGGAGCAGGTTAAATAATGAATAAAAAAATAGGAATGTGGGTAAGCTACTATAAACAGCATGGTGAACGCATTATTGAGGCCAAGATAGATACGAAGCCCACGCCTACCACAGTAGTACAAGTTTATGTGCCAACTAGCTCCGCAGATGATGAAGAGATTGATGAAATGTATGATGAGATAAAAGAAATTATTCAGATAGTGAAGGGAGACTAAAATTAATAGTCATGGGCGACTGGAATTCGATAGTAGGAAAAGGAAGAGAAGGAAATGTAGTAGGTGAATATGGAATGGGGGTGAGGAATGAAAGAGGAAGCCATCTGGTAGAATTTTGCACAGAGCATAACTTAATCATAGCTAACACTTGGTTAAAGAATCATGAAAGAAGGTTGTATACATGGAAGAGGTCTGGAGATACTGGAAGGTTTCGGAGAGATTATATAATGGTAAGACAGGGATTTAGGAACCAGGTTTTAAACTGTACAGTAGAAGAAGAATGGGTAGCTTTGAGAGATGAAATAGTGAAGGCAGCAGAGGATCAAGTAGGTAGAAACACGAGGGCTAATAGAAATCCTTGGGTAACAGAAGACACACTGAATTTAATTGATGAAAGGAGAAAATACAAAAATGCAGTTAATGAAGCAGGCAAAAAGGAATACAAATGTCTCAAAAATGAGGTCAACAGAAGCGCAAAATGGCTAAGCAGGGATGGCTAGAGGAGAAATGTAAGGATGTAGAGGGGTATATCACTAGGGGTAAGATAGATACTGCCTACAGGGAAATTAAAGAGACCTTTGGAGAAAAGAGAACCACTTTCATGAATATCACGAGCTCAGACGGAAACCCAGTTCTAAGCAAAGAAGGGAAAGCAGAAAGGTGGAAGGAGTATATAGAGAGTCTATACAAGGGCGATGTACTTGAGGACAATATTATGGAAATGGAAGAGCATGTACATGAAGATGAAATGGGAGATATGATACTGCATAAAGAGTTTGACAGAGCACTGAAAGACCTAAGTTGAAACAAGGCCCTGGGAGTAGACAGCATTCCATCAGAACTACTGATACCCTTGGGAGAGCCAGCCCTGACAAAACTCTACCATCTGGTGAGCAAGATGTATGAGACAGGCGAAATGCCGTCAGTCTTCAGAAAGAATATAATAATTCCAATCCCAAAGAAAGCACGGGTTGACAGATGTGAAAATTACCGAACTATCAGTTTAATAAGCCACGGCTGCAAAATACTAACGTGAATTCTTTACAGATGAATGGAAAAACTGGTAGAAGCCGACCTCGGGGAAGATCAGTTTGGATTCCGTAGAAATGTTGGAACACATGAGGCAATACTGACCCTACGACTTATCTTAGACAATAGATTAAGGAAAGGCAACTATGTTTCTAGCATTTGTAGACTTAGAGAAAGCATTTGACAATGTTGACTGGAATACTCTCTTTCAAATTCTGAAGGTGGTAGGGGTAAAACACAGGGAGAGAAAGGCTATTTACAATTTGTACAGAAACCAGATAGCAGTTATAAGAGTCAAGGTGCATGAAAGGGGAGCAGTGGTTGCGAAGGGAGTGAGACAGGGTTGTAGCCTATCCCTGATGTTATTCAATCTGTATATTGAGCAAGCAGTAAAGGAAACAAAAGAAAAGTTTGGAGTAGGAATTAAAATCCATGGAGAAGAAATAAAAACTTTGAGGTTCGCTGATGACATTTTAATTCTGTCAGAGACAGCAAAGGACCTGGAAGAGTAGCTGAACAGAATGGACAGTGTCTTGAAAGGAGGATATAAGATAAATATCAACAAAGGCAAAACGAGGATAATGGAATAGAGTCGAATTAAGTTAGGTGATGCTAAGGGAATTAGATTAGGAAATGAGACACTTAAAGTAGTAAAGGAGTTTTGCTATTTGGGGAGCAAAATAACTGATGATGGTTGAAGTAGAGAGGATATAAAATATAGACTGGCAATGGCAAGGAAAGCGTTTCTGAAGAAGAGAAATTTGTTAACATCGAGTATAGATTTAAGTGTCAGGAAGTTGTTTCTGAAAGTATTTGTATGGAGTGTCGCCATGTATGGAAGTGAAATGTGGATGATAAATAGTTTAGACACAAAGAGAATAGAAGCTTTCGAAATGTGGTGCTACAGAAGAATGCTGAAGGTTAGATGGGTAGATCACATAACTAATGAGGAGATATTGAATAGAATTGGAGAGAAGAGAAATTTGTGGCACAACTTGACTAAAGAAGGGATCGGTTGGTAGGACATATTCTGAGGCATCAAGGGATCACCAATTTAGTACTGGAGGGCAGCGCGGAGGGTAAAAATTGTAGAGGGAGACCGAGAGATGAATACATTAAACAGATTCAGAAGGATGTAGGTTGCAGTAGGTACTGGGAGATGAAGAAGCTTGCGCTGGGTAGAGTAGCATGGAGAGCTGCATCAAACCAATCTCTGGACTGAAGACAACAACAACAACAGGGGTAATGCCTTCAACACTGCAGGAAGCAGCTGACATTGCCTTCCCCCACCACTCCTCCCCTCGGCAGAGGCGTAGCAGGCTTCTGCCATTGCTGACATCCACCATGCAGATCGTAAACTTGTTGTTGACATGCAATATGCTTTCTGTTGTCTTGTTTGGCAGTGTCAATGATTGTAGCTGACTGTTTGGTGGTTCTACATAATGAGCAGTTTAACTGGCAGTTAGTTCTCAACATTCTTATAAAATTATGACTTGTGTGAAAGAGGTAAGTCCACACTTATGTATGTTAAACTCTTTTAATCAAAAGTACGTACTACAAAAGAGAATATAGGCATTAGTATAGCTACATGTGTGTGTATTATAAGATATTCACAATACTTCAGCATATTTTGTTGACTACGTAATTAGAATATCACATTACATAGTGATACACAATTAAAAACAAAGATAGTAGAAGTATACTTACTTATTTATTTTAGTGTGAAAGATGCATTATTTTCAAGCTTTTCCTTGCTATGCGAATATTTGATTGCATTTCTGTTTTATTTTCAGGAAATGGTACCTAAGAGAAAAATACAGCAGTAGTTACATTAAATTTGGATTTACTTTGACAGGAGGTAAGGAAGAAATAAAGCCATGGTGCATTACACACAATTGCTCTCACAAATGGCTCCTCGAACCCAGCAAAATTAAACTGACATTTAGAAATAGTCTACCCTAACTTCACTAAGCAAGCACCAAAATTCTTTGGAGGAAAATTAGAGAATTTGAGAACAATGAAACTCAATGTACTGATACCAGATTTGTATCACTGGCAAAAACATTAGTAGCATTGTCCCAGATTTCAAAATTGCTGTGGCGACACTAACAGCACGCACCAGGAGCTACCCACACAATTTATATCACAGTGGAAGTATGCCAACAGGCCAGAGGCTGCGGCAACTCAAACTGGAGAGCTTCCCCACCAGACCAACAGAGGACAGTACCAGCAACTGGGACAGCACACCAAGATGTGTGTACATCTACAATCGGTGCATGCGAGGTTAACTATTTCCTACTTCCATGGAAATCAACTACAACCAATCACACATGGCGTACCACTGCGAGAGGAAATTAATTTAGTCTTGCACTCTGTCTCCAGAAGTCAGTTCCAGCACACCGAGCAGCCCCAGAAAGATTTTGCCATGACAGCCCCCCCCCCCTACAATGTGGACACCTCTCCATTCTGCACATCATAAACGGATCGGACTTCACCAATGCAACAGTGCTGTGCCAGAAGGCCTTGGTATACTCTGCTTCATTACTTCTCCACTGCTTTGACAGTGTTGGACTTAGTGCTGGTATTATTTGCATAAACTTAAGATATTTATCTAGTTCTCTCATTGAAACTTCATCAACAAAGTACAACCCCAAGAAATTCCAAGTGTTGCGATTCCATTACAACTTTTATTCTTTACTGTTTGCCTAAAACTCCAGACTTTAACTCTGAGTCTGCATTTCAGAACTTTATTGGTTTAAGTAATTTCTAAATTTTACATTGCACTTCAGGTTTTAATTTGGTCAAACTTATGAACTTTTGTTTGTGGCACTCTGAAGTTGTTTTTGTTGTTGATCACTCAAGACTCGTGTCTGTTTCTTTGGAAGTCACTGATTGTGTAATTGTAGAGCCAATTACCTGTGAGACATACACTTTGTTTACAACAAAACTTTTTAATGGTCTGTCTGATGTGTTTTCATGTGATATTCGCACTGGGATGGGATATATCAGAAATAGATAGTGCAATCAGAGAAGTTTACTCAGCAGTAAAAACACTTGTGAAACCTCATTTGATCGAAATAGGTAAAAGCTTGCATAGCATTAATATCAGATGTTGAGGAGCACCTTGTTTCAAGAGTTCAAAAATCACCATGCTTCGGTTTGCAGTGTGATGAACTGACTGACATTTCTAATTGTTGTCAGCTACTCATGTTTGTCCACTTTTTAGACCATGACACCATAATCAAAGAGAAATTATTCATTTAGTGGGAACTAGAAATGACTTCAAAAGGTATGGATGTCATGGAAATACTAACAGAATATTTTCAGGAACATAGCATTATGTGGGAAAAACTCATTGGTTTCCATACGGGTGGCACTCCAGCTGTATTAGGATCATGCTCTGGTCTAGTGACATTAACAAAACAAAAGATTCCTTCGGCATTAACAATGCATTGTGTCACACACCTTGCTTTTACCTTTCATTCATTTGACAACCCATCTGGGAGCATTCTGTTTTATAAATGACAAACCATGTTGAGTTTTTTTAATGACTTACACTTTGTTCTGAAAAAGTCAATGACACATGTCTGTTAACGTATATGCAAAGGTATGTAAAAGTTTTTGAAAAATTTGGATCATCTCAAAAAATGGTTGTATCTTGTGCAAATTAACGATAACCTATTTTCTTTTAATACAGTGTAATGCCAATCTGAAGATGACAGCACAATTCTGTCAAAACTAGCAATTTGAATGAATGTCTTAAAATCAAGCGATCTTCGCTTTCAATTATATAATAGCTGTACATAATGACCAGTCCTAAGGCATTGACTGCACAGACACTAGGGCAGTGCTGCGAAACGGCATCAAGACGTCACTGATCTATGCGCCAATGGGAAGAAAGGGCAGCGCCTCACCTGCAGGAAGACAGAGCTCAGTACTCCCGGTCAACGCCGATTTAATCAGCCACCCATCGCTGATTGTCCTCAGTTCAGTTGCAGACTTCAAGAGCATTAGTACTGAGAATAGGAAGACGATGCTGAGCCTGTGTTCTGTGAGTTGTAATAGCGAGTAAAGTAACTGCATGTAGGTGGCACAGGAAGCAAGTTAAGTTCTATTTCTTTTTAGAAATAAATTGTTCTAATAATTTGGAAGTGTTATTCACAGATCATTTTGGATTCCTGCCACAGGCCATTGCAACTACTCTCCTTCCTTGTTTGTGTGATGCAACTGTGTTCTCCCGTTAGGGAGGGAAAAAAATCATCTCCTCACTCTCACAGTGCCTGTCCAAAGTCTGGAAAAAGAAAAGAGAATGAGAAAAGTCACGTGCATGTGTAGAATTTATCATTTAAAGCACAGTGAACTGTGAAACTAAACAAAACTCAACACACAGCTACCACATCTTACACCTCATAGCCTAAGTATTAATAAGATAAGACGTTCCTCAATGCTGCTTTCTAAAATACGTTAGGCAGTCTTAGTTACAGAATTCAAATAAAGTAATGACATTTCTTCACAAACATAATTTTATTACAACATAATATTATGTGCATTTTGGATAAATTATTGCACACAATATTGTGAAAGGACATTGTTATAAAAACTGACTATACTAGGTATGGGGAAACATGAATACTCAAAGTCACTAACTGAGGCAGTACCTTGCCTACAAATTTTTACTATTTGCAATGGTTTTTATGTTGACATAACTTGTGTCAGACCACAGAAAATGCTGTTGTCAACATAAATTATTTTTGTTTCTCATGGTTTCCATAAACACCTAATGGTGAATGCTGGGATGGTACCTTTAGTCAGGCCATAACCAGTATCACCATTTATCCTTACCCCATCAGAACTTGTGCTCCATCTATACTGATATCATCAATGGGAAACTAGACCCTAATTTTCATTCCTTGTTTCTAGTTTCTCATTGTCTTGCACTGAAGAGGGATATATCTGTTGTTGAAAACCTCAGCGTATTCCGCTAAAGATAATCATTTGCTGTGCTCTAGTTTAGCGCTGACAATTACAGCACCTCACTCCTTTGTAATTTCCATGTGCAAAGCACCCAGAAAGCCCAAATGAAATGAAATCAAGCAAACAGAGTGTGGTGTGCGTACTGTAAGACCTTTGGTACACACACCATCAGATTATTTGACTTGTCGCTCTAGCGAAGTAGGCGAGTGTCAGCAATATGTATCGTAGTCTTATCGTGGTGTGTTTATCTTCTGCCGTTATGTCAGACGATAGAAATGCCACTTGCACGCTTAGAGTATCAGATTGACGGTGACCAACTTTAAACAGAACTTGATTAATTTTCACACATATTTATTAAAATAATAACAACATAAAATTACTTAACTTGATTCTGGATGCTATTCACAATTGACAATCTGAAGTTCCTTTGGTATTTGTACATTAATCTTATTCTCACATATCTCTGATACTTGACAAAGTGTCTATACATTTCTCTTCATGGCTATGTACAGGAATATGATAATGTTATTAGGCACAGACTGAAACTTGACTATAGACTGGTACAGACAAATGCATACTAATGCAGACTGACTAATCGGAGGCCTGTACACTTGTTATAATACCTCGCGCGTTCAGGAATCACTGCGCGAGCGTGATCCGTGAGGAGAAAAGGTTCTACGTTAGCAGCAATCTCATTGGCTGCGTTACATATTAATACGCGGATTGGCGGAAGCAGAATTTGGTCCGTCTTTATGGCAGCGCCATCTCGTAGAGCGGAGAGGGACGAGCGCTGCGCCTGCGCTGTTGTGCTTAGCGGGGCGCGCTCTAGTGGGAAAGTTGTGTACGCGCTGACTACGCGGAACTATGTACACAACACAGAGATTATGTAAATGTATGCTGAAGATTAAAAATTCACAAACAACTGTCACGTCTTCAGCCCTATCTCAGAAAGTGACATTCTTCTGGGCCTGTATATGCAAGGAAACATTGTGTATAAGAGTGCCCTAAGATAATTGAATCTTTTTCTCTGGCAAGATGGATCCCAACAGTACCAATACACCATGGATTTCTTGAAGACTGAGATTTCATTCAGTGAGAGATTCAAAATGTGGGAAGGATTTAAAGAGGAGCTGCACGATTTGTGAAATATTCAATTACAAATAGTTGATGTGACAGTAAGCAGATATATGCAACAAGCTACTGACACATCTATTACATGAAGCTTTCAGCTATTAAATCCTAAGAACCTCAATCCAAAAAAGGGCTTTACATCACATTAACCCTCACACGTTAATATTGCTCTGTGACTAAAAAGCTGAAATTAAGGTATCTGGTGCAGACATATAAATTTCTCCTTAGTTTGGCCATATTTTCACCAAATTGTTAATTATGAAAGATTTTACTGAAATAATTGCTGAAAATTGTACTTCACAAATCAGACATATACATCATGTAATTATAGTACAATCCCAGACACACCTATATACGCTTTGTACTTGCTTGGAAGTATGAATTTATACCTTGTCTGCTTCATCATAAAGAAATGTTGTAAAATAAAGTAAACTCTACTAGCTGCATCTGGATGGCAACTGTAAAAAGACAGAGAGCATCCTTTGAGGGAAATTGTGTGGTGACCTTCCCCCTGTCAACCAGAAGAGAAACAAAGTTGTGGTCTCCTTACACATCCATCGGGTCATGATTGAATCAATGTTTCCTGCAGTGACCGTAACAGCCAGTGATTGCAGTGTTTAATTTCCTGCCCTCAAGTCCACAATGAAATGACTTCCACCTATCAGTGTCAGTATTGGACAATGAGGCATTCAGTTTCATACCATCATTCAGTGTCACTCTGTGAAGTTTTCCATCCCAATGGTTTAGCCTGTAGAGCTTTCTGGTGTCACGTCCCCAGTACAGATGAGGACATCAGCTACAAACCATTTATGGACTTCCAGGTGCAGTTATAGACTCACTGTTGTGACAAGCAGGCATTAACGTACTACCGTCGAGTCAGTGTAAGTTTATTCTGGGAGTTGCAGTGCGCTGGACGCAGCAACTTAACACTACTACCTCAGCCAATGACTTTACGCGATTTTATAAACATCTCTATGACAATGCCTTCACTCCTGGCTGTTGGGATCTTCTAATGTCGACTCAACTAGAACTTCATTCTTTAATCAATAAGTTTCGCATCTTCACTCCACAGAAATTGAACAACAGAACACCGCTCATCCGCCAAGCATGTTGCTATTTTTACTCTGTTGTAGTGCCAGCATTGGATGCTGCTATCAAGTGAAAACCAGCACACTGTTTGGCACTGTAAAGACAGAAGCAAAATAACTAACACACAGATATATAAATGTTTTAAATCACAAAATGACACTTGAGTACTAATGTCATAACTGTTTTCTTGCAGTCAACACTCATGGGCTGACCAGTTATTGCTTTCAACACATACCACTGCCAATGCTGTCAGTAATAAAACACAAAGATAAATAATGAGCATAACCTCATCACAAGTTCCTTTTACAAGAGAGAAAATAAGAAATAATTGAGACAGATTGGGAAGAGGGTGGTGCGCACGCGCAACAACAACTTTGTTCATTCACTTCACTTTATATAACTTTATTTTTCACATGCGAACATATTATTAAGGCACATATATTTTATAATAGCTTGTCAATTATTATGTAAAAATAAATCAGGTATTATTAAGATTATAACATAATAAAATGTCAATGTATAAAATAGTTTTCCATCTATTTTTTTTAAATTTTAGCAATAGAATTTAAATGAGGGATTGAACACAAACATGAAAAACTTTGTTCTTTTCACAAAGAGTATGAATATGATTGTAAAATGTTTCTCTATAAAATCACTGAACAGATCAGTGAGCACAAAAAAGTTCATAAGTCTTATAAATGCTTGAGTTAGTGTTCAGAAGTAACTCTTTTACAGCTCATCTTTTTTCTTGACTGCTCTATACCGTTCTTCTAGGAACTTGAATACTGAGTCAATACTTGATGAAGATGTCATTTCATGCCTGGGATGACCTGAAAAATGTAAAAATAATGGCAGTCAGGAACTTAAATACTGAGTCAATACTTGATGAAGATGTCATTTCATGCCTGGGATGACCCGAAAAATGTAAACATAATGGCAGTTAAAAACATTGTTACTTAAACATTTCTGAAGATCATCATATGTACACATGAAATAAAGCCAAGATGTTTAGGCAACATAATTTTATTAGTGACAGAAACTGGCAGATATTTTTAGCTATTTGCATGTTACAGCTAAGATACTTTCATAGATAAGCACAAAATTTTGGCACGGATGCTGTATGTTTATTCCCAACAATTATGTATTGCATGTAAAAAAAGGCAAATAATACTGCCTATGAAAGGATATTGTTACTTCTTAATATTTCATTTGCCCCGAGTGCCTGAATAGCTACCTATCTCAAACACCGCTGTAGTTATGCCCTCATCATCAGGAATACACCGAGCTTGCCCGCGCTATACACAGTATCGCAGGTTAATGCTAGACCTCTCCACAGCCATGGATGAATCATCTTGATTTTGCTGAGTGGAATTACTCCTTTCCAGCCAGCTACAAGCTCCTGACAGTTAAGCAGTGGATCAAACAATGAACAGTGAAATGAATCTGTAAACATTTAATGAATTGCAGATACACACCATAGCTCATTCAATGCATTTTAAATGATAGGGTTTCATGAATCATGATTTTCTCTTTGTTGGTTGGTTGGTTTGTGGGACTGAAGGCACCAGACTACAAGGGCCATCGGTCCCTTTTTCCACGAACTTTAAACACCCACAAAGAATAAAAACAAACAACAGAGATGACAAGGGATGACACAGGACAAGAAAGACACAGACAGAGACCAGACAAAAGGAATTGTAGTTAAAAATGGACAGGCCAACAAGATGTGGAGCACTGTCAACACTGATCCACAGCAACAGAGAGGTGGGTCCTCATGGCGCAAGAGATGATCGTCAACCATGTGTGGCCAATGCGCAGCTGGCAGAGGACAACAGAGTCCTTGCGAGAAACCCGCAAGGAGGAGTGCCACGCACCAGTAGTCTCCTTGATGGCCCGAAGTTTGTCGAGTGAAGGCAGGGTGTGCCATTCATCACCCCAGGTACCAAGTACCTTCTGCCGCAAAACCGACCTGACATCACTCGCCGAAAGGATAATCGCCAAAGCTGGTGCACCGACAGCCTGTTTGGCCAGCGTGACAACACGTTCATTACCTGGAATGCCGACATGACCCGGGGTCCACAGAAAAACGACGGAGCGGCCGCAACGGGCAAGAGTATGGTTGGCTCCTGGGTAGCCATCACCAGACAAGAGCGAGGAAAACACTGGTCAATAGCTTGTAAATCCCTCAGGGAGTCACTACAGGTAACGAAGGACTCACCTGAGCAGGAGTGGATATGCTCTAGGGCGCGAGAGATGGCGACCAGCTCTGCAGTGAAAACACTGCAGGCAGCTGGCAATGAGCATTGTTCATAATGATCCCCCAGAGTAAGAGCATAACCAACTCAACCAGCAATCATTGAACTGTCGGTACAGACCGCGTCGGAGTCTTGAAACATGACAAGCATTGAAAGGAAGTGGCGGCAGAGAGCCTCATGAGGGACTGAGTCCTTTGGGCCCTGTGCCAGATCAAGCCGAAGGCATGGACGGGGCACACATCACGGGGGTATACGTAGAGGGGCGCGGAAAAGAGGCGGAAGAGGGAAAACCTCAAGCCCAGAGAGAAGAGCCTGGATGCGAACCGCGATCATACACTCTGACAGGGGCCGCCATTCTGGAAGATGGATGACCGAGTTGGGGAACAGCAGACAGTAATTGGGATGCTTGAGCAAGCTACAAACATGTGCAGCATAAGCGCCGGATCCGCAATGGAGGGACACCAGCCTCCACAAGTATGCTGTTGACAGGGCTTGTCTGGAAAACTCCAGTGGCGAATCGAATACTGCTGTGAACGATGGGGTCAAGCAATTGCAATGCGGAAGGTGATGTCAAACCATAAGCCAGGCCCCCTTAATCTGGATGGGACTGAATTAATGGCCGATACAGTTGTAGGAAGATAGACCAATCGACACCCCAGCTGGTGTGACTCAAGCAACGAAGAGTGTTAAGATGCCACCAGCATGCTTGTTTAAGCTGCTGAATATGAGGCAGCCAAGTCAACCGGGTATCTAAAACCAATCCCAAAAACCAATGTTTCTCCACCACGGCAAGAGGTTCACCATCAAGATGAAGCTGCGGTGAGGGTGAACACTGTAACACCAGCAGAAATGCATAATGTAGGTCTTGGCAGCTGAAAACTGAAAGCCATGAGCTACAGCCCAAGACAGCATCCTGCAGCTGCCGTTCAGCAGCTGCAATGCCAGTGGAGCTATAGTATAGGCAGAAGTCATCAGCATACAAGGAAGCTGAGACAGACGTTCACACCGCTGCAGCGAACTCATTAATTGCAACTAAAATGAGGCAGACACTCAAGACAGATCCTCGTGGGACCCCATTCTCCTGAACTCGGGAGGAACTATAGGAGGCTGCTACTTGCATGCGGAAGGAACGAAGCGACAGAAAATTTTGTATGAAAATCGGGAGATGGCCCTGAAGACCCCAAGTGTGGCGAGGATGTGATGTCGCCATGTTGTATCATATGCCTTCTGGATAACAGATGGGAACCAGATGCCGACGGCAGGCAAAGGCCATACAGATGGTAGACTCCAGGCAGACCAGATTGCCGATGGCAGAGCGGTCCTTACCAAACCCAACCTGAGATGGAGCCAGAAGGCTCCGAGACTCAAGTACCCAACTCAACCTCCGGCTCACCATGCGTTCGAGCAACTTGCAAAGAATGTTGGTGAGGCTAATGGGGCGGTAGCTGTCCATCTCCAGTGGATTCTTGCCAGGTTTCAACACAGGGATTATGATGCTTTCCCGCCACTGAGATGGGAACTCACCTCGACCTAGAAACAGTTGAAAAGGCGTCGCTAGCAGTCCACCGACAGGTGTGTGAGCATCTGACAGTGGATACGATCTGGCCCAGGAGCTGTATCTGGGCAAGCGGCTAGGGCACTTTGGAATTCCCACTCACTGAACAGAGCATTGTACGATGCAGAGTGGTGCATGTGAAATGAAAGGCTCCAACGTTCCAACCACTCTTTCAATGAGCGGAAGGCCAGCGGGTAATTTGCAGAAGTGGAACTCTGAGCAAAATGCTCTGCTAAGCGGTTTGCAATTGTGTCCGAGTCAGTACAAACTGCTCCATTCAGTGAAAGCGCAGGTAAGCCGATGGGGGTCCAACAGCCATAGAGTCGCCTAATCTTGGCCCAAACCTGCGATGGAGAGGTACGGAAGCCAATGGTGAAGACATACCTTTCCCAGCACTCCTGCTTGCGTCGGCGAATGAGGCAGCGGGCTCGTGCACGGAGCTGTTTGAAGGCAATGAGTTGTTCCAATGACGGATGCCACTTATGATGCTGGAGTGCCTGCCTGTGATCTTTAATCACCTTAGCGATCTGGGGCGAGCACCAAGGCACAGTCCTCTGCCGAGGGGACCCAGAAGAACAAGGAATTGCAGATTCTGTGGTAGTAACGATGCCGGTTGTGACCAAGTGAACCACCGCATCAATGGCATCACTGGATAGAGGCTCAATACTGGCAATGGAGGTGAACAAGTCCCAGTCAGCCTTATTCATAGCCCATCTGCAGGGGTGCCCGGAAGAGTGATGCTGTGGCAGGGACAGAAAGATCGGAAAGTGGTCACTACCGCACAAGTCATCATGCACACTCCATTGGACAGATGGCAATAGGCTAGGGCTGCAGATCGAAAGGTCGACGGCTGAGTACATGTCATGTACCACACTGAAATGTGTGAAGGCACCATTAATTAAAAGAGAAAGGTCGAGTTGTGCCAACACTTGCTCAACCATGCTGCTTTGGCCTGTTGTCACTGATCCACCCCACAGAGGGTTATGGACGTTGAAGTTGCCCAGTAACAGAAAAGGTGGTGGCAATTGGGCTATCAGCGCAGCCAGGACATGCTGCGGGACATCACTATCCAGTGGAAGATAGAGGCTGCAGACAGTAACTGCCTGAGGCGTCCACAACTGAACAGCGACAGCCTCTAAAGGTGTTAAGAGAGTTAAGCACGTAGATGCAGACACCACCAGATACCCTCTCATAAGCTGCCCGGTTCTTATAACAACCTCGATAGCCATGGAGGGCTGGGGTTTGCATTGCCGGAAACCAAGTTTCCTGAAGAGCAATGCAGAGGACAGGGTGAAGGCTGAGAAGTTGTCGAAGCTCAGGAAGATGGTGGAAAAAACCGCTGCAATTCCAATGGAGGGTGACACTGTCCATGGCCGAGAAAGGCGTGAAGGGACTGAGGAGGCAGATTACGCCACTGGGTCACCTGCTGCCATCGACTGAGCACCTACGGGAGCGACAGCCATCGTGTCTGAGGGACTGGCGAGATCTAGGTCCTCAGTGGACACCAGAATCTCCACCTCATCCTAAGACGCAGAGCTTGTAGGTTGCGGTGGAGTGGGTGTCACCGCAATTTCCTTGGTCTTATAGGTCTTCGATTGTTATTGATCGCGTTGTTTCTTTGGTTGCTCTAGCTTGGAGGGCTCCTTTGATTCAGTCTCCAAGACTATGACCAGCGACCTGTGGCTTCTTCAGCCACTGGCGGGTATCTGCCGTGCTGCTGGTAGGAATCTGGGAAGGGAGTGATCCAAGGGACGCCTCCCTAGCGAGAGAAGCTGAAGAAGACTTACACTTCTCCGGCTTAGAAGTGGGGACTGGATGGTTGGAGGGGGGGGGGGGGGGGGGGAGGGGTGCTGCTCCCAAGGTAGGTGGTGCTGGAGCAACAGGGAGGGAAGTGCCACCCTCCCCCCCCCCCCCCCCCCACCCACCATCAAGGGGCAGGTGTGGTCTTTCGGCTCTGAGGGCTGACTGTATTTGGTGCAATTGATGGAGCTGGGCGCCGTTCATATATCCGTTTAGCCTCACTGTAGGTCAGTCGGTCCAGGGTCTTGTATTACATTATTTTCCTTTCCCTCTGTGGAATCCTACAGTCCGTCAAGCAAGGGAGATGCTGCTCTCCCTAGTTAACAAAGGTGATGGGAGTTGGGGCACATGGAGTATTGGGATGGGACGGACGACCACAATCTCGACATACGAGGCTGGAAGCACAGCAGGAAGACATATGGCAGAACTTCCAACACTTGAAGCACCACATTGGGGGTGGGATATATCGCTTGACATCACAGCAGTAGACCATCACCTTCACCTTCTCAGGTAATGTGTCACCCTCGAAGGCCAAGATGAAGGCACTGGTGGCAACTTGATTATCCCTTAGACCCCGATGGATGTGCCGGATGAAATGGACACCACGTCGCTCTAGTTGGCGCGCAGCTCGTCATCGGACTGTAAAAGAAGATTCTTTTGGAAGATAATGCCCTGGACCATATTTAAGGTTTTATGGGACATGATAGAAACAGAAACATCCCCCAGCTTCTTACAAGAAAGTAATGCTTGTGACTGGGCAGAGGATGCTGTTTTTATCAAGACTGACCCAGACCGCATTTTTGACAAGCCCTCCACCTCCCCAAACTTGTCCTCTAAATGCTCTACAAAGCAATGAGGCTTCATGGACACAAAGGATTCCCCATCAGCTCTCATACAGACTAGATACCGGGGTGAATACATCTCGCTGTAAATCATAGCCTTTCGTTCCTCCCATGGTGTGGCCAGGGAGGGGAACGATTTGGGGTCATACATGGTTGCATTAAAGTGAGCCTTCAAACACTTAGAGACTACTGGTGGTTGGCCACCAGCAAGAGAAGATGTGCCACACTTCATTGCATGTCATCTGCTCTGATGCCACCCACTCCGGCCAAGGGCCCTCCCCACGGACACCAACCAGCAACAGCAAGGGCCACCTGGCAAGATGGCCATTGCCAGGATGCCCGATGCCCCAAGGAGACAGGCATCTACTCCTTGGCATACGTGGGGAGTTAATGGTGCAGGCATCAGCAGAGCGATCCCTGTGTTGTCAGTGTACATGGCGGACCCACCACAACAGACTGGCTACCGTGCTGGATATCAGGTGACGTGTAGTCCATGGTTGTCGTCAGTGAAGAAAGCGACACAGCATAGTGGATGGCGGAAACTGCACACAGGAATGTATCCACACCCATGAGCTGGAAAGGGAGCGGGACTGCAATGCAACGACAAGAAAGTGGGCTAAAGATCTAATGCACAATGCACCTTGTAAGGCCCCCTCCCCAACTGACTCGCTCTTCAGACGAATTTTGAAATATGGAGGTCAAACCCGACAGGGGACCATCACATAAAGGCCCAAACGTGTGAGACTCCTTTTAGTCACCTCTTACGACAGGCAGGAATACTGCAGGCCTATTCTTACCCCCAGACCTGCAGGGGGACAAGATTTTCTCTATGAGTTTTACTGTTCTAGGTTTCATTTTCACTATTAACCAATAAATTTGTGAAACAGCTAGTGTGAGAACTAGTTTTAGACATAGGATGGATGCATAAGGTGTGGTGTCACCGCCAGACACCAAACTTGCTAGGTGGTAGCCTTTAAATCGGCGGCGGTCTGTTAGTATATGTCGGACTCGCGTGTCGCCACTGTCAGTGATTGCAGACCGAGCACCGCCACACGGCAGGTCTAGAGACACTTCCTAGCACTCACCCCAGTTGTACAGCCGACTTTGCTAGCGATGGTTCACTGACAAATTACGCTCTCATTTGCCGAGACGATAGTTAGCATAGCCTTCAGCTACGTCATTTGCTACGACCTAGCAAGGCGCCATTATCATTTGCTATTTATCTTGTGATGCATGTACTGTCAGACCGATGTTTACCAATTATGGATTAAAGTTAAGTATTCCAGAAGCTACGTACTTTTTTTACTAGACTCAACTCCTTTACTGTTCCAGACCTCACGCCAGCCTGCGTGAGCTTAAACGCGTGCCTTTCAGCTATCTCCTAGTGGCTTGGCTGTCTTGCCAAGTCACAACATAAGGTATCAGAGCAGCGTGTCAGTTGCAATACAGAATGAAATGTTAGTACAGATTAAGGCAGATCCTGGAACCATTACACAAAATGGGTGAAGGAAAATTGAATTTTTCACTAACATCAGCATGGAAAGTCTAAATCTAAAATGACCTTTAACCATATCACATACCAAAAGTGCAAAATGTCACAGGGTCATAAAGCACATATCTTCTGACACCTGGGGTGCAATTTTATTCATTTTATAATGTGACTGTGTGTTCATCAGCATAACTACTCATCACATATAAGAATATGCAAATGAATGTTTTCTTAGCATGATGGTGCAATAAAATGTTCTCGGGGTCCCTAATGTATCAATTCACTGTGTGTCTGCAACATTTCAGAGGGTACATATTCTTCTTCTTCTAAGGAGCCATCTACTCAAGGATGATGTACGTTTAGATGAAGGTGATGACATACAGACTACGAAGTCAAAAAATATACACTGGTAAGATGATAAAGGATGGAGTGGAAATTAAAAATGGACTAATAGGTAGAGAAATGAGAAGTGGAGTTGATAGTGGAATTAAAAACAAAAGAAAACAGTAACAACAGGTGGGGGAGAGAGAATAACTGAAAAGAGGAAATAAAGGAGATTAAAAATGAAGAAAAGAAATACACTCCTGGAAATTGAAATAAGAACACCGTGAATTCATTGTCCCAGGAAGGGGAAACTTTATTGACACGTTCCTGGGGTCAGATACATCACATGATCACACTGACAGAACCACAGGCACATAGACACAGGCAACAGAGCATGCACAATGTCGGCACTAGTACAGTGTATATCCACCTTTCGCAGCAATGCAGGCTGCTATTCTCCCATGGAGACGATCGTAGAGATGCTGGATGTAGTCCTGTGGAACGGCTTGCCATGCCATTTCCACCTGGCGCCTCAGTTGGACCAGCGTTCGTGCTGGACGTGCAGACCGCGTGAGACGACGCTTCATCCAGTCCCAAACATGCTCAATGGGGGACAGATCCGGAGATCTTGCTGGCCAGGGTAGTTGACGTACACCTTCTAGAGCACGTTGGGTGGCACGGGATACATGCGGACGTGCATTGTCCTGTTGGAACAGCACGTTCCCTTGCCGGTCTAGGAATGGTAGAACGATGGGTTCGATGACGGTTTGGATGTACCGTGCACTATTCAGTGTCCCCTCGACGATCACCAGTGGTGTACGGCCAGTGTAGGAGATCGCTCCCCACACCATGATGCCGGGTGTTGGCCCTGTGTGCCTCGGTCGTCTGCAGTCCTGATTGTGGCGCTCACCTGCACGGCGCCAAACACGCATACGACCATCATTGGCACCAAGGCAGAAGCGACTCTCATCGCTGAAGACGACACATCTCCATTCGTCCCTCCATTCACGCCTGTCGCGACACCACTGGAGGCGGGCTGCACGATGTTGGGGCGTGAGCGGAAGACGGCCTAATGGTGTGCGGGACCGTAGCCCAGCTTCATGGAGACTGTTGCGAATGGTCCTCGCCAATACCCCAGGAGCAACAGTGTCCCTAATTTGCTGGGAAGTGGTGCTGCGGTCCCCTACGGCACTGCGTAGGATCCTACGGTCTTGGCGTGCATCCGTGCGTCACTGCGGTCCGGTCCCAGGTCGACGGACACGTTCACCTTCCGCCGACCACTGGCGACAACATCGATGTACTGTGGAGACCTCATGCCCCACGTGTTGAGCAATTCGGCGGTACGTCCACCCGGCCTCCCGCATGCCCACTATACGCCCTCGCTCAAAGTCCGTCAACTGCACATACGGTTCACGTCCACGCTGTCGCGGCATGCTACCAGTGTTAAAGACTGCGATGGAGCTCCGTATGCCACGGCAAACTGGCTGACACTGACGGCGGCGGTGCACAAATGCTGCACAGCTAGCGCCATTCGACGGCCAACACCGCGGTTCCTGGTGTGTCCGCTGTGCCGTGCGTGTGATCATTGCTTGTACAGCCCTCTCGCAGTGTCCGAAGCAAGTATGGTGGGTCTGACACACCGGTGTCAATGTGTTCTTTTTTCCATTTCCAGGAGTGT
Source organism: Schistocerca piceifrons (assembly GCF_021461385.2). Lineage (NCBI taxonomy): Eukaryota > Metazoa > Arthropoda > Insecta > Orthoptera > Acrididae > Schistocerca > Schistocerca piceifrons. The sequence continues at coordinate 53,935,539 of NC_060144.1, read as the reverse complement.
ACATCAAACAATTTAGTAAATCACGAAATTCTACCTAAAGAAAAAAATTCTACCGATGGGGAAAATTTTGGAGGGTAACAGGTGATGTGAAGTTCAGGAGGGCAGCAGAATGTGAGGATATATTGGAGAGCAAGCAGGTATCTCCCGAGTTCAGTGCCAAATGCAGGGATCCAATGCCCTCTGTGATGTAGCACCAAGTGGATCCATCTCCACTTGGGGTCTGAGTGAAATGGATAGTGTGACTGTGGCGTCTCATGTTACGTCTGGTGGTGTTCTATCAAGTGCATGATCTGTCTTGTATAGTATCCCCCGCACTTGCATGGTATTTTCTAAATATAAGATCTCAGCTGACTTTACCTCTCAACACCTCAGGAATTGGCATATTTTAGTTGGAAGCTTGTAGACTGATTTGATGTTATGTCTCTTCAGGGTCTGTCTTAGCTCCTTTATCACTGAACTATAGCTTCTTTATCACTGAACTATACAGTGACCAAAATGCAAACTTTTTATTCTCCTCCTTGACAGTGTTCTGCTTGCACATTCCTCCCAATATTTTTGACAATATTTGTTTGTTGTAGTAACCATTCTCATAGAACATATTTTGTAGATAGTTCTGTCCTCGTGGGAAGTTAGCATCAAAGATGCCTTCTGCTCAATGAACTACAGTCCATATAAGAGCATTTTTGGGCCCGCTGGGCGGTGGATGAACATGTACAGATACATATCCATGTGAGTTTGTTTTCTGCATACCCTATGGATGATACACTAATTGGGAATTCAAAGGTGAGGACCTCTAGGAATGGTACAGTCTTCTGCAACCTCCGTTGCACACCTTATGTGGTTATGAAAGATATAAAAGCATTCCAAGAACTCTTCCACTGTTTCACTCATTTAGCCATACAACAAATGTTTCATCCCCCCCCCCCCTCCCCCAGGGAGCACTATCCATCTGGGCCAGCAACTATCATAAAAAAAAGACAGGGTGTGTGTGTGTGTGTGTGTGTGTGTGTGTGTGTGTGTGTGTGTGTGTGTGTGCAGACTAATCTCTGTGCTATCGAATGTCTGGGTGAGTGGACTAATCAATCATATTGGTAGCTGAACATGCTGTGGACATTGGACATAAAACTGAATTCAAGACCACCAGTGTCACCATAATGGGGTAATGATAATTTTAAAAAGCTATATAAATCAAAATATCTGACAACACCACTAACAAATACAGAGATCTGCAGTTGAGAACAGCACAGAATCCAGCCATCACAAGGTTAATGAAGGTGTGGCTGTCACATTGCCTTATAGGCGCTGCATCAAGTACCAGCGATGTCACAGCTAGTACGACAGCTAGATAAGAATGATGGCAGCAACCACATGACAGTCAGTTACAACTTGACAATGGCTGAGGAGCACTCAGCCAACAGTCTGTGGACGTGTAACTACTTCACATGTCTGGAAGTCTGAGAACATTTTATTCAGGCATATCCCTATGGGACCATGAATTCATACATTACTTACCATTCCTCCTTTTTCTGTGTGTTCAATGTCACAAAATCATGCATGACAATCCCTTAACCAACATCAGAAAAAATGTTTTGAAGTTTTTAGATAACATATTCTCAATAACGGATGAATGAAGTTTACTTACAACATGTCTTAGGCATTTTCCCTACACCAGGAAGTGCAGAAGAAGAAGAAGAAGAAGAAGATTGAAATGAAGAAGAGAAGAAGAAGAAGAAGAAGAAGTAGTAGTAATTATATCACTTCACAAAGACAACTGTGGTGGCCACAGCAGATTACATTACTGTATAGTTATGCTCCAGTTTAATATATTGTTCACTGTTCCATCAAAAGTGCAAGCACACAATGCAGAATGCCCTGACATAATAATTTATAGTATATGACAACTGCAGGTTGTGAGTTCACAGTATGTGTTAAAGGTTATAACAAAGCTCAAAGGAAATACAATATACAACTGTATGTCGCTGTCAAATATTTTCTACTTGAAATAAAAAGGTTGGGAAGTTAACCCATGCTGGAATATATACCAACTGAGAACTCTTCATTTTACCAATACACAACTGACAAAGCTTGATTTCAGAACAGAAATAGCTTTACTCATACGGCAGTGTACACACTGCATGTTGCACATTTGTATCTGATCCCACAAGACCTCATAATTTCACAATGGAGTACAAAACAGAATGTAGCTTGTTCTGTGGAACAAAATAATTAAGTGTTAAAGATGTGGGTTTCATATGTTGCATATCAAATTTTTTATGGTAATGAAGACCCAATTATTTATTTCATGAAAGGCAAAGAGCATAAGGTAGGCAACCAATGCCTGGCACCTACACTTCATGTCCTGAACGATTTATGCAGAGTTTTACACCTGACTTTACACCTTGCACTTGATAGCTAATATAAGGAAAGATGTGTATATATAAGAAATCAGAACTTGATGTTCAAAGAGGTTTTGTGTTTGCCATTGGTCATCATTTGATATTTTAACTGGGCACCTGCCAGTCATTCTCAGGTGAGCCACCAAAGACTGATCGACTTTCCCCACCTGCGGTTTATTAACACTCTCGCAGTTTATTAACACTCTCCCATCTGTGTGTTCAATGCATACATTAAGATTGTGGTGACAGAATGATCACCCTACTTGGTGAGTAGTGCTGTTGCTGATGGAACTGTGGAACTCTGCTGTCCCTATGGTTCCTGCTCACCATGGGCATTGGCATATTTCTTCCGCTTCATTCAGAGCAAATCATAGAGAAGGTGGAGTTTCATATATTATGCAACTTGTATACAGTATTACAGTTCATCTAATTTTCTGCTATGTGAATTTCCATGGATTTTTTGTTAATTAAATCCCAAAAAGATATTTCTGTGGCCAAAATTCATCATAATTCACTGAAAGTCCAGTGGAGATACAATAATTTTAGGATTCACAATGGAAATTGCATTGTAAGGGAAGGTATTGAAGTATCAAAGCCCACGACTTCCAAATGAAGCTGCGAAGGAATGTTTCATTAAAACCAAATATTAACAGCAGAAACTGTGTTACTTTCAGCCATAAAACCATTATCTTTAACATATAATCTGTGTAAAACTCATATATCCATTCTTGAGAAATGTCCTTTCACTACACTGTTGGTATATATAATATTGCAGAAGTGGTCAAATTTAGAAAGAAACTTAGAATAATTAAAAGGGATGGATAAAAGGTACGGAAAAACACCTAACAATCTAATTTAATTAAGCAATCCATGACACACAGTTTAATGGATACAGGTACATAGACACTTAAATTTTACTAAAAGTTACTACGAATTAAAAAAAGTAGACTTTGTAAAAATGAAAATATTAGTGAATCAGTAGCAATAGAAATCTATAATAACTTGCTACAGCAAGGAAATTAATACATTCTGGTACATGGGTAGTATTATAGTTTTCTATTGTTGGTTGTAAAGTTAATGTATTTCTATTACTTGAACTATTCTAGGCCCAAAATAAGAAAGAAAATGGTAAGCTTAAACTTTCTTTGAATGTAGTACATGTCGATTGATACTGACGTACCTGCTGATACTCTTTCTATGTCAGGACGATGAAATTGTATTGGGGTGTCAAGTGGCTCATCTTCAGCAACCCAATTCCTGGAAACCTGGAATAAGTAAGAGATCTTGTCCATCATATCTAAGTAATGTTTTTATTCTAAATGTCTCCAAACAGAATCAACATCCAACTATTACATTCATCATACTGAAGAGCATTTCAAAAAGTTTCTGAAATCTAGAACAGTTTCCACCCTTCTTCTCTCACTACCTAAATGTTGACTCATTCATTTATGTAACGCTGTTCGGATCACTTTACTTAAAGTTTCTACTTGGACAAGCACCATCAGACTGTTCTGTGCCTTTCAAAATTTGAAGTGTTGAGGATAGCAAGTAATTAACAGACTATGATATTCAATGATAGTAGACAATAGTAGATAGATTATGAAATTTTGCTTCACTTTTTAATTAACTATTTAACTGTTAATAATTCTTGCTTGATCAAAGTTTATTTTACTCCTTGTTTCTCAAGGTATATGTCAGTCACTGAAAATGTATGCTACAACAGAAAGTTAGATATAAAATAATATTACAGAACAATAAAAATGTAGAGGTTAGTGGATGTTGCTAACGGCTTTAAATTTATTTTAAAAACTGTAGTATTGATAGTATTCACTCAACAAAAACTACCCAAGAATCTGGTACAACATGTACAAAATACACATGTTAACCTCTTCGAATAACAAATAATCATTAGCTGTATTGTATGGATTAAGTAAGTGTTGGCAGAATGGGCAACTGAGGAAACTGTCACAAAGTAGTTAGGGAAATAATGTGAGGACAATTTGCACCTTAATCACACAATTCCCTCTCACAAGAAGTAAGATTTGCTGTGTGCTACTTGTTGATGCATAAGCAGGCTTCACTGGGTTCCCTGTTACGAGCTCCACATTTTTGTGACAGACCCAGTTGTACAAAATTGTTAAGGCTTTCATGGCCACTTGTTGACAAACTGCCTATTGGCTCCTGTCTCAGGTTCTCCGGCTGACGTTCATCTAATGATTATACTGACGTTTTGCCAGCACGAGTGGCTGGCAAAACGTCAGTAAAATCAATAGATGAACGTCGACCGAAGAACCTGAGACAGAAGCCAATAGCCAGTTTGTCAGATCCAGTGGTGTTTCCCTTTCAAGGTTCCTTAGTGCTACCTGCACAGGCCAATCACGAGTTCTGTTTGGCACCTGACGTAACAACCTGCAAGGCCACAAGACCAAGTACCAGTGAAGATGCTGGTTAACCATCATTCTTGTGAAACACAACTAGCTCTTTATGCTCATGAAGTAATGAGTGCTATCGACAGGGGGTGTCAAATTAATTCCATATTTTTAAATTTCCAGAAGACTTTCGATACTGTTCCTCACAAGCGTCTTCTGGCCAAACTGTGTGTGCCTATGGAGTATCGCCTCAGTTGTGTGACTGGATTCGTGATTTCCAATCAGAAAGGTCACAATTCGTAGTAATAGACAGAAAGTCAGCGAGTAAAACAGAAGTAATATCCAGCGTTCCCCAAGGAAGTGTTACAGGCCTTCTATTGTTGCTGATCTATATTAACGACATAGGATACAATCTGAGTAGCCCTATTAGATTGTTTGCAGATGATGCTGTCATTTACCGTCTTGTAAAGTCATTAGATGACCAGAACGAATTGCAAAACGATTTAGATATCTGCATGGTGCGAAAAGTGGCAATTGACCCTGAATAAAGAAAAGTGTGAAATTATGCACACGAATACTTAAAGAAATCCGCTAAATTTCGATTACGTGATAAGTCACACAAATCTGAAGGCTGTAAATTCAACTGAATACTTAGGAACTACAATTACAAATAACATAAATTGGAACCATCACATAGATAATGTTGTGGATAGATTCATTGGCAGAAGGTGCAACAGGTCTACTATAGAGACTACTTACACCACGCTTGTCCGCCCTATTTTGGAGTACTGCTGTGTGCTGTGGGCTCCGCATCAGGTGCGACTGAAGGATGACATCGAAAAAGTTCGAAGAATGACGGCTCGTTTTGTACTATCGCGAAGTAGGGGAGATAGTGCCACAGACATGATACGTGAATTGGAGGGGCAATCATTAAAACAAAGGCGTTTTTCGTTGCGACGGGATCTTCTCATGAAATTTCAATCGCCCGTTTTATCCTCCGATTGCGAAAACATTCTCTTGGCACACACCTACATAAGGACAAATGATCATCACGATAAAAATAAGAGAAATCAGGGCTCGCACAGAAAAAAATTTAAGAGCTCGTTTTGCCCGCGCGCCAATCGAGAGTGGAACGGTAGAAATACAGCTTGAAGGTGGTTCATTGAACCCTCTGCCAGGCACTTTACTGTGAATGCAGAGTAATCACGTAGATGTAGATATAAGCCGTGGGAAAGGGAGAATGCCAAATGCCCATTGGCTGCCCTGCATTTCTCTCAAACAATTTTAAATAAAATGTTCGGTAAAAAGATTCTTATTTAACTAACAGTTTGATTCGTCAACTTCACCATGACCTGGGTGTCATTTTGTTAATGGTCATAGTTACTGTGGTTTGTCAACATTAACTGCGCTACTGCACGAAATTTGAATAGTTTGCAATGAGAAACAGGGGTGGTTGTTAGTTTGTGTTTCATGCAATGTTAGATCATACATTGCTGCATACGAAAGGCAACTAACATACTGAATTGTTATACAGGTAAGGTATCCGTTCTCTCAGACCTTCGTGTCTGAAAGGACAGCTTATTCATATTATGTGTGTTTCTGATGGCACACCAATATTTCAGTGCAAATGCATAATAATGTCTGAGCTCTTGTGGCAATAAAGTAGGGCTACAAGCGAAGAGGAATGATGGACATGGGACACTACTCTGTTAATGTATGTGCAGCATACAGAGATGGGGGACTTGCTCACATGGCTGAGGCAGTTTAGGCGACTGCTCGCTTAAGGCAGGAAATGCGAGTTTGAATCCTGGGCCACCACAAATTTTCATCTGTCGCCTTAAGAGTTATTTCAACAAACGATTGCAGCAAAAGTCGGAAATTTCTTTCGTCAAATATACTGAATTATTCCTTAAGCTGGGAAGGAGGTCCGCATCTATCTCCAATCACAAGAAAATGGATTGTATGTATTACACATGTGGTATCTTCCAAATATCACAGTGCCGTAACGAAGTCGGCACCGTGCATCGATACCACATAAGATAACGATGTCTTACTGCATACTACAAAGATGAACGGAAGGCGCTGAAGAAGTCACATCCTCTTAGCTTCGCAGTGCCACCCCACCGAGATGCCGATATAAGGCCGAGCAGAACAACGCTCATCCCATTTCGTGATCAACGATTACGGCGAAAGTATTTTCTTAGACGGGGCACCTGCATTTATTATGTCTTTGCTGCACTTTAACCGTTAACACTGTCAATCACTTTTCAAGTGAAGAGTCCCGAAAAAATTTGTCTGTATCTAGCGATACTTTAAGACTCAGAAACAGTTGTAAATGCTCAGAACATTGCTGTGGAAATGGATGACGCAAAGTTAAGGAAATCTCCATATCTCTCTTGTAATAAAGTGAACTGATATTTTGGACCGATGACTTCAGCAGTTTGGTCCCTTAGGAATTCACACGCGCCTAGTGATATTTTACATGTTCTTATTCTCCTCTTGGAGCAGGTAAAAAACCTGCAGTTGTACTGACGATTGCGTTTTCATCAGGTAAAATAGCACTCCATTCTGCTCGTACACATAAATGGTGAAGCAAGAATGAAATATTCATAGCGTCCCTCATATCTCATAAACAGTTTAAAGTACCAAAACCGAACTTTCGCAAATAACAGCGTGCAAAGAGTGGAGTATTTTGCCATATGGCTAAACTGTGAAACATCCTTATCTACCATGACATGCAAGTGGCTACAGGCTATTTGAATCGGTTAATGTTATTTTTGACAGGCTGTTGATAGGCGATGAATCGAGAATTGCTGTGGGTTTTTCAATAATGTAAGTGAAGAAATTACACATTTATTTTTGTACCGAGTAGTGGCATTTTCATGAACTACTGACTTGTCTTGTCCTCAGTTGTTAGTTTAAAAATACACTGTTTCAGAGTTACATCCCAATGTCAACTGTGCAAGAATGTTACTAAAATGAATCTTTGTAAATTTTGATGTGTTGTGGAGAGAAAAGCAAATATTAACGGAGCAACACCAACATTCAGCTATTACTTAAAACTGATGACAAAGGGGGGGGGGGTGGAGGGGGGAGCGGAGGAGGATGAGGAGGAGGAGGAGGAGGAGGAGGAGTCTGGGGAAAGTAAATCGCCAGTTCTGTCGGAATTTTGGAAGAACCCCACAGCCAAGTGTACTTTTCATAACGAATAGCAGGGACTGAAACTTTACAAAGAATTCTATTTCTGTAACTTGATGATCTGAGAAAGGTGACAACAATTCAATTTGCAGAATTCTGTCAACTGCCCATAAGGGTGAAAACACATTATCAGTATCTCTGATGAAGTAAACAATATCTGGGGGGAGGGGATAAAGTAGAGTCCTCCACTCTGTATAAGGATAGTAACTGACAAATGTTGTGTTATGTGCTGTGAATTGTTTTCAAATTTCTCAAATCATTGAGATATAGAAATAAAATCATTTGGCAAGTTTCAGACCCAGCCATTCATTATTAAAAATACAATGTGTATAGTATTCAGCCACAACTGCAACAGAAGTGCATTATTTTCCTCAGGCTACTTGTTCCCTTCTTTTCTTCCTTCAGGAAAGTGTTGTCAGTGATAAATTTCGATTAATACCTTACTTCTCTTGCTGCCATATTAATACTTGTTTCTACTGCCAAAGCACAGCAGTTTACAAACATTTACTTCATTAACATTCTGAGGGCAAGACCTCACCAGTTTGTGAAAAAGCCTGTTCTCAATAAAAGTGTGTCATTTCTTCATTTATGCCACTGAAAAGCACACAACTCTCATTTCATCTCCTTCAATAGCCATTAAAATTATTTTATTGGAAAAATGTGAAATTACTTGCATGTTGTAGTAGGTAAGGAAATTAACCATACAGTAAAATGACGTCCTCCTTGACTAATGTCATTTTCCAAAATTTCGGTCTGATATCTCAAACTGTTTATGAGAGGAACAGTTAATTCTGGTTTTATCGTTTGCATGCACAAGCAATATATACAAGTAATTTTTTCGAGATTCAAGAAGAATATATCCTCTTCCAAGTTTTAAAGAATAATGAAGTACATTGCCTACATTTATTACACATCAATGTATGATCTAACATGCAGCAAACTCAAACTCATAGCGACCTCTATTTTCATTTAAAACTATTCGAATTCCATGCAATAGCTTAATTAATATCGAAATATCGCAGTAACTATGATCAATAACGAAATCGTAGGCAGTTCATCATGAAGCTGAAGAATCAGGCTGAATCAGTTTTTTGAATCAGGCTGGATCAGTTTTTTTATCGAATGGTTTCCTTCATATTGTTTCAGAAATATCGGTGAGCATCCAGCTTGTGCACACTGCCGTTTGCACAGTCTAGCGAGCCTGCTAACTGTCGCGCTAAAAACTGAGAGATTCGGCATGCGAGTAACTGGCTGTCACTACTCCCTGCTAGCCAATAGGTTAGAGCATCGCCGAGCAAATTTATGGGAAACTTTACTCCCTGTAAGATGGGCTTTATTGATGTTTGTGTTTGTCTTAGGAAAACATCTCTACCTAGTGCATATTACTTTCCTTTTGATCATAATTTTAATTGCTCAGAAAAGTTTTAATTTTTATTCATTTTCTCTATTTTGTGCAATGTTGGGAAACACATACGCTGGTTTTAATTAGAATGGATTCCCATTGTGAATGCTGTCTCCATGCTCAAAATAAGTTGGCTAAAACTTGTGCACATTTGAAAGCTCTCTAGATTATGATCAAACAGCAAGCAAAAAAAATACTTCTGGTATTGTTGACCTCAACAGACACTGATTCATTTCCAGAAAACTTTGGCCTGCTATAGTCTCGTCCACTGGACCGCGAGTGGTGTACCAACGACAAGACTGTATCCTCAGATGAGAGCCTGGAGCAAAGCCATCCTTCCTGTGCCTGCACTACTACTATAAAGCCTATACGTCGACATCAGGTAAAAGCAGATGCAGAAGGGTAAGGGCTTATTAATTAGTGGTGTGCACTGTATCTCAAGCTGATGGCTGCATTGTGGGCAAGCTACTCAAACAGGTCCGCAAGGAGTAATAGGCCATTTTTTTATTTAAAATTATTCATTAGTTATCGTAAAACAATGACCAAAAACGACGACAAACGTACATCTCTATTTAAAATGTGTGCCATTTTATTATTTTGTCAAATTTCATAAACTGTACTATTACTCCATGTATAATATCCTATATATTAAGAAATTTATTTGTTTTCTGATTTCAAATAAGATCTGCAGACTGCTGGACTTCCGTCATGGGTCGTTATGGGCACGGCAACTTTAACTCCTCGGATGGGCGGGGGGGGGGGGGGGGGGGGGGGCCTTAATAATGACTGAATTTCTTAAAAAATGAATATTGTCCAAGAATCACTTAATAATGTGCACACAGACATTGATTGCTTCATTAGTTTTTTCCCAAAAATTTGTAAAAATCGCTTATATTATACGCTGGGTGAGGAGAACGGACTCTTAAGAAGCACCATCTAAATGTATGAAGAAAGATTATTCTGCAGATACGCAGACGATCATTGAAATGCACTCGGCTAGTATAGCAACAATGTGTGAAGTCATCAACAGCTACCGTAGCAAAATAGCATCACAGCACCTGTCCCAAAAACCCAAAAATGTTTCATCATATGTACCGGCTGTGAGTGCACATAAAAATCAGTACACAGATAATCGTAGACAAGACAGCCAGTGTAATAGTGAAAATAAAAGGCGAAATATTAAACTCTGTCTCCAAATATTTCTTCACAAAGCTAAATCAAGGAATGTTGTCTTAGTGAATAGCTGTACCCTGCTAGCATAAGTGACATAGAAAGCAGTAGTAATGGTATTGAAAGACAGCATACGTCGCTAACACACAATGAGGCCCCAGGGTACAGAATTTGCAAGTCAACTCCGCTCCTGATCACAATTTACTGCAGATATCTTGAGCAGCAGGTGGGCATGTTCCCCGTGACTGGGTACAAACGCATATTACACTCACCTAAAAAAGAAATAAAACTGATCCATACAACTACCATCATACATGAAACTTGGAACAAAATACTTTCCCCGTAAAAATCAGCAAGGTTTAGGGTAAACGTCGATCATGCGAAACGTATTTCGTGATCTTGACCCATAATATTCTCAGAAGTATAGATACAGAAAACCTTGCTGATTTGGTATTTCTGGGCTATTGAAATGCTTCCGAGTGACACCACAACGGCTCGTTCAAAAGGATGTATGTTCCAATCGGATTCCAACCAGGTTTGCTAGTGGATCAAAAATAACCCAGCAGATCTGGCGCAGCACATCACACTGGGTGGAGAGTCTTCTTCAGTTGGTGAAGTAATGTCTGGTGTGCCTCACGGAAGTGTATCAGGAGGGTTGCTGTTCATTTGTTCATTAACGGTTTAACAAATAGGATCAGTTGCACTCTAATTTCCTTTTGCAGATGACGCCTTTGAATAATCGGTAACAATTGTACAAACGTCCAGTTACATTTGACAAAATATCAGCCTCGTGCAATGACTGGTAGTTAACTTTCGATATAGAGAAATGCAGCGATGAGCATTTCACAAAACGCAAAAGCTCGGAATTCTTTGAGAACAGGATTAATAAACCACAACTAGAGCCAGTCACCTCTTACAGATATTTGAGAACAACGAAGTTTAGGTAAATGAATCAGCGTAACATGGGCTCACTTGTATGTAAAGTAAATGGCAGGCTTTAGTTCGCTGGTAGGTAACTGTAAACTACAATTCTCTGTCTTCCGTACACCACATAATTGAATACTGCATAAGTGTGGGTCTCGTATTATATTAGAATAGCAGATGAATTCGAACATATGTTTGATGGATTGGCGGAAGAATGTAAGAGCAAACAGTGGAAAATCTTATCTGGCAAATAACCTAGAAGGCATGCTGGCAACTCGCGAGAATCCGCCTTGAAAACTTAAATATCTGGTTTTGGAGGGAGAAACCATGAATATTTTGCAGCTTCTTATGTGCTGAATCTGTAGAGGAGATACAGATAAAACCAGGCAAATAAGAAATCTAACAGGCGCGTGCGACAAGAGTCATTTCCTCAAAATCCCAACCGTGTATGGAACTGGAATAAACCTCGAGATATTATACAATGCGAAGCAACATCTGAAAGACACTTAATATCTATTCGCTGATTATTAGTGTGGACGTAGATTATGTTGTCACAGTTGACATGAACTATCACCCATAACTGAGAAAAGTAAGGAAACGAGACAAACTTCCTTGAACTTAAAGAGTATTTGTACGGGCCAGCTGTAAGTGATATGATCTTCCAATGACAAAAGGGTAGTAACACACTAAGTATGGTTAATACTGGATTCAGATGAAACATTTACCATTAAACTGCTTCGATAATGTTAAGCTGACTTTCCTGTGAACTTGCAAAAAAGGATTTTTTTTAAAGAGCCTTTATGTTGCTAAAAACATGGATACGCAGTAACTGCTTGTGTTGATATAAAACTATTACATATGTTATTACTGCATATGACGAATTTAACAGCAACCAGATAACAGTGTGCCTACACGTATATTATTTGCATATATTGCATTACCTACTACCTGGTGAACTGTCATTGCTTGTTTTGAAGTACACAGAGACTGGAGTTCTTTTAAACGAAAAAATCCGCTTTTACACAACAGGAACATGGAAAGGAAATAATACTGAACACGATATATTTGCTAATTTCGGTTTTAATTTTATATATTTTAGTCACCATTTCTCGGACGTTGGTACTGCTAATGTCCAAGCTATTCTCCGATTTTGCCTAGAACAAACTAGCAGTTTATTATTAATGGTAGGTGCAAATCTCTCTATCTGATATACAACGACACGTACTTCCTTCTCTTCCAGTTTCTCTTTGCAACGTACTAGGGGCATATTATCTCTGGTCAGTGCTGAATGAAGTTTAAAATCGTGCATATTCATACATGCGATACTATTGAACCGTAAGTTCTTCCTCGGTTTAATGCGCACTCAGCTTGTCATAGGTCTGTTAGTGCCCACAACAAACTGTTCAAATTGCAACAACGATGAACTTTTTTGGGCGATCGTGGCGAAAAAGAGTGTTTCAGTTACAAAATGATTATCATCACCGTGTTAAACTTTGTGTGGAAGAATTCATCAGCGCAAGTGACGCACCGAGACTTAGGGTTTAATGAAAACGTCCCACTACTAAATTAGGGTACGGACGGAAAACCGAAATCAAGACTACCGAAAGAGAACTTCAATTTGACTAATACTGATTTTACAAAAAATGGCTGAGCACTATGGGACTTAACATCTTAGGTCATCAGTCCCCTAGAACTTAGAACTACTTAAACCTAACTAACCTAAGGACATCACACACATCCATGCCCGAGGCAGGATTCGAACCTGCGACCGTAGCAGTCCCGCGGTTCCGGACTGCAGCGGCTAGAACCGCAAGACCACCGCGGCCGGCACTGCTGATTTTACAGATAAGGATGTAAGTAACAAGGAGACTCAAACTAGAAGGAACACTAACATTTTACGTCCCGTCATAAAGTAGAGCGGAAAGCCTAAAAGACGGGAATTTGTCCCCCAGCTACAAGGTCGTGCCCTGCGAGAGCAAGACGCTCTGCTTCGCGTGCCGCAGTGAGCAATGGCCTTTTGCGAGGTTGCCGTCTCGTAACTAAATGCAGTTCCCTTGGCACTGTACACCCATAAACTCGCTGATACAAACCATCATTCACTGACAGCAGCAATTCTTGTCTTGTTTGAAGCTGACTGTCACTGACAAGGCGTGACAACCGTCTGAGGTTCCTACACATTATGCCATTGGCAAACGGACCGTACTTCTGAACTTCAACACTGAGCGTGTAGGTTCAACCTGCTGCTGAACGTTCAGAAACGATGGAGACTTATTCATACGGTACGTGTGTTCCAACATGGTATACGCAACGCTACACTCGCCTACGACACTTGTCAGCTGTATCTAGCTCCTGAATCTCACTGTTTATGAAATGGACGGGCGTATACCGAATGCATAATAATACACTAAGCAAACAGATCTTCGACTTACTAAACAGCTTCACATCCAAACCCACATGGTTCACCAAAGTTGACAAAGATATGAAGAACACAGGAATAGAATGGAAATAGTAGGTAACAGAATACTTTCTAGAGAAGCAACGCAAATGGCAGGATTTCACGAAAGAAAGTGGTCTACAAAAGGAAGAATGTGGACCCAGGAAGAAAAGGAACCTCACTCTCGACGGATGACGGTAGACTGGGAGCAATGAAAATTAAACACAAAGGAGCAAAACCAAAGTTGATGCATCGTAGGCTCCAAAAGGATTATTCGAATAAATAAATAAATCATAAAACAGCCGAAAGACCTGCCCTCCTGCAGAAAATTGTCTACACCTACTCAACAACGTGAAATTTACTTCACTATACGTCAGACGTCAGTCAAATCAGTGAATGTGCAATACAGCAAATTTGTATGAAATGCAATACCTACATTATTTTTACACACCAAATAAGTCAAGACAACTGTAGCTGAAGGAAAAAAAGCACACAGACTTCTTCGTGAATAAGTTTTAGCTTGTATCACTGAATGAGCGCGGATTCGGCTTTATTTTATTTGACTATCATTTACGTCTCTTGATCGTTTACTAATGATTGGAGCGCAAAAATATGAAAAACATTCTGTTAATTAAATAGAAAAATATTCAAAAACAAACACTGATCTTACGTCTGGCTTTATAGCCGCTAGGAGCGCTAATGTCGTTCTAACTGTGAGGCGGTAAAATTTTTCAATGCAGTGTGTGTTAGTCTGTACCTGTTCGCTGTCTACGGCGCTACAAACTGACACGTGTGCTCTTTTAATGATGGGACGGCGACCAATAGTTTGTTCGGGGGAGGGGGTGGTGACTTTCTGTGTACTGCATTTCCATGGCGCTGTAAGAGGCATAAACCCAGGCTGCTGTCCCGAGTGTGCCTGCAGACTAGTACGGGCAAAACGAGTTCCGGCAACTGCTGGCGGCGTCCCGCATCGCAGGGGGGAAAGGCGTCGCGACGCCGCGAAGGAAGCGGGGGTGCGATGAACGTGCGGGCTGGCAGACCAGAGCGTCGGCCCGTGCCGAGGGCGTGGAACGCGGCCAGTGCGGCGTGTCCGCGCGGCCATTACGCGCCGACCGCACAAAGCGCGCCGCCCGTGGACAATGCAGCACTGCCGCCTCAACACCTCGCTAGCTGGGCGCGTCTGCTGGAACGCTGCCACTGCTCAGAGGACTCGGCCGCGCCGACACTTGTATCCCGGTCGCGAAGGAGGGTGAAATCACAAAATACTACTGCGAAACACGCCACGGAACACACCCTTCCCGTGTCTAAAGCCCTTTACACCATCGGAAAACGGAACACACCCTTCCCGTGTCTAAAGTCCTTTACACGATCGGCTTTCCCGTCTCAACAGAATGACCACCTCTATGCCAAACAGTATCAATTCCCAAAACATCGATCATGTGAAACTCAACTTGCACTTTTCTTACATGACGTGCTAAAAGCTTTGGATATCTGAAAAGCATTTGACTCAGCACGACACCTACGCTTATCGTCAAAGTTCAATCCTATGGTGGTGTCAAACGATACGATGGTCGTTCAACGACTAAGGCCCCGTGTATTTCTTAAAAAAGCTATTTACATACAATGACAAACGTCCTTGTTGGTGCTTCACATTTGACGCTTGTTCTGTGCGCCGGTGAAGTTTCGACACATTCTGGCAGATCGCAGAGCCGTAGTACAGCATCAAAATGGCGTCTGCATACGACTCACGTGTTGTTACTGAATTCTTGTGTGCGGAAGGAGAATCCGTGGTGAACATCCATAAACGTTTGTGTGCAGTTTATGGCGATGCTGCAGTTGATAGATGTATGGTTGGGCTATGGGTAAAGAAAGTGACAGCCTCAGGAAATGCAGAAACAGAACTCCATGATCAGCCACGCTCGGGATGTCCTGTCACAGCCACTGCTCCAGACATGCTGAATCGTGCGGATGCCATTATTCGTGCCGACCGGGGCATCACAGCTCGACAATTGGCTCTACAGTTGTCTGCAAGCACTGGAAGTGCGTCTGCAATGATGGAGACTCTTCGATATTCAAAGAGGTGCTTAGAATGGGTTCCACGAATGCTCACAGTACACCAGAAGGTTCAAAGAAAGACCATTTCATCTGAATTGTTGGAGCGTTTTGAGACCGACGGAGAGGCCTTTCTGTCACGGATCTTTACGGGGGACGAAAGATGAGTGCACCACTTTGCGCCGGAAACAAAAAGGTAGACCATGGAGTGGCATTGTGGCATCATCCTCATTCACCGCAAAAGAAGAAACTCAAGACGACCCCTTCTCCCACAAAGGTCATGGTGACAGTCTTCTGGGATTGTGATGACATTATCGTGAATGTGATGCCAAGAGGGTCAACCATAAATTCAGAGGTATACGTGAAGACTCTGGATAAACTCGAGAACAGTTTCCGATGTGTTCCATCGAACAAGAATCCAGCAGAAGTCTTGTTCCAACCTGATAATCCACGCCCACGCACAAGTCTGACAACCCGGGAACACATCGCCAGATTGGGTTGGACATCACTCCCTCAACCACCCTACAGTTCAGACCTGGCATCCACGGACTTCCATCCCTTTGGACCGCTTAAAGATTCTCTGCGAGGAACACACACTTTGATGATGGGAGTGTCGGTCATGCAGTGAAAACATGGCTGCCCCTACAGAACAAGAGCTTTTATCAGCAGGGAATACATGCTCTTCCACAACGTTGGCGTACGGCCATAGAACGTGATGGAGACTACGTAGAAAAATAGAACATGTACGAGACCTGTTAATGTATATTGTCACCAATTTCTGACTCTTAACAATAAATGTTATAAGAAAATAATGTAGGGCATGACTTAGTGAACGACCGTCGTATTTGTGACTGGATTCAGGATTTTATCGAAGAGAGGACGCAGTAGGTTATCTTGGACGGGGCTTCATTGTCAGATGTAAAAGTAACTTCGGGTGTGCCCTGAGAAGCGTGTTGGGATCCTTGCTATTCATGTAGTGTGTTAATGATCTTGTGGACAATATTAATAGTAACCTCAAGACTTTTTACAGATGACGCAGTTACCTATAATGAAGTACCGTCTGAAAGAAGCTGCATAAATATTCAGTCAGATCGTGATAAAATTTGAAAGTGGTGCAAACACTGGCTTGTTGTCTTACTTTATATGTTCACGAATTTAAAATGGAGCACTTCACGAAACGTGAAACGTAGTATCCTATAGCTACAATATCAGCGAGTAACAGTAGCAGTCGCCCAACTCATACAAATACCTGGGTGTAACACTTTGTAGGGATATGAAATAAAATGATCACATAGCTTCAGTTGCGCGTAAAGCAGGTGGTAGATTTCGGTTTACTGGTGGAATACTGGGGAAGGGCAATCAGTCTACAAAGGAGATTACTTACAAATCACTTGGGCCACCCATTCTAGATTCTAGAATACTGTTCAAGTGTGTGACACTCGTAGCAAATAGGACAAACAGGGGATACTGAATAGAACTAATAGAGGATTCTGAACGTATACAGGGAAGGGCAGCGCTAATGGTCACAGGTTTGTTTGACCTTTGGGAGACAACAGAGATGTTGAGGAAACTAAACTCGTGACTCTTGGAGACGGACGCAAGCTATCCCAATAAAGTCTACTAATAAAATTTCAAGAACTCGCTTTAAATGATGACCTAGGAATATATTACAACCCCCTATGTATTGCTCACATAGGAATCGGGAGGACAAGATTAGAGCAACTACAGCATGCTCAGTGGCATTCAACCAATCATCTTTACCGCGCCCCATACATGAGTGGAACAGGAAGAATCCCTAAAAACTCATACAGCTCTGCCGTGCATTTCATGGTAGTCTACAGAGTGTAAATGTAGATGCAGACTACTGGTGGCAAATGAGTCTTGCGGCTCCCCCTGCGTTGTATTCCTTTGCTGAGAAGGGAACGGTCCAATAGGAAATGGCGCAACCTGTACTGAAATTTTTCTTACAGGAAGAATACACCGAAAAGAAGACAATGCCAAAATTTTAACTGCTAAAGCGAACTGCAAGTATTTAATAAAATGTTGAAAGTGCCAAACGGCTGGAGAAATGTACGCCACTGCCGTAGGTGTAGTAGACAGCGCATGCGCACAATACGGCGGAGACATGCTCGGCAGACCGCACATCAGTAAACACATAACACGACCCAAGGGATCGTAACTTGTAAAAGGGAATTCCATGCAACTCATTCAATATCGATAATAATTAAATGTGGTTGTCTGTCTTTGTGCAGGTCCTAGACTTTCATAGCAATGTGGAATCCAATCAATGTTTTCAACGTTGCAAAGATGAAATATATACATCAAAAAAAGTTTTGCATCACCCTAGTTCCCAGAACTCCTGAATACAGACGTTGACTGTGGATATTGTATCATAGACACCGTTCCTCTGAATGTTCAAAGATGACACTAATCCGCCTAAAAATGTAAACAACCATGCATCAGCAGCGTCTATTAGACGGAGGGAGTCCGACAGCCGATCAATTGCAGTCATTCCACCAGGAAGGAGGTACATGGCTCGTGCTGTCTGTAGTTCAACCATGCCTAGACGCTCAATGCCGTGGTTCGATCGCGTCCGCATTGTTACTTTGTGCCAGGAAGGGCTCTCATCAAGGGAAGTGCTCAGGCGTCTCGGAGTGAACCAAAGCGATGTTGTTCGGACATGGAGAAGATACAGAGAGACAGGAACTGTCGATGACATGCCTCACTCAGGTCGCCCATGGGCTACTACTGCAGTCGGTAACCGCTACCTACGGATTATGGTTCGGAGGAACCCTGACAGCAACGCCACCATGTTGAATAATGCTTTCCGTGCAGCCAGAGGACGTGTTACAATTCAAATTGTGCGCAATAGGCTGCATGATGCGCAACTTCACTCCCAACGTCCATGGCCAGGTCCAACTTTGCAACCACGATACCATGCAGCGAGGTACTGATGGGCACAACAACATGCCGAATGGACCGCTCAGGATTGGCATCACGTTCTCTTCACCGATGAGTGTCGCATATGCCTTCAGATAGACAATCTTCGGAGTTGTTTCTGGTGGTAACCCGGTCAGACTGAAAGCCTTAGACACACTGTCCAACGAGTGCAGCAAGGTGGAGGAGGTTCCCTGCTGTTTTGGGGTGGCATTATGTTGGCCGACGTACGCCGCTGGTGGTCATGGAAGGCGCCGTAACGGCTGTACTATTCGTGACTGCCATCCTCCGACCGATAGTGCAACCATATTGGCAGCATGTTGGCGAGGCATTCGTCTTCATAGACGACAATTCGCGGCCCCATCGTGCACATCTTGCGAATGACTTCCTCCTGGATAACGACATCAAAAAATGGTTCAAATGGCTCTGAGCACTATGGGACTTAACATCTGAGGTCATCAGTCCCCTAGAACTAAGAACTACTTAAACCTAACTAACCTAAGGACATCACACACATCCATGCCCGAGGCAGGATTCGAACCTGCAACCGTAGCAGTCTCGCGGTTCCGGACTGAAGCGCCTAGAACCGCACGGCCACCGCGGCCGGCATAACGACATCGCTCGACTCGAGCGGCCAGTATGTTCTCCAGATATGAACCCTATCGAAAATGAGGAGTGGGACAATCTAGACCAACAGTGCCTTGATGAACTTATGGATAGTATGCCACCACGAATGCAGGCATGCATTAATGCAAGAGGACGTGTTACTGGATATTAGAGGTACTGGTGAGTACACCAACTTGGGCCACCACCTCTGACGGTCTCGCTGTAAGGTGGTACAACATGCAATGTATGGTTTTCATAAGCAATAAAAAGGGCGGAAATGATGTTTAAGTTGATCTCTATTCCAAGTTTCTGTACAGGTTCCAGAAATATCGGAACCGAGATGATGCAAAACATTTTTTTATGTATGTATGCAGAAGATTGAAGATCAGTTTGGATTCCGTAGAAATATGGGAACATGTGGGGCAATAATGACCCTAGAACTTATCTTAGAAGCTAGATTAAGAAAGGGCAAACATACGTTTCTAGCATTTGTAGACTTGGAGAAAGCTTTTGACAATGTTGACTGGAATACTCTCTTTCAAATTCTGAAGGTGGCAGGAATAAAATACAGGGAGCGAAAGGGTAGACACAATTTGTACAGAAACCAGATGGCAGTTATAAGAGTCGACGGACATGAAAGGGAAGCAGTGGTTGGGAAGGGAGTGAGACAGGGATGTAGCCTCTCCCCGATGTTATTCAATCTGTATATTGAGCAAGCAGTAAAGGAAACAAAAGAAAAATTCGGATTAGGTACTAAAATCCATGGAGAAGAAATAAAAACTTTAAGGTTCGCCGATGACATTGTAATTCTGTTAGAGACAGCAAAGGACTTGGAAGAGCAGTTGAACGGAATGGACAGTGCCTTGAAGGGAGGATATAAGATGAACATCAACAAAAGCAAAACGAGGATAATGGAATGTAGTCGAATTAAGTCGGGTGATGCTGAGGGAATTAGATTAGGAAATGAGACACTTAAAGTAGTAAAGGAGTTTTGCTATTTGGGGAGCAAAATAACTGATGATGGTCGAAGTAGATTGGATATATACTACTGGACATTAAAATTGCTACACCACGAAGATGACGTGTTATGGACGAGAAATTTAACCGATAGGAAGAAGATGCTGTGATATGCAAATGAGTAGCTTTTCAGAGCATTCACACAAGGTTGGCGCCGGTGGCGACAGCTAAAACGTGCTGACATGAGGAAAGTTTCCAATCGATTTCTCATACACAAACAGCAGTTGACCGGCGTTGCCCGGTGAAACGTTGTTGTGATGCCTCGTGTAAGGAGTATAAATGCGTACCATCACGTTTCCGACTTTGACAAAGGTCGGATTGTAGCCTATCGCGATTGCGGTTTATCGTATCGCGACATTGCTGCTCGCGTTGTTGGGGTGGAGTGACTGTTAGCAGAATATGGAATCGGTGGGTTCAGGAGGGTAATACGGAACGCCGTACTGGATCCCAACGACCTCTTATCACTAGCAGTCGCATACCTATCCGCATACCTATAACGGATCGTGCAGCCACGTCTCGATCCCTGAGTCAACAGATAGGGGCGTTTGCAAGACAAGAACCATCTGCACGAACAGTTCGACGACGTTTGCAGCAGCATGGACTATCAGCTCGGAGACCATGGCTGCGGTTACCCTTGGCGCTGCATCACAGAAAGGAGCGCCTGCAATGCTGTACTCAACGACGAACTGGGTGCACGAATGACAAAACGTCATTTTTTCGGATGAATCTAGGTTCTGTTTACAGCATCATGATGGTCGTATCCGTGTTTGGCGACATCACGGTGAACGCACATGGGAAGTGTGTATTCGTCATCGCCATACTGGCGTACCACCCGGTATGGGGTGCCATTGGTTACGTCTGGTCAATGGTGGCCGAGAAACTGACTCATCACAATACGCCAGTCACTACTCTTGATGAACTGTGGTATCGTGTTGAAGGTGCATGGGCGGCTGTCCCTGTACAAGCCATCCAAGATCTGTTTCATTCAATGTCCAGGCCTATCAAGGACGTTATTACGGCCAGAGGTGGTTGTTCTGGATAGTGATTTCTCAGGATCTATGCACCCAAATTGCGTGAAAATGTAATCACATGTCAGTTATAGTATATTTGTCCAATTAATACCCGTTTGGGATCTGCATTTCTTCTTGGTGTAGCAATTTTAATGGGCAGTAGTGTAAAATGTAGACTGGCAATGGCAAGGAAAGCGTTTCTGAAGAAGAGAAATTTGTTAACATCGAGTATAGATTTAAGTGTCAGGAAGTCGTTTCCGGAAGTATTTATATGGAGTGTAGCTATGTATGGAAGTGAAACATGGACGATAAATAGTTTGGAAAAGAAGAGAATATAAGCTTTCGAAATGTGGTGCTACAGAAGAATGCTGAAGATTAGATGGGTAGATCACATAACTAATGAGGAGGTACTGAATAGGATTGGGGAGAAGAGTTTGTGGCACAACTTGACTACAAGACGGGATCGGTTGGTAGGACATGTTCTGAGGCATCAAGGTATCAACAATTTAGTATTGGAGGGCAGCATGGAGGGTAAAAATTGTAGAGGGAGACCAAGAGATAAATACACTAAACAGATTCAGAAGGATGTACGCTGCAATGCGTATTGGGAGATGAAGAAGCTTGCACAGGATGGTGTAGCATGGAGAGCTGCATCAAACCAGTCTCAGGACTAAAGACCACAACAACAACAACAATGCAGAACGTGGTAAGCAATGGAAATCACATACTTCTCCTGAAGACATACATATATTTTAGTTAATTTCTTGCGCATTCATGCGTATTATGTTTACATTTCGTTATAAATTGGGGGAACATTAGAAGAAATAGGAAGTAACTTCGACGATTCTGTGAATTGTGTTTCCAACGATCAAAGCTGTGCTAATTTTAAAGCCCAGAGCAACAACACAGCGGCTTCCTACCCCGAAGAAAACATTACAGTAACAGCTTTCAGTGACAAAAATGGGCCTGTAAATTTTTTGGTTAAGCTAAGGAGCGAGATAACGGCGTTAAGCCATGTGCATGACCAGTTTCATTTCGTAACATCGGAACGTGAACTGTATAAACGGAAGGAAGATTAATACATTGCATGAAATATGCGCCAAAACGAAACTTGCCAATGTGTGAAAGAAAAACTATTTGACAGATTTAGAACTTCTCTTGAGAGTCAATGAACCGTTACTGAGAAAGATCTACGAGACTGAACTCTGAACTTCTAGTGGGATGGAAGTTCCTGGTATAAAGGCTTCTTGGACCCAGTTAAACAGATAGAGGAAATTATGCGAAAAAGAAAGCAAAAATTACGTGTTTACCTCAGGTAAACGTGTACAGGATACGTCATTAACACTTCATACCACAGAGAAATTTGTAGTTGACGTGAAGGCTAACTTCACGTTATCCCGTAAAATACTGCCGTATAAAGCCAATCAGTGAGGTTTCGTGGGAGAAGCGTGTGGAAACCGCACTTTATCATTTCGAGTAGAAAATGGAAAAGAGTCACTTGTGCAGTCGATGAATGCTATGACACATTCATATACAAGAGTGCCAGAGAAAAGTATCAGTGAATTAACTGTTTCCGCTGCTTTATATCTGCATTTAGGGCCAAAAATTTAAAAAAGGCTTGTTTATTTGCAGTAATCTTGTTATCTATGTAGCAAAATCTGTAAAAATGGGAGAGAATTTTTCAACGTTACATCCGAAACATCATCTTATCATCTGCAGAAAGTAGTTCATTCCTTCCGTTGAACTCTTGTGCTGGACATAAAAGATACCCATGTCTTTAGGAGGACGACGAAAACACTTAACGTAATTCGCATTCCAACCGGAACTAATAGTGTGATTCAGTGTCTCAATAAAAAAACTACAACAAAGAAAACTAGTAGTGTGAAGTACTTTACTGCATTAAGCTTTCTCTTATCAGGCGTGCCTAGTGTAAGGAAAAATTTCGTTTTCGTCATCCAATACACACTTCGCATTTTTGTGACGATTATAGAGAATGAAAGAGTAACTGTTTCATTGATAGTGAAATATACATTATTCACAAATTATAATAAGAACCGGGCTAAAGGAATTATTATAAAATATTTAACGTCAACAAATTGAAGTTCCGGTTGATGGAAGTCGTCTGTAATGTAACTTCATAGACTGTCTTAATTTTCTTTCCTCTGCTAGTCACTTGTGTAACAACCACATATGCAACAGTTCAGCTGTCGATATGAACTGCAAGTTATTCATAAAATTAATGGTTTGAGACATTTCTGGTATTGTTTAAGTGCTTAAAATTCGCATGTGTGCTGCGCGGGCTTATTCGCGGATTCGCGTGCTTGGCAGGAAGGGCTGTACGAACTGATGTTATAAGCTGTCCTTCGTGGGGCAAAAATGAGTAGCTTCACCATAAAAAAAATAAATAAAAAATAAATAAAAAATAAAAAAACTTGCAATGAGCCTTAGCAGCTAAAATTCTGACAGTATATTTCACTTTCAGGGTAGGTTTCGACTTGTCGGATTGGACCATTCCCCTACAAGTCGTGCTTACAGAAAAAAAAGGAACTTGCAACAGATAACTAGTTTTCCGACCAACAACACTTAACAGTAGATGCTTGACATTAGACGTGGGTTTCACAATCAAAGTCTTGTCTTTCTTATCCACATACACACACACACACACACACACACACACACACACACACACACACGCACGCACGCACGCAGAGAGAGAGAGAGAGAGAGAGAGAGAGAGAGAGAGAGAGAGAGAAGCGCATCGCAGTAGAAAGACTGGTTGGTTGAGGGTTAATGGGCTAAAAAGTTATATTATCGGTCGCTCAGTAACGAGATACTTCATCTGGAGTTAGTGACGTCCGCCAGAAATTTGATCCAATTATGAAAATACGTGGGAGCGGTAAAATCGAGGCACTGAAAGCAATACTGATGGCGTAACTGAGAAATAATTTGAGGAGAAGCTAAAGTACATGGGTCGGGCCAGTAAGTAGGTCAGAGGAGACGAGGGGTCTCCTAGGGCTCATCTGTCGCGACAGAAGCCTTACCCGCATCCGAACCCCCGCCAATTAGATTAAGGAGGACGACAGATACAAAATAAAGAATGCCCTCCAGCCATGAGATTGAGAACAGTAAAAGTACACACACACACACACACACACACACACACACACACACACACACCGACAAAAGTTTTGCATCACACATTTATTTCGAAATTCATAGCACAGGAAACAAAGATTAGGTGCTGAGGCATGCGTATGTATTTATTTGCAATGTGTCGAAATCACGAAAAAAAAAAAAAATGTGTGTAACGACGAAGTCATCTGTTTTCCATGTGGTCTTTTTCACAGAACTACTGAGCAACATAAACACGTTGTGGAACGACTCCTTGCTCGGAAGTGCGCTTGAATCCGGCGTGGCATACCACCGATGAGATCATGAAGCCAGACTGGCCCAAACTGCCCCACTCTTCAATGGCAATACTGCGCAAGGCGCGCGGAATACGTGGGTCATTGTGGACGCACAAAAACAATTCGGTTCAATCGATCCCACACCCGTTCGATTGCGTTCATGTCTGGGGAATAGAAAGGCCACTCGATTCTGGTGACCCTAGCATGCTGAAGGGACGTGTCCACGAGAGGAGCATGGTGAAAAAGAGTTATTATCCATCAAGATGAAATTGTCGCAAAAGTGTTGGCAATATGATCCCACTACTGGTTGCAGAATCTCGTCCCTGTACCATAATGCAGTGGGACTGCCCTCAACAACAACGCAAGGTATACAGTGGACCAATGTAATGTTTCCCCACAACATACTCCACCACCATCTTGTTGCACACATGGGCACGGTGTTGAAGGTATTTGATATTGCCGTATTGTCTCTAAACACGTTGTAAGCAATTATCAGGCTACAAACAGAATTGACTTTTGTCCATAAACAACCACCATGTCATCCATCCCTTGGGCATCCATTTCGCATGATTTTTAACCCATTTCTATCGAAGTCGTGGCGGTGTGGTACACGACGTGGCGCTCACCATGATCGTCGGGAATGGATATTCCCATCATGCGATCGTCTTCTAACACTTTGATGCGATGTATGACGGCCGGTAGCCTCTACGAAAGCCGAATTGAGTTCTGCAGCATTCAGCACACGGTTCCATTTGAGTCAAAGTCGCAGACTTCAATCATCTTCGTGTCGAACGTCCTCAACACTACCTGTCAACTGGAGCAGAACCCACGTCCTCACCATATCATTCGGACTCACGGCGCACACGTCGAGCTACTCCCCTCACTGACAAAACTTCTGTCCTGTAACGTGATGAGGTGGCCCGGTCACTGACGGTGATCGCCCTTCGTGGCATGTTCATTCTACTGTTCCACAGAGGCTCTAAAGCATCCCTACACCTTTACTCTCAACTGAAACGCTGCAATCCACTGGAGCGTGGCGTTCTACGCGTAGACAGCAGTCATTGTAACTGGGTGTATGTTTACACATAACGTCAGGGGTGGCTTCCTGATCGGTACAGGAACAGTCATAACAGTAAAACACCTGAACAACACGTCGGGGTGATGCTAAACTTTAGTTGATGTGTGTATAATGGTTCGGTTCGTTGATGGTACACTGCACCCGCGCAGACTTCCAACGTAAAGCGAAACTACGGAGATTTGAGAAAGGCTGCAAACATTCAGAGGAAGGGGATGTTGGGGGGGGGGGGGGGGACGGAAGCTCGTTCCGCAGATACGCGGTGGCCCTCCCCACCCTCTGGCCGAGCATCCCTTTCAAGCCCTTCGACACGAAGCCACTGTGTGGCGACTGCGATTGGGCTTCAAGTGTTGCCGCCAGAGAAGAGGCACCGCCTCTCCAATCGATTGCCGTGTGGCGTGAAAAAAGAGACCACTCCCCCTTCAGACACAATGAGATACAATTACGGGCACAGCCGGAGAAAGAAAGAATCGACGAAATCAGGCGCGCGGACACAATGGGGCGCCGAAGCGGCTGTCCACTTGCGACAGAGCCTGCGGGGTCACATTCGTCTCTCGCGACCGTTACTGACAATGAGCTTAAAAGACGCCAAACGTATATCGTACCGGACGAAACCGTATCGATTTCTAAGTAGTGTCAAATCGGATGTGGACGGCAGAAGGTCTGTAAATTTGACTGAATACTGGCCATTAAAATTGCAATGCTATGGAGACGGCATGTAACAAATAGCAAATTCGCATACTCGGATATGCAAATGATTCCATACTATTAGATTTCCGGCAACATTTTGATACAGTGCCACAGGACAAGAGTGTGGGCGAGAGTCCGCGCATACGGAATAGGTTCTCGCATGCGTGACTGGTTCGAAGACTTTTTGAGCAACGGGACCTAGTATGTTGTCCTGGACGGCGAATGTTCGTCGGAGACAAAGGTATCGTCACGAGTGCTCCAGCAAAATGTGATAGGACCCACCTTGTTCTCTATATACGTACATGATCTGACGGATAGGGTGAGCAGCAGTCTGCAACCGTTTAGTGACGACTCCACAGTGCGCGGGAAAGAGTCGGCTTTGAGCCGCTGCAGGAGGGTAAAAAAAAGGTTGGATAAAATTTCTATTTGGTGTCATGAATGACAGCTTACTCTGAATGTAGGAAAATGTAACCTAACCCAGTCGAATAGGAAAACCAACCCTGTAATCTTCGAATAGAGAATTAGTAGCGTGCTGCTTGATAAAGTCACGTCGATTAAATAAGTAGACGTAACGTTGGAAAGCGACGTGAAGTGGAACGAGGGTGAATGGTCGACTTGTGTTTATCGGGAGAATTCTAGTAAGGTGTAGTCCATCTATAAAGCAGGCTGCGTACAAAACACTGTCACGATTCATTCTTCAGTACTGCACGAGTTTTGCGGATTATACACCAGATCGGATTAAAGAAAAACATCCATCCAGCAGCTCAGAGGCGTGCTGATGTATTTGTTACCAGTATGTTCGAGCAACACTCGAATATTACAGATATCTTTGGTAACTTCAAATGGAAAGACGTTTTATTTTTATTCACGAAACACTGTTGACAGAGTTTAGACAACCGGCATTTGTGGCTGACTGCAGAGCGGTTGCACTGCAGGCAACACATTGTTGTGTCTAGACAAGACAGCCTAGACACAATGAGAGGAAGCCGAAAGGCACGCGCTTAAACTCACGCAGGCTGGCGTGAGGTCTGAAACAGGATACGTGATGAATGCTATAAAGAAAAGTACGTAGCTGCTGGAATACTTAACTTTAATCCACAATTGTAGAACATCGCTCTCGATTGTACATGCAGTATTATCATCTCAATATAACTTGGTGATGGCGCCTTGCTAGGTCGTAGCAATTGATTTAGCTGAAGGCTATGCTAACTATTGTCTCGGCAAATGAGAGAGTCTTCGTCAGTGCGGCTTCGCTAGCAAAGTCGTCTGTACAACTGGGGCGAGTGCTAGTACGTCTCTCTAGACCTGCCGTGTGGTGGCGCTCGGTCTGCGATCACTGACAGTGGCGACACGCGGGTCCGACGTATACTACCGGACCTCGGCCGATTTAAAAGCTACCACCTAGCAAGTGTGGTGTCTGGCGGTGACACCACACAAAAATATCTCGGAAGGACCGCAAAGGCAAGATAAGGGAAATCAGGGATCGTAAGGAAGAATAAAGACAGTCGCTCGCTCCATTTGAGAGTAGAGTAGGAAGGGCAATGACTAACAGCGATACAGGGTGGGCCAGAAGAACTTGGTTTATTTGACTTTGGCGCCCTGAAGTGACAGTATGCTCCCGGGATGGTAGGGGTACGCACATCCCAGAGGGCGGGGTCTAAAGTTGTAGCTCCGCTTTGTTTAGTAAGCATCATGTAGTGGACGAAAGTGGATCGCGCGTTCGCTGTCGACGCATACTTTTCTAATGCTCGCTCAATCATTAATATTGCGCATTACGCTCCTGTTCCTAGCCGGCAGTCGATTGTTTCACTTCCGGGAAAGAGATGACGTGAAGGAAAAAAGAAATCCTGGGGTCCTGCGTACAGCAAGGTCGCCCTAAAACATTGACATAGTAAGGCTTCATTGCCATTCCCTCAGCGCACCACCCGCAAACACGCACCTGCTGTTGGGTTGTCTGCTCGTTTTCTGAGGCGACCTTCATGAAAAAGTAAAATGTTATCCCTAAAAATTGCCTGAGGTGCAGGTATTTAGCTAAGCGATTTTGTTGTTCAAGAAAATGCAACTAAGGCGCTGAAACTTCCTGGCAGATTAAAACTGTGGGCTGGACCGTGACTCGAACTCGGGACTTTTGCCTTTCGCGGGCAAGTGCTCTACCAACTGAGCTACCCAAGCACGACTCACGCCCCGTCCTCACAGTTCTTTCAACTAAGGCGCTTCTTGGCATGCCTCCCGACACACTCCATGGTATCTGTAAATAAGCAGAACATGCCTTCATACCGTCACACAACTTCTCCATCAGCGACCGCTAGATTCAGAACTTGTAATTTTTTGGTGTACGCTACCGCAACATGGAATAACTTAAAAAAAAAAAAAACACGAACGGGCAGTTTCGGTGACTCCTGACCGTTATGTTCACATGATTAGGCACTTTTTCCTGCCAATGCTCACCGAGACGGTTGTGGGAGGTGTACGGTACCAGCAGGACGGTGCCACAGCACACACAGCGCGTGTTTCGATGACTGTTTTGCGCTAGCAACACTTCGCAGGACGCCTCATCTTGCTGACAAGGGAACCTCCCCATGGGCACAGTGGATAGGCCTTGAAAAACTGAACACAGATCAATCGAGAAAACAGGAAGAAGTTGTGTGGAACTATGAAAAAAAATAAGCAAAATATACAAACTGAGTAGTCCATGTGTAAGATAGGCAACATCAAGGACAGTGTGAGCTCAGGAGCGCCATGGTCCCATGGTTAGCGTGAGCAGCTGCGGAACGAGAGGTCCTTGGTTCAGGTCTTCCCTCGAGTGAAAAGTTTACTTTCTTTATTTTCGCAAAGTTCTGTCCGTTCGTTCATTGACGTCTCTGTTCACTGTAATAAGTTCAGTGTCTGTTTTTTACGACCGCGCCGCAAAACCGAGCGATTAGTAGACGGAAGGACGTGCCTCTCCAATGGGAACCGAAAACATTTGATCGCAAGGTCATAGGTCAACCGATTCCTCCACAGGAAAACACGTCTGATATATTCTATACGACACTGGTGACAGCATGTGAGTCACATGACAGGAATATGTTGTCGACCCACCTAACTTGTACACTTGGCGAATGGGTAAAAAGATTCTTCTACCTTGCCCGATTTAGGTTTTCTTGTGGATGTGATAATCACTCCCAAAAATGTGATGAAAACATAAGAGTTTGTCACATAAACTGCAACAAATGAATGCAATAGTTTCACAGTCGCACAGTTTTCCCTGTGCTCTGTCAAAACATATGTTTTTAACGTTTTCAAATTTTTCCGTGTGTAGACCGTCAAATCCTGCACATGCCCAAGCAAATCTGAACATGTCCTGGAATTTTGGAGAGTGAAGTTGATTATGTGTGAGTGCCTGAACTTTGATAATTGACACACGATCACGTAAACAATACTGCTGTGTGTACCTGTGCAGCTTCGCAAAAATCATAGAATCTTTCCACGAAGTATTTCACTTGCCGAAAACCAAACACATCTAACGGTTGCACAAGAGGTGTACAACCTGGAGGAATGGTAATCACGTCTACTCCCACACTAAAATTATACAATGCCTGATTCTTCTGTCCTGTATAGCTGTCAAGGAGTAAGGCAAAATCTTTGTCCGCATAAGGAGCAATCACACGTTCATTAAAGTCTTTCACTAGTCTTTTCTCCATTTTTCTTGACGCACTGCAATTCACAATGACATTCGGCGCAAGTACCATATTTACCTGTTGCTGAACTTGCGGTCCAAATACACCATTTTTTTCTTGCAAACATAAATAAAATGTAGGTAAAAGAAATCCTGCTTTGTTCAGAGCATATTGTATGGTATAACTATGTGAAGTGGCATGCGCAGCTGGTCTACAGTACATTCCGTGTCGCCTTCTCCAACTAAGGATAACGTGCGGGTCGATTTCATTTCATAATTAAAACCGGACTGATCAGTGTTGATAATATACTGTTGGAATCTGACGTTAGTTTCTGTAACAAACGTCTTGGAACACTGTAAAAGTTCTTCCAGTTTATTCGCGTAGTTCTTGCTTACATATTTCGTATTCTTTCTGCTCGTAATTTTGTATTTTGTTTTGAACGTGACAAGCCAATGAGATGAAGCCTTGAAGTCCAGGCCGATTTATTTAGCGTTATGCAATCCCCAAATCTGTAGGTCTGTATCATGCACTGCACTTAATTCATTCCTGGCTTTAATAAATTGTCAGTACACATGGCTTTCTAGTTCACTGAACTTCTGTCTTCGGGTTCCACCTCGTTCCACGACTTCCTCGCAATATTTAATTGTGCTTTTTTCCTCCATCCCTTTAAATTTCTTAAATTTATTTGTTACTTCACTCCATAATCTATATTTGCGTCTTTTAATTGGTTTGGACAGTAACCTGTATTGGAGCATTTCCTTCGTGTAACCCAATGAAATACCATCAGATTGAAGTCGCAGTATTTCCTCTTCGTGTTCTTCGTACGGAACGTCAACAATCTCATCATCTGGTACATACAGCCCCGCAGCAATCAGCAAGGTATCGTCATCACCATACGTACTGTTTATCAACAAATGTAGGAAATTATCATACAAATGTTCGACAATCGTTCGATCCCTTAAGGAACTTTCAGATTCCTTACAGTTCAGAAAATATTCATTGACCTTGTTATTGAAGTCGCGAGCTATATTTGCTGGATTCATATTGCCCACGGAAAACATCTCACGTATTTAATGCACTCTCGTCCAGTTAACTGCCAGCCAGGGAGCCTCGTTAGCAGGAATACTCTCTCTTCCGTGCGCTGTAGTCGACTGACGTCGTGTGTTTCGATGCTTGTTTAGGTGTAGCGTCCCCATACTACGGCGCAGTTACCTCGCATCGGACGGACGGACACATAATAATTGTCTGAAAATAAAAAAAATTAAACATTTCTCTTGAAGGAAGACTTGAACCAAGGACCTCTCGTTTCGCAGCTGTTCACGCTAACCACGGGACCACGGCGCTCCTGAGCCCATATTCTCATAGATGTTGCCTATCTTGCGCATGGACTACTCAATTTGTATATTTTGCTTATTTTTTTCATAGTTCCACACAGCTTCTTCCTGTTTTCTCGACTGATCTGTGTTCAGCTTTTCAAGGCCTATCCACTGTGCCAACTTATAACTAAATCTGAGGGGGGTGCGATGGGGAGGTTCCCTTGTGAGAGGCGATGTGCAATGGCTAGCACGTTCGCCTGATTTAGCCCCATGCGACAGTTCTTCAGGGGGCTATCTGAAATCTCTTGTTTACGACGAACGTCCCAGGACTGTGTCTCATCTGGTTAACATCATTCGTCAAGCTGTCGCCAACATATCCGTCGATATGCTCGAAAGAGTTAAATGAAACTTATGAGTTCGATTAATGCAGTATATTGAGAATCTGCCTGGTACCATCGTTAAAATCTGTGTAAACGTGAAGTTTAAATACTGTCCTTGATGCTATTCAAAGAATTAAAAACACACTTGCAATACTTTTTTAATGGTAACCTCCGCCATGCCTCGTACGCTGGCTTCCAGAGTAAGTGTATATGTAGATTGTAGTTCCAGCGCAACCGCACGAAGTTAGTCGGACTAACGCTATCAACATTCCGAGTCATTCAACGGCTGCAACAATAGCACAAAAGCCCCCACACTCAATATATTTTTACTCCCTGGTTTCTTGTCAACCTACAAAAGACTCAATGGTGTCATCGAGATATGCTATTCTGGTAGCGAAAACACCATGGTTTCATAAAACATTCGATGGCTGTATCTACATCTACATATATACTCCGCAAGCCACCCACCGGTGTATGGCGGAGGGCATTTTACGTGCCACTGTCATTACCTCCCTTTCCTGTTCCAGTCGCGTATAGTTCGCGGGAAGAACGACTGCCGGAAAGCCTCTATGCGCACTCGAATCTCTCTAATTTTACATTCTGATTTCCTCTGGAGGCATAAGAAGGGGGAAGCAATATATTCGATACCTCATCCAGAAACGCACCATCTCGAAACCTGGCGAGCAAGCTACACCGCGATGCAGAGCGCCACTCTTGCAGAGTCTGCCACTTGAGTTTGCTAAACATCTCCGTAACGCTATCACGCTTACCAAATAACCCTGTGACGAAACGCGCCGCTCTTCTTTAGATCTTCTCTATCTCCTCCGTCAACCCGACCCGGTAAGGATCTCACACTGATGAGCAATACTCAAGTATAGGTCGAACGAGTGTTTTGCAAGCCACTTTTGTTGATGGACTACATTTTCTAAGAACTCTCGCAATGAATCTCAACCTGGCACCCGCCTTGTCAACAATTAATTTTATATGATCATTTCAATTCAAATCGTTCCGTACGCATACTCCCAGATATATAGTGTTTGTTCTGCTACCATATAATCATACAATAAAGGATTCTTCTTTCTATGTATTCGCAATACATTACATTTGTCTATGTTAAGGGTCAGTTACCACTCCCTGCACCAAGTGCCTATCCGCTCCAGATCTTCCTGCATTTCGCTGCAATTTTCTAATGCTGCAACTTCTCTGTATTCTACAGCATCATCCGCGAAAAGCCGCATGGAACTTCCGACACTATCTACTAGGTCATTTATATATATTGTGAAAAGCAATGGTCCCATAACACTCGCCTGTGGCACGCCAGAGGTTACTTTAACGTCTGTAGACGTCTCTCCGTTATTAATGAAGTCACGTGGACCATTGCTGTTTGCTTCACGACGCGCTGGTCACACCTAAATCTCAACATTCGGAAACGTAACGTACTGTGTTTAAATAGGCGGAAGCGCCCGTTATTGTTTGACAACTCGAACGCCGAACAATCACTGGAAACAGTCGCATCCATTAATTATCTTGGGGTACGCTTGCCAGATGATTTAAAGTGGGATGAACACCCAAAAGTACTCGTACGAAGGCAGCTGCCAAACAGATTTATTGCAAGGATCCTCAGCAACAGCATATCACTGACATACAGGGTGTCCGAAAAGACTTTCCCTGATTACATAAACTGATAACGCAGGCTAAAAGTAAGATACAAATATGAAACTTGTGATGAATTGTTTACAACTATCAAAGTTTTTTTCTGTTTTTGGTTCGCAGTACGTAAGCAGTGGATGAGGTCCAGTGCCCAAGAAGCCATGTTAACCAATCCGGAGAAGGCACAGTGTGTCCTGTGGTACCATGAGACACGATCACCAACTACAGTGCAGACACACTTCCAGACAACATTTGGAAGGGAGCCACCTGATGTCAAGAGCATTAAAGCCTGGTATGAGAAGTTCAAGAACACAGGATCGGTTGCTGACCTTCCGAGGTCTGGTCGACCAAGAACCTCAGCAGACAGGGTGGAAGCTGTAAGGCAGTTTTTTCTGCAAAGTCCGAAAAATCGGTGCGCAGGGCCTCACGTGAATTGCAGATGCCAAAAAGTTCTCTCCATGACATTTTACACAAACGTTTATTCTTTCGTGCATACAAAGTGCAAATCGTTCAGGCCTTGTTGCCCAATGACAGTACACGTCGATATGACTTTGCAGTCGAAATGCTATCACGTACTGGGGACGATGATGGTTATCTCAGACGAATTACCTTTTCCGAAGAAGCGACTTTTTTTGTCAGTGGAATAGTGAATCACCATAATGTGCGCATTTCGGGTTCACAGCCCCCTGGCGAGGTCATGGAGTGCACCAGAGGCAGTCCAAAGGTGAATGTTTGGTGCGCGATATTGCACGATCGAATTATCGGGCCATTCTTCTTCGCGGAGGCTACCATCACATCTGCAGTGTATCTGGACATGTTGCAACTGTATGCTGTTCCTCAGCTGCTTCAGTATCACCCTGATGTCTTGTTTTGGG
Source organism: Schistocerca piceifrons (assembly GCF_021461385.2). Lineage (NCBI taxonomy): Eukaryota > Metazoa > Arthropoda > Insecta > Orthoptera > Acrididae > Schistocerca > Schistocerca piceifrons. Next base: position 53,900,972 of record NC_060144.1, on the reverse strand, counting down.
GTTTGGACGTCCGTGCCTATTTCGATATGACCTTTCCTGGGCGATGGATTGGTCGTGATGGGCCAACGGTTTGGCCTCCACGCTCACCTGACATAACCCAATTAGACCTCTTTTTATGGGGTTATGTAAAGTAGTAAAGGAGTTTTGCTATTTGGGGAGCAAAATAACTGATGATGGTCGAAGTAGAGAGGATATAAAATGTAGACTGGCAATGGCAAGGAAAGCGTTTCTGAAGAAGAGAAATTTGTTAACATCGAGTATTGATTTAAGTGTCAGGAAGTCGTTTCTGAAAGTATTTGTATGGAGTGTAGCTATGTATGGAAGTGAAACATGGACGATAAATAGTTTGGACAAAAAGAGAATAGAGGCTTTCGAAATGTGTGACTACAGAAGAATGCTGAAGATTAGATGGGTAGATCACATAACTAATGCGGAGGTATTGAACAGAATTGGGGAGGAGTTTGTGGCACAATTTGACAAGCAGAAGGGACCGGTTCGTAGGACATGTTGTGAGGCATCAAGGGATCACAAATTTAGCATTGGAGGGCAGCGTGGAGGGTAAAAATCGTAGAAGGAGACCAAGAGATGAATACACTAAGCAGATTCAGAAGGATGTAGGTGGCAGAAATTTCTGGGAGATGAAAAAGTTTGCACAGGATAGAGTAGCATGGAGAGCTGCATCAAACCAGTCACAGGACTGACCGCCACAACAACAACATGTCAAGGACGATCAATAGTGGCCGAGCAACTGGCTCGTCACAATACGCCAGTCGCTACTCTTGATGAACTGTGGTATCGTGTTGAAGCTGCATGGGCAGCTGTACCTGTACAAGCCATCCAAGCTCTGTTTGACTCAATGCCCAGGCGTATCAAGGCAGGTGGTTATTCTGGGTATTGATTTCTCAGTATCTATGCTCCCAAATTGCGTGAAAATGTAATCACATGTCAGTTCTAGTATAACATATTTGTTCAATGAATACCCGTTTATGACCTGCATTTCTTCTTGGTGTAGCAGTTTTAATGGCCAGTAGTGTAGCATGGCCCGAGAAAAAAAAAGCTTTGTATATTGTTAAAGGGAGAAAAGGAAGCTTCAAATTATCTGCAGCAAACAACTTTAGGGAACTGCTGTGGTTTGCGTAACGGCAAAGTTTGTTTATTTGATGGGGAAACACTAGACTCATGGTCTACTTTTCAGTTTTTTGAACAGCAAAATTCCAGACACGTTTCTTTCCAGGTGGAACAGAAAACGACGGCAGCGAGGCCAAAGGCGAGGAGAGAAGCTGGCTGAGCGCTGATGGAGGCCGTGACCCACGAGAGGTGGCGAGCGTGCTCGACTCGGCTCGAAGCCACGGCGTACCAGGGCTCTGGGGCGAGTGATGAGTGCGCGGCTGCCGCGGGGGAGGGGAGGGAAGCGCCCGAGAGGCGCTACAGACAGACAAGTGGCGCGACGTCCATTTGGCGCACAAAACCCCAGCCCGGCGTCATCGTCACCCCGAACAAAGATCACCTCGGCGGCGGCGACGGAGGCGGCAGCTGCGATTCGCAGGCGCGCCCTCCGATACTGGCTGGATGCTCCACCTCGCCGATCTCGGCGCTACTGTTTATATTTTTATGTTCTACGAGGGTGGCCTGCAAAGTTTCCGGCCTTTCCAATAGACCGCACTGAAGCTGGTACAAAAATCACCTGCCGTCCAGAGATTTTTTTAACAGTTTGACGCCAACCGTGTATTAAGCCTTCTCATCACTTGCTTCGCGAAGATATGGGCTGTAAAACTTAAACGAGGTTGTGAAAGTGACCAAGGTTATCCGAAAAGTGCTACCATAACAACAGAAATCGTCGAAACGTGCACGATATAAACTCGGAAGGCAGGCCTTCGAAAGTAAGAGAAATTGCTAAGATTTTAGGGATTTCAAAAGGAAGTGTCGGGTACATTTTGGATGAAGAACTGCACATGAGAAAGCCCTGTGCGAGATGGGTGCCGCGCCTTCCCTCGGCGGATCAGGAATTAATTTGCGATGCAAATTCCCGTCGGAGTTTGGCGTAGTTTCGTAAAAGCTGAAAGTGGTTTTCTGTGTAGCTATGTGACAGTGGATGATACAAGGATTCATCACTATACACCAGAATCAATTCGTGTCTGGGGATGCGAAACAAATTCTCATCATTGAGCAGCCTGTCACTAAAACCGTAAAACAATAACTACTTCTAACGGATATGCAGCAAAAATTAGAGGAAACACACCAGGTTTGCAAAAGAACGAAATAATCTCTCATCAAGACAATGCACCTGCCCCCAAGAGTTTCAATTGGCAAAATTGAAAGGTTTGCGTTATGGAGTGTTGGAGCATCCGCACTATTCCCCAATTTGGCTCCCTCAGACTTCCACCTATTAACAAAACCCTAAGCCTCCCCTGATGGTCACCGTTTATCGTCCCACCGAGAACGAACTGCAGCCACTGACGAATATTTTGCAACACTTCCACAGGAACAATACAGAGGTGTCATAAAGTCACTGCAAGAAGGCTGGATGAAGTGTATTAACGATAAAGCAGTTTACGACGGAAAACAAAAAGTTTTTGAACACACTTTTTCACCACCAGGTCCACAACTTCCCTGACCTCTCACATGTATGGTACGTCTACATACGGACCCAAAAAAATATCATTATATTGAGGCACAGTAATAACGCAACGACTACATGTACGTGACTACTCTGCAATTCAGACACAACTGCATGACACAGGGTTCATCGACCCACCTTCAGACTACTACTCGACTGTTTCAGGAAAATATTTAAGATGTTCTTTACGATGGGGAAAGAAACAACGAGCACTAACAGACAACCTGGTGTCGGACCACTGCGATAAGGATATCAAGTACACCGAAGTGGAAATTATATCCAAACGTGGCAAATAGTCACAATGGACCTGCAGCAGTCCGTTACAAACGTTACTCTAACGTGGTTAAAATATTATTGTTTTTCTGGTCTTAGTTCAAAGACAAGTTTGATGCAGCTCTCCATGCTACTCTATCTTGTGCAAGCCTCTTAATCTCCGAATAACTATTACTTACATACTTCTGAATCTTCTTAATGTATTCCCCCCAATACTAAACAGATGATCCATTGATGTCTCGGAATGTGTCCTGTCAACCGATCCCTTCTGATAGTCAGGTTGTGCCACAAATTTCTTATCTCCCCAGTCCTGTTCAGTACCTCCTCATAAATTATGTCATGTACCCATTTAATCTTCAGCATTCTTCTAGAGCACCACATGTCAAAAGCTTCTATACTCTAGTCTTTATCTTCCATGTTTTACTTCCATACATGGCTAAACTCGATACAAATACAGCGAGAAAAAACTAACATTTAAATCTATATTCTGTGTTAACAAATTTCTCTTCTTCAGAAACGCTTTACTTGTCACTGCCATCTACATTTTATACCCTTTCTACTACGTCCATCCTTCGTTATTTTGCTGTCCCAATAGCAACATTCACCCATTACGTTAAGTATCTCGTTTCCTAATCAAATTCTCTCAGCATCATCTGACTGAATTCGAGTACATTCCATTATCCTTGTTAAGCTTATGTCGATGTGAATCTTATGTTCTCCTTTCAAGACACTGTCCATTCCATCAACTGCTCTTCCAACTTCTTTGCTGTCTCTGACAGAATTACAATGTCATTGACAAACCTCAAAGTTTTTATTTCTTTTCCGTAAACTTTAATTCCTTCTCCAAATTTTTTCTTTGGTTTTCTTTATTGCTTGCTCAGTATAAAGACTTAATAATATCGAGTATAGGCTGCAACCCTGTCTCACTCCCTTCTCAACCGCTGCTTCCCTATCGTGCCCCTCGACTCTTATAACTGCCATCTGGTTTCTGTACATATTGTAAACAGCCTTTCGCTCCCTGTATTTTACCCCTACCACCTTTAGAATTTGAAAGAGTATTCCAGTCAACACTGTCAATTTTTTTCTCTAAGTCTACAAATGCTATATATGTAGGTTTGCCTTTCCTTCTTCTATGAGAAATTGTAGGGTTAGTATTGCCTCACGTGTTCCTACATTTCTCCGGAATCCAAACTGATTTTCCCCGTGGTCGGCTTCTACCTGTTTTTCCACTCTTCTGTAAAGGATTCGAGTTGGTGTTTTGCAACCGTGACGTATTGAACTGATATTCCGGTGATTTACACACCTGTCAGCACCACCTTTCTTTGGAATTGGGATTATTATATTCTTCTTGAAGTCTGAGGGTATTTTGCCTGTTTCATACAACTTGCTTACTAGTTGGAAGAGTTTTGTCATGGCTGGCTCTCTCAAGGCTATCAGTAGCAGAATTTCGTCTACCACCGAAGCATTGTTTCAGTGCTCTATCAAATTCTTCTCGCATTATCACATCTCCCTGCTCATCTTCATGTATGTCCTCTTCCATTTCAACAACATTCCGTTCAGATTCGTCCTCCTTGTATAGGTCCTCAACACATACTCCTTTCAGCTTTCCTTTCTTTGAATACATTAGGAAGGTAGAAAGGAAGTGTCTGTAAATATGAGGAATGTAAATAACGTAGTGGCAACATTGATCTAAAGAGCTAACAAGTACAACTGCATTACATTCCAGACTATATTACCGCTTTCCACATATTTTCATATTACGATACCCTTCATATTTTCACAGCACGTTAATTTCCGAAGCATTGAAATAGAGATTGCACTACACTTTTGTAATCCAATCATAGCTCATGCTACGTGATCTCGCCAGCCAATGACGGCAGATATTCAGAGCATAGGACACATGATGTAGTCATCCAATAGAAATATCACAGTTAAGCAGCGTGAACACACATATAGGAGAAGTTAATGGTTTAAGTTAATGTATATAGTGTAGCTATAAGAAAAGCTAAGCTTTCACGAGTAATATTGATCTTGAAGATTAGTAAGCTACAAGAAAAGCTAAGCTTTCACATATAATACTGGTTTTTTAGCGTGTGTTACACTTTAAGATACATAACACAAACGAGCCAGTATAATTTTAAAGAATGACAATGTCTGGTCTTCTGGGCTCGAAATTATTCCAAGCGGTTGGTACTCAAAGTGTTAAGTTTTAAATCAGAGTCAAACGTTCTGTGATTTAAGAAATTCATCGCACATTCTCACACATAACATAATTCATCTTGCGTAAAAGGAAATTTCCTTTGAAAATAACGCTATTCAACACTTGACAAATAGTATTCAACAAAAGTCGCGTCATCTGTTGTAAGGTTCAAACAACAAACAGTATCAGACATATGAAACCGCTCCATGGACCTGGTGTTGTCAAATAGCATAAGCCTGCACCTGTCCTTCCGTCTACGTCCGCCAGAGGTAGCACCGTCGGTGAGCGTCCGTTGGTCCGGCAAAAAGAGCCTGCCTATGGCACCTCTGCACATTCTTTCCCGAGACCTGGCGGTCCCCCCCATGAACCATGGACCTTGCCGTTGGTGGGGAGGCTTGCGTGCCTCAGCGATACAGATAGCCGTACCGTAGGTGCAACCACAACGGAGGGGTATCTGTTGAGAGGCCAGACAAACGTGTGGTTCCTGAAGAGGGGCAGCAGCCTTTTCAGTAGTTGCAAGGGCAACAGTCTGGATGATTGACTGATCTGGCTTTGTAACAATAACCAAAACGGCCTTGCTGTGCTGGTACTGCGAACGGCTGAAAGCAAGGGGAAACTACAGCCGTAATTTTTCCCGAGGGCATGCAGCTTTACTGTATGATTACATGATGATGGCGTCCTCTTGGGTAAAATATTCCGGAGGTAAAATAGTCCCCCATTCGGATCTCCGGGCGGGGACTACTCAAGAGGATGTCGTTATCAGGAGAAAGAAAACTGGCGTTCTACGGATCGGAGCGTGGAATGTCCGATCCCTTAATCGGGCAGGTAGGTTAGAAAATTTAAAAAGGGAAATGGATAGGTTGAAGTTAGATATAGTGGGAATTAGTGAAGTTCGGTGGCAGGAGGAACAAGACTTCTGGTCAGGTGACTACAGGGTTATAAACACAAAATCAAATAGGGGTAATGCAGGAGTAGGTTTAATAATGAATAGGAAAATAGGAATGCGGGTAAGCTACTACAAACAGCATAGTGAACGCATTATTGTGGCCAAGATAGATACGAAGCCCACGCCTACTACAGTAGTACAAGTTTATATGCCAACTAGCTCTGCAGATGACGAAGAAATTGAAGAAATGTATGATGAAATAAAAGAAATTATTCAGATTGTGAAGGGAGACGAAAATTTAATAGTCATGGGTGACTGGAATTCGAGTGTAGGAAAAGGGAGAGAAGGAAACATAGTAGGTGAATATGGATTGGTGGACAGAAATGAAAGAGGAAGCCGCCTGGTCGAATTTTGCACAGAGCACAACATAATCATAACTAACACTTGGTTTAAGAATCATGAAAGAAGGTTGTATACATGGAAGAACCCTGGAGATACTAAAAGGTATCAGATAGATTATATAATGGTAAGACAGAGATTTAGGAACCAGGTTTTAAATTGTAAGACATTTCCAGGGGCAGATGTGGACTCTGACCACAATCTATTGGTTATGACCTGTAGATTAAAACTGAAGAAACTGCAAAAAGGTGGGAATTTAAGGAGATGGGACCTGGATAAACTAAAAGAACCAGAGGTTGTACAGAGATTCAGGGAGAGCATAAGGGAGCAATTGACAGGAATGGGGGAAATAAATACAGTAGAAGAAGAATGGGTAGCTTTGAGGGATGAAGTAGTGAAGGCAGCAGAGGATCAAGTAGGTAAAAAGACGAGGGCTAGTAGAAATCCTTGGGTAACAGAAGAAATATTGAATTTAATTGATGAAAGGAGAAAATATAAAAATGCAGTAAGTGAAACAGGCAAAAAGGAATACAAACGTCTCAAAAATGAGATCGACAGGAAGTGCAAAATGGCTAAGCAGGGATGGCTAGAGGACAAATGTAAGGATGTAGAGGCCTATCTCACTAGGGGTAAGATAGATACCGCCTACAGGAAAATTAAAGAGACCTTTGGAGATAAGAGAACGACTTGTATGAATATCAAGAGCTCAGATGGAAACCCAGTTCTAAGCAAAGAAGGGAAAGCAGAAAGGTGGAAGGAGTATATAGAGGGTCTATACAAGGGCGATGTACTTGAGGACAATATTATGGAAATGGAAGAGGATGTAGATGAAGATGAAATGGGAGATATGATACTGCGTGAAGAGTTTGACAGAGCACTGAAAGACCTGAGTCGAAACAAGGCTCCCAGAGTAGACAATATTCCATTGGAACTACTGACGGCCGTGGGAGAGCCAGTCCTGACACAACTCTACCATCTGGTGAGCAAGATGTATGAAACAGGCGAAATACCCTCAGACTTCAAGAAGAATATAATAATTCCAATCCCAAAGAAAGCAGATGTTGACAGATGTGAAAATTACCGAACTATCAGCTTAATAAGTCACAGCTGCAAAATACTAACACGAATTCTTTACAGACGAATGGAAAAACTAGTAGAAGCCAACCTCGGGGAAGATCAGTTTGGATTCCTTAGAAACACTGGAACACGTGAGGCAATACTGACCTTACGACTTATCTTAGAAGAAAGATTAAGGAAAGGCAAACCTAAGTTTCTAGCATTTGTAGACTTAGAGAAAGCTTTTGACAATGTTGACTGGAATACTCTCTTTCAAATTCTAAAGGTGGCAGGGGTAAAATACAGGGAGCGAAAAGCTATTTACAATTTGTACAGAAACCGGATGGCAGTTATAAGAGTCGAGGGACATGAAAGGGAAGCAGTGGTTGGGAAGGGAGTAAGACAGGGTTGTAGCCTCTCCCCGATGTTATTCAATCTGTATATTGAGCAAGCAGTAAAGGAAACAAAAGAAAAATTCAGAGTAGGTATTAAAATCCATGGAGAAGAAATAAAAACTTTGAGGTTCGCCGATGACATTGTAATTCTGTCAGAGACAGCAGAGGACTTGGAAGAGCAGTTGAATGGAATGGACAGTGTCTTGAAAGGAGGATATACGATGAACATCAACAAAAGCAAAACGAGGATAATGGAATGTAGTCAAATTAAATCAGGTGATGCTGAGGGAATTAGATTAGGAAATGAGACACTTAAAGTAGTAAAGGAGTTTTGCTATTTGGGGAGTAAAATTACTGATGATGGTCGAAGTAGAGAGGATATAAAATGTAGGCCGGCAATGGCAAGGAAAGCGTTTCTGAAGAAGAGAAATTTGTTAACATCCAGTATTGATTTAAGTGTCAGGAAGTCATTTCTGAAAGTATTCGTATGGAGTGTAGCCATGTATGGAAGTGAAACATGGACGATAAATAGTTTGGACAAGAAGAGAATAGAAGCTTTCGAAATGTGGTGCTACAGAAGAATGCTGAAGATTAGATGGGTAGATCACATAACTAATGACGAAGTATTGAATAGGATTGGGGAGAAGAGAAGTTTGTGGCACAACTTGACCAGAAGAAGGGATCGGTTGGTAGGACATGTTCTGAGGCTTCAAGGGATCACCAATTTAGTACTGGAGGGCAGTGTGGAGGGTAAAAATCGTAGAGGGAGACCAAGAGATGAATACACTAAGCAGATTCAGAAGGATGTAGGTTGCAGTAGGTACTGGGAGATGAAAAAGCTTGCACAGGATAGAGTAGCATGGAGAGCTGCATCAAACCAGTCTCAGGACTGAAGACCACAACAACAACAACAACAACAACCTGGCGGTGTCATTCACCTGCTCCTTGACGGTGTTCACTGGGCCGGATAAATCACCGCCAAAGCAAGCAGGAAATCACAACGGTGTTATTCTGTCAACTAACTCCTCCTCGATTACCTCAGGACCACAGTGAATGCAGCTTGGACTTGGCTCTGTTTCCTTGCATTGTCACTAATTTGGCATTGAAGAACTGTTGCCAAGCACTTGATACGGAATATTTATTTCTAAGTTTGGCCGGTGACAGTTCCGTTACCACTCTGGCCAGTATTAGCCATGGCTTTATTCATTCCACCACTCCAGCTTGGTGTCCTCCGCTTTGGTTGGCAAAACTGGTACTGACTGCAAACTCTTTTACATGGCGTCACCTTGCAACACGTGTAAACAGTCCTTTGCTGCACAGAAATCTTGGTATGAAACACCGAGACATTCAACCATCGCTATTTGGATGGTAACTACGACAACAGTAATAATTATAATAAAGTTATCGTTACACAATCTTGTGGTACATAGTGACATAACGTATTTGGAGTTCTGGGGCGCAAGCTCTCCTTCGTGAAATAGAACAATCCAAAAAATTAACAATATCTTTTCTTTTCTCAATAACGACTGCAATATTCCCAATTCCAGCAAAAACACTTAAATGTTGGACATCGTTGGCAGAAGTCTGTTTTCGAAATTCACTCGATACATTTTTTGAACAGAGGTGCTGTTACTGCGCACTTATTTTCCTAACCACATGCAGAGAGAAACAAATTCTCTGATGTTACGTGATTTTGTCACAACCCTTATGCAGAAACTGTCCTAGAATTAGGCGAAAATGATTTTAGGAACATGGCAGAAAACCTCTGTCGGGCTGAATGGTCGTGGATTGGAACCTAAGGCCTCCCGAATACGGTTTGAAGAATGTGCTAACCTAGTTCGTCGATTTGTACCGCAAGTCGTCTACGTTAGTACGACAACCTTAGAACTAACGCCCTTTCGACGTCATCATACTCATACATCACTCTGGGAAATATACAATGCTCGACAAAGACAGCGAAGCACCCACAAGGCATAGTCGGACATCAGTTTAACTGCGTACTGGTACAGAACTCGGGGGTATGTAAGTAATTAGAATTGCAATTTTCTGTGACGGATACAATGGCCAACAGGAGTACATCATTGTTGTTCCTGTTTTGTATTGTTTACAGGCCTGAGAGGGTATATATGGGCCATGAATATCGTCAGAAGTTGAGTGTGGCACTGTGAAAGACAGGGACATACCGCGTCTTTGACGAGGAAGCATGGACAGCTGATGAACGGCGTCGCGCTGTGTTCAGCAATAAATCACATTTCGGCACTTTCCCAGATGACTGTCGTCGGCGAATATGGAGGCAAGCTGGGAGTGAAACTGTTCTTCCAATGATGTCGTATTGTTAAGTGTGCTCATTTTGCCGAGTTCTTTGTAAATTTGATTGGATGTTGTGATCAGTGAAACAACATCACATACCCTCTCTTTCTGAGAGCTCCATTTTTTGTCAGCCAATGTGGTATGTCCATTTTACTCCTAGAAACAGATGAAAATGCACAGTGTCTCTATTAACGAGTGAGCTTTTAATATACAGCAATTTATCACAAGAATACGAACAGCCCCCAAACAGTTAAATCTGCGTTTCTACAAGAGGTATCCTTTACTGTCGGCCATTTGAAGTGTTTCCAAAAAGACGGATGAAGAAAGCTCTTACAACTGCAATCCCTTTTTTCAGGAGTGCTGCAATGAAAAGTTGATATGAATTTACGTCTTTGTGGTCTGACCATGAAAATGATTTTTTAAAACAGCTTATAAATGTAGAAACGCAGACCGGTAGCTAACTAGTAAATTTTAGCCTTGAAACCATGCGATTCCATGAGTACATTGCCTTTAGCATCATCCACTGGCTGACAAAAAGTGTCGTCACAGTACAGATGGATGTTGTAGACTCTGATACTCGCAAACAGTGATCGGCAACTATAGCAGGATTGTCCCACTGGTGGGTTTCCAGCATGGTGAAAACCTTGGATGTTTGCTTGTGAGTGGCTCTTCCAGTGCAGATAGAAACTAAGCAACCGGAACATCGTTGCAGGTTGCAAGTCACTGGCATGACTAACCAGTGGAGTAAACAATAGATCCAAGTTGCATATATAAAACGTTGGGACATCCCGACATCGAAATAACGCTAAAAGCACTAGGTTGATTAACAGATGCTGTTCATCAGGCACTGGACCAATCCGATCATACAAAATCAACTCCGATTTGTGATTCCAGTGCGGTCTGCTCATTCCACCACGCTGGAAACCCACCAGTGGGACAATCCTGCTATAGCTGCCGATCACTGTCTGCAAGTGGCAAAGTCTGCAACACCCATCTGTACTGTGACGACACTTTTTGTCAGGCGGTGGATGATGTTACAGGCAATGTACACATGGAGTTTGGGTATTCGTAGATTAACATTTGTGAAAACTGGAACACAAAACGACATGTGTGCAAATGAATTCATTATACTACACATTAACTACACGGCAACACAAAAAATGACTACGATTCCGGAACTTTAAATGTCTGAGAATTCAGTATGGTTTGAAACTCTAAAATGCTGCAACTCTCAAATGTTACCAGAATGAAATTTTCACTCTGCCAGTAGTGCTAGACCTGCAACTTTCGCAGGAGAACTTCTGTGAAGTTCGGAAGGTAGGAGACGAGGTACTGGCGGAAGTAAAATTGTGAGGACGGGTCGTGAGCCGTGCTTGGGTAGCTCGGTTGGTAGAGCACTTGCCCGCGAAAGGCAAAGGTCCCAAGTTCGAATCTCGGTCCGGTACACAGTTTTAATCTGCCAGGAAGTTTAGATATGTTTCTGGAGAACACGTCATGAGAATGTACTTGCCAGATAACAGTGATCCCCTGCGTGCCGCGCATTCTTTGGAACATTTTCTGCTGAAATATCGCGTATCAAGTTGCCAGAGGAGAGGGCGGAGTTGTTTGTCGGGCAGCAAATCAGCAAATCCTGCCTACTGCAGAAGATGCTTTTCAGACTGTCTAAATATACAGACTCAAATCGGATATTGTATCCAATGACGCCCCGAACCATAACGCTCGACATACATTCGGCCGCTGAACCGCTCTAAAATTCCCGCTGTCTGATTCTGGTCACCACGAGAGGCTCTGAACTCATTACACTGTGCCACCAAGCAAGCCATCTACAGTGTTCATACGTCCACGTCGCCTGTGCCTTGTGCAGTCTCTGGAATTGGAAGCCTATACAATGCTTTACTAGACATTGTCCTATTGGAGGTAACAATGGCCTTGCCTTTATCCAATCTTCGAAATGAGCAGCCATTTATGGGAGGACTTACCGTTTAACAAGGGTTCCGAACAATAATACAACTTGACACTTTTCACGCATAAAAAAATATTTGCTAGAGCTGAATAAGCGAAAGTGACAGAAATAAATCCTTCGACCGACTGAAGATCGAATCCTGCACTTTTGAATTAGCTGTGTGACATTAATCGACGTGCCATCCAGGTAGAAAAATTTGATACTTAATTCTTCTATTCGACTTCAATGAAAACATCCTAACCACACTGCTCTGATTAGAAACTGAGCGTTGGCTAGCACAGCTGGGAACGAATGGATGGAGCGAGTTAATGTACTCGTTAAGGCATTACAAACTAATTTGGAAGTAGCGAGTTTAAAGCCCCCGGCTGGCCATCCAAATTTTGTGTTTCCGTTGTCTCCTCAAAGTATTTCCTGTTGGTAAAAACTCTTGTCCTGCGCCCGTAGCCGTGTTTTCACTGCATGAATTGCACTCATCATCATCTTCAATGTGTATTGCACGTAGAAAGACCTTAAGCAGCCGAAGCAGATGGAAGTGCGACGGTGGAAGGTCTGGATTACACGGTGGATGAAGCTGTGATGTCCGACTCAGTTTGGCCATGTATTCCTGGGTTCTCAGACTTGCCAGTGGAAGTACATTGTCTTGCTGGAGCAAGATTTATTTTGGATTCTTGCCTGACCAAACACACCGCAAACGCTTCTTGGGTGCGTTTAGAGTCTTCAAATATACCTCTCAATTAAAAGTAAACACTGTCGGCAACACTTTCAACGAGAATAATTCCATCACTATCCCAAAAGATTGTCATTGTGTTATCGCCCAGAGACAACGGTGCCACACGAAAGTCGGCAACACATATCGATACCACAGACGTCAGAAAGGTCTCGAAGCTATCCGCAATGACGATTTGGAGGCGTTCCTGAAGACCACAGCTCTTGTCAGCACTGCAGCACCGAAGCACTGAGATCAATATAGAGCCGAGTTGGAAAGAGCTCTGCCCCAGTTCATGATCGCATCTGAAGGAATCTACATCATAGTGTAGAACCAATGAGTTGTCAGAGTTACTGATGAGAGTGCACTGTAGTAAGCGTTGAACATTGTACTGCAAGAGAACAGTTTGTTAATAAGCGTATCAAGTGATGCTTTGTTAGTTCAAAGGGTTCAAATGGCTCTGAGCACTAGGACTTAGAACTACTTAACTAACCTAAGGACATCACACACATCCATGCCCGAGGCAGGATTCGAACCTGCGACCGTAGCGGTCTCGCGGCTCCAGACGGCATCGCCAGAACCGCGCGGCCACTTCGGCCGGCGGTACGAGTTCAGTTAACGGCTGGCTGTGACTGAGGGAGCTACGCATTCTTATGTGTTACGTCTCATTCGTCAGTTATGTGGAGACATTTTTCGACAGGACCGTCCACACATGGCACATGTTTCTAGCAACTGTCTGTGTGATATTAATATACTCCCGTGACGTCACGCTTATTAAAAACTTTCAAGGCCACCAATACTCTCAATAACTCCACAGCGAACAAAAGCCACGGTAAGACATTCAGTACCATGATTAAATTTATCATCCTTTATAAGGGAAAAATTCAAACCATAACCTGCAAAATCACAAGGACCATCGAGGGCAGCACGTGAAGCAATGCTTTTTACCTTTATTTTTCTCCTTCGCGCCAGTACTGAATTCAGTGTTATCAATGGTCTTGCAAACAGTAGCGCGTGAATACGCCTGGCAACCTGGGATGCTCTTTATGAGAGGCTCCCCAGTCCATCTCTGAGAGTCGCGGCCCATGACTCGCGGTTGCGCAACACTGGGTCGTATGGTAGTGCACTTTGTGGTCTTCGCCCGCGGTTGCCTAAGACAATGATTCTGTAATTTTTGTCAGTAATGAAATGAATACTGGCAGTGAAGCTCTTCTGTCAAGTGATATATAGGACATAAAATCCCGTCTGAGGCCTGCGATCATTTTTATGTTAATAATTCGTAACCAATGCTGTACAATCGCAATAAAGTCATGAGATGTTCAATTGACTCTTTTATTAGAACATGTTACCCGTTTCGGGATTACACCCATCTTCAGACATCACAAATTCCAGCTCCTTCCCAACCAACCAGGCGTACAGCCTTGACAACACAAAGAAAGTGTCCAATAAAATATGACTATAACTGCGGCACAAGCAGTCTTCAAGCAGAGCATGTACTGTCTTCTGTCAAGATTGTTCTGAGAGCTGACTGTCATATTAAACATTGACAAGAAATGGCCCGATTACGGTTGAGGACTGCGATGAGTAGTGCCAGACTGATGGGTCGTGCATACCGATTCTCAGATCTGTTCCTGATAGGGAATGTGTGGCGCAAGTGCCCATATGCTGAATATCAAGGACCATTTACAACAGTTGTACACAAGCTTGCCTCAGGAAAGGATACTACAGCTTTATGAGAATCTCGGCAACCAAGTCAGAAGGAAGGAACGAAACTTAAGGTTTATGCTCCGTCGACATCGAGGTCGTCAGAGTCAGAGCACAAGCTCAGAGTGTATCAAGGATCACGAATGAAATCAGCCGTGCCCTTTCAAAGGCATGTGCCTGACATTTGGCTACAGCGATTTAGGGAAATAACGAGAAACCTAAATCTGGATGGCTGGACGGGGATTTCAACCGTCGTTCTCCCCAATGCGTGTCCAGTGTGTTAACCAGACTCGGTCCTAGGACGGAGAGCGTGCAACGTCATACTGACAGGTGACTTATGCTGCCAAATTCTTCGTACATTTAGCTTGATTTCCAATCACTGAAATAACACTGAAATACCTTTCCCCAACAGGGTGCTTCGCTTGTTTGTCAGGCAGTGTATATTAACGGCGGTAAAGGAAAAAAAAAAGAAAAAACACACTAAAGTGGTGCACTATTTATTGAACGACTCTCGTGCCTTGTGTTCTTGCGCTGTGACAAGTTTCATCAGCAATCAATTAGACCTGAGCTAAGTTGAACGGATAGGAAGTGCCGTACAGACGATTGCAGGCTCGTGTAACATCACACTGACTCTCCTTTGAGGCAGCCGTCAGTAGTTCAACTTACGGTATTTGGCAAACGCACAAGCGTACTTCCCTGCACTGCGTCTCAGCGCTTGGCGAGTACACAAATGTTGGGTCTCTTCTGTGCCTGGTCGCTCTCTTTTCTGTCTCAATATTATAATTCTCATCATGATACTGTTTCGGTATCTGTGCTAGATGAAGCGTAAGTCATAAAACATAAGCGCTATTTTGTTGAAAATACTCCAATTTAAGCAGAGAACTAAGTTACTCGTACCGCAACGACTACAAGAACTCCTTGAAGAACGGTAATGCTGCGGTTTATAAAAAGAAAGGGCTGCCAATACGGTGTTTCAAACTTTTTGCTAGTTTTTCAAAAGTGATAGCTACTGCCTTAACATCGGGGATTTCGGTGAGATTAGGTAAACTGTACCCTTACATGCGTACGACGGGACTTCAAAAATAGAGTTACACACTATTACTGCAGGGCCAACTAACTGTTATTGAATGCTGCACTACACTTCAAATTCAGACAGATACATGGGACTATTTCTGAACATAGCCACGAAGTCTTTGTAAACAACGGTCAAAACATTCACGACGAAAGTCCGCTTCTTGTACAGGAACCCATTCGGAAACCGCTGTGTGGACGTCGTGTAATCTGCGATTGCTGAGAATAAGTTTGTCAATTACCTGGACATCATCGTTTCTACATCTACATTCTATATTCATACTCCGCAAGCCACCCAACGGTGTGTGGCGGAGGGCACTTTACGTGCCACTGTCATTACCTCCCTTTCCTGTTCCATTCGAGTATGGTTCGCGGGAAGAATGACTGCCAGAAAGCCTCCGTGCGCCCTCGAATCTCTCTAATTTTACATTCGTGTTCTCCTCGGCAGGTATAAGTAGGGGGAACCAATATATTCGATACCTCATCCAGAAACGCACCGTCTCGAAACCCGGACAGCAAGCTACACCGCGATGCAGAGCGCCTCTCTTGCAGAGTCTGCCACTTGAGCTTGCTAAACATCTCCGTAACGCTATCACGCTTACCAAATAACCCTGTGACGAAACGCGCCGCTCTTCTTTGGATCTTCTCTATCTCCTCCGTCAACCCGATCGGGTACGGTTCCCACACTGATGAGCAATACTGAAGTACAGGTCGAACGAGTGTTTTGTAAGCCACCTCCTTTGTTGATGGACTACATTTTCTAAGGACTCTCCCAATGAATCTCAACCTGGTACCCGCCTTACCAACAATTAATTTTATATGATCATTCCACTTAAAATCGTTCCGCACGCATACTCCCAGATATTTTACAGAAGTAACTGCTACCAGTGTTTGTTCCGCTACCATATAATCATACAATGAAGGATCCTTCTTTCTATGTATTCGCAATACATTACATTTGTTTATGTTAAGGGTCAGTTGCCACTACCTGCACAAAGTGCCTATCCTGCATTTCGCTACAATTTTCTAATGCTGCAACTTCTCTGTGTAGTACAGCATCATCCGCGAAAAGCCGCGTGGAACTTCCGACACTATCTACTAGGTCATTTATATATATTGTGAAAAGCAATGGTCCCATAACACTCCACTGTGGCACGCCAGAGGTTACTTTAACGTCTGTAGACGTCTCTCCACTGAGAACAACATGCTGTGTTCTGTTTGCAAAAACTCTTCAATCCAGCCACACAGCTGGTCTGATATTCCGTAGGCTCTTACTTTGTTTATCAGGCGACAGTGCGGAACTGTATCGAACGCCTTCCGGAAGTCAAGGAAAATAGCATCTACCTGGGAGCCTGTATCTAGTATTTTCTAGGTCTCATGAAAAAATAAAGCGAGTAGATTCTGGGCTTTCAGAAACGACATGATACGCGAGCAGAAAACATGCTCTAAAACTCTACAACAGATCGACGTCAGAGATATAGGTCTATAGTTTTGCGCATCTGCTCGACGACCCTTCTTGAAGACTGGGACTATCTGTGCTCTTTTCCAGTCATTTGGGATCTTCCGTTCCTGTAGAGACTTACGGTACACGGCTGTTATAAGGGGGGCAAGTTCTTTCGCGTACTCTGTGTAGAATCGAATTGGTATCCCGCCAGGTCCAGTGGACTTTCCTCTGTTGCGGTCGATGTCGACGGCGTTCCCTCATGATCAGCGTCACTCACACGCCCGCTGTGCTGTCTTCATCAAGTTGTTGTCACAATTTCTCTACGACTGGAAGCTGCATTGCATTTGGTCCATACACCGACAGAATTCTACGGCAAATCTGTGTGCGATTTAGACGCACCGTCCCCGTCCCACATAGTTCAAGTTTGGTGTACATTTCCAGTGGCCGTGCCATTTCACCCGCACAGCATGATTTAGCTGTTGCTCGCACTACAGCGTCTGCAGGAAACTCGGTACAGACACGTAGTCTCTTACAACAATGCGCCACTCTTGTTGCGGAATGGTATTTGCGTGGTATGACGTGTGTAATTTGTTTCCTGAAGTCTCCTAGTAATGTTGTTGTTGTTGTTGTTGTTGTGGTCTTCAGTCCTGAGACTGGTTTGATGCAGCTCTCCATGCTATTCTATCCTGTGCAAGCTTTTTCATCTCCCAGTACCTACTGCAACCTACATCCTTCTGAATCTGCTTAGTGTATTCATCTCTTGGTCTCCCCCTACGATTTTTACCCTCCACGCTGCCCTCCAATACTAAATTGGTGATCCCTTGCTGTCTCAGAACATGTCCTACCAACCGATCCCTTCTTCTGGTCAAGTTGTGCCACAAACTTCTCTTCTCCCCAATCCTATTCAATACTTCCTCATTAGTTATGTGATCTACCCATCTAATCTTCAGCATTCTTCTGTAGCACCACATTTCGAAAGCTTCTATTCTCTTCTTGTCCAAACTAGTTATCGTCCATGTTACACTTCCATACATGGCTACACTCCATACGAATACTTTCAGAAATGACTTCCTGACACTTAAATCTATACTCGATGTTAACAAATTTCTCTTCTTCAGAAACGCTTTCCTTGCCATTGCCAGCCTACATTTTATATCCTCTCTACTTTGACCATCATCAGTTATTTTGCTCCCCAAATAGCAAAACTCCTTTACTACTTTAAGTGCCTCATTTCCTAATCTAATTCCCTCAGCATCACCCGACTTAATTAGACTACATTCCATTATCCTTGTTTTGCTTTTGTTGATGTTCATCTTATATCCTCCTTTCAAGACACTGTCCATTCCATTCAACTGCTCTTCCAAGTCCTTTGCTGTCTCTGACAGAATTACAATGTCATCGGCGAACCTCAAAGTTTTTATTTCTTCTCCATGAATTTTAATACCTACTCCGAATTTTTCTTTTGTTTCCTTTACTGCTTGTTCAATATACAGATTGAACAACATCGGGGACAGGCTACAACCCTGTCTTACTCCCTTCCCAACCACTGCTTCCCTTTCATGTCCCTCGACTCTTATAACTGCCATCTGGTTTCTGTACAAATTGTAAATAGCCTTTCGCTCCCTGTATTTTACCCTGTCACCTTTAGAATTTGAAAGACAGTATTCCAGTCAACATTGTCAAAAGCTTTCTCTAAGTCTACAAATGCTAGAAACGTAGGTTTGCCTTTCCTTAATCTTTCTTCTAAGATAAGTCGTAAGGGCAGTATTGCCTCACGTGTTCCAGTGTTTCTACGGAATCCAAACTGATCTTCCCCGAGGTTGGCTTCTACTAGTTTTTCCATTCGTCTGTAAAGAATTCGTGTTAGTATTTTGCAGCTGTGACTTATTAAGCTGATAGTTCGGTAATTTTCACATCTGTCAACATCTGCTTTCTTTGGGATTGGAATTATTATATTCTTCTTGAAGTCTGAGGGTATTTCGCCTGTTTCATACATCTTGCTCACCAGATGGTAGAGTTTTGTCAGGACTGGCTCTCCCACGGCCGTCAGTAGTTCCAATGGAATATTGTCTACTCTGGGGGCCTTGTTTCGACTCAGGTCTTTCAGTGCTCTGTCAAACTCTTCACGCAGTATCGTATCTCCCATTTCATCTTCATCTACATCCTCTTCCATTTCCATAATATTGTCCTCAAGTACATCGCCCTTGTATAGACCCTCTATATACGCCTTCCACCTTTCTGCTTTCCCTTCTTTGCTTAGAACTGGGTTTCCATCTGAGCTCTTGATATTCATACAAGTCGTTCTCTTATCTCCAAAGGTCTCTTTAATTTTCCTGTAGGCGGTATCTATCTTACCCCTAGTGAGATAGGCCTCTACATCCTTACATTTGTCCTCTAGCCATCCCTGCTTAGCCATTTTGCACTTCCTGTCGATCTCATTTTTGAGACGTTTGTATTCCTTTTTGCCTGTTTCACTTACTGCATTTTTATATTTTCTCCTTTCATCAATTAAATTCAATATTTCTTCTGTTACCCAAGGATTTCTACTAGCCCTCGTCTTTTTACCTACTTGATCCTCTGCTGCCTTCACTACTTCATCCCTCAAAGCTACCCATTCTTCTTCTACTGTATTTATTTCCCCCATTCCTGTCAATTGCTCCCTTATGCTCTCCCTGAATCTCTGTACAACCTCTGGTTCTTTTAGTTTATCCAGGTCCCATCTCCTTAAATTCCCACCTTTTTGCAGTTTCTTCAGTTTTAATCTACAGGTCATAACCAATAGATTGCGGTCAGAGTCCACATCTGCCCCTGGAAATGTCTTACAATTTAAAACCTGGTTCCTAAATCTCTGTCTTACCATTATATAATCTATCTGATACCTTTTAGTATCTCCAGGGTTCTTCCATGTATACAACCTTCTTTCATGATTCTTAAACCAAGTGTTAGTTATGATTATGTTGTGCTCTGTGCAAAATTCGACCAGGCGGCTTCCTCTTTCATTTCTGTCCCCCAATCCATATTCACCTACTATGTTTCCTTCTCTCCCTTTTCCTACACTCGAATTCCAGTCACCCATGACTATTAAATTTTCGTCTCCCTTCACAATCTGAATAATTTCTTTTATTTCATCATACATTTCTTCAATTTCTTCGTCATCTGCAGAGCTAGTTGGCATATAAACTTGTACTACTGTAGTAGGTGTGGGCTTCGTATCTATCTTGGCCACAATAATGCGTTCACTATGCTGTTTGTAGTAGCTTACCCGCATTCCTATTTTCCTATTCATTATTAAACCTACTCCTGCATTACCCCTATTTGATTTTGTGTTTATAACCCTGTAGTCACCTGACTAGAAGTCTTGTTCCTCCTGCCACCGAACTTCACTAATTCCCACTATATCTAACTTCAACCTATCCATTTCCCTTTTTAAATTTTGTAACCTACCTGCCCGATTAAGGGATCTGACATTCCACGCTCCGATCCGTAGAACGCCAGTTTTCTTTCTCCTGATAATGACATCCTCTTGAGTAGTCCCCGCCCGGAGATCCGAATGGGGGACTATTTTACCTCCGGAATATTTTACCCAAGAGGACGCCATCATCATGTAATCATACAGTAAAGCTGCATGCCCTCGGGAAAAATTACGGCTGTAGTTTCCCCTTGCTTTCAGCCGTTCGCAGTACCAGCACAGCAAGGCCGTTTTGGTTATTGTTACAAGGCCAGATCAGTCAATCATCCAGACTGTTGCCCTTGCAACTACTGAAAAGGCTGCTGCCCCTCTTCAGGAACCACACGTTTGTCTGGCCTCTCAACAGATACCCCTCCGTTGTGGTTGCACCTACGGTACGGCTATCTGTATCGCTGAGGCACGCAAGCCTCCCCACCAACGGCAAGGTCCATGGTTCATGGGGGGCTCCTAGTAATATTACATAAAAAGTTGATCAATTGAAAATAGTGCTTAGCTTCTCCTATAAATCAGAAAAATATGTGACTGTCGGCTCCAATTCGCACAGTGCGCAGTGACAGAAACTTTGCTGTTTGCAGTCCGTCAGGTGATCATATGCTGGTTTCAAACCTTAATACGGCAGCTATAGGGACGTCTGCGGTCTGTATACCGCCAAATTTTTCACAGTCTAATGGTGTAAACTACGAGAGCAGCGGCGTGCAGCAGTGCAGACATGGGCACCATGTCTGGCAGCGTGACGTGAGGATGATGTACGCTTATCATGAGCGATGTATTGATTACAAATGATCAATAAGGCAGTCAGTTTTTGCCGGAGACGACGACGGAGGATTTCCCCGGAAGCTGGAGATTTTACCAGTATCCGACGCGGCAAGTAACCTGAGAATGTTTTACACAAGAATGTCGTCGCGAGAAAATTGAATCGAACCGGAAGGTTTCATCGTACCACACTCATCCAAGTGCTGAAGAAAAACGTGAATAGTTCATTTAAGTGACGCAGTAAACTCTGACGGAAAGAAACCAATAGCATCTGAAGGTATTAATTTACAAATTATGGTCATTAATTCCAATGAAATTACAGGCAACCGTAAATTCTGAAACAGTTCCAGAACAATATTAAAGTTCAAACAACAACGAAGGTTTTTCTGGCCTCTATCGATGACGTTTAAGAGTGGAAGGGATGGGAGCTAGCTTGAAAGTTTGATGACTCCTCTGCCAAACAGTTAGTTGCGAACTACAAAGTACTCATGTGAGTATAGATATTAAAAATGTGCCATTACTGCAGAATTTTCCTATCCGATGATTCTGCCTTTCTGGTGGAACCTTATTCCGGAAATTGCCTGCATACCGTGCGCTGTGGAAGATTGTGCAAGCACGACATGGTTCAAATTCACAAGAAATTTTAAAATCAGCACTTCAGTAACTTGATTACGGAAAGACACGTACCCAAGTGGATCGCAGAGTAGGCTAAAAGCGCACTTCCCATACACTGGAGTACTCGTTTCCGGCAAACGACAGTAGGTTTTGAAACGGGCACAGGCTCGGGGCGTATGCACTGGGGGCGAACACTGGTATCCCGTCGGACGGCTGTCCATTTGAACGGGTTCCCCTGGCTAACTGTGGTTACGTGGCACCTGCCCGACGCCTGCTGTACACGAGTCGCCGCGAGTGAACGTGTAAAGCGCAGCCACTGTGCCGAGTGCGCTGCAGGATCCGTCGGGAGCGAGCTGGGTCTGGAGCTGGAGCCTCGCCAGACACAAAAGGGCCCTGCAGCCTGGAGGAGACGCGATTTAGACCTGAATAAGGTCCCCGCCCCGGGCGCTTCCTCGCAGCGGCGGCCGGCGGGCCCGGTACGGGCGCCGGGCAGACAACAGAAGCGGGGTGAGGCAGGGGGTGCGGCGCGAGACAGGGATGTGCAGCTGGAGGAGCGGGGCAAAAAGGAAAATAATAACAGAAACAAGTCGGAATTACTTCCGGCCGAGATGGATTCTCGGGAGAGGCGCTCTGTTTAATGGATCCATTACCTGATAGAGACGAGCCGGAGTGGCGCGTAGCGGGAAGCTGGCGCGTGTTCGCCCGCCGCCATCTAAATCAATTACGGCTCTAATGGCCAGGCCGCGAGAGGACCTCCAGCGGGCATTAAAAAGAGGCGGCGGCGGCGGCGGCGACGGGCGAGGACGCAGCTGTCCGGCCGGCGGGGAGCCGCCTGCTGCTGCTGCTGCTGCTGCTGCCGCCGCCGCCGCGTGTTTATCTCCGAGTAATTCGCACGGCGCCCCACCTCAGCCTCCCAGCCGCACCGTTTGTTTGAAACGCAGCAGCGCCTCATTCTGCGAGGTAATGTCCCAGCTGTGTACCGTGCGACTGTCTTCAAGTCCTCGGTTAGCAAACGTCTACTTTACCTACTTGTACGGTAATCCCCGGCTAGAAGGCCATACAAGAGAGATGGCAAACGCCTGTAGTTCTTCCATGATCTGCTGTACAGCACTGTCTGTCAATTTCTAGTCAGTCAGTAACGTGACTGATTGTCGCCGCTTCGGATGACGCTCTATTTCAACTAAAAGTACGTACTAGGGTTACCCAGAAAGTATTTCACCCCATTTTTTGCTCAGCCGAAAACAATGCTACGAATGCGAAACGTTACGTATGCATTATTTGAAGTCTCCTGAACGAGCGCGACAAGTTCCCGTCACTTCCGACAGATAGCGTAGCTGCATGACAGCTTCAAAATGGCGTCGGTAGGTCATGTATCTTACAAGCAACGTGCCGTTATTGAATTTCTCACTGCAGAGAAAGAAACTATGGGGAATATTCGCAAACGCTTGCGCAAAGTCTATGGAGCATCTGCTGTCGATAGAAGTTCAGTTAGTCGCTGGGCACGAAGGGTGAGGTCATCAGAAGGCGCTTCGGCGGAGCTCCACGATTTGCAACGGTCAGGGAGACCACACACGGCTGTCACACCTGACATCTAGCAGCGAGGACAGACGCATTACGACTCGCCAATTGGCGCTGTATCTGTCAATCAGCAAAGGAAGTGTGGATGCAGTCATCCGCACTCTTGGATATTCAAAGGTGTGTGTCCAAGATGGGTCCCCCGGTGTCTAACGGTGGATCACAAATCGCACAGAAAAAACATTTGTCTCGATTTGTTGCAACGTTTTGAGGTTAAGGGGACGCCTTCTTGTCCCGGGTTGTGACAGGTGATGAAACCTGAGTTCACCATTTTGCGACCGAAACAAAACGACAGTCGATGGAATGGCCTCATTCTCGCTCCTCACAGAAGGAAAAATTCATAGCAACTGCTTCCGCCGAGCGGTCTAAGGCGCTTCAGTCATGGGCTGTGCGGCTGGTCCCAGCGGAGGTTCGAGTCCTCCCTCGGTGTGTGTGTGTGTGTGTGTGTGTGTGTGTGTGTGTGTGTGTGTGTGTGTGTGTGTGTGTCCGTAGGATAATTTAGGGTAAGTAGTGTGTAAGCTTAGGGACTGATGACCTTAGTAATTAAGTCGCATAAGATTTCACACACATCTGAACACAAGTGCTTCCGCCAGTAAGGTCATGATCACCGTGTCCTAGAACTGTGAAGGTGTGATGCTCGTTGATGTGATGCCAAGAGGCGGTACCATTAATTCAGAAGCGTATGTCAACACACCAACAAAACTCAAGACGCGCCTTCGGCGCCACAGCAACCCAGGAGATGTTTTGCTGCAACACGATAACGCTCTGCCCCACACAAGCCTGAACACATCGTAAAACAGAGTTGGACAGCGTTACCCCATCCACCCTACAGCCCTGACCTAGCCCCCTCGGACCTAAACTTGTCTGGGTCATTAAAGGATGCCACTTGTGGGACACAGTTTGAGGACGATGAGGAGATGTTTCACACAGTGAATCACTGGCCCCGCCACCAGGACAAGGCTTGCTACCGACAGGGCATACACCCCTTGTTTTGCGCTGGAGGAAGGCCATAGAACGAGATGGAGATTATGTGGAAAAATAGGGTGTGTATATGAAACATCACTCTTTCGTGTGTGTAATTCTCATTATGTTCAATAAAGAATAGTTGAAGAAAAAATGCGGTGCATTACTTTCTTGGTAACCTTCGTAAGTTCCATTATTTCAGTTTTCAGTATACCATGAAATTATGTAGTATCTCAAAACCTTTCGCTTTAAACATAACTTAGACTGTGACTAGCGACGGAAACTTTAGTTTTAGAGTTGTTTAAGTCTAACTGTAGACAGGTGAGTAGGTTTTGTTTGGGTTTGCGTCCTCCACGTTTGATGACGCGCGATGGCCGCCTCTCCCGGCTAATTGGGAGAGATGGCCATACCATCACCGCATAGATGGTCATCCCATAAACGTGTTATATGTTAAATAAAGTACTGAGCTGATCCGTCTTCAAATTTTTAAAGCTTTATTTTTACAGTGCCGTTGAAAAATGGCAAAGGATCTTTGTGGTAAGTTCCTATGGAACCAAACTGCTAAGGTACTCGGTCCCTAGGCTTACACACTACTTAATCTAACTTTAACTTACGCTAAGGACAACACACACACATCAGACACCCATGTCCGAGGGAGAACTCGAACCGCTGACGGGGGAAGCTGCGCGAACCATGGCAAGGCGCCTAAGACCGCGCGGCTAATGGCAAATGAATTACCCACATTGGAAGCTAGGAGAAGATTGCAATTTGGCGAGCTACTACAAGATTGTTGGGGATAAGCTGTAACGCCAGGGAACCCCGTCTCTGGATTCAGAATGGTTCTGAGCACTATGGGACTCAACATCTGAGGTCATTAGTCCCCTAGAACTTAGAACTACTTAAACCCAACTAACCTAAGGACATCACACACATCCATGCCGAGGCAGGATTCGAACCTGCGACCGTAGCAGCAGCGTGGTTCCGGACTGAAGTGCCTAGAACTGCTCGGCCGCCGCGGCCGGCTCTCTGGGATTCAAAGCAACGCTAATTTACCGGTTTAATTCGGATGCACTTCCAGTCTACGCTTTTAGAAAGGTACAGATAGATTTACAGGAAATGAAAACATCAACGTATCTAGATAAACACTCCACGAAAGAACCTTGTCACGTTTGGCATGTTCCTCTATTAGAGCAGATATCATCGAATCATCTGGCCAGAAATCCACTGAAAGAGCTCTGCTACCCAAGCCGCAATCCACTACGAGATCCATAGACTCTACTTCAGCAGACAAATTGGAGCAAAAATCCCCTGAAAGAAGAGCAACGTCACCTCTACGAGAACCTTCTACAAGACCAGACGATAGGCCTTTTTGGCATGTCATTTCAAATGAATTGAGCCCAGTCACCCCTACAAAAATTCTGAATAATATTTCACCTTTGTCAGCTAGACTCGAATCTCAAACAAACACACTTACGCCTATAAAAATTAAAGCTACAAACCTGACGTGAAAAGGAAATATTAAAAAGTTAAAATTGAAATTTGATACAAAAGGAAAAATCACTATTCGAAAATAAAACTAGTGAAGAAAGCTCGGATCAGGAAGATTAAAGGTGCTTCAGACAGTTCAGACTCGCCAGATGACGTTCACTACAAGGAAGAGTGAAGTGGCGAACTTATTGGAGGAGAGAAGGAGTGCACTGGATGTAGGGAGGACTGCTCGAAAACAGATAAAACCTGTGACTGGACTCAGTGTCAGGTGTGAGTGTTGGTTACATGGATCCTGCACATCACATGTTTATGTGTACCATCGATGTAGTACTGCAATTCTTTAAAAAATAAATATAAGCCTATAAAGTAAACATCGTTTTTCACGAATTAAGCTTGGTTATAATTCAAGTAACTGCAGAATTGAGACGATTTATCATTATTTTCAATATAAAACAAACATATTCCAACAAGTTAATAAAAATGTTAAAAAATTTAAGAGTTGTAAAATGCTTTTTACACATGAGTTCCTCTTATAATTTAGCGACAGATAAAATATTTATAAAATGTTTTTTACATAAAGATATTCGATAAAACATGTTTAAAGTGTTACAAGTTTTTTATAATTATCTGTTTT
The DNA here is from genome assembly GCF_021461385.2 of Schistocerca piceifrons. Classification (NCBI taxonomy): domain Eukaryota; kingdom Metazoa; phylum Arthropoda; class Insecta; order Orthoptera; family Acrididae; genus Schistocerca; species Schistocerca piceifrons. Next base: position 53,874,451 of record NC_060144.1, on the reverse strand, counting down.
ATTTTAAAGTTCTTTGTCCGATGGCTGTCTATCCCTTACATGTCTGCCCATCTAACCACGATACTCGGGTAAGATGGTCAAGTCCTGCATATTTTTTAAGAATTTTGTAACTACTATGAAATTTGGTACATCTTTGTAAACGATGTCGGCTTTTGTTTTTCATGAATTGAAAAGGCAGTTTATGGAAAGATTCGGGTTGTTCTTGTGTATTAGGTTGTGAAACTGTCTTTTGAAAAAATCATGGTCAGCTATCTCGGATTTAACCTGCCTATGCGGAATGAGTTAATCTCCGTCTAGAACGCAAGGACACAATCTTTCTCAGGCCATTATCATTACTAAGACCAGATATTACTCAATAATCCAACAAATTTGAGCACTCTGAAGTAATAGCAAAAACAAGAAGGAGTTGTCCGTTAAAAACGAAAGATGGTGGGCATGTTTCTACATCTGGAAGACGATGTATACTCAAATTTCGCGCCAATCGTATGAAAGTGGCGCTAAAGACACCATTATCAACACCTCACTCAGTTCGAACGAGGTCATGTGATACAGCTACGAGGAACTGGATGGTCCTTCTGTAATATTGCACGACGACTTGGCAGGAATGAAGCCACTGTACATGATTACTGGCAGTGGTGGCCACGAGAATGTACCAGGCTCCACGCGGTACGGTCGAGAGGGAAGAATATCGTGTTCAGTATATGGCTCTGGTGCATCGTACTGCATCTGCAGCAGCAATTTGACTAGCAGTTGGCACCACAGTGACACAACGAACTGTTACATGTCGGTTACTTCTAGGACAGCTCCGAACCAGACGCCCTATAGTGTGCATTCAACAGACCCCAAACCACCACCATTTGCGACTTCAGTGGTGTCAATTAAGTGCTCATTGGAGGGCAAGATGGAACTCTGTTGCGTTTCCAGATGAAAGCTGGTTCTGCCATGGTGGCAGTGATGGCCCTGTGTTGGTCAGGAGTAGGCCAACTGAGGGTCTGCAAGCAACCGGTGCGCGTGCTAGATCCACTGAACCAACAACTGGAGTTATCGTCCGGGATGCGATTTCGTATGAAAGCAGGACGACTCTTTTCGCTATCCCACGCATCCTGATTGCAAATTTGTACGTCTATCTGAATTTTCGATCGCTGGTGCTGCCATTCAAGAACAGAATTCCATGGGGTGTTTCCCAACACAATAACGCTTACCCACATACCTCTGTTGTAACCCAATATGGTTTACAGAGTGTCGACACGTTGCCTTGACCTGCTGGATCACCAGATTCGTCTCCAACCGAGCACATGTGGGACACCATCGGACGACAACTCCAGCGTCATCCACAAACAGCATTGCCCGTAGCTGTATTGACCGACAAAATGCACCAGGCACAGAACTCCACCCCACAAACTAATATCTGGCACGTGTACAACACAATGCATGCACGTTTGCCTGCTTGGATTCAACATTCTGACGGTTACACTACTTATTAATGTACCAGCATTCCACATTTGCAATAGCTTATATTGTGCTTACATTACCCTGTGATCTTGCAATTATAGTCACTTACTGATGTTACGTAGACAAATGTATCTGCGAAATTTGTTTACTCTGCATAAATTATTTTTTGTGTTGCGATTTTTTCCCGTGAATGTGTATATATACATGGTGAGGTTACGTAACATTCTTTTTATTTCCGGAACGGTTCCAGATATCGAAAAGATGTTTTCGGCAAATGGCAATACGCTAACGTGCAGGTATTTAGCTCAACTCTCCTATCGGTATATTGAAGCAAGTATGAGTTTTCGAAATACAATAATATACTTTTTCAACCGCAACCGAAAGAGCTTGATGATGATGATGATGATGATGATGATGAGTATGTGTTAGAAGGGACTAAGCATCAGTTCCTCCATTTCATGAGACAAACCCTTAAAAAGATAAAAAGCGAATAAAGTGGGGACTTGGCTTTTACAATTATTTAAGCAAGTCAAAAAGTTTTAAAAAGCGCGTGTCATAGTTGCAACGCGATAGGTAAAAAAAAAACTAAGAAAATCCAGGCAGCGTCGTGAAGAAGACGGTTTAAAGGCACAAGGTGGGTGGGGGAAGTAACATACTGTCTTCCTGTCTCCCACCGCCGCAGTGGGAGATTCTGGCCACAGGCCACCCCCCTCCCCCCCAAACACTGTGGGAGAGTTTATAGTTCAGTGTAAAATCCGCTCTCTCCCAGGAAATGCAGCATTTTGGTGGAGGCTGTCTCGTCATCGGCAAGTCGGCAAGCATCTGACGCAGTGAGGTAGGCAAGCTGAGAGCTCGCCGCAGATCGGTCAAGAGGGCCCACTCCACAAGAACATGCACAATCGTCAGTAGACTACCGCAACTGCAGAAGAACCTCATTGGTGAGTCTCGTGTGGCCAACACGATGGCTTCTTTCCGAGAGGCCTGGATAAAGATGTATGCCACACCTAGTGGACCTCTTAATCCCACATAATTTGTTTTGGGCCGTAGCAGCCTGCCATTCAAATTCCCAGAGCCTCAAAATACTGGCGTCGAAGTTGTAATTTTAAGTCTTGGCCCAGTATTTCGAAGTAGTGGCATTTTTGCCGAGAGTTCATTTCCTGTAATGCCTATGTGGCTCGGTGTCCCGATGAACGTCACTGTCTTTCCAGAGCCGTAGAGGTTAAACAGTATGTCCTGGATGTTGGCGGCTGAAAGATCTTTGAGATAGGACTGGGGTATGCCTTTTAAGCAAGTCATGGAGTCCTACAGATCAGGAACTTCGTCGTGGCAAGGGATTTGACGTACTACAAAGCCCGAGATATGACAACCAACTCTGCAATGTATAAACTGCGGGCACTCGGTAGAGAGTTCTTCTCATATCACCTTGCACGTGCAAAATCGTAACCATGCCTGTCGTTGACTTTCGACCTGTCGGTGTAACGCACAGCGAATTAAATTTTAATGGAGAACCGAATGAAACGGATGGCGGAGAAGGGTAGGATCAGCATCCTTCTTGTGACCACAAAAGAAGTCCATTCGTATCACAGGACAGGGTACAGAACATGGAGTCCTCGGAACACAGACTAAAGGAGGCTATTGCAGCTCCTTCAGTAGAGTATCAAGTTGGTTCCCCACCTGGTCTACCCAGTTTTGAGCGGTGCGCAAACAGCCTGAAATGTTGCTTGTGGAAGAGAGATGAGTGACATGGGTGCGTAGGCATCTCGACGACGGAAGCTTCCGTTTAAAAGCGACACTAAAACAAATGCCAATAAATTATCGGAAGCAGGAATCTGCATGTTCATTGCTGAACACAGTTCATTTCTTTCGTGTGAACACTTGCAGAATTATGTCAAAAACAATTTCCGACACCAAATGAGCGAAAGACCTCCACTTACACAGAACCATTTGCAGAGAAATTGTCGGAAACGTGTTAGCTTCACACTTTTCTGAAATGTGGTGAATACTGGCGAAAATAAGATTCAGTTTAATTTTAGATTAATCAACGTATATATCCGTTACAAAGGTATTCGGCATTCGTTCAAATGTGTGTGAAATCTTATGGTGACTTAACTGCTAAGGTCATCAGTCCCCTAGCTTACACACTACTTAATCTAAATTATCCTACGGACAAACACGCACACCCATGCCCGAGGGAGGACTCGAACCTCCGCCGGGACCAGCCGCACAGTCCAGGACTGCAGCGCCCTAGACCCTTCGGCTAATCTCTCGCGGCTCGGCCTTCGTGTACTTTCTTGAGTCTGGTGGTATTACAATCTGGCATGGCTGAATCCTCTGTTAATTTAATAAAAGCTTTGATGGAGTGTCAAACTTAAGCCAGAAATATGATTGGGGTTGGGTTTGATGATGCTTCCGTAAACGCAGGAATAAACAATGGCGTATAAGAGACTGAAACGAGTTTTAAACTTACGACACATGTGTTTGCCATTCATTGCAGTTAGCACTCTTTCATGAAAAACAAAAGAGACATTGCCAGAAAATATAGACTATTTGGTTCGAGAAACCTACAACTGGTTTTCGCATGCTTCGAAGCGCCAAGCAATGTATAGGGACATTTATAAAACATTAAACCAAGGGAGGAACCTTTGAAAATTCCAGCTGTGTGAGAGGCGCGATGGCTTTCTATTGAGCCTGTTGTTATAAAAATATTATCATAACTTTCAGATTGTCAAATCTAAAGAAAACGGTTAAACAGCAGAAATGCTGTAAAACATGTACTGCGATCCTTTGAATAAGCTTTATTTGTGTTATATAAAACCAACAGTACAGGAAGTGCAAAAGACAACCAAGGCTTTTGAAAATGAGAACGTTGATCCCACAAAAGTACTCCAGGATTTGACAAATTTCATCCAATCACTGAATAGGAAAATAATATCCGCAGCAAAAGTAGATATTCTGACAAATGGTACTGATTCATATGTAGATCGTAAACCTGATATGGGGACTGAATTGTAGAAAATGATTCCAGAAATTAAACTCCGCCGTCAAAATGAAAATCTTCTTCGTAAACTGTACAACAATTTCACAATAAAACTCTAAGGAACTAAGAACTAGCCTTCCTAATAACATTCAAATCATGAAAAATCTGTAAACGAGGTTGTCAAGACTCTGAAAGAACCGATTATTGAATTTGCTGAAATATTTGGTAAAAGTAAGCCCGACGTAATTTAATCCATCATTAGTCAGTGGCGGAATATCAGTTTCATAAAATGGAATATTGGTAAGAGTCTTAAAAGAACGAATACGGCAGAGTTTGGCTTAGCCATAGAGTATGTGTTTGCTTCAGAATGAGAACTAAACTACAAAAAGTAGTGCATTGAAATTAACATTCTCAACAGACCCTGACAAAGTTTTTGAATGGGCAACGTTCCCAGATCTTTACCATTCGCTGACACATGAGTCATTCGAGAACGCCAACAGCTAGTGCTTCAAACCATAGCGCACACGGTGTTCCGAAATATCGAGTTCTGAAACAACTATCCATACCGTCATCCAAAGGCAATGGATGTTTGTGTCCACTGAAACACTTTTTCCGTCATTTGTCATTTGTTAAACAGTACGCAACACAGCCATTACTACACTACTTACAATCAAATAAAACATTTAATAATATTATTAACTATTAAACGAACATGATTTCACATCCTGAATTTTTTCAAATAAACGTCCCGTTCCACATATCTTTACAGATCCACCATGAAGGTAAATCATAATTTCTTTTTAGATCACAATTGACAGAATACACTCATAGAATCACCTCATGAATCTCTCCAGGATTAACGTTTTCAATGTTGCAGCGAAACATCGCCTTATAAGTAAATGACAAATATACTGATACTACCAATACAGTTACGAGATTAATTTTACACGGTCTGATAAATCTGTATAACAGCTTGTATAGTTTCCGAATAATAAGACATGCCAAATGAGGTTGGACATTCCCCGTTTGTGAACCTGTGATATTATTTCTTTCAAATAATCTTCCAAGTTATGACGTGTAAAAAATACTGTGTTTCAATAATAGTCATACTATTTCATAATTATCTTCTGCACGAATTAAGACAGAAACTTGGGGTAGATATCAACTTACGCATATGACAAGAAAGTTTTTCGTTTCAGAAGAAAACATCCAATTTTACGGATCAACGTGTTCACTGCCCTCACACGAATGTTTACTATGCCCCCCATTCGACGTACAACTAACATCCAGACGACTGTCAAACTCGTCCCACACTTTTACGAACTTGGTTGGAGTTATTTTAGCACACAGAGATGTCTTTCAGAAACACTCCTAAAGAAGCACATATCATGAGATCTGACGACATTGGATGGTCGACTGTGGAATGCGAGGTCAGTACGCCCCTTACGTTCGATCCACCGTTGACACCGTACTCGCGAGGAAAATCACCCCAAACAGTTGTAACTGAATTGCCCCCGTTGACAAGAAGAATACACCACGGCTTTCGTTGCTGTATGGTCGCTGTCTCGACTCGACACACATTAGGTAGTGAGCGTGTCATATTAATATGACCACCTGTCAAAATCCTGAATAGCCACCTTATGCAGCGCGAAATGGCTGCGAGACGACGTGCTTCTGGAAGGAACCGTCAGGGATGTGGAACATGCCTACTCTAGTGCTGTGGCCAGCTCGGCTCGGTTTCTCGATCGAGGATCCATGGCACGAACTGTCCTGTCGACGTTGTCCCACAGATTCTCGATTGGTTTTAAATCTGGGGAGTTTGGTGGCCGGAAGAGTATAGTAAACTCATGCTGGTGCTCCTCGAACCACGCACATAAACTGCGAGCAGTGTGTCACGTTGCTTTGTCCTGCTAGTAGATGCCATCGTGCCGAGGAAAAATAAAATGCATATAGCGGTGGAAACGGTTTCCAAGGATAGAAGGATACTTTGTCATTCCACTGTGCCATCAAGAATGAAGAGATCTCCTAAAGGACGCCAGGAAACGTTACCCACAGCATTACACTGTCTTCTCCTAGCTGGACCCTTTCGACGATTGTTTCAAGGTGTTTGCTTTGAGACGTTCCACGCCGTTCGCGCCAACGGCCGTCTGCCCGATGGCGCATAAAACTTGATTCATCCGAAAAGGCCACCTGTCACCACTGAGTGAACGTCCAGTTGTGGTAATGGCGTGCATATTCCAGCCTTCGTCACCGATGAACAAAGTCATCAAGCATGCGTCTGCTGCAAAGGCCCATACGCAGCAATTTCCGACGAACGTTTGTCGAGGAGACCTCGCTGGTAGCTTCTTTGTTCATCTGGGCAGTCAGTTGCTCAACAAATGCACGTCTGTTCGCCCTTACACATCACCGCAGCCGTCGTTCAGTCCTGTCATCTATGGCCAGTAGTGAACCAGTTGCGTCAGTGTCAGTTGTGGCTCAAATGGCTCTGAGCCCTATGGGACTTAATATCTGAGGTCATCAGTCCCCTAGAACTTAGAACTACTTAAACCTAACTAACCTAAGGACATCGCACACATCCCTGCCCGAGGCAGGATGCGAACCTGCGACCGTAGCGGTCGCGCGGTTCCAGGCTGAAGCGCCTAGAACCGCTCGGCCACACCGGCCGGCGTGCCGGTTGTGGTTAGCGGAATTTTGCCATGCACAGTATACTTTAACCACGAGGGCACACGAACAGTTTACAAACCAAGCCGTTTCGGAAATGCTTCCAGCCTTGAACCGAAAGCCAACGATAATACCCTTTTGGACGTGGGATAAATCGCTCCGTTTTCGCATTTCGACAACGACTGCTAGTGCTGCCACCTGCTGTCTGTGAGTGGTTACTGCACGTTAACGTCGAACACAAGGGGTGATGAAATTAATGACTGGACTGTCTAGTGCACCACGCAGACTCCTACATGAAGTAGCCACTTAAACAAGGGGACTTTTGCAAGTACGTTACACATTTATTGAAATTTGCAATAAATTTCGAAGTGACGCATATACATGGTACGATTTTGCAACATAATCACCATGTTTCTGTAATCAACAGTCTGAACTTTCTACCAGTCATTTAGTTTCTCGACGATGGATATCCGCTCCTTGGTCACGGATCCATTCGAAAATCGCTCTGTGAACGTCCTCACAGTGGGAAAATTTGGGACTGCTCCGAATGTGTTCCTCGACTGCCTGGACATTGTCCTCTGTCGTCGATGTTGACGGCCTTTCTTCCTGATCGGCTTCAGCCACGTCTGTGCGGCCTTGGTCAAACTGTTCGCACCATTTCACTACGATCAGGTGCTTTGCATTCGGTCCGAGTACTGACAAAAATCCATGGTGAATCTGTGTGCAGCTTAGGCGTTTTGCCCTCGAGAATCGTACTGTCCAACGTATTTCAAAGAGTACGCTTCCAGCTGCCGTGCCATTTCACTCGCTCCCAGTGATGCACCTGTTAATCGTGCCGCAGGAGAGATGCGTCTACATTACAGGGCACGGGGCACATGTTCTCTCTTCCGACAATGCGTCGCTCTTGTTGCACAACGCTATTAGCGTGGCACGACATGTGTAACATACTTTTTGAAGTCTTCTCGTGACTGGCACTTTTAGTTTCGAAAAGTGAGTAAAAACGTACTCCAAGTTCTCATCTTTATTCATGTACAGTGTGTCCGAGAAGTAGCCATTCCTCGCAATGTGTGCTGGAGCCAATGGTGGCTACATATGCCGCCCCCCCCCCTCCCCTTCAGGGGCCACCCGCATTGCCACCTGCACCGCCCCCGCCAGTCAGCCGCACGCTATTGGTTCGTTTCTTTTGTCAGTAGACTCGACTCAATCGAGATATCGAGTAGTTTTACTTTCCTATGTAGCGCGTGCACCCAGGTCATTGTATTTTAAACATTCCTCGTCTTACAGGGAGACAAAGACACAGAGAAAACTGCGATCATAATGATGATGCTATGACATATTGGGAAACAACTGTTTTTATTCCAACAATGGACTATGTTACGAGTGACATGAGAGAACGTTTTGCTGAAGCAAATATTTATCATTTAAAATTCAACATACTTTTGCCCTCACAATTACGGAAGCACGACGGTAATGATCTGGCACGTAAATTGAACCAGTGCTTAACCGAACTACCGTTGTTTGAAGACGAATCACTTTTTGTGCTTAAAAAGAGAGTAATGGGGGAGATTCTTCAATACTACCAAACGAGCATAAACGCCCTTAATGATCGTGATTCTGTTATGCAAGCGCTGTCTGTCTGTCTGTCCTAGAACTGACTATCCTATTTTGCACACACAGTACAAAATATTTGCTTGTCTACCTGCATTTATTGCTACAGTAGAAAGACGTTTCTCAACATTGCGGCGTACAAAGACATGGCTGAGGCCGACAATGAACGAGGATCGACTTAATGGCTTAGCTCTCATGAACACCCACCATGACATTGATTGTCCTATTGACGATGTAATTAATCAATATGCCAGGAAGAATATGCGCATAGAATTCATCATTTAAGGAAGAGAACCACATTTGCAACTTTTTTTACTTCATAAGATGGTATTGTCTTGTATATGTGTATGTTGTTGTGGTCTTCAGTCCTGAGAATGGTCTGATGCAGCTCTCCATGCTACTCTATCCTGTGCAAGCTTCATCTCCCAGTACCTGCTGTAACCTACATCCTTCTGAATCTGCTTAGCATATTCATCTCTTGCTCTCCCTCTACGATTTTTACCCTCCATGCTGCCCTCCAATACTAAATTGGTGATCCCTCGATGTCTCAGAACATGTCCTACCAACCGATCCCTTCTTCTAGTCAAGTTGTGCCACAAGCTCCTCTTCTCCCCAATTCTATTCCATACCTCCTCATTAGTTATGTGATCTACCCATCTAATCTTCAGCATGAACCTTTGCATGTGACTTTTTTTTTGGGTAAACGTAAAGATAGCTGAAGATATCTTTAGCGCTCCATCCTTGAGGTTTTCTGTATCCGCCACTGGCTGGAGCTGCACCCTGCTACAATCACCCATGAACTTTAACTCGGTTGCCTTCAAGATGAGGTATTAAGGGCGTTTCCAAAATGTCCAAACAATAATTACTGTACATTTCCCACCCCCACCCCCTCCCCTGCAAAAAAGCATGATCCCGACAGGTATTGTGGTTGCATCCCGATCCATTCACAACACCAGGCGCGTTCATTTCCAATTCTTACACGTAACGGGGATTTTCCTAATGACAGAAAACTACATTCCTTCTATGCGATGTGCGATATATCGCATATTAATCAGCAAATAGCACAAGTATGCGAGACAAGGCATTTGAAAATTGTGCCAACAAAACACGGCAGACCGCAGCTCGCTGTTGTGGGTCGTTGTCAGTCAGTTTATTTACAACGATCAGTTTGAATCCTTTCATTTTCTGATCTTTTTTGATGTATTCATGCTTCGCTGACGGCGGTATTTGAATCCCAGCTGGTCATTCCAGAATAGATTTCACTGGATACTGCTCAACTGATTGAGCAACGACGACGACACACGTTTCCTCTCGCGTTTTCCTAAGTCGACTATTACGCAGTCTGTCTTTAACAATGCCTGAAACAAAAGCACGCTTCCCCCAATCAGGTTCTCTCTCTTTACGAGGTGAGGTCCTGCCACAGCGATCTCTAAACTCACTCGTTATCTCTTGTCATTACGTCTGTCGTTGTTTTCGCTGTCTGTGCGCGATCGCGTACACACACACACACACACACATGCCACTAACCGTTTCTCAACAGTGGAATCGTGTCCGCTCACATGAGCTATGACTTAAACAATGCAATACTAAAACAATACTGGCAACAATGATTCTCGTCAGATCTAAAGTAGAGATACCAATAAAACTACTATTTATCCCCCCCCCCCCAGAAGTAAAAAGTCAAGGGGGCTATGGGGACTTCTCCGACTCGTGCAGGGGCATATTCTTGTCAAATCGGGTGAACATTTTTTAAGTATCCCGTGGAAAGTACAGAAAATTTGACAAACAAATCTGATCGTTCACGGGTCCCGAGAGCCGACCCCCCCCTTTCACCGTGCTGACAAAATGATAACAGCTGGTTTATACACTGAAGCTCCAAAGAAACACGTACACGCCCGCGAATTCAAATACAGAGATACGTAAACAGGCAGAATACGGCGGCAGGCGGCAACGCCTATATGAGACGACATGTGTCTGGCCGCAGTTGTTAAGATCTGTTACTGCTGCTACAATGGCAAGTAACCAAGATTTAAGCGAGTCTGAACATTGTCTTATTGTCGGTGCACGGGCGATGGGACGCAGCATCTCCGAGGTAGGGATTTTTCCGTAAGACCACCGGTAAAACATCAAATCTCCATCACAGCGGGAGGAAAAAGATCCTGCAAGAACGGGACCGACGACGACTGAAGGCAATAGTCCAACGTGGCAGAAGTGCAACCCTTCCGCAAATTGCTGCAGATTTCAATGCCGGGTCATCAAGTGTCAGCTTGTGAACCATTCAACGAAACATCATCAATATGGCCAGTCGGAGCCGAAGGCCAACTCGTTTACCCCTGATGACTGCACGACACAAAGCTTTAAGCCTCGTTTGGGCCCGTCAACACCGACAATGGACTCTTGATGTCTGGAAACACGTTGCCTGGTCGGACGAGTCTCGTTTCAAATTTATCGAGCGGATGGACGTGTTCTGGTACGGAGACAACCTCATGAATCCATGGACCCCACATGTCAGCAGGGGAGTGTTCAAGCTGGTGGAAACTAAATGGTTCAAATGGCTCTGAGCACTAACCTAAGGACATCACACAACACCCAGTCATCACGAGGCAGAGAAAATCCCTGACCCCGCCGGGAATCGAACACGGGAATCCGGGCGTGGGAAGCGAGAACACTACCGCACGACCACGAGCTGCGGACTGGTGGAAACTCTGTAATGGTGTGGGGCTTGTGAAGTTGGAGTGATATGGGACCCCTGATACGTCTACATACAGCTCTGACAGGTCACACGTACATAAGCATCCTGTCTGATCACTTTCATCCATTCCTGATCATCGGGCATTCCGACGGACTTGGGCAATTTCAGCAGGACAATACGACACCCCATACGTCCAGATTTGCCACAGAGTGCCTCCAGGAACACTCTTCTGAGTTTAAACACTTCCGATGGCCACCAAACTCCCCAGACATGAGCACTGAGCATATCTGGGATGCCTTGCAGAAGAAGAGATCTCCACCCTTCGTACTCTTACGCATTTATGGAGAGCCCTGCAGGATTCATGGCGTCAATTCGCTTCAGCACTACTCCAGACATGTGAGTCCATGCCGTGTCGTGTTGTGGCACTTTTGCGTGCTCGCTGGGGCCCTACGCGATATTAGGCACGTGTGCCAGTTTCTTTGGTTCTTCAGTGTATATACCACACTCCAAAAACAAATGATCTCAGGCAAAACCAGTTCTAACATTTCATGCAAGCAGAACTGTGAAATCCTGTTTCCAATAAAAGGTTTTTGCCTTCTGAAACTTGTGGCATGTAAAATCTAACGCCGTCGTCAAACTTTTGGGGCATATTTTTCGATGTCTCTCTTACCCAAAATTGGAGGATTTTATTTAAAAGAGAGAGAGAGAGAGAGAGAGAGAGAGAGAGAGAACTTGCTGAAAACTATAATTAAACGCCCGCCTGGGACTGGAGCCATTTATTTCGATTCTGGAATCAGTTGAAGGGTAATTTGGTGAGTCTGGATGAAGGGCCACAAGTTGCGCGCCCACTGGGAGACGGCATCGTCCACAGCCAAACGAACAGCTGCGGCGCGAACCAGCTGGCGGTCTCTTGGCGCCCAGCGGCCTGGCTAATCGACGAGCTCCCTGCGTCGCCACCACAATGTCGCTCGAGAGCGAACGGCCGCCAGCCTGTTCCCCCCGCCACACTCGCAGACCACCGTAGACGCTGCTTCACAGGGCACTCTGGAATCGTTTCAAAGGCCGTGACATAACCAGGGCCGGTTTTGGGGCCCAAGCGACACAAACGGCCGCTTGAGGCGCCAAAGGTCCCCAGGTCCAAAATTTGTAACACGGTGTACTGCAATTAGTGGAGAAAACTGGTACTGATGAAAGTGTACAACAACAGAAGCAAAAATGTTCTAGCAGAAATGGCTCCACCTGTATGACAATTGCAAGCCACCACTGACTTCTGCCCGAGGTAGTATAAACGTATTTGAAGTGAAACCTTCCTATTAAGTCTCGCACATAATTGGGTTCAAATCAATACTGCTTCAGCACGCAAAATGTTACAATTTACTGAAAACTCACACCTGTTGAATGAGTTCCACATGCCGACCTCTCATGTCTTTATTAATGGAATATTTATCTTTCATACCACACACAAATTTAGGTTTTCCTTTTCATTTGCGTACATAAAAATTTTGAGCAGCGTGTTTATCAATTTTCAGCTACTTTCAAGGAAAGTTTTCTGAAATTGAAATACTTACTGCTGAGCTTTTTATTTATTTTTTGCCCCTCCCCCCCTTACAACACACAACTTATACAGTCAAACAGTGTCATGTTTTAAATATAAAGGTCATACAAACTTAGATAATTTTTGTCCCATTTTTTCCGATGCAACATGAAACCATGGTGAGCTAAAAAGTTCCGTTATTAAGCGACTGGAATTTTGTTCTTCATTTCCCCAACTCGATTTAATTGAACTTTTTCATTTAAGTTGCAGCAATACTTATTTCCGTACAAGCTTTTAAAGAGCTGAGAAGCGGACTTCTTTTCTTTTAATATTCGAGAATTTATTTCTGTTATAGACGGCTGTCTATGTAGTACTTATTTTAAAAGGAAACACAACCCACTGATCACTGAATAAAATTTATTTTTGTAGGTGTTGCCAACAGCTCCAGGTACAAAAACTGTCTGAGGGCTGGGAGGGTGGAGGGGAGCCCAATGATACGACTCTCGTTTGGAAGTGTGTTGCCAAAGTGGCACTGGATACATTGAGTAGCTTGGCCGAAGCTGGTACTAGTTCACACTTCCAGGCACTGTTTTATTTACAACACAAATATTTAATCCTTTGTTTACTAATGATAAAATCTTTATATCCATGTTAAGAAGATGATAATTTAATTTCTTTTCAGAAAAAGTTTCTTGACAGCATTTTCACTTACGTACTTTTTGCAGTACTCTGCAAAACAGTCATCATTTCTCATGCGGAGTTGTTTCGCAGAATAGACATCACATGGCTGACACATTCATTTCGTACAATGGAAGCGACTTTGTGTGCTAAGCAATACACACCTTCTTGAAGTTCCCTTTGCAGGCTTCTATGGTGTTTCATTTACCCGCTTAGCTTGTGAAATTATGATTAGTAACAATAAATGCATAGCTCTTTAACAGCTCTTTATGTTGGTGAACACACTGACGGCTCTCACAAGTGCTGCAATTACAGAAATTCTAGAACTCCTTCAGACTCATTCACTCTTCTGTATTAATTTAACTTCTGATTGTTTTAGTATTGACTAAAGTTACACCAGGAAAATTTCCCACTGTCTGCTGCTACAATTTTGTTTCCACTGTCTCTGGCTGAGGTTACAGACCTCTGATCACATGCTAATTCATCCAGTTGTGATACAGCATGCTACTGGTCAGGTCAGCAGCACACACAGTCCACAACTATATAGCTGTGAAGAACACGTAACTACCTATACTTGCCAATGGATAGAGACTTGAACTGCATATTATGATCTTGTTAAGTCCGCAGCTCGTGATCTAGGGGCTATCGTTGCTGCCTCTGGATCATGGGGGCCCGGGTTCGATTCCCGGCCGCGTTGGGGATTTTCTCTGCCCGGGGACTGGGTGTTTGAGTTGTTATCATTTCATCATCATTTCTGAGAGTGACTAGATTGTATTGCGAAAAAAAAATGGACTATATAAAAATTTGGACTTTGTACGGGTGCTGATGACTGCGCCATTGAGTGCCTCACAAACCAAACATCATCATTATCTTGTTAAGTACAAAAGCTAACCCGCAGTAATGATTTACGGCACACAAAACTCAATTTTAAAGACTAAACAACTCTTATCATCAATAAAAATTCAAGTTCTCTGAGCTGTATAACCACTACAAAGAAACAATGTACATACAGCAGAGAACACAAAAGCTTGAGCTACAGTTATGATCTTAAAGCCATTATAGGCAGAAAATATGTGCTGTCCAACATCGAGAAGTGGTTCCTCCATCATGTCACTTATATATTTGATAGTCCAAAAAATCAGTTTTGCACAATAACGACTGGTAAACAAAGGATTAAAGGTAAGCTCTAGGAATGTTTGTGTGCAGGAGGACGTAATCCAAATTCTAGTGTACTTTGGATGTTACTAGGAAGCTGAAATTGTATTTTCTTTTATTTAACCATGCATTCCTTTTACTAGTCCACCATGCTCCAAAAGCGGCTGCTGTAATTGGCAACTCCCACTTCTCGTGGTTTTTCCTTCCCTGCTCTTGCAAGAAAGTAGTTAGATGGGTGTACAACACAAAACATCTTCTTTCAGAGTAACCACTCCTTTATGATATCATTATCTTCGCAACTGCCAAAAATCCTTATTTTCAAAACAGTTTATTTTTCCTCACATCTTCCCTATAACTACACCCTAAACTCTGAGCCACCCCCCCCCCCCTCCCCCCCAGTATTAGTTCTATATACTTTCAAAAAACCTTTACATTGTGATTATTATTATGCCTGACTTCAGAATATCTTACAGAGAACTAAGGTAAAAA
This sequence comes from Schistocerca piceifrons, assembly GCF_021461385.2. Classification (NCBI taxonomy): domain Eukaryota; kingdom Metazoa; phylum Arthropoda; class Insecta; order Orthoptera; family Acrididae; genus Schistocerca; species Schistocerca piceifrons. Next base: position 53,859,205 of record NC_060144.1, on the reverse strand, counting down.
GGAATCAGCTTCTACGGCTTCTGCATTTCAATTTAGCACTCATTACTACTTCATGTTTAGGAGACATTTGTATGGCAAAGCACAAATGACTTGCCAGACAAGGTGCTGTGCCAACAACGGATCAAATCCGCACATCAAGTTAGTAAATGTTGATGGGCTCTGGTTGCAACTGTAGTGCACCATCTAACATTCAATTAAGTGAAGGCCACACATACTCCTCGTGCCAGTCTGACACACACAAAAAATAATCAAAACACAGACACAGCTTAGATGTCCATAAAGGAGACATACATGACCCCTCTTCCCCCTACCACCCCCCTAAAAAATAGGATGACACTGTGGAATTGAAATGGACATACTGGACTACTGATGAAGTTTGTCCAGTCGAATTCTGGAAGTGGGTAGATTGTACATACGAATAATCTACTTTTAAATAATTTTCTTACTACATGTACGAATATTTAAATTGCTTCATAACAGCAGAGTGAGAGTTGCATCACCACTAACAAAAAAAATCCCTTCTGCACTAATTTCCTAAGAATGTGGAATAGGTAACTGATTGTCAGAGGATACTGTGCACTATTTTTTCATTGCAGTCAGTGACATTAAACATATTGTAAGCAGAAACTGTCACTTCTTCGAGTGCACTGAGTGTTATGAAACAGACATAACAATAATTCTGTGAGGAGAAATGATTTATTCTGCTTTTGCTTCCTTTCATGATGCAGAAAAAGTGGGTTAATTGGGTTAATACCAAGAAGGTGACTATGGTGAATTTCATCATCTCTGACCACTTTGTCACTTCCTTTGATGCAACTCTATACTCAACAAGGCCTGTGCCACAAAAAACATACTTGAGAAATTAACTTATATGATCTGTGCTGTTTCTTTTGGTAGTTGTATATTGCAACCATTGTGGAAACTGCAGATCTGTTTGATTCCTAGGACAAATATGAACCATCTGCCACAGCAGCTTAAATTCATCTTGTCTAACATTAAAGATGATACATTATGCACAATATACATGCTGGGTTCAGATCACTCCATCTTTTCTCTGTCTTAACTTCTTTTTCCTATTATAACATTTTGCTTATCTTCTACCAAAATTAAAAGATTAACAGTGGGTACTGGTAGTCAAGCAGCACTGAAAAGAAATTATGAAAAATGTTAAGAGAGTTAACACTGGAAAAAATCCCAAAACGAGTAATCATATGTAGAATATCACAGCTGCAAAGCGATCAGAAACTCATTTCCAGCAGGGGTTGGCAGCAGCACTCTTCATAAAGGAGATCACTGAGTGGCTTCACAAGTACTGCTGCATCTGGCTAATAAACATGCCTACCAGCAGGTGGTGCAGCCCCTGTGGCTCTCTTAAAAGACCCAGCATGCTACCACTCAACAAGCCCTGGTACTTAGCTAGAGACCTGCAGCTGACTGCCACTCAACAATAGGCAGTTATTCGCAAAGTCAATGAACAGATTGCTGCTGCCGTAAATACAGCTCTCCAAGCACTCAACACTCCTTTTCGCAAGTTGTTCTGAGGACTCTTTTTCATCATTGCACACTGCTCTATTTACAGGGAACAACATATACAGAAAACCGAAACTGCAGCAACAAAGAAAGTGAAAACCAAAAACACTATAAGCAACACAGTTATGTACAAAAACTGTCCTTACATGAATCTTGCCCGATAAATTTGTGAACCAAAATTATAGCAGTAATTGTCTCATTCATTAATTAGTTGAACTATGAAACTGCAGGGCAGGAATCTACAATGTTCTCTTGCTGCTGATTTTTTCAACTTTCTCCTCAGTGCTACATTAACTTGTATATATGCTGGAGTGTGAATTTTCTGCTGCAGCTAAAATTATTATACTGTAATAACTGCATTCTATGTACCGAAGAATAACAAATTGTATTTAATTTTGGTTACTGAAGTAGCACCATCAGTAGTCATTTTGCACTATTCCAGGATTATCCACAATACAGCAGCATTTTTTTCCTATGCAATTAACACATGTAGTGATTTACTTTCTGTCTATACAGATGAAGTGTGTACAGTTATGTTTTTGCTTACCCCTTCTACTGACTTTGCTTGCTTTTGCTAATGCCAATACAAGTTCCACATTGCACTTGTACAGAATTTTTCTTTACATTATATTCTTGTTCATTTTCAGCTTATGCATTTATATATTTTATATGGCACGTCACAACATAACAATGTCGTATTTCCTTTCTCAATGTTTTTCATCTTGTCATTTTTAATTTCACAAGGAATCACAATTATTTTTCTGATGACAGCTTTTTCTCTTTCTATGTTTTGAGTTATACAAACGTTTTGGCTCAATTAAAAAAAAAAGTGTTTTCACATGGTGTTGCATTAAGGATTGACAGAGTCTTGCAGGTACAGCTGGGTGAGCAGGAGTATTTAATAATAAACTACTGCACAGCTCTACTGTGTTGTGTTAGAATAGTATGAAAAGTGAATGGTTCGCCATGCTAATCTCGTTCATTTGGGAGTTTTACTTCCTGATGTTGTGAATGTCTATGTCCACCCTACATAGTCTCACATTACCCTTTATTGCTATTTACTTATGATTTTAATCTCATATATGCAATCTAAACACCTTTCCAGATTTCACATCTAACCATGCGATTCCACTTGACGAAACAGAAGGGAAACACGGAGGTTGGCATTGTGGTGAGGAGGGGGGGTGGGGGGTGGAAGCAGGCAGTAGATATAAAATGCCTTTGAGAGCAGCAGCCCTTCGTGATAATGGTTGGTTCTCCAAACCATTGAAAAAGACCCAAACTGGGCACTGACTGAATAACGGGCACTGGAAAGGAAGGAAGGGATACAATCTAAATGTTGAACAATATGTACCATGTTTTCAGGCCTTCACAGGTTCTGCAAAGACTGGATGACTTTGGGTATGTACTGCTCAGTGTATCACTTAGCTGTTACTGTCTTGTGTGTGTCCAAAACAACTCGCTCCACAGTTTCACTCGATTTGGGAAGGAAAAAAAAAAGAAACAGCTACCATTTTCTTCTTTACTGATCTTCAAAGATCTGAACTTTGTTTTGAGTCTTAGTTGGCACATCATAATAGTACAGCCAAGTCTTGTTACCTGCCACAAAGTTACTCACATATTGAGATTGTCCATTAGAAAACTTCTTTAACATCCCCTGGCACCAAATAATGTCATCTCGTCTTCCGTCAGTCTATGCGGCACCCTCAGTCTATACGGCACCCACATAAAACAATGTTTCTTTACTTGAAAATGATCATGTGGAATTGCTGGTGCATTTAACCCTAAGGTATCCTCTCTCTGCTTATAGGTCACTCACCTGTCTTCGTCTAACGTTTTCCTCATGCATCACTGTTTTCCTCCATAACTGATGATCATGGCCTTCTCGTCCTCTTTAGAATTCTGTGATCTATCTGAATATAGTGGTACAATGAGGACACACATCACCGATTGCAAGAGTCATTTCTTCAAAGCACTGGTCTATGTTTAAATCACGTGCGAAGTTGAACCGCAAAACTGCCCGAATCTCACTTCATGGCCATGAAGCCATAGCAAGCACTTCAAACTAAACCTGCCAGTGAATGACTGTGCCCACAGACTTGGCACAGCGAGTACAGTATTCTCACTGATGTATAAATTGCTGAAACACTTTGCCTCTCTGTCGCAGCTGCACTACAGATTTATGCTTCACAGTCGTCGTCATCATCATATCTGATGAAGCCAATGTGCATTTTCAGCTGCCAAATTCTGCATGTTATGCAAATTTACATTACCATGGTTCATAAACATTGCTTTGTCAGTAAAGAGGACATGTTGCAAAAATGTAATAGTCTCCCAAGCGATGCACAGGAAACCAACAAAATTCTACATGCTTTTCGAAATCATGGATAGGATATGTTGGTGCAAGATGCGAATTACACTACTCTGGATGATACCATATTCCTTGGCAATACGTCTCACACCACCATTTGCCTTATAAAAGTACTATGTCTAATTTCTCCTCACTGGTGTACATTTATGAATCCAAGGAATGTTGAAGCAGAAATTGGCTGCCAATAGACAGCACAGTTCCTGCTAGTTTTGCAGTGCAGACAAGTAAACAGTCAAAAGGCTCAGGACAACGAAGTAGTCTAGCATGTGTGAGTTTACAACACAATAGCCAAGTCCAGCTGAGTTGTCTTTCAATTTTAGAATATTTTTCGGATTCTTCTGTGAAGAACTTCATCCTCAACATTAACAAGCATTATATCACTGTACTCATTTTTTCAAGCACTTTAGTATGTTGGTAAATAAAGTATATCATTTCACTTAAAACTCGCTGCAATATCTCTTATTTCTGTCAAAACCAACTGCAAGAAAGAAAATGCTGTGCTATGCTGGGCTGTGCTGGGCTGTGAAAATGTGTGGTTCAGTTTTATTTTTTGCAGTTAGTTGTAACTATGATAACAAGGCATTTAAACCATTACATAAATTGTTTCTCTCATGTATATGCTTTCTCTTCATATATAATTTTAACCAAAAAGTGTAAATATGGCTATGTGCAGTTTTGTTATCTTCCTCGCAGTGGGTTTTAGCAGAAAACAGAAAAGTTGTATTTATGGCTTATTGGCTCAGTATTAGAATACTGTAGGAGAATCTGAATTTTCATAAACTCTGTAATCCTACCCCTTTACATGTTAAAATTATGGTAAGTACTATCACTGGAGCTACTTCCAGCAGCTGGACAGATCTCTCACACCCCATATATCAATTATCCTACCCAATTTATCAACTGCAGTTCTCATTACACATTTTATTCGGAGTAACAATACACAAGGCTAAAGGTCAAAGAATGGAGAGGAGGTGAGAGGGAGGAAGGAGAAGGGCATAGAGAGGGGGAAGGATAAAATGGACAGAGAGAAGGGGTGGAGGAGGAAATGGATGAAAAGATAAGAGAGGGGCAGGTGGACAGAAGGGGAGGTGGGGGCAAAGATGAGATTTAAGACACACATCCCATACATATGTAGCAACTGCAAACCATTGCCGGGTTCACTAGTGATATTTATTGCTAAAAAAAATTGTTTCAACAAAAATTGTTTCATCTGAAATACGATTTACACAACCAGCATTCAAGACACAAAAATAGTATCATGCAGACCATGCAAACATAGTTAACTGTTATTCAGGATTCACAATGTTGTACTATGTTCTGCTAGAAAAATTTTCAATAAGCTCCCGTCATACATATAGCAAGAATTTGAAAATCCACCAATTCAATTGAAAATTAAAAACAATTCTTAGCGGTCACTCCTACAAATTGTCTGGTTCACTGATTCTGGTTTTGAGAACTCACGTTAGCTTTCTAGTAAACATCAACATGACTGTAATTGGGTCTCTACTGTTACAAATATGAAACAGCAGTTCTTTTTCACCAAAATCGCTTTCCTGCTAATTTTATTTGGTTACATCTAGCCTGTGTAAGCAATTGTGATTACTGACAGGTTTTGATAAACGTACATTTCCACTTGGTACACATTACTGACGGATATTCCTTCCTATGGCACACGATTGTATGCAATAGTTTGTTCTGCTTGGGAGAACAGAAACTAACATTTATTTCATATGTACTTTGGATGAAAGACTCAGTCTGTTCATCAGCAACTTACACACACAATTGATGCTTTTTATGCTAGACAACAAAACTGTAATATGATTGCTTGCCAAATGAAAATATGCAGAAGTTTCTTACTTTTTTATAATAATTTTAACATACCTTCTGTAGATATTGCACTACTTTTGATGATGATTTCTGCACCTGAAAGCTATGCACAGAATCTGTAAGTGCAATAGCAAACACACGGTCTTGAAAATCGGAGAAATGATTTATGGCCTGAAAAGAAAATTAAGGATGTTATTAAATCTTACATGTTACAACAAACTGCAACTTAAATTGTTAACAATAAACAGCATACTTTAGCTAACTGTTGTTGCTCTTCTTTTTCATTACATCTATTTTACACATACATTTCAATCTCAGGTCTTCACCTTCAACTACGTTAATTGGAATATTAAATAAAATAATTATGTGGAATTCATAAAAATGTACCTTTACATCTTTGTAAAACACTTGAAGCTAGATACCATAAAGGCCATTTCACACCATGAGAACTATACTGTATCTTATATACAATAAAAATGTTTGAAAGTTTGTAACACACGTTCTATTACCTGATCGCCTCAAAGTTGAATTGGATAAGAGTCAAATAAATTAGATGACTTTTTTGTTACATAGATCCATAGTAAAGAGATCTTCAAAGATGTAGAATATTTTAGAAAACAAGAATATGTAATACAATATGTGTAAAGTCCCATGTTCAAGTCCCTGTCTGACACACAGTTTTAATCTCCCAGGAAGTTTCAAAAAAATGTAATGCATAGTTTAGAAAATACTATGAAACAACTAAAGAGAAAATCTTAAAAATATTTTCATTCAAGAGGTAATAAAAAACTTTTCTTAAAATGTGTAAATGTACAATTAGCTGAGGTGTAGGATGTGCCATCTGATCACCCTATACCTCTAACATTGCCAAATCTAGTTCAACATGCCTACCTCATGAAGATATGGGATAAACACAGGAAAAAGAAGAAGGAAAGAAGATTGCAGCAGAGCATTATCAAAGAGAAAATTAGTTTGAAAAATTGCATTACTGCACTGAAGATGTGCAAGAGTCAAATTTTATATAACACAAACATTATTTGATATTGTTAGTAATATGAATTCATGAACAGGTTCTACTAAAAAATTCATCAGAGGAGTAGAAGGAATTGGTACTAATAAATCCTTAAAATGAGCCTCATCAGCAGTCAAACATTTTATGGTTGTTAGCAAGCTATTGCAAATGTGTGTTACAGAATAATGAATGCCTTTCAGGACCGAAGTAAGTGATTTTAAATATTTGTCAAGATTATTCTTATACTGAATACTGTTTCCACGAACAGAATTATTCATTTGAAAAAGTGATATTATTTATGACAAATTTCATTCAGGAATAAATATATTGGTAAGCAGCACTTAATATGACCAGCTCTTTGAACAGGCCTTGCCAGGATGTTCTTGAGTCCATACTAAAAATAATTTGTATTTCACACTTTTGAACTTGGAAAACTTTAGCCCGTCTTAATGTGTTACCTCAAAAACTAATCCTGATCAATATAACAGAATGGAAGTATGCAAAGTATGCCAGCTTTATAATTTTTATATCACTTATGTCTGATGTAATCCACATTGCACATAAGGAGTTGAGTAGGTGTTTCAGCAGATGTGTGGTACGTTCCTCCCAACTGAATTTATCAACAGACTGTAAACTCCCTAATTTTACACTGTCAACCTCTTCTATCTGCTTGTCATTATATCCTAACCCTTTGAGTACCAGTGGTTTCTGCCTGAAAACACAATTTTGTTTCTTTTCGAAGTAACGCAGCCTTTTGCAAACCACCACTGCTACTACAAGACGGACACGTCTAGTGGTACACTGAGGTGCATTGTAGCAGTCTCTTCCAGCAATCAGTACAAGATTCAGGGCACAGACCGTGCTACATGATTGAAGGAGGTTCTAACATGGCCCCCCACCCCCCTCCTTTTTTTCGGAATAGTGATCATATTGAGGAGATTATTGACTGTGAAAGTAAGTATATCTAAAGTTAATGAAATGTAAATTTGAGTTTGTATTACTGCTGTTATGAGAGGTTTGGAATGAAACCACTGCACCAATAGGTACTTTTCAAATGAATTTATTAAATTTTAGACCCAATTTTGACGAGTTCATAGAAGTTTCAAAATGTGCTATTGTGTTCAGGAAAAATGCAGAACTGCTTTCAAATATATCTCTTGAAATAATGGTTGGTCAAAAACTGATGTCCCATTGGTTCCAAAGTGAAAACATAACTTCAAACCAACTGATCATTTACTTTTTGCAAATTTCTTCTTCTATTTGTACCCTACTATGACAACAAAAGTAAATTTTGAGAAATATTTTAAAATTAAATTTTTATATTTCTTGGAATCAAAGGGTAAAGTATATAGAGGGGCAAACTTCTTAGAAGTTTTGAACTGCACATAATGTGTTATTTGAAAGTTTAGTGACAAAGAATTGAAAGTAAATATTTATTGATGACTATTAAATTACATTTTCCAATATTTTTATAAATTTGATTCATTATTTATTGCAAATGTTCATCCGCACAAAACAAACTTGGTATCTGGTAATGCAACTGATGGTAGGTCATAACATATACAAATAAGTAAGGGTCCTAGGATGGAACCTTGTGGGACACCACATCTAAAGAGTTCTCAGCTGGATGATGAGCAATAGCTTAATAGTCCTACTGAAACACTTGTATCTTGTCTGGGAGATACGGTGTCAACCATTTCATGATATTTACTGTTACAGTGTAAATTCTAATTCACTTACAAGGACACGGATATTCGCAATCAAATGCCTTTGATAGATTAGAAAATTTCCCAATAGCTTATAACTTATTTGTTCAAACTAAGCACATTCTTGTAGTATGTGTAAACAGCCTTCTCAATATTGGAACTATTAAGAAATTAAAAATGTAACTTTGCCAATATATTAGTTGAACAATGACATAGAATAGACTGCTACTCGTCACACGGAGGAGTCATTGAGCAGCTGAGAGATATGTTTATAGGACATTTAAGAGTAAATTAAACTTAGGCTACTGAACAAGTCGTTTCACACACATTCATACACGCACAACTCACACACACATGGTCACTGTTGTCAGCAGACCTCATCACATGACCGTGTGTGTGTGTGTGTGTGTGTGTGTGTGTGTGTGTGTGTGTGTGTGTGTGTGTGTGTGTGTGTGTAGATGCATGCATGCATCTATGGAAGGACTTCATCTGATAACTAAATCTACTCTTAAAAGTATTTTTAATTGTTAGTCCCCCACACAACAGCTCTTCTATGTGATAAGTAGCAATCTATCCTATTTCACTGTTGTTATTCCAACCCAGACTTTCCACTGCTTTATTTTTTGTAGTCAGGTGGTTTACAAGTTACTCGTATATTACCTTTTCTACAATTTACGGGAACGTTGGAAAAAGTGAAATTAGTTGGCATTTAATGTTATTGTTATCTCTTTTCTTGTACAAAGACTTTAGCGTATTTCAGCCTATCATTCCATTGACAAATGACAGGTTCCACAAATATCTTGGTACTTTGCTGAAATCAGAAGAATATCCTTCATTTAACTTTGCTGGTATTTTTATTTTGATCTCTAGAATTTTCAACTTAAATAGTTGATCACAATATAACACGGGCTGTGTAGAAAAATGAAAGCACAAAGATCAGATACTATTTTCTGCGTGTTAATTTGTCTTGCAGAGATTTCAGAGTAATGAGGAGTGGCTAAATAATATGGCAGTGCATCTTGCAAGTTTGTACAATATGCATCTGCCATGGAGTTTCCAGCACTCTGAGCAACACATATGTGACATCTAAAGGTTCTGCAACAATGATCAACTTGCATTATGCTGTCTACAAAGATTTTGAGATTATTAATGATCTGGATTTTGATCCAGTAAGATCTGTACAAACAACCAACATCTGAACACACTAATCTGGTTTTCATGAAAGTCTTATCTCCAGCATTTCGGCTATGTAGTTTCTCGAAGGAGATACATATTACTAAATTGACCATTCCTTGACACCTCACAATGCATCCCATGAATTAAGCCATTTTTTAATCTAGATGTTCCATAGCTTTTCTCCCCCAATTCAATTCAATTCAATTCGATAACTCTTCATTAGTTATTATAATATGGTTTTCATGACAGTATTATCGAACACAGAAAGGACACACTGGTCAGTCATCTGATGACACATGATGTTATCATTAACAGTATCACTCAAGGAACAGTAGAAGAGAAAAATACAAGAAGCAGACCAAGACTAGACTAGATCAACCAGATAATGGAGAATATCAGCCGCACCACCTATACCACTAACAAGAGGAAGGCCAATGACAAAAATGAATGGCAAACTGCTGGTAACCAACCTGATGGTTGGAGGAGGATCATGTATTCTTAATGTGATCTCCTGTTTTTCATACTTGGCTCTACCAAGCTAGCCTACACTGTATCTCCTATGGCATGGATGGTGAGGCAATGGCACACATGCCATTAGTGCCACGTGATCAAATAATTTGAGCATGGCATTAAATAAGGAATTTAGGTAGGCCAACCTAATTGACATAATTCATTTGTTCACCTGCATTTGAAGTCATAGTACCAAAGTTCATCATGAATAGGCTAATAATATACCACCCACTATTACATCACGTAGGTTGGCAGCTGTTCTAACAATGACAACTTCCGTTCTACACCAGCATGTACCATATTGCCACATTGTTAAGATGAAACTGTCTTTACCCATTTTTGTTTGTTGTGTGCTTATGTCATGTGCTGCGATTAGTTAGTACCACTTTTAAACTTGTGGGTATTATTTAGAATCAGTAGTTTGGCAAAGAAAGAAAAAGTGTAAGGCAAGTATAATACAGAATTTCAGACTTGGTGGACTGAGATGCGAACCAGAGTGACAGGAATTCATTGCATTTGCTATTAAGACAGGAACAGACAGTCAACATTTATGATTGAGTATGTTGGCACAGATTGTCATACTAGCACCACAAGTTTCTCAGTTGCAAATGTGATTGCTCAACATTGTAACCTTATGGCAATGGGGAAGTTTTGAAGGAAGGCTGCTTAGTATCTGCCCCAGCACTTTTTGAACATTTTGAAAGTAAAGATCAAAGATATTCATTTATGTAGCAACACAATAAAAGAGAGATGGAAAAAAAAGACAAAGTCCTCTCCTTATATTCCACTTTTTCTTAATGAAAGTATAGATGTAACTAAATCTGCCCATTTAGCTGTGTATGCCCAATATTGTGTTGTAAATGAAATCAGATGACGATTGTGATAATATCATTGCCAGAAACTACTAAGGGCACATAGATTTGTACAGTTGTTAAAATATAACTTACTGCAAAAGAAATCAATTTAAGCAAAATTGTTTCGACAATGACTGACGGTGCTACCAATATTGTGGGCAAAAGACTAGTTTATTCTAAGCACACACTGGACATTCTATTCTTGAATTCCACTGGATCACACATAAAAAAGGCTTGTGCCCAAACAGTTATTTTGATCCCTTGATAATACAATGAAGCTTGCTCAAAATGGAATCACATGGGACAAAAATAATTTTCCAAATTGGGCAAGTTTGCAGATTACAGAACCACCAAATCTCACTTTGTTGAAGCAGTTGTTGTTGTTGCTGTTGTTGTTGTTGTTGCATCTTCAGGGTGCTCAACATCACAGTCATCAGCATCTGTATGTTGACTGTATTAGACGAATAGGACTAGAGCACACAAAATGAGGATAGCCTAAAATACAACATAAGATCACATATGCTCCCTTGTACTCTTTCTTACACAAACACACACGACTTCTGTGAACAGTACAATGGAGCAAGCAAATCAAGGCTGAACATTAAAATCAATGACATCAGATCTCAACAGCCACTAAGAGAAGTCCAGAAAAAAAAGAAGACTCTCTGGTCACGAAAATAATAACTGGTTGAGCCATTCATTCTCTAACATCCTAAAAGCTTTGATTTAAGAGCTGAGGTAGAAAGGAAGAAAAAACACAAAATAGTAAAACACTTGCCACATTCAGCTCATTAGCACCTAAAACTGAGGGCAGGTCTGTCAGTAAACCAGCTTGTACCCTCTCATTATTATGTAAAATATAATTGGTTAAAATGTGACAAACCATAATTAGCACACCACATGCATCACAAATAGGTAGTTCTTCACGTCTGAGAAGGAAGCCACAAGTCAGGGGGCAGTGCCCTATTCGAAGTCATGTTAAACAGACTTCATCAATTCTATCAGGCCAGAAAGAGGTGCTCTGTGGCCTCACGGTCTCTTTTATTGATTGCAACTTATTTTCTGTAATGCCCAGTCACTCTTCCTCCCAAATATGCACATGCCTCCTTGGCCGCAATATCAGCTAACTCACTGCCACGGATAACCATGTGTCCCCATATCCAGCAGAATGAGATGACCTGTCATTACCTTTCCAAGTGCAGGATGGCATCATGGACATGCTGGACAGTTCTATCTGCTGAGTACACAGACTGGATCATCTGCAGTGCACCGAGCGATCCACAACAGATAAGGAATTTTGGCCCACATTCATGTTTCATCTGGCCCCACAGCTTTAAGAATCAGATAGAGTATGGCGTCAAAGATAGTGAACTCACTAGGCACACAGAACATGAAGACAGAGGCAGGAAAAGTGACAGACCAAGTGACAGCATTCCCTTGTCTGGACCCAACTGTACATACAAGGCTGGATCAAATGCAAACAGGATTTTATTTTTTATCTAAACTGATTTATTGAAAACCTCAAGGCTATTATAATTTATTTTTCCAATTAGTCTCCTACTTTGGAAATACATCTGCCTCAGCATAGGAGCAAGTTTTTGATGCCCTCATCATAAAAAGAACTGGGGGGTGTCACCAGCCAGTTGTGCACAAAGGCTTCTATACTTTGGTCAACTTCAAATTGTCACCCTCCTAGAGCTTCTTTAAGCGGTCCAAATAAATGGAAATCAGGGGGCAGTAAGTCTGGGCTGTAAGGAGGACGATCAAGTGTAGTCCAATGCATTTCCTGTAGCTTGGAAACAGTTAGAGCTGCAGTAAGGGGTCACGCATTGTCGTGGAGGGGGATGACCCGTCAAATTAATTCGTCTCGTCTTTTGGGGCGATATGTAACTCTTGCCTTGTTCAACAGTTCGCAGTAATAAGCAGCATTGATTGTGTGTCACTCATGCAAGAAATCAATCAGCAAAATACCTCGCTGATTGAAAAAAAAAGGTTGAAAGAACCTTGCCAGCTGACAATCGAGTCTTGGCTTTCACTGGTGCTGCCTCCCCTTTCTTCCGCCACTCCTTACTGGCCTGTTTGGGTTCTGAAGTGTAGTGGTGTACCCATGTTTCATTGAAGGTGACAATCTGACACAAAAATGTATCACCTTCTTCCGCAAACCTTGCTGTAAGCCTCTGACAGACCTCCAAATGTGACAACTTCAGATTTTCAGTCAAAAGTTTAGGGACCCATCTAAAACACACTTTACGGAACTGTAGGTCATTTGTGATGATTGCTTGACAGCCCCCGTAATTGATTACAACTTTTTATGGAATTTCTGATACTCTCGCCCGTCGATCGTCATAAAGAAATTATTGAACTGCACAAATGTTTTTGTCTGTAATGCTGGTTCGAGGATGGTGACCATGTTGCTAATTTTCCACATGTTCTTGTCCTTACTTGAACTTTTTATGCCATGCAAACACATGTGTCCTTGATAATGTTTTATCACCGATCTGTGCAGTCAACCTTTGGCAAATTTCCACCGCTGTAACTTCTTCACGAGCATGAAATCTGATAATTATACATATGGCGGGAAATATCTAACAGCACACTCTCCTCACTTCTAACGGTCCTGCCTAAGCATAGCAGAAGCACGGGGCCAGCCCTACCAACTGTTGATGTTCAGGAACAAAAATCCCATTTATACACTCCTGGAAATTGAAATAAGAACACCGTGAATTCATTGTCCCAGGAAGGGGAAACTTTATTGACACATTCCTGGGGTCAGATACATCACATGATCACACTGACAGAACCACAGGCACATAGACACAGGCAACAGAGCATGCACAATGTCGGCACTAGTACAGTGTATATCCACCTTTCGCAGCAATGCAGGCTGCTATTCTCCCATGGAGACGATCGTAGAGATGCTGGATGTAGTCCTGTGGAACGGCTTGCCATGCCATTTCCACCTGGCGCCTCAGTTGGACCAGCGTTCGTGCTGGACGTGCAGACCGCGTGAGACGACGCTTCATCCAGTCCCAAACATGCTCAATGGGCGACAGATCCGGAGACCTTGCTGGCCAGGGTAGTTGACTTACACCTTCTAGAGCACGTTGGGTGTCACGGGATCCATGCGGATGTGCATTGTCCTGTTGGAACAGCAAGTTCCCTTGCCGGTCTAGGAATGGTAGAACGATGGGTTCGATGACGGTTTGGATGTACCGTGCACTATTCAGTGTCCCCTCGACGATCACCAGTGGTGTACGGCCAGTGTAGGAGATCGCTCCCCACACCATGATGCCGGGTGTTGGCCCTGTGTGCCTCGGTCGTATGCAGTCCTGATTGTGGCGCTCACCTGCACGGCGCCAAACACGCATACGACCATCATTGGCACCAAGGCAGAAGTGACTCTCATCGCTGAAGACGACACGTCTCCATTCGTCCCTCCATTCACGCCTGTCGCGACACCACTGGAGGAGGGCTGCACGATGTTGGGGCGTGAGCGGAAGACGGCCTAACGGTGTGCGGGACCGTAGCCCAGCTTCATGGAGACGGTTGCGAATGGTCCTCGCCGATACCCCAGGAGCAACAGTTTTTTTTTTTTTTTTTTTTTTGTGGTTTTCGGGCGCACAACTTCAATGGTCATTAGCGCCCTGACTACTCTAAGAATGCACCGCGAGGCACAAGTTGACAACAACAACTAAAAGGGAAAACACAATAAAAGACAGACTGACAGGCATAGGATTAAAAAACATCATCAAATGTCCTTAGCGAGGTGTGTCAAATTGATAAAACAAAGAACACGAGCAGCTGCTCGTGGGTCATCCGCTAAAATGGCATCGAAAGTATTAGGCAGGTTAAGATCGAGGCGCAGTGTGTTAAGATCAGGACAGGACATTAAAATGTGTCTAACCGTCAGCAAGTGCCCACATGGGCAGAACGGCGCCGGCGCAGCCGTCAGCAGATGGCGATGGCTGAACCGGCAGTGTCCAATTCTTAACCTTGCTAAAACGACCTCCTCCCGCCGAGAAGGGCGTGAGGAGGACGTCCAAGCCACGGGAAGAGGTTTTAAGGCCCGAAGCTTGTTGTCGGTAAGTGCAGCCCAATCGGCATGCCACAGCGACACAACGCGCCGACAAATGACCCTGCTAAAATCGGACGAAGGGACACAACAAGAAGCTGTCCGAGGCTGGAGGACCGCAGCCTTGGCCGCGGCATATGCAGCTTCGTTCCCAGGGATACCGACATGGCCAGGAACCCACATAAAGCTAACCGGCGTACCGACGTCCACCAGCTGCTGAAGAGAGCGTTGGATCCGGTGTACGAAAGGGTGAACCGGGTACGGATCACTGAGGCTCTGGATGGCGCTCAGGGAATCTGAGCAGATGACATAAGCAGAATGTCGGTGGCGGCAGATGTAAAGAACAGCCTGGTAGAGGGCAAAGAGCTCAGCTGTGAAGACCGAACAATGGCCATGGAGCCGGTATTGGAAACTTTGTGCCCCGACAATAAAGGAACACCCGACCCCGTCATTGGTCTTAGAGCCATCTGTATAAATGAAAGTCATGTTGTTGAACTTCGAACGAAGTTCCAAAAAACGGGAGTGGTAGACCGAACCGGGGGTGACCTCTTTTGGGAGCGAGCTGAGGTCGAGGTGAACGCGGACCTGAGCCTGGAGCCAAGGTGGCGTGCGGCTCTCGCCCACTCGAAAGGTTGCAGGGAGTGAAAAATGAAGGTGTTGAAGGAGGCGACGAAAGCGAACTCCAGGGGGTAGCAAGGCAGAGACATACAACCCGTATTGAAGGTCAAGAGAGTCGTCAAAAAAGGAACGATAAGACGGATGGTCGGGCATTGACAGTAGCCGACAGGCATACCGACAAAGCAGTATATCGCGCCGGTAGGTGAGTGGCAATTCGCCAGCGTCAGCATGAAGACTCTCTACGGGACTGGTATAAAATGCTCCGATCGCAAGTCGTAAACCCCGATGTTGTATGGAGTTGAGGCGGCGTAAGATGGATGGCCGTGCAGAGGAGTATACGAAGCTCCCATAATCCAGCTTGGAGCGGACGATCGACCGATATAGACGAAGTAGGACGGTTCGATCCGCTCCCCACGACATACCACTGAGAACACGGAGGACATTTAAAGAACGGGTACAACGGGCGGCCAAACATGACACATGTGGAGACCAGCTAAGTTTCCTGTCAAAGGTAAGGCCTAAAAATTTGGTCGTCTCCACGATTGGGAGAGCAACGGGACCGAGTCGTAAGGACGGTGGGAGAAACTCTTTGTAGCGCCAGAAGTTAATACAGACCGTCTTCTCGGCAGAAAAACGGAAGCCATTGGCGACACTCCAGGAGTAAAGACGGTCAAGAGAACGCTGAAGACAGCGCTCCAGGACACGTGCACACTGCGCGCTGCAATAGATGGTAAAATCGTCCACGAAAAGGGAGCCTGATACATCAGCTGGGAGGCAATCCATTATTGGATTGATCGCGATGGCGAAGAGAGCGACGCTCAGAACTGAGCCCTGTGGCACCCCATTCTCCTGGCGAAAGGTGTCGGACAGGACAGAACCCACACGTACCCGAAACTGTCGATCCATTAAAAAGGAATGAATAAAAAGAGGGAGGCGACCGCGAAAGCCCCATGTATGCATGGTGCGGAGAATGCCCGCCCTCCAACAGGTGTCGTAAGCCTTCTCCAAATCAAAGAACACAGCCGCGGTCGGGCGCTTCCGCAAGAAGTTATTCATAATGAAGGTCGACAAGGTAACCAGATGGTCAACAGCAGAGCGGCGCCTTCGAAATCCACATTGTACATTGGTAAGTAGGCGTCGAGACTCGAGCAGCCAAACCAATCGAGAGTTAACCATTCGCTCCATCACTTTACAGACACAGCTGGTAAGCGAGATAGGTCGATAACTGGAAGGCAAGTGCTTGTCCTTCCCCGGCTTAGGAATCGGGACAACAATAGACTCGCGCCAGCATGCGGGAACATGTCCCTCAATCCAGATGCGATTGTATGTACGAAGAAGAAAACCTTTACCCGCAGGAGAAAGGTTCTTCAGCATCTGAATATGAATAGAATCAGGCCCTGGAGCGGAGGACCGTGATCGGCCAAGTGCGGTTTCGAGTTCCCGCATGGTGAATGGGGCATTATAACTTTCACAATTCGAGGAGCAGAAGTCAGGTGGCCTAGCCTCCTCTGCCTGTTTGCGGGGGAGGAAGGCAGGGTGGTAATGAGCGGAGCTCGAAACCTCGGCGAAAAAGCGGCCGAAGGCATTGGAGACAGCCTCAGGGGCCACAAGGACTTCATTCGCGACCTTCAAGCCAGAAACTGGGGAGTGGACCTTAGTGCCAGATAGCCGGCGCAGGCTACCCCAGACAACAGAAGAAGGAGTAGAACCGTTGAAGGTGCTTGTGAAAGCAGCCCAGCTGGCTTTCTTGCTTTCTTTAATAATACGACGACACTGAGCACGTAATCGTTTATAATTAATACAATTCGCCACTGTAGGGTGGCGCTTAAAGGTGCGTAAAGCACGTCGACGAGCACGTAAAGCGTCTCTACATGCTGCGGTCCACCAGGGGACCGGTACGCGACGTGGAGGAGAAGTAGGGTGAGGGATGGAATATTCAGCAGCAGCGAGAATGACTTCCGTGAGGTGTTCTACCTGACGATCGCAGCTTGTGAAGGTTTGATCCTGAAAGGTAGCCCTGGAAGAGAAGAGCTCCCAGTCTGCCTTGGAGATGGTCCAACGAGAGGAGCACGGAGAGGGAGTATGCTGCAGGAGATGGATAACACACGGGAAGTGGTCGCTCGAATATGTATCAGAAAGTGCATACCACTCAAACCGGCGTGCAAGTTGGGGAGTACATATAGAGAGGTCTAAATGGGAATAGGTGTGAGATGTGTCCGAAAGAAAAGTAGGGGCGCCAGTATTGAGGCAGACAAGATCGAGCTGGTTGAAAAGGTCTGCTAACAAGGAGCCCCTCGGGCAGGATGCTGGAGAGCCCCAAAGGGGATGGTGGGCATTGAAGTCTCCAGTTAACAAAAATGGTGCAGGTAGCTGAGCAATAAGTTGCATCACGTCTGCCCTGGTAACGGCAGATGACGATGGAGTGTAAACGGTACAAAAGGAAAACGTAAAAGTGGGGAGAGTAATGCGGATGGCAACTGCCTGCAGGCCGGTGTGCAACGTGATGGGATCGTAGTAAATATCATCCCGGACCAGCAACATAACCCCTCCATGAGCTGGGATACCTACCACAGGGGGTAGGTCAAACCGCACAGAGGTGTAGTGTGCCAAGGCAATTTGATCGCATGGGCGTAGCTTCGTTTCCTGGAGGGCTACGACAAGCGGATGGTGCAAGCGGAGCAGCAACTTCAAGTCCTCTCGGTTGGAGCGAATGCTGTGAATATTCCAGTGAATAAGTGCCATCGTAAGAAAAGAAAGATGAGAGAAGTGGTCACCTCGAAGGCCGCTTAGGGCCTGGCTTCGAGCGAGCACTGCCGCCGCTATCAGTAGGCGGACAGTCATCGTCCATTGGGTCTATAGGGTCATCGGCCATCTCGGGAGGATGGCCGGGAGGGGGAGCTTCCTCCGCCAGTGAACGGCCAGATGTACGGCGACCAGCGGTGCGGCCAGGCGAAACGGATGACGGCCTGGGGCGGCAGCCGCTGGGTGGCGCAAGAGAAGAAATGCGCCGTGGCGGGGAAGGAGAACTGTGCTTCCTATGCGCCTTTTTGGAAGGACGTGTAGTGGAAGTACCGGTCGAAGGCTGTGAGGTCGAGGTACGGAGGAAGTCTGCACGGGATGGTTCCTTCTTGAAGGCCCGTGCATCTGACTTCGGTGTCTTCGTTTTAGCAGAAGCTGAAGAAGGTGCTCGTGTCTGTGGGGTGATGGGAGGAAGAGGAGACGTCGACCGCGCGATCTTAGCACTGGCCGAACGGACGACCGTGGTGCTGAAGGTCAGATCGCATGTCTGGGTTGCTACCTCCCGGGTAGTCCGAGGAGAGGCGAGGACAGTACTGTATTTCCCCGCTGGGAGCAGCGTGGGCTTCCTACTAGCCAATAGCTTGCGAGCAGCCGAGGTGGACACTTTCTCTTTGACCCGAATTTCCTGGATACAGCGTTCTTCCTTATAGACAGGACAGTCGCGGGAGGATGCTGCATGGTCACCCTGACAGTTCACACAACGAGGAGACGGAGGTGGACAGTCACCCTCATGGGCATCCCTGCCACAGGTGACACATTTAGCCGCATTGGAACAAGACTGTCGAGTGTGATTGAAACGCTGACACTGGTAGCAGCGCGTAGGTGTCGGGATATAGGGGCGAACAGAAATAACCTCGTAGCCCGCCTTGATGCGCGATGGCAGCTTAACACTATCGAAGGTCAAGAAAATTGTCCGGGTCGGTACAAGGTCATTGTTGACCTTTTTCATGACCCTATGGACAGCCGTCACGCCCTGCTCAGCGAGGAATGATTGAAGCTCCTCGTCAGTCAATCCGTCGAGGGAGCCAGTATAGACCACACCACGAGACGAATTCAAAGTTCGGTGGGCCTCCACCCGGACAGGGAACGTGTACAGGAGGGTGGCCCGAAGCAGTTTTTGTGCCTGAAAGGCATTCTCAGTTTCCAGTAATAAGGTGCCGTTACGCAACCTGGTACAGGATTTGACAGATCCGGCTATGGCATCTACGCCCTTCTGAATAACGAAAGGGTTGACAGAGGAAAAATCCTTTCCGTCCTCAGTTCGAGAAACTACGAGGAACTGTGGGGCAGGCGGTAGTACTTTTGTCACTGTTGGCTGGTCACGTTTCCGTTTTTGGGTCGAAGTCGAAAGAGATGGAGTAGAATCCATTGCGGAGGAATCCCCCATGATTGCCAGCGTCTCCGATGGCGCGCTCCTTCCTTGTGGGGACCCTCTCAGAGGGCACTCCCGCCTTAGGTGAATGTTTACACCTCAGGTCACACCTCCCGAGAAACAGACGGAGGGACCAATCGGCATGGTCAGAAGGTATCAGCTCAGGCAATCACCCCTCCCCGGGCCTGGCCTTTACCAGGGGGTACGCGCGTGCCTTACATGTCTACCCAGGGCGGGGACTTACGCGTTACCCCGTCACCGGCTACGCGTGCGAACGCGTGGGTCGGCCTTCAGGCACGCACAGGGAGGAAGGAAGATGAGGAAAAAGAAGAGAGAGAGGGAGAAAGAGGACAGACTGTCTCAAACGCCGAGGCGGAGACCAGAGAAGGCAAGGAGAAGAGGGCAATGAGAAAGCAAGGGGAAGAAGGCAATAAGAAGGCAAGGAGAAGAAAGCAATGAGAAGGCAAGGAGAAAAAGGCAATGAGAAGGCAAGGAGAAAAAAGCAATGAGAAGGCAAGGAGAAGGCAAGGGAAAGAGTAAGGAAGACAGTGAGATGGAGAAGAGCAAAGAAAGGAACCAACAAAAGGAAGGAAGAAACGAGAAGTGAAAAAACCAAAAGGACCACGATGATAGGTCGTGGAACCGTCCGTCTCCGGACGCAGGCGCGAACTACCCCCGTGAGGGGGATGGACTCCTTTTAGTCGCCTCTTACGACAGGCAGGAATACCGCGGGCCTATTCTAATCCCCGGACCCGCAGGGGGGCAGGAGCAACAGTGTCCCTAATTTGCTGGGAAGTGGCGGTGCGGTCCCCTACGGCACTGCGTAGGATCCTACGGTCTTGGCGTGCATCCGTGCGTCGCTGCGGTCCGGTCCCAGGTCGACGGGCACGTGCACCTTCCGCCGACCACTGGCGACAACATCGATGTACTGTGGAGACCTCACGCCCCACGTGTTGAGCAATTCGGCGGTACGTCCACCCGGCCTCCCACATGCCCATTATACGCCCTCGCTCAAAGTCCGTCAACTGCACATACGGTTCACGTCCACGCTGTCGCGGCATGCTACCAGTGTCAAAGACTGCGATGGAGCTCCGTATGCCACAGCAAACTGGCTGACACTGACGGCGGCGGTGCACAAATGCTGCGCAGCTAGCGCCATTCGACGGCCAACACCGCGGTTCCTGGTGTGTCCGCTGTGCCGTGCGTGTGATCATTGCTTGTACAGCCCTCTCGCAGTGTCCGGAGCAAGTATGGTGGGTCTGACACACCGGTGTCAATGTGTTCTTTTTTCCATTTCCAGGAGTGTATTTGATTCCCCTTGCACTACATTATAGTCCTAGTAATCAGTTAAAATGGTTACAAATTTATTCTTAAAAATGTGATCTGGAGTGAAATTTTTTCCTTTTTTTTTTGTTATGGTTTTAGGGCAAAAAACTGCTACAGTCATAAGTGCCCATTCTGTGGCTTAGTGAAGGGTAAAAAACCGAATTTCAAATGAGCAGCAATGGAGTGAAACTGAAGGAGGAGGGAAACTAAAAACGGAAGGAAATCTTAGAAAACTGCTATTGAAGGTGGGTTTGTTTCCCCGAAAAAGAGCTTCAAATGACTGATGTCATCTCACTGACACTGATAAACTCAAGGACGTGATTGGCTGAGTGCTTGTCATCTGGGTCAGTTGAGTTGACATGGAAGCCAGATGACTAGCGTAACGATTCAGGACAGCTTGCCGATTGGACAGTGGAGGATCAGCAGTCTCAGTGTACAGGCTCTCCACGAGGACGGAGTAAAAAGCTCCAGACGCTAAATGCAGTCCACAGTGGTGGACAGAGTCTAGACACCAAAGAACATATGGCCGAGCAGAGGAGTAAACTATGCTTCCACAGTCCAATTTCGAGCACATTAAGGTGCGACATGGGCGGAGGAGGACCACTCTGTCCACTCCACAGGAGGTACCACACAGAACACAGAGGGTGTTGAGGGACTGCAGACAGTGAGCCAAAAGATATGAAACATGGGAAGACAAGCACACTTTTCTGTCAAATGCAAGTTCCAAGAATTGGGTGACGTGCACGAATGGGAGGTTAACAGGGCCTAGATGTAGGTAAGGTGGATAAAACTTCATACGACGCCAAAAACTTACAGACACAGTCTTACTGGGAGAAAATCGGAAGCTGGTTTTGATGCTCCATGAGTGGAGGCGATCGAGGCATCCTTGAAGACGTTGTTCAAGAAGGCTGGTCTGTTGAGGGCTGTAGCAGATTGTAAAATCGTTGACAAAGAGGGAGCTGAGACATCAGCAAGGAGACAGTCCATAATTGGATTTATGGCAATGGAAAACAGTACAACACTTAGGATGGAGTCCTGGGGCACCCCGTTGTCTTGGGAGAGAGTAGTGTTGCTCTGCACTTTAAATGTGCACTCTGTCACAAATTCACGAATGAAAAGGGAAAGCCAACCTCAAAAGCTCCAAGAGAACAATGTGTGGAGGGGTGCTTGTCCTCCAACAGATATCATATGTCCTCTTCAGATCAAAAAGTATAGATACCATTTGGCGTTTCCTGAGAAAATTGTTCACAATGTAAGTGGAGAGAGCAACAAGATGGTCTACTGCGGAACGATGCTTTCGGGAACTGCATTGGGCAGGTGTTAAAAGGTTTTGGGACTCCAGTCACCAATCTAAATGGCAATTTACCACCTGCTCCAAAACCTTACATATACTACTCATGGGAGAGATGGGGCAATAGCTAGAGGAGAGATATTTGTCCTTTCCAGGCTTCGGAAGAGGAATGATGATAGCTTCCTGCCACCTTCTGGGAAAGGTACTGTCAGTCCAAATTCGATTATAAAGGTGAAGGAGGTAACACAGACTACGGTATGATAAATGCAGCACCATTTGAAGGTGGATGTCATCCGGCCCTGGGGCAGAAGCACAAGAGAAAGTGTGTGTTTTGGAATTCCCGCGTAGAAAAAATAGTATTATGGCTTTTGCGATTTTGGGAAGAAAAAGCAAGAGGTCGCGCTTCTGTTGCTCATTTCTTCCGGGGAAAGGCTGGCGGGTAATTTGAAGAGCTCAAAATCTCAGCAAAATGTTGATGCAATGAGTTAGACATTGCGACTGGGCCCGTTAAGGTATCTTGCAAGACAGTTAGCCCAAAGATCGGGGAGAAACTAGATGTGCCGTATAACTGTCAAATTCAACTCCAAACTACAGATGAGGGAGTGAAGATGTTAAAGGAGATGGTAAAGAAGTCCCAGCTTGCCTTCTTGCTATTGTGGATGATGCAACGGCATCACGTACGTACCACTTGTAGCGAACGTAGGAGGGTGGCGGAAAACGCGGAGAACACGTCTCTGCTCGGGTATTGTGTCACGGCATGCCTCATTCCACCAAAGAACTGGGGCACACCAGGACAAAGGGGAGGTATGAGGTATGGAACATTCCACAGCTGTAAGAATAACTTCCATAACATGAGTGATCTGATTGCCAATGCTAGGAAATGGACGGTTATCAAATGTTGTGAGAGAGGAGAAAAATGTCCAATCAGCTTGGGAAAACTTCCAGTGTCTTGGTTGCATAGATGGCAGTTGTGGCTGTAATCTAAGGTCACATGGAAAATTGTCATTTGAGTGTGTATCTGCAAGAGTAAACCATTCAAAGTGTCGAGTTAGATGAACAGTACTAACTGAAACATCGAAATGAGAGAAGGCTGATGTGGAGGCAGACAAAAATGTAGGTTCCCCAGTGCTGAGGCACACACGATCTGCTTGGTGGAAGAGGTCAATCAATAGGGAGCCTCTCAGTCAAGGACATGGAGATCCCTAAAGCGGGTGGTGGGCACTGAAGTTCCCAACCAAAAAAAAAAG
This sequence comes from Schistocerca piceifrons, assembly GCF_021461385.2. NCBI lineage: Eukaryota > Metazoa > Arthropoda > Insecta > Orthoptera > Acrididae > Schistocerca > Schistocerca piceifrons. The sequence continues at coordinate 53,835,494 of NC_060144.1, read as the reverse complement.
GGGGGGGGGGGGGGTAGGATCTGACCAATTAGATGAAGGAGATTGGCTCTTGCCATTGGTGTGGACGATGGAATGTGTATGGTACAAAGAGAGAAACTGTATCCAGAAAGGGAAAGACGTACAGTGATGGCTTGGAAGGAACTGTTTAAGGAGATTGGGTGATAATGGATAGTATCATGGAGAAGAATCAGAAGTGATGTGTGTGTCGGAGTGCCATCAACAGAGGGAAAATCACACTGGACTGATTGGAAATGAGCGAATACAAAAAGCAATCGTGGGCATGTAGCTTTGTTTCCTGAAGAGAGAAGATGACTGGGGAGTAGTATCGACGACACGGAAGATGGCTGAGGACGGTTAACCGCTGGGTGGTGCTGCAGAAGAGACACACTGTGGCAGAGAAGGAGAGGAACTTTGTTTCTCATGAGCCTTCTTGGAAGCAGCATGTTGATAAGAGGGAGAAGTTGATGGTTGTGAGGTCTGGGTATGTAAGAAATCTTCACGAGTAGGCTCTTTTTTGGAAGCCTGGGCGACCGATTTTGGGACCCATGATTTAGCAGGAGCCGATGAAAGTTGAGCCTTAGAGTGAGAGGGTGATAATGGGGAGGTTGAACAGTTGATCTTTGGGCTGGACAGTCTGACGACTGTGGCGTTAAAGGTGAGATCGCAAGTCTGTGTGTCTACTTCCTCAGTAGGTCGAGGAGAGGCGAGAACAGTGCTATATTTACCTGTTGGGAGCACAGTGGGCTTTCTACTGGTGAATAACTTATGAGCCGCAAAGGTAGACACCTTTTCTTTCACTTGGATTTTCTGAATAATTTGTTCATCTTTAAAGATAGGGAAAATCTCTAGAGGAAGCAGTGTGGTTGCCCACACAGTTGATGCAACAAGGGGATAGAAGTGGACAATCAGTCTCATGGGTATCCCTGCCCCATGTAACGGATATGGCCGTATTGGAACATGACTGGCTGGGATGATTAAACCCCTGACACCAATAGCAATGTGTAGGGTTGGGGATGTAAGGGCAAACTGAAATGATCTCATATCCTGCTTTAATGTTGGATGAAAGTTGAACTCTGTCAAATGTCAAGAAGAGAGTACGGGTCAGTAGCAACTGTTTTTCAACCTGTTTCATGATGCGATGTATGGCCGTTATGCCCTGATCGGACAGGTAATTCTGAATGTCCTCATTGAATAATCTGTCGAGTGATCTTGCATAAACCACCCCACATGTGATGAGTTTAACCTACGGTGTGCTTACACCCAGACAGGGAAGGTGTGTAGCAGTGGAGTTCGAAGCAATGTTTGTGCCTGGAGGGCACTGTTTGTTTCTAACAACAAGGTGCCGTTGCATAACCAGGAACAAGACTCAACAGGGCCTGCAATTGTGTCAACACCTTTCTGAATAATGGAAAGGTTGACTGTGGAGAAGCACTGACCTTTGTCAGACCGAAAAACAACTAGAAACTTTGGCACTGATGGAAGAATTGTTCGTGGCTGAGACTGATCTAACTTTCTCTTGTAGGCAGAAGTTGTAAAAGTAGAGGAAATCCTTGGGAAAGTATCCCTCATGATTACCGGCGTCTTCGATGGTGCACTCCTTCCTAAGGGGGGCCCTCTCAGAGGGCACTCCCGCCTTAGATGATTGTCCACACCTCAGGTCACAACTCCCGAGAAATGGACAGAGGGACCAATCGGCAAATTCGGAAGGCACCAGCTTGAGTAATCACCCCTCCCTGGGCCTGGACTTTACCAGCGGGTATGTACGTGTCCTACTTGTCTACCTGGGGTGGGGAATTACATGTTACCCCGTCGCCAGCTATGTGTGGGAACACGAGTCGGCCTTCAATGCACAGGGAGGAAAGTAAGAGAAAGGGAGGAACAAAGAAAAGGAAAGAAGAGAAGAGGTCTCAAACGCCGCAGTGGAGAAGAAGGTTAAGAGAAGAATCAAGGAAAAGAGAAGGATGAAGTGAGGACAGAGATTTTCCAGTATAGAGCGAAAAGAAGAGAAACCACGTCTTACAGTCATAAGCATCTGTCTCCGGACATAGGCACCAAACAGACTACCAAAGAGAGGGAGAAGAGGAAGGGAAGGGGTGGGGAGGGGGGAAGGATCAGGGATGGGGAGGGATGTGGGAACGGAAGGTATGCAGCCCGGAAAGGAAAGAGAGCTGCACTAGCTCCGGGTCCTGTGCTTGCCACACACATATCCACAAAGGAGTTCTGGACCCCTGGGGGAGGAGTGAAAAATTTGTTGCAGCCTGTCAAATCTAAAATTATTGTAGGTCTCAATAACAACCAGGCCAGAGCTTTGCACCAACCCTCCCTCTGTATGTTTGTTGGCGACACTCCTAGATCCAATAAATGCTGCTCTGCCCATATGCCGAAAAGCTTTGTCCTTCATGGATGGTAGAGTTGTTCCAAGCATTCGCAAATATTAATAGCTGCAGGACAACCAGTGAAGTCAGAAACGACCGGAGCTTGAGCGCCTGTTTAGCCACAAGGAACCACCAACAAGCAGCTAATGGTGGCTTCCGTGACCTTGCACACAAGCTCAGTATAGGGCTCATCCTATAGGATCTTGTGGTCAATCTGATGCCCTCGTGGTGTATGGAGTCCAGCATCTTTAAATGTGTTGGTCATGCTGAGGCATAGACCGTACAACCATAATCAATAATCAATGCGGGATCGCACGTAATCCTTATAGGACAGCAGCAAGCAGGATCTATTTGCACTCCAGTTGTGTCAAGTCTGGCTCGGAGGTGATCTCGCAAGCTGCAGTTAATGCTGTGTCCAATTCCCACATGGACAACGGGTGGTTATAGGCTTCAGTCGTAGCTGAACACGAAAGCAAGACATTTCCTCTCCCAAACTTTCCAATGGGCATGAAAACCTGGAACCAGACTCATGGACGAGGTTACATCATTAAGGTACTGTACCATAGTGTTAGCGATATCTGCAAGATTACTTTCAGGACTCCATTGTCATGCATGGCAGCTAATGGATGTGACACCCTTTCCCCAAATATCTTCCTTACAGATTCCCTTACTGCAGTGGCAGAAGTTGGCAAATGAATCAACTTCAGAAACTCGTGCCATGATTGCTTCTTGCTCTCCTTCATTGTCCATCGAGCTTTTGCTAGCCAAAAGGTTTGAAGGTTCTCTGCTGTTTGATTATGCTTGAACCTGTGCAGCACTGCCGAACTGTCCCGTATGGCACAACGATACTGGTTGTTCCACCAAGGAACAGGCTGCCTTCTGTGGTAGCCTGATGATTAGGTATAGCTGCATTAGTGGCAGCATGGATTACATCAGTAATGTGCCCCACCCAGTTGTGGATGGTGTTCCTGTACTCAAGCACAGCCAGCTGGCTATAAAGTATCCAGCTTGCCTTGGATAGTATTCACTTGGGTGGTTTTCCACCACGATCTGTTCTTTGTAAAAGGCAGACAGTTGTCTGCCACCCCCATTTGACAGAGTCTGTGAGAGCAGGAGAGAAAACTCTCAAATCAATGATGGATAATGTCCCTATTGCTGTGCAGAAATGTGTCATTGTACCTGTATTCAAGAGACATGTAGTGTCAGATCGTAATACACTTTCAATTGCTCAACTCCTTGGGCAGGTGGATAGATTACCCCATAGAGTCTTACGGGTATTACAAATCTCCTAAGAGCACAAACAGTGGAAGAAGCTGGTCAATCAGTTCGGAAAATGCCTTGTCATCCAGTGGTCACTATGCCAGCAAGTAAAGGGAACATAAGGTTAGCTGAAAAGGACACAAAATGCACAATGACATCAACTGCCTATAGTGTGGCGATTAGGGCTATGGGTGAGGAGTCAAGTGTGGCATGGATGAACTGACACACTTCCCTTAGCTCTGTCGCCATGAAGGTTATCTTTTTGATATACACTATAACGCCTTTACATGGGGGTATCTGTCTCCTTAAAATGTGTTTCCTGGAGACACACACACATAGTCTAGTCTAGTCTAGTCTGTGTGAGGAACTTTAGTTCATCCTCATGAACTATGAAACCATTTAAATTTCACTGCAGTATGTCCATTACCTATTAGTAAATTTTGTCTTCCCTTTCTCTTTGCACCTTTGTGGGGAGCACAAGGTCATTGGTGGTGGACTAGTTGAGCCAACTGGGACCACATCCATCACCAAATTCTCAATAGCAGCAGTAGCTGCTGATTTCACTGATGGTGCTTTCGGTACTGCTCTACTGGACTTTGACCTGGTCTTTGTGATGGCTTTCCCTTGTTAGGCCGAAACACAGGAAGGACCTTGGATGGGTGTAGCAGTCGGCAGGTGGAACAGTTGCCGTTGGGGGCAATGGCTGTACATTATCAGTCAGAGACGTTTGTGTAACTGAGTTTCTGGCAAGCACAGGGTTATTAGAGCCTGTCTGTCGGCATATGCAGCAACAGGAGCAAACATTGGTAGTGGCAGTTGCTACTTCCGTTTGAGTCATCACACTAGACTTAATTATGGGCTGTTTCACAGGTGGTGCAAATGAGGTAACGGATGATGGGGGCAGCGTGGCTTTAAACAGTTGCTTTGCTTCTGCATATGACATGTAACTTTTTAAGTTCTTGACTTTGTTTTTGTCCATATAGATGGGGCACTCAGAACTTCAGACTGGATGCGAGTTAGAGCAGTTAACACATGCTGGTGGAGATGTACATTCCAAACCTGGTTCATGAGCTGCTTGATCACAGTTCCCACAAGTAGCATAACCATTACATGCAATGGTAGTTTGACCAAATCTTTTATACTTGAAACACCCTATTGAATTTGGAAAAAAAAGGAGCAAACTGGTAAGTGTAAGAAACATGCTTTAATGTGGCTGGGCAGGTCTTGCATATTGGATGTTAGAATGAATGTAGTAGTTGTTTCAAGCTTTCCATTCACTCTGTTCTTCACATTTTGAACTTCCATAACACGTTTGTCTGCCCATTCCTGTTGTAACTGCACACGTTACCACCCCCGTGGCTGGACTGTAAGGTTTTATGCAGTTCAACAATAATAGGGCATTTTCCCAATGTTGTTGCTTTCAGAAGTTTCTGTACTTGCCCTTAAGTGGCTGTTTCACTCAACGATGAACCATTTTGAAGCCTTTTTTATTGACTTCAGGCCACTCATAATACCATTTACACCTCGGCAAAGCTACCCTCAGCCCTTTTAATATCACAAAAACATTTTGACACATGTGTGCCCTGTTACTATAACTGATTCTGCACTTCTGATTAGTATGCTCAGGATAGGTACCCTCATGGTTTCTCTTGTTGGGATGGGTAAGAGTGCTCACCAGTGTCCCACCTGATCCACTGGGAGCATTCTTTGATGAATTAAGAGGCTCCATAGTCACCCCACAAGCAGTCAGGGAATGGATGTCCACCCATGAGACAGAGTTCCGCTTGCTTGGGCAAGCCTCATACAAATGAAGTGTGGCAGGTTCTCCCGAGGACGCCCATTTATGACTGTTCTGCTCAACAGCCATGCATCCCCTCAGCATGCATCACACCTTAGAATTGAGGGTTGTTTTTAGAGTGTTTTTACCATCCTCACGAACTAGGAAGTTAAGACAAGATCCCCGTCCCAGCGACACACAATATTCCACTGCTGCACCACACAGTAATCACTGAAGCATGCCCAGAGGTTACAATGACAAAATTGACAGCACTCACCAGTCCTCAGCTCGGATAACCTGGTTTTGCCAAGCCTGTACCCAACAAATGAATGCTAAGCCCCCTGAGTGATTGTTAAAGCCCTTGGTGACAGTTTTAGCTTTATTTTCCTTACTGCAAAGCCACTTCTATTTATTGCATCCATAACAGAAATTGACCACACAACAGGTAGTGCACTTTCTGCTTCTTCAACATAAAGAATAAGAGGCTGTGTCAATAATCACCTACAATGCGACATCAATGTGTAAATAACCCCATGGTCCATGAGCCGTGTGAAGCTGGATGAACCTGACGGAAGCAGAGCAAATTTCATGTTCGAAAGTTTGACTTCTGAGTGGCAAGTTGCACTATCTAAGGAAAAGAGAACTTGGTGATTTCCTTTTTTCATTTTGGCATTGAAAGAGCCCAGCCACTCTTCCAAAGAATACTCACTATCCACGTCATTTTATTTTTTCGCCATGTGACTGGAAGCTTACTGATGTCTAGTTATTTACAACAATGGAGTTTTGATGCCTTTCTAATCACTAGTGGCTTCTCCATTTCAGTTAATATGTCAACAGATGGCAATATAGTGAGTCTTTCCTTGGGCATTTTTCCGCTAATGCGCTACTCACCTCGAATTGCTACAGATTTTGAAGGCAGTGTGCATTAAAACAGTACTGTTTCGTTGGCACTGAACATGTCTTTCATGCCATAATTTGCAATTATGATTGTGCGGTATTTTCTTCCATCCGGTAGTTACACTTTTCTTCACATCCTTATCTTCCTCATCCAATTCATTTCACATGGTGATTTGTCTAGCTTTGAAACTGTCCAGCAATCCTGCAGATCCCAAGCTCTTTAGAAACTTTCAGAGCCTCACTCTGAAATGTGGGTCCAGACAAAGGTACGTTTTTGCTGTACTTACGAACAATTTCCACACTATATCAATATTTCTTCATATCCTGTCTTCTTTGCCTTTCTTTTCAATTGCCTGTTCCCTCACATCCATTCAACCCAAATCTTATTTGTGTTTCTTTAAGGTTTATAAATTTGTGTTTTGCTGCATTTTAAACACAACTTTATTTCATGCACAGAGAGTTTGTCTTTCGCACTCTCCTCAGTTACCTTAAATCTTTTCATCTTGACATTGAAGCTCTTCTATGTTTGCTTACAAGCAGATTTGTTTTTTGAGAGGGTCTGCCTTGAGCAAAACACACTTTCTTATTTTTCTTTTTATTCACCAGACAGGTTTCGCTGAAGTTAACGTATCATCAGTGGGTTTTATGTTATCTTCCATAAAACAGGAAGAATCCTCTTTACTACTAGCACACAGATAAATCTGAGTTTTATAAAGTCAATAATTACATATTTGTAAACCATGTATTCCTGATACACAGAACACAGAAGAGCATTAATAAGTAACAGCTGTCATTCAACATTTGCTGAATGCCTTATGGACATGAAAAATAGTCCAACAAACATCAACACTGACCTGAAAATTCTCAAATCAGCAACAGCCCCTCACAAAAACTGATAATTGAAGAAAATTGTCAATTACAAAAAGTCATAGCTGAAGGAAAACAAGTAATAAATGAATGCACAGTTCTCTGCAAAGGAACTCTGGTTTCTGCCCTCACAGAACTATCAGGCAACACGAAACCATTAATACCCCAAACCCCTTCCAAAAACAAGCAAACACACACACACACACACACACGCACACACACACACACACACACAATATTCCACATGGTATTAAAGTGCGCATCATTTATGTTGGCAGCCGAGTTTAGGTTTGTTCTGCGCATCTGATGTCACAAAACACAGTCAGCCAACGAACAGAGAACGATGTTGCCAGATCTCGACTGCAGAGCAGAGCACGGACGAGTGTCTTCAGTTTCAGAAACGTTCAGTCATAAATAAAGTAATAGAACAAAAGGAATGTCTTGATAGCAGACTTTCTTTTATAGAAAGTTTGGAAAAAAGCATTCTTTATACCAATTGCATCATATTCTATTAATTAATTAAACCAAACAAGCAATAAGACTCCTAATTCAGGCGGTAGCAAGGAAGGGTGACTGTATCAATCTCACGAACCGCTTCTTCGCAATAAAGAACAGCGGTAATTGTTTATTTCCTATTGTACTTCGACGAAGTGTGAGTAATTCGTAGTCATACCAACAGTGTTTGTCAGTATTTTGCGTGATTTGTTAGATTCCTCGTGGAGGACTGATGTCTAACTAGTGCGTTAGCGCAATGGTTAAGGCGTTGAATTAGTAAGCAAAAGGTGAAGAGTTCAAACCTTGTGCGGTGCTTAATATTTTCTTTATTTAAAAACAATATCGAAGTGTCTTATCTTACCTCACGAATTTTATTCGTTTGAATGCAATTTTTTTGAAATTCCTAGTGCTTTGTCTCTTCATTAAACCTTTCGCTGCTGCAGACACGTGCTTCCCGCACTCCGCACTGCGCGCGACTTTGTCATCACTGCACTGCTCGCTTGTGCAGACACATGGTGTTCCCACTGCTTTGTCACACGTATCATTCGATTTCACAAAAACTATCTGGTCCAAAAATTAGATTTTACACATCTTCTTGACTGATACCTTCCCCCCATAAATGACTTAATTTTGTTTCGATGTTCGACCCAGTTATTGTGCAGCATTAAATGTAGTAAACCATTGCACGAAATTTTGAAGAGTTTGCAGAGGTAAAAGTCCATAGCGTATACTTTCCGTATGGTCGATTTTAGTTGCCACAATGTTGAGAATGAAATGTGGATAAGATACCTAAATTTCATATAAAATTTACTGTATAACAATATCTCATTTAATTTAAGTACCACATAGGTGTCATATGTAATACTGAGAAATATTCCATCTTTCGCGACTGTAATAAAAGTTTTATTTACACCGGGCGCGTTTGGCTTTATTTTAAAGCTCTTCAATCGATCAAATTTTATATGAAATTTAGGTTGGGGTTGGGTTGTTTGGGGAAGGAGACCAGACAGCGAGGTCATCGATCTCATCGGATTAGGGAAGGAAGTCGGCCGTGCTCTTTCAAAGGAACCATTCTGGCATTTGCCTGGAGCGATTTAGGGAAATCACAGAAAACCTAAATCAGGATGGCCGGATACAGGATTGAACCGTCGCCCTCCCGAATGCGAGTCCAGTGTGCTAGCCACTGCGCCACCTCGCTCGGTATGAAATTTAGGTATCTTGTCCACATTCCATTCTCAACATTGTGGCAACTAAAATCGACCGTATGGAAAGTATACTCTATGGACTTTTACCTCTGCAAACTCTTCAAAATTTCGTGCTATGGTTTACTATATTTAATGCTGCATAATAACTGCGTTGAACATCGAAACAAAATTAAGTCATTTATGGGGGGAATGTATCAGTCAAGAAAATGTGTAAAAATCTAATTTTTGGGCCAAATAGTTTTTGTGGAATCCAATGATAAGTGTGTCAAAGCTGTCGGAACACCATGTCTCAGCACAGGTGAGCAGTGCAGTGACAAAATCGCGCACAGCGCGGAATGCGGGGAGCACGTCTCTGTAGCAGCGAAAGGGTTAATGCGGCCGTGGTGGCTTTACTTCATGAACTGCGCGCTCCCCCCTAAATGTTAAGTTTGCGAACTGTACTATACTATGGTGCTGCTTCTCTTGGCGCGTGCGTCGTGTGCAACTGGCACCGCAGCAATCTCCCTCGTCTGGGCGGGCATGCGCGAGCCGCCAAGATGAAAGAATTGAAGTATAGTTAATGGTAGGCATAAACTTAACAAACACTGCTGTAAATTTTTGAAATAAATAACTGTTCTACATTAAGTACTATATGGTTGCAGAATGATGACAAATTGTAAAACAAAAGAACTAAACTGATTTACATAAAACCCAGGAAATCCATAGCATGTGCTAACAAACTATTTATACATACAAAATTTCCTCCATTTTTCAAATATGTAAATACTGACTTTATGAAACTCAAATTAATTGTGTGTACTAAGAGTAAAAAGCATTTTTTTCTATTTTGTAGAAGATGACATAAAACCCACTGATGATGGCGTAACTTCAGTGAAACATGTCTGGGGAATAAAAAGAAAAATAAGATATTGTGTTTTGATCAAGGTGGACCCTCTCCAAAAACAAATCTTAATCTTTTTGTTAATTGTTAACAACACATACTTTTTGTTTGATCTCATGTGGTCATGTAGGGTTCTAAAAGTCAACTGAAACTGGCAGGATATAATGTACATAGTGTATTTCTTTGGAATGCTTGACCTTGCCAGGTAAAATCATTGTTTAACGGAACAAGAATCATATTTTTCACATAATGGCATTGTCAGGGCTGTACAGTCTTTGTGGCAAAAGTAGTGCCTTACGTGAATAACTAAGGTGTACTCTAATACAGTAGTACCATACTGGCTTCCATTCTGCATTTTACAATGAATTATTATGTTCTAAAATTTGCTTTCCGTTTCTGCTTTAAGCCTGATCTACTTTATATGAAAAATTAGCATATAAAAGTGTACGAATGTGTTATGAATAAAATATTTGTACGATTTGACCAGACCTGCGAATTATACACATTCTGCTTTGGTCAAGTTTTACAGTATAATGGCCAGTAACAAAAATACAAAACTGTGTATCATCACAAGCTTCTCATAAAAGGAAGTTCAAAGTGTTGTTGGATAAACTGATATTGGTGTACAATGGGTTCCTGAAGCATAACAGTGTTCACTGGCTGAGCAGCAATTTACTTCAAAGATTTGTGGATTGTTTGGTAGAAATCAGGCTGTTTTTACAAAGTGGGGGAAAAACTGAGACAAATTTACAGTTAATGGATGTTATATGGATTAGAAAATTTCTGTTTTTTGTGAACATATGCCAGCATATTTTAGTGATTTGAACATAAAGCTTCAAGGCACAAAAAGAACAGTGGTTGTTATGATAGATCTTATTTACACTTTTAAGGTTAAACTGTAAGTTTGTAATGATGATATTGCTTCCAATGACCATTTGTATTTCCCAAATTTGAAAAAAACTACCAGCAATTTGGATTTAAACAACAAACAAGACCAAGAAAAAGTCACTAAGGAATTTTCTCTGGCAATAGTCTTCAACTGAAGAATTTTCTTCGAGATTTTGGGAGTTCAAACTGTTGTTGGAACACTAAAATTTATTACATACAAAGATGTGACTCCATTGGATAAAATGAGCTTGTTTAGATTTGTTTGTTTGGTAACTCAAGAAACTGAAATGCAGCTGACTGAAACAAATTAGAAAAAACTATCAGGCAATAAGAGCAAAAATTTTGCCACTAAAATTATGGAAACTTGGAATCCAATTCCTGAGAATGTAGAAGAAGGTGATGGTTGCTAGCTTGACAATATTTTCGTCTACCTACTCCTGCGAGTCATTATTTTGTGAAAAGCATAACATTAAAGGCTCGCTAAGAGACTGTTCACCAGGTGACTTGAGTTCAGCTTGCATTCTGCTACAAGTTCCAAAGGACACACACAATATAAATTACTGGCACTACATTTTCCACAGCAGAAATCATTTTTTTTGTTAATTGGATAAACTAAATATGTTTATTTTATGATTTCTGTATGAAAGCTGTATTTCTGGTTGCAAATAAAGAGTATTAATACGGAAGCAGTTACTTTCTTTTTTCATTAATCAGTAGAGCCCAAATTTGTATCTACTATCAAAACACGCATGCATGTAAGCGTATGTCTAAATATGCAATAAATCAGGAAAAAAGAAAGAGTACTGTAATATGTGGTATCAAAATTTAGTTCTACGATGAGTATGATGGAATATCGTGGGCACATTAAACACTTCTTTGCAAAAAATGAGATACAGATCTACAAAGGTTTGCTATCCCTACAACGAGGTCTTTATTTTGTTACCTTATGTGACTATATCTTTTTCTCATAATACATCTGCTTTGATGTCTGTATTATCTTCAATATTATGCAGTATGTCTTGTAATTAACTACAGCATAAACATTAAAGCTGCTTCTGATGGGCTGATAAACTTTCATCCTAGAAGATGCCCTTATTCCTTTAGTAATTTTATGGATTTTATGTACTATTTGGTTGAATTTGGATTACTATGGGGGGAGAACAACTTTCAAATAGGGTACGAATTTTAATAATAGTGTCATATTTTTGATTCTAGTTATGAGCACAGTATAGAGCACTCCAGTTCATGTCTTTCAGGAGTTTCCTAAAATGCTCAGTTATTTGGCATTCTCACTGATTATTGATTCTGTAATATAATTTTGTTCACTAGAAATTTCTATAAAAAAATTATCAATGGCAATTTTTCAACAATTACCTACCCTAATTGGGAAGTTTTCAGTATGAATTATGTTGAAAGATAATATTAATTGAATTTCCCATCAGTGATTGGCAAAACATGATAATAATATTATAAAGAAAACACTTCCTAGAGTTCGGCAAAAATTATATTTATTTGGTCACGAACTGGCTTTCAGATTTTCAGGCCATTTTTTAGTGACAGCTGAATGTCACAAACAGAGATAAATATGATGTTGCAACTTACACAGATATTATTTTACAGAAGATACAAAAATGACAAAGTGTTTACACAGGAAAATATTACAATAATTACATTAACTAAAAAGTATAACAAATAATGAGAAATAAACAGCCATATGCTAAATTAATATGAATCCCATTGCTCCTATATTTTATCGCTTATCCAAAATTTATAAAGACAGTGTTGCAATATGCCCGCTAGTATCATCCCCTTCTGCTCCATGTTACTTACTAGTGATTGAAAGCATTTACAGAAAAAAAAAGCATAGCTACTGATACAGTAATCCCTCCAAGCTCCAGCATCCACACATCCACAAACTTTTAGCTTTCCATTGAATGGTGCATCACCTCATATCTCTTCCATTATCCAGATTAGCCTTTCAATAAGACTGCAAACCATCGAACAGATCACTTCCAGCAATAACTATAGCCTGCTCTGATTGATAATATTATCTATTTATACTGTACAGGATGATTCAAAAAGAATACCACAACTTTAAAAATGTGTATTTAATGAAAGAAATATAATATAACCTTCTGTTCTACATCATTACAAAGAGTATTTAAAAAGGTTTTTTTTTCACTCAAAAACAAGTTCAGAGATGTTCAATATGGCCCCCTCCAGACACTCGAGCAATATCAACCCGATACTCCAACTCGTTCCACACTCTCTGTAGCATATCAGGCGTAACAGTTTGGATAGCTGCTGTTATTTCTCGTTTCAAATCATCAATGGTGGCTGGGAAAGGTGGCCGAAACACCATATCCTTAACATACCCCCATAAGAAAAAATCGCAGGGGGTAAGATCAGGGCTTCTTGGGGACCAGTGATGAAGTGCTCTGTCACGGGCTGCCTGGCGGCCGATCCATCGCCTCGGGTCGTTGACGTTCCGGTAGTTACGGACAGATAAGTGCCAATGTGGTGGCGCTCCATCCTGCTGAAATATGAATTATTGTGCTTCTTGTTCGAGCTGAGGAAACAGCCAATTCTCTAACATCTCCAGATACTGTAGTCCAGTTACAGTAGCACCTTCGAAGAAAAAGGGACCAAAAACTTCGTTGGCTGGAATGGCACAGAAAACGTTCACCTTAGGCGAGTCACGTTCATACTGAGTTGTTTCCCGCGGATTCTCAGTGCCCCATATACAGACATTGTGACGGTTGACTTTCCCGTTAGTGTGGAAAGTTGCTTCATCACTAAACACAATCTTTGAAACGAAAGATTCATCTGTTTCCATTTGAGCAAGGATAAAATCACAGAAATCGATTCTTTTAATCTTATCAGCTGCAGACAGTGCTTGAACCAATTTCAGACAATAAGGTTTCATAACTAACCTTTTTCGTAGGACTCTCCATACAGTTGATTGTGGAATTTGCAGCTCTCTGCTAGCTCTGCGAGTCGATTTTCCTGGGCTGCGAACAAATGCTTGCTGGATGCGTGCTACATTTTCATCACTCGTTCTCGGCCGTCCAGAACTTTTCCCTTTCCACAAACACCCATTCTCTGTAAACTGTTTATACCAACATTTAATACACCACCTATCAGGAGGTTTAACACCATACTTCGTTTGAAATGCACGCTGAACAACTGTCGTCGATTCACTTCTGCCGTACTCAATAACACAAAAAGCTTTCTGTTGAGCGGTCGCCATCTTAGCATCAACTGACGCTGACGCCTAGTCAACAGCGCCTCAAGCGAACAAATGTACAACTAAATGAAACTTTATAGCTCCCTTAATTCGCCGACAGATAGTGCTTAGCTCTGCCTTTTGTCGTTGCAGAGTTTTAAATTCCTAAAGTTGTGGTATTCTTTTTGAATCACCCTGTATAATCAGTATAAATAATAATTTATACTGATGATAAAATTGCACGACTTCTGTACACTGGCCAACTGCAGTCACTCAGTACTTACAAATCCTGGTACAAAATTTCACAGAATGGCAATATTTCAGATAATCTTCCAAAAAAGTAAACATCTCACAACTCTAGATCTGCATTGTATATCACAAAGAACATACCAAAATTTTTATTCGATAGTAAAGACAAAATGCAACCCTTGACACAGTGTGTTGTATATAAAATCACCTGCAACCAATGTGAAAAAGTGTATATCGGTCAGTCAGGCTGAGATGTGGCAATTAGGTTATGTCAACATGAGAGAAGCTGGTGATGAAGGAAGAAAGATACAACATTTGCTGATAATATTTTAGCAGAAAACCATCCATATGATGTAGGACGTGAAATTTTACATTCCATAAAAAAAAAAGGGCATAAAGATGACCCTACTGGAAATCAATAAACACATGACACAAAATGCCAGCCTAGTATTAAATGATCAGAATCAGTTTCCAGTCCCCCTCTCGTTAAATTAAGTTTTCATTACAGATACTAGATTCAAACTGTAAACCCATTTTATTTCTCATCATTTGTTATATGTATCTCCATATAAAAACTTTGTTTGCCCTTTTTAGTTAATATAATTATTGTAATATTTTCCTATGCAAACACTTCGTCAATTTTGTATCTTCTGTACAAATAATGTCTGTGACATAAGAGTTGCACATTGTGTTTATCTGTTTGCCACATTTAGTTGTCACCTGAAGATGGCCTGAGAAGCCGAAAGCTGGTTTGTGACCAAATAAATATAATTTTTCAGAACATTTGAAAGTGCTTTCCTTTATAATATTGTTGAATGATATCATAAAATTCTTACTGGGAGAGATTTTAATAAAATCTATACTAAAACTGCCAGAAACTTTTATTTCTTTAGTTTTACTGTTACCTAGGCCAACAGAGCTTCCAGATTATTTATGAGCAGATTAAAATTATCTGCAGGTGCTCAGTATAGACCTACTGTTGTAAAGGACTTCTTATGAAATTCTAATGCTGTTGCAAATGCTTCAATGCTGATGAACGTGGCAACTCCTCCTTCCTCCATTTCTGCTCTACAGATATGAGATGCTACCTAAGTCCTATAACACATCTATACCAGTTGCCACATGATGTTCAGAGGGACACATTGAGTCAACTGGGTTTGATGACTTATTTAGAAAACCAAATACGTAGTTACATCATTTTACTCATCAGTCTCCTAACATTTTGCTGCAATAAAGATAGCTGGAACTTCACAGTGACTGAGATATAAAATAAAATTTCTGGCAATTATCAAAAATATTCAACCAATAGCAGTTGGTATTGATGCAGTATGCTAGAATTATGTTCTTTAGTTTCTTTCTCAACCCGAACGTTTGTTTCAATTTTAACCTCTTATACAACTTTGTTTTCTTGTCCTCCCTACCTTAAAAAAGAAGCTGTTGCCCGAGAGTGCCTCCCGCCCCCCCTCCACCCCTACCTCCCCACCAACCCCTCATGGTCTTCTGCTATTAATCCACCCTGTTTCCGCTTACCTTCCTCCTGAGGTGCAGGACATATCTAGTACAATCCCATCTATTGACTGAATCAACAAGAATCACACCAATATAACCCTGCAACTGACATAAGCAGTCCTACCAACTCTAAATTTACTCTCCTGATGGAAGAGTTCAAATGAAGTCAGTCATGATGTCTCAGAATAGAAATCAGCTCAAAATTGGTATCTTTAAATACTGACACAATCTTTGCCCTCGATATTGTACCCATGATCTCTGTTAATACAGTTGCCTGGTCCATTCACTATAACCAAGATCTCTTCTTGGTTGAAGCCTTTACAAAGTGATCCTAAATCCTCAGTTACCTAACTCAAACAAGTACTAGGTGATTTTAACTCTAGCATGAGAACTAGCTAACAATTTTTTCCCTCTTTACTGACTCTCATACACTCTTACCATTTTATTTATTGCTGACAGTTTGGTGTGGTGTGTTTATAACTACATCTGCCTGAGGTTAATGTGTACTCCAATTAGGAATACCAACAGTGTAGGAAAAGATTATTACTTACCATAAAGAAGACACATCACAGTGTGGGAGACAAGAATGAGGAGGAGATGATATGACAGGGTGGAAACTGTTGGGTGGAGGGCGTGGGGTAGGTTGAGGCCGGGATAATTACGGGAGCTGAGAAAGTGTAGGACGGATAACTCCCATCTGTGCAGTTCAGAGAAGCTGGTGGTGGAGGGAAGGATCCAGATGGCTTGGGTAGTGAAGCAGCCTTTGAAATCAAGTGTGCTATGTTCAGCTGCATGTTGTGCCACAGGGTGGTCTACTTTGCTCTTGGGCACAGTTTGGCAGTGGCTGTTCATCCTGGTGGACAGCTGATTGGTAGTTGTATCAATATAAAAGGCAGTGCAATGATTGCAGCCCTCTGCCAAAGAATCCACCGGTCTTTCCCCACTCATCTCCTTTTTTGTTCCTTTCTTCCTCCACCTCACTGCCCCACAGCCTCCTGACACTGCACCTGTTGGCAGTCTAGTCCCTGCATGCTCCACCAGGCAGTGTTTGCCTCTCTCCCTATGTGTACACTACTATCCCTTCCCCTTCTCCTTCCCCACCCCCTCCAGATTGCTGCTTGCAAGCCCATGTGATGCTGCATTCTGGCCCAAGATGCTGGAGTTCGTGGTCGTGTGTGTGTGAGGCGTGGATATGTGTGTGTGTCTTTACTAATGAAGGCTGTCGCTGAAAGCTATGCTTGGTATGTCTTCTTTACAGCATGTAGCAATCTATCTTTTCCTAGACTGTTGAGGTTAATGTGTTTCTACATTTTTTTCAAATTAAACACAAAGCTGCCACATGATGTTCTATCACTGTTCCTTCTATTAGCTGTGTCCACTTTGCATCTCTTTATTCTTATCCCTCCTTAATGTGACCAGGTTTATCTAATTCAGGCTGAAAAATAGTAGTTTCCCCCTACTGTTCCACTATCTTCCTACCTTTACTGTATATCCTACAAAATCACTGAAGAACATCATTTACTTCCCCAATTCCCATACCACTCCAGTCACCACAATGGAAAGATACTACAGCATCCATCACACTGTACCCCAGAATTAATAATTCTATGGCATTTTTCAATCATGTTAATACAATAATTCAGTAAAAAGATGTCAATTAATTCACTGAGCTACAAGCAAACCTATTTAAAATATTTAGCCTGTACACAACTTTATGCAAACGTAATACCTCTGCAAACTTTCTTAAACATGCCATGCAAGTGAGCCTTCAAGGGGAAGATATACAAATGAATCTGTGGCACAGCCGTGGGTACTAGCATGGCACCTTTCTATGCTAACCAGTTTACAGGCCATCTAGAAGAAACCTTCCTATACTCCCGTAACTGTTGTCTGGTTCAGGTTCATTAATATCTTCATGATCTATACCCAGGGCTGAGGTGCCTTTCTCCTCTCTCCTCCACAGACTCAACAACTTCTCCTCCTTTCACTTCACCTGATTTGTGTTACCCCAATGTGTCGCCTACATGGACACTGAGCTGCACTTTTCCAATGGCTCCATCCATACTGCTGTCCATGTCAACTCCTATAACCATCAACAGTACCAGTGTATTAGAGCAGTCATCCCTTCCATACCAAAAAATCACCAACATGTAGTCTGACCACCTGTGGACAGCACTTATGAAGTGATGAGAAGCCCCTTGCCAAGTATGATGTATGTCTCGCTAAGGACTTCACACACAGTGTTTGTCACCCAAACCTGATCCACAGATGTGTGGGCATGACCAATGACCAGCTATCCTTCCCAACAAATGGCCCAGGGCCAAACTGTAGAGTAGAATTGATGTGTTGAGCACATTATGCTGTGTTTCAATGGCTGCTTCATAACCTGTTCCATATGGATTCTTCCTCCCAATGTCAGTTTTTCTCAAGTACATAAACAAGAGTTACCCCTCCAGCAATTTCTTTGTTCCAGTAATCCTCCTGGCCTCACTCTCCATTAGCATCTTACCTCACATCCACCTCCATCACTGACTTCTCTCCCTCTGACCTGTCACCCTTCCCAATCCATTCTTCTACATCATTGTCATTATGTGTTGAATGGACTCACTATTGCCTGTCTTGGTGTGTCACACTCCTATCCTGTACACATGTTGCCTCCCTCTGAACCACCATTCACCTTTCCTCAACCCTCCTACTTGCTCCTTGCTGCCTTTCTTCCCTCTCCCACTCCAACTGGCACAACCCCTAATCCCAGTCTATCTGCAAAACTGCTGTCCCAGCACTGAGTATTCAGCCATTCAGCTGGCACAATGGAGTTGTTTATAAACATACACTTTGACTCATCCCAGTTCCATAAGAGTTATTTTTCATATGAGATTCATGGCAATCAATAAATGAATAACTGGAAGGATAGAGGGATGAAAAAACAACTCTCTCTAGTCCAGTATCATTTTCACGTTTAAAAAAAATCAGACCAAGAAAGGCACAGATTGTGGTTCAACTCATAGTCCAACTCCTTTTAATCATGTCACAGCTTCTTATGAAAGTTTTACTAATGTTGGACATGACAAATCATTCATAAATGGCCCAAGTCTAGGAAATCAGCAGAAGAAGCAACAGAGAAAGATCAGGTTACATATTGCAAGCCATTATTATCACATGTATGCATATTTAGTCCTTATTTTTCAGAGACTGTAGGGCATATTATATAGGAACACCCAAATACTATCATAACACTTACCAGGTCAACTGTAACCACACCTCCGTAACTATGGGCGACAATTGCTATGTGCTTTGCTTTTGATTCCTTGACATAGTGCTTCCACACATAATCAGCATGTTCTTTAGGATCCCTGCTACCCTGCGAATAAAGTGACAAATTATGAAATAAAGAAAACAAAAGATTTAAATGACAAGATAAAAAACTCTGCCAATAAAGAATTAAAATGAGTGTGTTACTGTTGGTAATTAAGAGCCACAACTTTCTGTAATTAAAAAAAAAAAAAGAGACGTGAAATCTGTATTACTTAACAGCTAAAATGGTCATTCCGTCCCAGTAGCAGGTTACCTTTCTAACGGCTTACAGGGGCAAAAATTTTCAGTATTTCACGTACGTACTGAACGATTTTAAAAATTTAAACTGCTGCCATAATCTACTCATTAAGAGCTATAATCTTACATTTAACATTTGACAATATTCACTGAGGTGACAAAAAGTCATGGGATAGCGATATGCACACATACAGATGGCTGTAGTACCATGATACAAGGTATAAAAGGGCAGTACATTGGCAGAGCTGTCATTTGTATTTAGGTCATTCATTTGAAAAGGTTTCCAATGTGATTATAGCTGCACAATGGGAATTAACAAATTTTGAATGTGGAATGGCAGTAGGAGCTAGACACATGGGGCATTACATTTCGGAAATCGTTAGGAAATTCAATATTCCAAGATCCACAGCGTCAAGAGATGTGCTGACAATACAAAATTTCAGGCATTATCTCTCAACACAGACAACAAAGTGGCCAACAGCCTTCACTTAATGACTGAGAGCAGTGGCATTTGCACTGAGTTGTCAGTGCTAACACACAAGCAACACTCTGTGAAATAACTGCATAAATCTATGTGGGATGTACAACGAACATATCCCTTAGGACAGTGCAGTGAAATCTGGCATTAATGGGCTATGGCAGCACATAAGTGACGCGAATGCCTTTGCTAATAGCACTACATCACCTGCAGCGCCTCTCCTGGGCTTGGAACCATATCGCTTGCACCCTAGAGGACTGGAGAACCATTGCCTGGTCAGACGATTTCCAATTTCAGTTGTTAAGAGCTGATAGTAGGGTTCGAGTGTGGCACAGTCCCATGAAGCCAAGGAACCAAGATGACAACAAGGCACTGTGCAAGCTCCATAATGGTGTGTACTGTGTTTACATGGAATGGACTGGGTCCTATAGTCCAACTGAACCAATCAGTAACAGGAAATAGTTGTGTTCGGCTACTTGGAGACCATTTGCAGCTATTCACGGACTTCATGTTAGAACAATGCTGTCATGTCAATGGGCCACATTTGTTCGTGATTGGTTTGAAGAACATTCTGGACAATTCAAGTGAATGATCTGGCTACCCAGACCACCAGATGTCAATCGCATCAAACATTTATGGGACATAATCGAGATGTCAGTTCATGCACAATATCCTGCACCAGCATAATGGTGTGTACTGTGTTTACATGGAATGGACTGGGTCCTATAGTCCAACTGAACCAATCAGTAACAGGAAATAGTTGTGTTCGGCTACTTGGAGACCATTTGCAGCTATTCACGGACTTCATGTTAGAACAATGCTGTCATGTCAATGGGCCACATTTGTTCGTGATTGGTTTGAAGAACATTCTGGACAATTCAAGTGAATGATCTGGCTACCCAGACCACCAGATGTCAATCGCATCAAACATTTATGGGACATAATCGAGATGTCAGTTCATGCACAATATCCTGCACCAGCATAATGGTGTGTACTGTGTTTACATGGAATGGACTGGGTCCTATAGTCCAACTGAACCAATCAGTAACAGGAAATAGTTGTGTTCGGCTACTTGGAGACCATTTGCAGCTATTCACGGACTTCATGTTAGAACAATGCTGTCATGTCAATGGGCCACATTTGTTCGTGATTGGTTTGAAGAACATTCTGGACAATTCAAGTGAATGATCTGGCTACCCAGACCACCAGATGTCAATCGCATCAAACATTTATGGGACATAATCGAGATGTCAGTTCATGCACAATATCCTGCACCAGCAACACTTTTGCAATTATAGATGGCTAAGGAGGCAGCATGCCTCAATATTTCTGCAGGGGCCTTCTAATGACTTCAGTCCATGTCACATGGAGTTGTTGCACAATACTGGATGAAAGGAGGTCCGACATGATATTAAGAGGTGTCTCATGACTTATGTCACCTCAGTGCAGGTCAAGCATTAAAGTTAGAAAGTGTATATGTCTTGAGGCAGTGTAACTCAATGCGTACAAATGATCCAGACTATATTCATCATAAGAGCACTTAGCAACTTACAAGAAATTTTAAACATAGTTTCAAACCTTTTCTACATATTATCTCACTTACACCCCCACAAATTAATGAAAGGAAAACAGTGTATCGCTTACTAAATGTCCGTGTCTCATTTGTAAAGTAATCACACATTTGGGCATGTATGGGAGTTTAATTCTTTAAATAATAGGGGGTGGCAGGAGGTTACTGCTAAATGTGAGCATTCTTGAATAACAGTGTATGTTTTAAGCAATGGCACATGAGGGTGGTTCGATAAGTCTGGTAAATTTCAATGAAAGAATGGAACATTTTTGTTGCACCTTTATGGTTGGTAAGCTTCATTATTCCAAGGACCATATAAAGAATTTTAATAAAATACAGCATACAGTTCATTGTTGATATCCACCTGAATTATCCAGTGAGTCAACTGTGGATGAAAATAACGAAAACCAAGTTTTGTGTTGTTATAAAACATTTTCATTTGAAGGGTTGGACAGTCACCCAAATCAAAACAGAACTGGATGAAGTTCACATGGATTATGCATCATCACTCAATGCCATTTACTTTTTAATGAATTTAAATGTGGGCAGACAGGCACGCTCCAGCTGTTCAACTGAGGAAACCACTGACAAAGTTCATGATACAGAAACGCAATACTGCTGAATCATTATTCATGAGATTGCTGAGACTGCAGGCATGTCAACTGAACGAGTTTATAATATGTTGCACGGACTGGTTATGAAGAAGCTAGGTGCGAGGTGGATGCTGCGATTGCTCACATTCAACCAAAAGCACATCAAGCACAACATTTCGACACAATGTCTTATGAAGTTTAAATGCAATCCGCATGACTTTTTACACCTATTTGTGACTGTTGAAGAAATCTGGAGTCAAAACAGCACTCAAAACAATGGACAGAGGGTGGTGAAAGTGTAACGAAGAAGGCAAAGACCATTTTGTCTGCTGGTAAGATGATGGCCACTGTTTCTTGAGATTCCCAAGGAATAATCCTCATAGGTTAATTGAAAAAAGACAGAACCATATTATGCTTAATTGTTGTCTCGTTTAAAAATTGTGTTGGGTGGAAAAAGACCAAGTTTGGTATGCAAAAATGCGTTCTTTCATCAGGATAGTGCACCGTTCCACACACCAGAGATCATAATGATGAAAGCGTACAAATGGGTCCTCGAATTGGTTTCTCATCCACCCTATTCACCACACTTAGCTCAAAGTTACATCTTCCTGTTCCCTAACTTGAAACTTTGGTTTTCTGGAAACAAATTTTCATCAAATGAGGAACTTATAGTTGTAGTCAATGAGTATTTTTCAGACTTTGACAGAACCTATTTTTCCGGTGGTGTGGAAAATTGGAGGATCGCTGGATTAAGTGTACAGCCCTCAAAGGAGATTACTCAGAGAAGTAAGGTGAGATGATTATGAAAAACATTCCCTCTTGCTTTTTTACCATGATTATCAAATCACTCTCATACATTTCCAGGTTTTTCTATGCAAATATCAGAAGGTACTTCAAGAAAAAATGAATGACAGACAACAGACCATTAGCCACATTTGAGAAAATGGATGAATGCACGAATAGTAAAGACGATGACTTACCTAAACTTGTAAAATGCTCTTTTTAAGAGTTACAATTAAAAAAACTAACATACACTTATTTCTATTACTGCAACTAATTCAGCATCAATATCTGCTTCTACTCTCTACTAACCACTGTGAAGCTGAACCACTTACCACGGCTTTTCCCCATACCATTTGCATATGTAGTAAAGAAAGAATGATTGCTTTAATTTCTCTGTGTGACTGTAATTAGTCTAATCTTGTCTTCACAGTACCTACAGAAATAGTATTTAGGAGGTTATAACATTTTGAAAAGGACAGCTGCTACTCACCATATAGCGGAGATGGTGACTGCAGATAGGCACAACAAAAAGACGGCCACAAAATAAGCCAGAGTCTGTCAGATACTGTGGCCTCATGTGTGTGAGTTGCATTTGCATGAGTGTGTGTGTGTTGCCTATTTTCAACAAATGCCTTGTTGGCCGAAAGCTTATTTTGTGACAGTTTTTTTGGTGTGCCTCTCTGCGACTCTCATATCCACTACATGGTGAGCAGCAACTATCCTTCGCATAATATTGTTACATTCCATCATGTATATTCCACTGTTTGATTTAGGAGCCTAATGTTATATTCCTAGATTCCTCACTTAATGCTGGTTATTAAAATTCTGCAAGTAGTTTATTGTATAATAGTTGACAATTGTCCTCAAGCATCTGCCAATTCTAGTTTTTCAGCATGTCTGTGGTACTTGTGACCATTTGTGTTGCCCTTCTTAGTCTAGTTTAATATCCCTTTCAGTCCTATATAGTATGGATCCCAACACCCATACAGTATTCTAGGACTGACTGCACGAGTGTTTTATATGCAATCTCCTTTGTAGACAAGACTGACTGCATTGCCCAATATCCTAAAAATGAAATGAGTCTGCCAATTGTTTTACCTTCAACTGAACCTATGTGATCACTGCATCGAAAGGAAAATTATCTCAAGAAAACTATAAAATTATCAGATAGAATTGCTGGTCAGTTCATTCCTCCTGGGCAAATGACATACATGCAGAGAGGTACACACACTATTCTAGTTTTTGGAACTAATAAGGTTCTTGAGGGAGGAGGAGGAATTGGTCAGGGGTAGGTTACAGAAAAAGGGCAGGTCGCTCATGTCTGAGGAAGGGTGGGAGCCACCTGTCAGAAATAAGAGAAGAGAGAAAGATGAAAAGGGCAGGAGGTATTAGAGAGAGTAAGACATCAAAGATATGCTATGATTTCTCAAGCCAGGCCCTGTAATGATATCATTTCTTTCTGATATCCTCTCCATTCACCTTCTGTCACCCTCCCAATCTCTGTAACATACTAGTCAAACCATATGAAATTCCCAAACCAATACACCAGCCCCAAGATTCCAACCATTGCAGTTGTAGCTGCTGTAAAACCTACTCCCTGAATCCTCTCACTACCAGCTACTGCAGCCACACTTTTGATAAATTCTACAATATCAAAAGAAGAGCAACTTGAAAAACCATGGGTTTATAAACGACATGTGCCCACTGCACAGGGTTTTATACAGAAATGATCGCAACTAAAGTAGCTGAGTACAGAAGCATTGTTCACCTTGGGATCACCCCACATCTCACACAAGCCATTTGAATAACCCTACCCAATACCAGTTACCCTGAATTCCAGAGAAGGGAACATGCAATCCAACACATGCTTGCATCTCTACATCATCAATCTCCATTAACAGAATCCCACCCCTTCAACTCATTTTTCACCACCACCTTTTCATTATGATACATAGTTTATCTCACTATTTCCTTTATTTACTTTTCCCTTTACTTTTTCATCTACATCCCCCACTCATACTACTGATTTCCTCTTAATCCATTTTTTACTCATCACCATCACCATCTCTGGATTGACTTAACAACATACTATCAAGAACCTCCTAATCATTCTGATGTGCCTCCCTTCCCACTTCATCTTTGTTTCCCCTCATCCCAACAAGAGAATGACTGCCCTAATCATGGGTTCCTAAATCTATCAATTTCTCCTCCATTAAGAAGGAACCATGGACCCTGCCGTTGGTTGGGAGGCTTGCGTGCCTCAACGATACAGATAGCTGTACCGTAGGTGCAACCACAACGGAGGGGTATCTGTTGAGAGGCCAGACAAACGTATGGTTCCTGAAGAGGGGCAGCAGCCTTCTCAGTAGTTGCAGGGGCAACAGTCTGGATGATTGACTGATCTGGCCTTGTAATGCTAACCAAAACAGCCTTGCTGTTGTGGTACTGCGAACAGCTGAAAGCAAGGGGAAACTACAGCCATAATTTTTCCCGAGGACATGCAGCTTTACTGTATGATTAAATGATGATGGCATCCTCTTGGGTAAAATATTCTGGAGGTAAAATAGTCCCCCATTTGGATCTCCGGGTGGGGACTACTCAAGAGGGCGTCGTCGTCAGGAGAAAGAAAACTTGCGTTCTACGGATCGGAGCGTGGAATGTCTGATCCCTTAATCAGGCAGGTAGGTTAGAAAATTTAAAAAGGGAAATGAATAGGTTAAAGTTAGATATAGTGGGAATTAGTGAAGTTCGATGGCAGGAGGAACAAGACTTTTTGGTCAGGTGAATACAGGGTTATAAATACAAAATCAAATAGGGGTAATGCAGTAGTAGGTTTAATAATGAATAAAAAATAGGAGTGTGGGTAAGCTACCACCAACAGCATAGTGAACGCATTATTGTGGCCAAGATAGACACGAAGCCCATGCCTACTACAGTAGTACAAGTTTATATGCCAACTAGCTCTGCAGATGATGAAAAAATTGATGAAATGTATGATGAGATCAAAAAAATTATTC
The DNA here is from genome assembly GCF_021461385.2 of Schistocerca piceifrons. NCBI lineage: Eukaryota > Metazoa > Arthropoda > Insecta > Orthoptera > Acrididae > Schistocerca > Schistocerca piceifrons. The sequence goes on along the minus strand of NC_060144.1, from coordinate 53,809,873 downwards.
AGGTAGTGAAGGGAGACGACAATTTAATAGTCAGGGGTGACTGGAATTCAACAGTAGGAAAAGGAAGAGAAGGAAAGGTAGTAGGTGAATATGGATTAGGGCTAAGAAATTGAAGAGGAAGCCACCTGGTAGAATTTTGCACAGAGCATAACTTAATCATAGCTAACACTTGGTTCAAGAATCATGAAAGAAGGTCGTATACATGGAAGAACCCTGGAGATACTAAAAGGTTTCAGATAGATTATATAATGGTAAGACACAGATTTAGGAACCAGGTTTTAAACTGTAAGACATTTCCAGGGTCAGATGTGGACTCTGACCACAATCTATCGGTTATGAACCGTAGATTAAAACTGAAGAAACTGCAAAAAGGTGGGAATTTAAGGAGATGGGACCTGGATAAACTGAAAGAACCAGAGGTTGTAGAGTGTTTCAGGGATAGCGCAAGGGAATAACTGACAGGAATGGGGGAAAGAAATACAGTAGAAGAAGAATGGGTAGTTTTGAGGGATGAAATAGTGAAGGCAGCACATGATCAAGTAGGTAAAAAGACGCGGGCTAGTAGAAATCCTTGGGTAACAGAAGAGATACTGATTTTAATTGATGAAGGGAGAAAATATAAAAATGCAGTAAATGAAGCAGGCAAAAAGGAATGCAAACATCTCAAAAATGAGATCGACAGGAAGTGCAAAATGGCTAAGCAGGGATGGCTAGAGTACAAATGTAAGGATGTAGAGGCTTATCACACTAGGGGTAAGATAGATACTGCCTACAGGAAAATTAAAGAGACCTTTGGAGAAAAGAGAACCACTTGCATGAATATCAAGAGCTCACACGGAAACCCAGTTCTAAGCAAAGAGGGGAAAGCAGATAGGTGGAAGGAGTATATAGAGGGTCTATACAAGGGCGATGTACTTGAGGGTAATGTTATAAAAATGGAAGAGGATGTAGATGAAGACGAAATGGGAGATATCATACTGCGTGGAGAGTTTGAGAAACCACTGAAAGACCTAAGTCGAAACAAGGCCCTGGGAATAGACTACATTCCATTAGAACTACTGATGGCCTTGGAGAGCCATTCCTGACAAAACTCTACCATCTGGTGAGCAAGATGTATGAGACAGGCGAAATTCCCTCAGACTTCAAGAAGAATATAATAATTCCAATCCCAAAGAAAGCAGGTGTTGACAGATGTGAAAACTACCGAACTATCAGTTTAATAAGTCACAGCTGCTAAATACTAACACGAATTCTTTACAGACGAATGGAAAAACTGGTAGAAGCCAACCTCGTGGAAGATCAGTTTGGATTCCGTAGAAATGTTGGTAAACGTGAGGCAATACTGACCCTACGACTTATCTTAGAAGAAAGATTAAGGAAACTTGTAGACTTAGAGAAAGCTTTTGACAATGTTGACTGGAATACTCTCTCTCAAATTCTGAAGGTGGCAGGGGTAAAATACAGGGAGCGAAAGGCTATTTACAATTTGTACAGAAACCAGATGGCAGTTATAAGAGTCGAGGGACATGAAAGGGAAGCAGTGGTTGGGAAGGGAGTAAGACAGGGTTGTAGCCTCTCCCCGATGCTATTCAATCTGTACATTGAGCAAGCAGTAAATGAAACTAAAGAAATGTTTGGAGTAGGCATTAAAATCCATGGAGAAGAAATAAAAACTTTGAGGTTTGCGGATGACACTGTAATTCTGTCAGAGGCAGCAAAGGACTTCGAAGAGCAGTTCAATGGAATGGACAGTGTCTTGAAAGGAGGATGTAAGATGAACATCAACAAAAGCAAAACGAGTATAATGGAATGTAGTCGAGTTAACTCCAGTGATGCCGAGGAAATTAGATTAGGAAATGAGACACTTAAAGTAGTAAAGGAGTTTTGCTATTTGGGGAGCAAAATAACTGATGATGGTCGAAGTAGAGAGGATATAAAATGTAGACTGCCAATGGCAAGGAAAGTGTTTATGAAGAAGAGAAATTTGTTAACATAAAGTATAGATTTAAGTGTCAGGAAGTCGTTTCTGAAAGTATTTGTATGGAGTGTAGCCATGTATGGAAGTGAAACATGGACGATAAATAATTTAGACAAGAAGAAAATAGAAGCTTTCGAAATGTGGTGCTACAGAAGAATGCTGAAGATTAGATGGGTAGATCACATAACTAATGAGGAAGTATTGAATAGGATTGGGGAGAAGAGAAGTTTGTGGCACAACTTGACCAGAAGAAGGGATCGGTTGGTAGGACATGTTCTGAGACAGCAAGGGATCACCAATTTAGTATTGGAGGGCAGCGTGGAGGGTAAAAATCGTAGGGGGAGACCAAGAGATGAATACACTAAGCAGATTCAGAAGGATGTAGGTTGCAGTAGGTACTGGGAGATGAAAAAGCTTGCACAGGATAGAATAGCATGGAGAGCTGCATCAAACCAGTCTCAGGACTGAAGACCACAACAACAACAATTAGTTTTGAGAGCTAGAATAGGGATGTATTTTTAAGTGTGTCTATTGGCAGTACTGTTTTTTCTCCCAAAAGAGAGAATTGGCCAGCAAACCTGTCTCATAATTCTACATTATCATTCTCTTTCACATCCCTACAAATTGTTACGCTCAAGTATTTGTATGAGTTGTCTGATTCCAACTATGACCCACTGATATTGTATTCATAGGATACTACATTTAGTTTTGTGAAGTAGATAATTTTATGTGTTGTACTGTATTTTTATTGGTTCTGTGTCTACAAATGCAGCTTATGTGTCAGAAATGGGGCAAGTCAATTTATATGCATACACTTGAAACTGATTTCTATGCACACACATTTGAGATTATACACTTCATATATTTAAATAGTCTTCACTAGAGTAAAAGTCAGCTTCTACCAGTTTTTCCATTCGTCTGTAAAGAATTCGCGTTACTATTTTGCAGCTGTGGCTTATTAAACTGATAGTTCGGTAATTTTCACATTTGTCAATGCCTGCTTTCTTTGGGATTGGAATTATTATATTCTTCTTGAAGTCTGAGGGTATTTCGCCTGTCTCATACATCTTGCTCACCAGATGGTAGAGTTTTGTCATGACTGGCTCTCCCACGGCCGTCTGTAGTTCCAATGGAATATTGTCTACTCCGGGGGCCTTGTTTCGACTCAGGTCTTTCAGTGCTCTGTCAAACTCTTCACGCAGTATCGTATCTCCCATTTCATCTTCATCTACATCCTCTTCCATTTCCATAATATTGTCCTCAAGTACATCGCCCTTGTATAGACCCTCTATATACTCCTTCCACCTTTCTGGTTTCCCTTCTTTGCTTACAACTGGGTTTCCATCAAGGCTCTTGATATTCATACAAGTGGTTCTCTTTCCTCCAAAGGTCTCTTTAATTTTCCTGTAGGCGGTATCTATCTTACCCCTAGTGAGATAAGCCTCTACATCCTTACATTTGTCCTCTAGCCATGCCTGCTTAGCCATTTTGCACTTCCTGTCGATCTCATTTTTCAGACGTTTGTATTCCATTTTGCCTGCTTCATTTACTGGATTTTTATATTTTCTCCTTTCATCAATTAAATTCAATATTTCTGCCAAGGATTTCTACTACTCCTCGTCTTTTTACCTACTTGATCCTCTGCTGCCTTCACTACTTCATCCCTCAAAGCTACCCATTCTTCTACTGTATTTCTTTCCCCCATTCCTGTCAATTTTTCCCTTATGCTCTCCCTGAAACTCTTAGATTTCCACCTTTTTGCAGTTTCTTCAGTTTTCATCTACAGTTCATAACCAATAGATTGTGATCAGAGTCCACATCTGCCCCTGGAAATGTTTTACAGTTTAAAACCTGGCTCCTAAATCTGTGTCTTACCATTATATAATCTATCTGAAACCTGTCAGTATCTCCAGGGTTCTTCCCTGTATACAACCTTCTTTTATGATTCTTGAACCAAGTGTTAGCTATGATTAAGTTGTGCTCTGTGCAAAATTCCACCAGGCGACTTCCTCTTTCATTTCTTAACCCTAATCCATATTAACCTACTACGTTTCCTTCTCTTTCTTTTCCTACTATCAAATTCCAGTCACCCATGACTATTAAATTTTCGTCTCCCTTCACTATCTGAATAATTTCTTTTATCTCATCATACATTTCTTCAATTTCTTCGTCATCTGCAGAGCTAGTAGGCATATAGACTTTTACTACTGTCGTAGGCGTGGGCTTTGTGTCTATCTTGGCCACAGCAATGCGTTCGCTGTGCTGTTTGTAGTAGCTTACCCGCATTCCTATTGCTTTATTCATTATTAAACCTACTCCTGCATTACCCCTATCTGATTTTGTATTTATAACCCTGTATTCACCTGACCAAAAGTCTTGTTCCTCCTGCCACCGAACTTCACTAATTCCCACTATATCCAACTTTAACCTATACATTTCCCTTTTTAAATTTTCTAACCTACCTGCCCGATTAAGGGATCTGACATTCCACGCTTCGATGCATAGAATGCCAGTGTTCTTTCTCCTGATAATGACGTCCTGTTGAGCAGTCCCCACCCGGAGATCCGAATGGGGGACTATTTTACCTCTGGAATATTTTACCCAAGAGGACGCCATTATCATTTATCCACACATTTAATCATACAGTAAAGCTGCATGCCCTCAGGAAAAAATTATGGCTGTAGTTTCCCCTTGCTTTCGGCCGTTCGCAGTACCAGCACAGCAAGGCCGTTTCGGTTAGTGTTACAAGGCCAGATCAGTCAATCATCCAGACTGTTGCCCCTGCAACTACTGAAAAGGCCGCTGCCCCTCTTCAGGAACCATACGTTTGTCTGGCCTCTCAACAGATACCCCTCCGTTGTTGTTGCACCTACGGTACAGCTATCTGTATCACTGAGGCACACAAGCCTCCCCACCAAATGCAAGTTCTATGTTTCATCAAGGGGGGGGGGGGGCCTCAATATGGTAATCGAATTCTTATCATACCCGTCCCGGCATGGCATCGTTGACTGTGGCAGTTGCTTCCCATGTTCTCTCCTGGAACTCTGCTACATCATATGGTAGAGGCGGTACATACACCAGATCTTTAATGTGTCCCCACAGAAAAAAGTCACACGGAGTGAGATCCATGGACCGGGAAGGCCATTTCATGAAACAGGAGTCCTCTTCTGTAGCACGGCCAATCCATCAATGTGGCTGCTACGTGTTCAGGTCCCCACGAACTTCACGATGAAAATGGGGTGGAGCCCCATCCTGCTGAAAGGTGAACGGAGAGTCCTACTGCATTTGAGGCATCAGCCACTGCTGCAATATGTCCAAGTAGGAATATCCAGTGACAGTGCTCTGGGCGAAGAAGAAAGGCCTGTACAGTTTTCGACATGACAAGGCACAAAAAAAGTTCTGCACTAGATCCAATTTTAATGTTTTCATAGACAGCTTCTATCACAGGACTTTCCACACTGTCACTGGAGCTATTTCGAGTTCATGGGATGCACGATGCACCAATTTCTTTGGACTACTTATGAATGTCTCTTGTATGCGCTCCACATTCAGTTCACTCACACTAGGATGTCCGCTTCTCTTTGCCAGGCACAAGCAACCCGTTCTAACGAATTTGTTGCGCCAGTGGTAAATGGCCTGCCTTGTTGGTGGCTTCTTACTGTACTTGGTTCTAAACATCTGTTGAACAGCTGTGGCACACTTGATTTTGTCGAACTCCAACACACAGAAAGCTCGCTCTGCACCTGAACTCGCCATGTTTGCGACTAGCACTGACTATCGACAAATTACCAAACTAAGCTGTGGCAGTATATATGGAAAAAAAAAAAAACTTTCAGGGTGACATATGTATAATATCTGTACAATGTTTGGTTCTTGTGTAATAAATAATTGGAAGTGTTTCCAAACTTTATGTACACCCTGTATTTTGGCTGACTCTCATCTCAGGGCATTATGAGGGTATTGGAAGGCCTGGTGGAGAATGTGGTTGAACTTTTCAATGCCATGCTGATATTGGGTGATCAGAGAAGTACAGGTTAGTGTCTGGTTAATAAGTTTACTGGTGGCAAAGGAGCAGATGGCACAGGAGATTTGTTTATGGATGAGCTGGATAAGATACTGTGACAGTAACAGCTCTCATTAGGCTCATCACTATACTTCAACAACTGCTTTCCACTGCTGATGCGCCAACCTTAGGTGGCAAGGCTGTAAGGAAGAGATTTTTTGACACCGACTTGTTTCTGACGGAGTGGCTATTGAGAGAAACTAGTTCTCACACATTTTAACCAACAATAGTCTAGCCCAGCCCAGTTAACACAATGAAGAAATGGAGGCATTCACTTTCACAGCCTTTTTGCTATAATTCAACGTCACTTCTTCAACAATCAGAAGAATTGTTAACAGACACAACATTAAACACATCTTTCATCTATCTACCAAACCGAAGAACTTACTAGTTTAAATCAAAGATAATCTCAACCATTGGAATCTGTTGAGAGGCCAGACAAACGTGATTTCTGCAACCTTTTCAGTAGTTGCAGTGGCAACAGTCTGGATGTTTGACTGGTCTGGCCTTATAACATTAACCAAAATGGCATCGATGTGCTGGTACTGTGAACAGCTGACAGCAAGGGTAATTTTTCCCGAGGGTATGCAGGTTCACTGTATGGTTAAATGATGATGATGGTATCCTCTTGGGTAAAATATTCCGGAGATAATACTGAAAAAGCTGTTAATACAAATAGTACCCAAGACTGGTGTGGTTTCTCGATCTGATTATGTCTATTTTGTCACTGTCTGCTAGATAAAACAAAATAGGCCTTTTGTAACACATACCAAATAAACAAGACTGTTTTGGCACAAATGGCCATTTTTTTATAACACGACAGAATATAATCGATGAAGTACCAGTATCAAATGCCTATTAGGCCTACTACAAGCAAAAAGCTTTATGTTAGAAAATAGTTTCACATTTCATTCATACGCACCAGCTTCTCTAGCATGAGATCGAAAAGTAGTATAACGAAATTTTTATATAAATTTGGAATCATCTTACTCTTCCATAATTTGTGTGATGTCCCCATTTCTTCTCCCTCCTCGTTCCAACAAACAATCTTGTCATCACCAATTCTGCAGCTATTTCTGCCATGTCAAAATTTGTTCGCCCATTAACTTCACTAATCCTGCCAGAATCACAGGTTTAGTTATCCTGCGATTATTTTTCGGTTAGGCGTTATTATGTGTTCGTACAACATGTTTTCCACGTTACTTCCCAAACAGAACTTACGCGGCTGCTGTCCGGGGACTGTAATACTGGTCCTTACTAGTGTAGCGATGTGGCCAAAACATTTTTGTCAAAATTTCATTTTCTTGGATACACCAAGAAGATAATACGTAATCTTTCTCACCTGTTATTCCTGTCAGTCATTTATTTCTGTTCTGGTAGTCTGAATCTATGGATTTCGCTAGTAATTATAACAATGCTGATCATTCGCAAACCCAATCAACCACATAATCAGAAGGCGATTGGCATTCATCTGTTCGGCATTAGTCCCTCAGCTCGTATAGGCCCGTCCCCTTTTTTCAGGGGAAAGTATTGCTAGTTGCGATGAGGATTCTCGTGACAGAGACATCACATTCACTATGCACGCATTCAAAAGTCAACTTACGATTCATTTAGAATTCAACTTATAACGTGTTCAAAAATGTTCAAAAACCAACAGGGAAGCGTTTCAAAATCATATGAATAATCTAACATGTTAGACTGTGCTACTACTCAAACGTGACTCAACAGCAAATGCACATGAGCCCGCGCGTAACTGCTAAAACAAATCAAATGTAAACAGTTGCAACTTCACGATCATTTTAGGTAATTTGTTGTTACGAAGCACTGCATATCTTCCTAAAGCCTTTGACACATTTTCAATTGGCAGACGCTTGCATGAGCACTGTGGGGCGTTGTTGTATATGGCGCATTTCCTTTGCAATTTAAATTATTTTCATTTTTTTCTCTTGTTTATGTTTTATTGTTGAAGTATTATTCTGCAGTAATGGGATACAGTAATATCCTATGTTGGAGTATCGGTTCTTACCAGTCAAAATTACAAAAATTTAACTGAAAACTAAAACAATGAAAAATTCCCGGAATTTTAAAAATATCCCAGGTTTTTCCCGGTTTTCTCCCAGATGAAAAAATTCCCAGGTTTTTCCTGGATCTCCCAGTTGTCTCGGGTCGTATACACCCTGAGTATAATGTGAAGATAATACTACAGACTAATATACATATCTTTCCCTTTTTCTGTATTTTCTTTTACTTATTTCTTGCTTTATTTTCATGATATACTGAAAAGGTTCTCCCAGGATATGTTTTGTAAATTGAATTCTTGGTACAATTACGTTTCTGTTCAAGTAATGAGGTAACTGTTGTGCTGAGCATGTACTGCTACATACTATGTTCATGGCCGGTGAAAAGTATGTGTTTGGACAGTCCCACATTTATGATCTCTATGTGTACAGTAAATAAAGACCTAAATCAAACAAAGGAAAATCCAGAATGGACTTTAACACTTTTATGAAAAGTATAGTTGCTGCTCACCATATAGCAGTGATGCCAAGTGAAAGATAGGCACAACAAAAAGACTGTCAGAAAGTAAGCTTTTGGCCAACAAGGCCTTTGTCAAAAATAGACAAAACACACACACACACACACACACACACACACACACACACAGTCACACAGTCTCTGGCTGCTGAAGCGATTTAAAGAACTAGTGACTTTACATATCGCGTTGCTCATTTGCCAGAACCGCGGTTTCATTCTGTAAGGCTGATAAGATTTGTCACCCTGTAAAGATACTGTTTTTGATTGTAGATAGCACAAACTGTTTAGTGTGTTTAGTGCATACCACATATTGTGGAATGAAACAGAAAATATGGTTACACGTTTTCGTGTTATGTAACAGTACAAAAAACTTTTAACTGTGAATGTATGGTGTGCCGATCACAGTGTGATTAAATTGGTTACGAAGACAATTGTGCATGGCACTTTTTCCTTGGTTTAAACTACGGGCTGATGATTTACAGTGCAGTTGACTTGATTTACTTTCATAGTCCGGATGGATTTACTGTGAAAAGAACAATGCCATAATCATAAATTATAAATCTGAGAACTGTGGCTAAACTGTGTATGAAGCATTATAATGGCAGGTTACATCCCACATTAGTGGAAAGAAGCATATTTTATGTTTGTCATTTCATTTCATGCTAATATCCAAATTCAGATTAACTCTGAAAACATTAAGCATTCTTTTTAGATTCGCAAGTGGTGCCCACAATCAAGCAGCTCAGGAAGATAATACCAATTATTGGATTATGTGCTCAGGGATCATAGACTAACAATGTGAATGTCAATCACTCGCCAGCAGCATCATCAGCTAAGTGGAAACCATTTTAAAGGAATACTGCCTAAGCGACACCGCGAACCCCATTGTTCTAATCAGAGATGAAAAAACTCTTTACATAGAAATGACACTAACTTTTCTTGGTCATTCATTTTACATAATTGTAAATTGTCATATTGTAATGCTATTCAGCTTCATTTTCAATAGCACTCAGAACAGTAGATAATATTCCATTTCATTCACTAAATTATTTCTTTTCATTATCATAATAGCTTTGCAAACTAATTAATTTCTGACACAGTCATTTTTGCAAACAATAGCTAACAATACTAGTGAGGTAAAAGTTTTGTTTCTTTTCATTTGTCCTTAATTGCCAATTTTTCTTTATTTATGTAGTTTGTAAGTATTTACCTGCACTTGCATATTTTATTGTTCTGCATTACGTCATGCGTGCTGTGCTGTGCTATGCGGATAGTGTTTGCGCACTGATCATTATTTGCCATTACATTAGTAGGCAGAAGCATGCCATGAATTGTGCAGTTTGGTTAGAAGAATATTATATCGGTGGTAATCAGTTTGATTTGGGCTATTGGGTGATCATTCGTAATTATATAGTTTTTGGGTCATCACTTGCATGCATGAGTGTAATTTTCAGGTAAATTGGGGTAGAGTATTCCTGGCTTCAGTTATCTTAAAATTTCTGAGAATAGTAAATTTAAAGGAGACAGACTGGAGTATTGCCACTCCAACTAGTTGGACACAGCTGGTTCTTGCTCAGTCGATGTTTGAGAAGGTACTACTTTGCATGATACAGCTACATTTTTGTGATACTAATGCAGATCCATTATCTTCACATATGCTGATCACATTGTGAAAGGAGAGTGTTATTTTAGTGCTGTCCTGATAGAACCTGTAAATTTTTGGATCGAAGTTCGAAATTTAGTGGAAAGTGTAATTTGTTTTTAATTTGTCTGTATTCATTGGGTTTACAACATGAAAATTAAAGAAGATGAACAGGTAGCTAGTTTCCAGACATGGGGAAGTGAACAGGTGGTAGATAAAGATACAGGATCTGTAATGGAAAATGTAGAGAGAGGATCAATCACTAAATTAGAACCAGGTGTCAAAATAGAGGTAAATGAGAAGGATGGAATAGAAAGTATGATAACAATGCTGTTAGTGGAAGTGAAAACAATGAAAGATGGACAGAAAGAAATGAAAGAAGGGCAGAAGAAACTGGAGGAGAAAATGGAGGAAGTGCAGAAACAACAGAATGGGCAGATAGTAACTGTTTGCAAAAATGTAGTTAGACAGGGGCGACTCTAGAAGTCGGTCCAGGGGGGGGGGGGGGGGGGGGGGGGGGGAGCTAATGGGAGGTGGGGAGGGGGTTTGGGGTAATGGAATATCACTTAACAAAAGGAGAGTTGGGGTCCTCCACCGACAAATTGGTGAAATCCGTTGTTACTTAAAGTAGTTTTTGATAACTGTTTTGCAGTGCAGTGTAAAAAATGTGTATTAATAAATAATAAGATGCTGATTTTAAGTTAAATGATATTTATTGGTTTAGATAGTAAGCTATTTGCCACTCTTATTCTTTTGTTAAAATGTGTTTGAAATACAAAAATTATAAAAAAAAAGATTGAATCTGTTGGAGTTATATATTCACTGATCTCTGAAGTAATTTTATTCAGTGTAATACAATATTCCATTGGGGGGACTATAGCCCCCCCCCCCCCCTGCCCTTGCCACTGCCCCTGTAACTAGACAAAAAAATTCAAACAATGCTTGAAGGACTTTAAAATGGAGTTGGAAGATGAATTAGAAAAGAAAATACTGAAGTTCAAGTTGGAGGCAAGTCAAGATTCTGATAACTTCAAAGATAATGCTAAAGAGACATTCAAGGGAACAGAATTTCAATTAAATGACAAACAAAAAAATTTGAGATTGTTACAACAGAATGAGTAGAATGCATGGATAAAGATACTGAAGCCCAAGCTAATGAGTGTAAACATGGGAATACTGAACTTAAAGGCTATTGCAATCAAATATTTCAGGCACATAGTAAAAAGACTAAAGCCAAAGTGGAAGAAATTGAAGAGGCTACTTCTGTTATTGTGAATAGGTAGGAAATTTAGAGAGAATAGTACAAGATGAAAGTTATATAGTGTCATTGGTGAGAGTGCAGGTAAAGGATGGCGGTAGTTTTAATAATATAGTGTCTGATCCCAGTGGAAATGTGCATCCTGTGTCTTTTATAAGTAGTTTGAAACGTCATTTTACAGCAGATTGGATACAGAAAGATAAACTGACAAGGGTGTGTGCTTGCTCAAAGGGAGAAAATTTAGACTGGGGAACAGATGAACCAGATAACAATGAGACTTTGAGGAATTTGTGTCAGCATTTCTGGAACACAGCTGGTCCAAAGGAAAACAAAGTGATATTATAAAGCTTTTAAAAAGGCTGCATGGTGTGACAGGAGAAATAGGGAGAGTGTGAAAGGATTGTTGAAAGTTGGATCAGTAAGTTGAAACATTTGGATGGTTCCCAGAGTGAAAGGGATATTATAGAGGTATTAAGCGTGAAGTTATCTCGTAATAAGAATGTGGATTGATAGGTCATCATCATAATAATAATGTTACAGATTTTCTGAATACAGTGAGGGGTGTACATGGTGGCAAACAAATTGTTCATTTCAAGAAACCAGAGATTCTGAGTGGTACCATGAAAACAGAGATTATACAAACAGAGTAAATCAAATAAATGTGACAGGCAGAGGACGAAGAGGTCAAAACAGTTACAGGGGTAACAACAAGAGGTCATTACAGAATGAGAGAGTCCTAGATGAGAAACAGACTCCTGGAACTGTGAGGGCTCTTTCTGGGGTGGGTCAAACTTTCAGGCGTACATATGTTATAAGTTGCCATAGTGAAACTGGAGGCTTAGTAATTTCTAGTGATAGTAATACTGGTTATGGCGATATGATGTGTGGAAATCAGAACTTGGTGATTGAAGAGATTGTGCCTCAAACTGATAATGGAAATGATGTGGAATCAGTGGGGCCATGTATGGAAATGTTTTCCCAGGTGCATGAGGAGCAGAAGTGAGAAAGAAGGGAGGAAAAAGTGGTGTTATAAAATCAAAATATAATAACAGTGATGAAGAAAATATTTGTCATAACAGTATTGGTGAAGAGGAAGATGAAATGTTACAAGGTGATGCATTTCTATTACACAATAGCTTGCAGAAATTAGAAACTGTTGAGAAGTCTACCACACACACTCTGAACCATATGTAGCTAATGAGGAGAAAATTAATGGTTTCGTTATTAGTAAAGACAGGGATACGGTAACTTATAATGACAAGGAAATAAGTTTATGTGCAATACAAAAGGAGACAGAAGAAGTTATAAATCTAAAACTAAGCTGGACACAGCAATACTCAGCAAGACTTATTACATGAGATAGGTGGTGGTGACGATATTAGTCAGACAATCTTTTGAGAAAACTGGTATCTATGGTAGAGAAAAGACAATTCTTTTGGACACTGATAGCGAAGTTAGCGCAGTTGTTGAGAGCTATTTTATTACTGTAAATGAGCATATCAATCCAATAGATGCGCCAGTAGTGTGACTATAAATAATGGGTGCTACTGGTAAATTAAATATAGTTGTTAAGTGACAAATAATTTTGGAATCTGAAATTGGGGGCATAAGTTTGCTGCACAACTTATTTGTGGTTCATGGTTTGAGTGTACCTTTTATGGATTGGTTAATGGAGTGTAAATCAGAAATTAAATGTGGTGACAGTTTTTGTTTGTTCTGAGAGTGAAGGTTCAAAACTGAGTGTGAATTTGAGGATCTGGTAGTAAGATAGTAACAGTTTATTGGGACACCTGGTAATAAGGATGACGCCAACAGGAACTGATTTTGGAGGATTAAGAGTTGAACCTGGACTATGCCTGTGATAAAGATGAGAGTGAGTAGAAAAATTAGAGAACCAAATGGTAACAGTTGAAGGATTAAATGAACAACAGAAAGAAGAATTAAGAGAAGTTATGGGTAAATAGGGAATTTTTCTCTGACAAACCGGGTAAAGCTAATAAATTTGAATGCAAGCTAGATATAGAACTGCACAAGCCTCCTGGAAGAAAACCTTTTACTACACCATTTGCAATAAGAAAAGTACTGTACAAAGAAATGAAAAGAAAAAGCACTAGGATCAGAGTTGAGTTCCAAAAATAATGGTATATGTGGATGACTTATTGAGAACAACTAAATCATGGGAAGAACATTGTAAGCTGCTGAACAAATTGTTTCAAGATTTTTAGAGGGGAGGGGGGGGGGGGGGGAGGCAGCATGACACTTAGCCTTAAGAAGTGCGCGTCTGTTCAAAAAGAGATAAAATTTTTAGGTAGAATTTTGTCCATTGCTGGTATTGGAGTTCATTTGGAAAAGATGAAAGCGATCAAGGAATGACTATCTCCAACACATTGGAAGAAAATATGTTCTTTTCTACATCTGTGTAATTTTTAAAAAATTTTATGTTGACACAATTTTTAACAACCCTAATTTAAATAAATTATTGGGTCCTAATGTAGCTTTTGTTGGACAAATGAGTGTCAAAAGGCTTTTAATGAATTTAAGGAGGCTTTGACGGAGAGGATTTTACAGCATCCTGATCTCAGCCAGTCATTTCATTTAAGAGCTGATTCAAATGGATACAAACATACATACATAAATCCTTGTTCCATATATCATGAATACAGCATTTCGTAATGATGTGGAACGTGTCACTTTAACCTAAGTTTTCTTGACACAAAATAGTAATAATAATAATAATAATAATAATAATAATAATTATTATTATTATTATTATTATTATTATTATTATTATTATTATTATTTTATAGTTAATACCTCATATCTAAGAATTCATCTATTGAATAGAAGGAGTTGTCATTCAGAAATTCTTTTCATTTGCTTTTAAATGTTGGTTGGCTATCTGTCAGACTTTTAATGCTATTTGGCAAATGACCAAAGATTTTTGTGGCAGCATAATTCACTCCTTTTCTGGGCCAAAGTGAGATTTAATCCAGAATAGTGAAGATCATCCTTTTTCTAGTGTTGTAGCTATGCACTTTGCTGTTATTTTTGAATTGAGATGGGTTATTAATGACAAATTTCATAAGTGAATATATGTATTGCGAAGGTACTATGAATATCCCGAATTCCTTAAATAAATGTCTTGGGTGGGCTCCAGCTATTATTCTGATAACACACTTTTGTGCAATGAATACCTCTTAATGATGAATTGCCCCAAAATATGATGTCATTTGAAAGCAGTGAATGATAATAGGCATAGTAGGCTAATTTACTGATATGTTTATCACCAAAATTTGCAATAACACTAATAGCATAAGTAACTGAACCTAACCGTTTCCGCAGATCATTGATGTATTTCTTCCAATTAAATTTCTCATCAACGCACACACCCAGAAATTTTGAGTATTCTGCCTTAGCAACAAACTTCTGTTCATAGTCTATATTTATTAATGGTGTTATGCCATTTACTGTACAGAATTGTGTAAGCTGTGTTGTCTCAAAATTTAGTGAGAGTCCATTTGCAGACAACTTAATAATTTTCTGAAAGACATCATTTGCAATTTCCTCAGCTGATTCTTGCTTGTTGGGTGTAATTACTATACTTGTATCATCAGCAAAAAGAGCTGGCTTTGCATCTTCAAGAATATAGAATGGCAAGTCGTCAATGTATGCACTAAGAACAATAAGGGACCAAAGACTGAACCCTGTGGGGGACCATTCTTGATACCTCCCCAGTAGGAAGACTCTGCTGGTTTTCGCAGACTATCTGTACTGTTGATTTCAACCTTCTGCATTCTTCCAGCTAAGTATGAATTAAACTGTTTGTGCATTGTCCAACTCATACCACAATACTTCAGCTCGTGGTGTTGTTTGTTGTCGTCTTCAGTCCTGAGACTGGTTTGATGCAGCTCTCCATGCTACTCTATCCTGTGCAAGCTTCATCATCTCCTAGTACCTACTGCAACCTACATCCTTCTGAATACACTTAGTGTATTCATCTCTTGGTCTCCCTCTACGATGTTTACCCTCCACGCTGACCTCCAGTACTAAATTGGTGATCCCTTGATGCCTCAGAACATGTCCTACCAACTGATCCCTTCTTCTAGTCAAGTTGTGCCACAAACTCCTCTTCTCCCCAATTCTATTCAGTACCTCCTCATTAGTTATGTGACCTACCCATCTAATCTTCAGCATTCTTCTGTAGCACCACATTTCGAAAGCTTATATTCTCTTCTTGTCTAAACTAGTTATCGTCCATGTTTCCCTTCCATACATGGCTACACTCCATACAAATACTTTCAGAAACGACTTCCTGACACTTAAATCAATAATTGATGTTAACAAATTTCTCTTCTTCAGAAACACTTTCCTTGCCATTGGCAGTCTACATTTTATATCCTCTCTACTTCAACCATAATCAGTTATTTTGCTACCCAAACAGCAAAACTCCTTTACTACTTTAAGTGTCTCATTCCCTGATCTAATTCCCTCAGCATCACCCGACTTAATTCGACTACATTCCATTATCCTCATTTTGCTTTTGTTGATGTTCATCTTATACCCTCCTTTCAAGACACTGTCCATTCCGTTCAACTGCCCTTCCAAGTCCTCTGCTGTCTCTGACAGAATTACAACGTCATCGGCGAACCTCGAAGTTTTTATTTCTTCTCCATGAATTTTAATACCTACTCCGAATTTTTCTTCTGTTTCCTTTACTGCTTGTTCAATATACAGATTGAACAACATCGGGGACAGGCTACAACCCTGTCTTACTCCCTTCCCAACCACTGCTTCCCTTTCATGTCCCTCGACTCTTATAACTGCCATCTGGTTTCTGTACAAATTGTAAATAGCCTTTCCCTCCCTGTATTTTACCCTGTCACCTTTAGAATTTGAAAGAGAGTATTCCAGTCAACATTGTCAAAAGCTTTCTCTAAGTCTACAAATGCTAGAAACGTAGGTTTGCCTTTCCTTAATCTTTCTTCTAAGATAAGTCGTAAGGGCAGTATTGCCTCACGTGTTCCAGTGTTTCTACGGAATCCAAACTGATCTTCCCCGAGGTTGGCTTCTACTAGTTTTTCCATTCGTCTGTAAAGAATTCGTGTTAGTATTTTGCAGCTGTGACTTATTAAGCTGATAGTTCGGTAATTTCCACATCTGTCAACATCTGCTTTCTTTGGGATTGGAATTATTATATTCTTCTTGAAGTCTGAGGGTATTTCGCCTGTTTCATACATCTTGCTCACCAGATGGTAGAGTTTTGTCAGGACTGGCTCTCCCACGGCCGTCAGTAGTTCCAATGGAATATTGTCTACTCTGGGGGCCTTGTTTCGACTCAGGTCTTTCAGTGCTCTGTCAAACTCTTCACGCAGTATCGTATCTCCCATTTCATCTTCATCTACATCCTCTTCCATTTCCATAATATTGTCCTCAAGTACATCGCCCTTGTATAGACCCTCTATATACGCCTTCCACCTTTCTGCTTTCCCTTCTTTGCTTAGAACTGGGTTTCCATCTGAGCTCTTGATATTCATACAAGTCGTTCTCTTATCTCCAAAGGTCTCTTTAATTTTCCTGTAGGCGGTATCTATCTTACCCCTAGTGAGATAGGCCTCTACATCCTTACATTTGTCCTCTAGCCATCCCTGCTTAGCCATTTTGCACTTCCTGTCGATCTCATTTTTGAGACGTTTGTATTCCTTTTTGCCTGCTTCACTTACTGCAATTTTGTATTTTCTCCTTCCACCAAATAAAATCAGTATCTCTTCTGTTACCCAAGGATTTCTACTAGCCCTCATCTTTTTACCTAATTGATCCTCTGCTGCCTTCACTGTTTCATTCCTCAAAGCTACCCATTCTTCTTCTACTGTGTTTCTTTCCCCCCATTCCTGTCAATTGTTCCCTTATGCTCTCCCTGAAACTCTGTACAACCTCTGGTTCTTTCAGTTTATCCAGGTCCCATCTCCTTAAATTCTCACCTTTTTGCAGTTTCTTCAGTTTTAATCAACAGTTCATAACCAATAGACTGTGGTCAGAGTCCACATCTGACCCTGGAAATGTCTTACAATTTAAAACCTTGTTCCTAAATCTGTCTTACCATTATATAATCTATCTTATACCTTCTAGTATCTCCAGGATTCTTCCACGTATACAACCTTCTTTCATGATTCTTGAACCAAGTGTTAGCTATGATTAAGTTATGCTCTGTGCAAAATTCTACCAGGCAGCTTCCTCTTTCATTTCTTAGCCCCAATCCATATTCACCTACTATGTTTCCTTCTCTTCCTTTTCCTACTGTCGAATTCCAGTCACCCATGACTATTAAATTTTCGTCTCCCTTCACTACCTGAATAACTTCTGTTATCTCATCATACATTTCATCAATTTGTTCATCATCTGCAGAGCTAGTTGGCATATAAACTTGTACTACTGTAGTAGGCATGGGATTCGTGTTTATCTTGGTCACAATAACCCGTTCACTATGCTGTTTGGTGTAGCTTAACCGCACTCCTATTTTTTATTCATTATTAAACCTACTCCTGCATTACCCCTATTTGATTTTGCATTTATAACCCTGTATTCACCTGACCAAAAGTCTTGTTGCTCCTGCCACCGAACTTCAATAATTGCCACTATATCGAACTTTAACCCATCCATTGCCCTTTTTAAATTTTCTAACCTACCTGCCCGATTAAGGGATCTGATATTCCACACTCCAATCTGTAGGATGCCAGTTTTCTTTCTCCTGATAACGACGTCCTGCTGAGTAGTCCCCGCCTGGAGATCCGAATGGGGGACTATTTTACCTCCAGAATATTTTACCCAAGAGGACACCATCTTCATTTAATCATACAGTAAAGCTGCATGCCTTCGGGAAAAATTACAGTTGTAGTTTCCCCTTGCTTTCAGCCATTTTCAGTACCACAACAGCAAGGCCATTTTGGTTAGTGTTACAGGGCCAGATCAGTCAAACATCCGGACTGTTGCCCCTGCAACTACTGAAAAGGCTGCTGCCCCTCTTCAGGAACCACACGTTTGTCTGGCCTCTCAACAGATACCCCTCCGTTGTGGTTGCACCTATGGTATGGCTATCTGTGTCCGTTGAGGCACCCAAGCCTCCACACCAACGGCAAGGTCCATGGTTCACGGGAGGGGGGGGGGGGGGGGGGGGGACTTTAAGCTTATCTAGAAGAATTTTATGATTCACACAATGAAAAGCCTTTGAGAGACAACAGAATATCCCAATGGGTGATTTTCAGTTATTCAATGCATTTAATATTTGATCAGTGAAAGCATATATAGCATTTTCTGTTGAAAAGCCTTTCAGAAAACCAAACTGACATTTTGTTAGTACTTCTTTTTTACAAATATATGATGCTAGCCTTGAATACATTACTTTTTTCAAGAATTTTGGATAAAGTTGTCAGAAGTGAGACTGGGCGGTAGTAGTTAGCATCAGATTCATCCCCTTTTTTTATGCAATGGTTTAACAGTAGTGTATTTCAGTCTATCTGGAAAAATGCCCGGTTTCAGTGAGCTACTACATATGTGGCTGAGAATCCTACATTTGTTGGGAACAAGCTTTTAGTACTATGTTGGAAATGGCATCAATTCCATGTGAGCTTTTACTTTTGAGTGAATTTATTACTTTCCTAATTTCAGTAGGAGAGGTGGGTTGAATTTCAATTTTATCAAATTGCATAGGTACTGCATCTTCCACATGCTGCCTTGCATTTTCTAATGAATAGCTGGATCCTATTTTCTCTACAACACTTACAAATGATTATTAAAATGTTTTCTACTTCTGGCTTCTTGTTAGCAAACTTTTCATTGTGTTTGATAGAAATACAGTCTTCCTGTGCTCTCGGTTGCCCTGTTTCCCTTTTAACAATATTCCAAATTGTTTTAATTTTATTATAAGATGTGCTAATCTCAGACATAATGCACATACTTCTGGACTTTATAACAACTTTTCTTAATACAGTGCAGCAGTTTTTGTAATGTTTCACTGTTTTGGGATCATTCCTCCTCCTAGCTATAAGATACACTTCCCTTTTCTGTTTACAAGATATTTTTATCCCTTTAGTAAGCCATGCCTTTTTAGATGGTTTCTTATGATTATATTTCACTGTTTTCTTAGGGAAACTGTTTACCAATATTCTCACAAAGGTATCATGAAATAGGTTAAACTTGAAATTAGCATCATGTTCCCTGTATACCTCATCTCAGTCTAAGTGTTGCAAGCTCTCCCTAAAATTTTGAATTGTTAAATTGTTAATTGAATGCACTAATTTGGAGGACTGTTTTGCATTACTGTATGCAGCTATATCATATACTGTAACTAGCTGTGCTTCATGATCAGACAGACCATTCTTAAACATGAAAAGTTTTTATTTGACTAAATTTATCTTGGTCTATGAAAACAGTATCTATCAGTGTGCTGCTTTCCTGTACCACCCGATTAGGAAAATCAATAACTGATGTCACATTGAAGGAACCAAGTAATACTTCAGAGTCAGGCTTTCTATCAGACTTTTTCAGAAAATCTACATTGAAATCCCCACAAACAATAATTTGCTTTCCTCTGTCTGACAGATAGCACAACAAAGAATCCAAGTTTTTTCAAAAATAGTTGACAATTCCCCAATGGGGACCTATACACGGCTACAATTATGAAAGTGCTATTATTTAGTTTAAGCTCACATGCACATGCTTCTATATGTTGCTCTATGCAAAATTTTTAGTTTCCAAATTTTTCACACTATGACAGATTTTAACATATATGGCAACTCCTCCTCTTTCCATAGTGTCTCTACTTACATGTGCTAAAAGCTTATATCCACCTACATTGACCATTTCCATACCTGTGACTATTTGACGTTCAGACAGGCATAGTACGTCTGTTCCGCCCTCAGTTTCTAAACCTTCTAAGCATACAAGAAGCTCATCTAATTTGTTTTTTAATCCCTTGATATTCTGTTGCAATATATTAACATTATTTTTCACTGGGCTTTTATGTGAATCTTGTGAAATACTAACATTACTATTCACTGTACTATTAGGAGAATCTTGTGATATTTTCACATCTCTGTTATCTGCCTGTCTGAACTTCTCATGAAGCCTAATTTCTATCAATGTAGGATGATTGGGCATTGATCTTAACCTAAAAAAGCAAGGCAGCATGTGGAAGATGCAGTACCTATGCAATTTGATAAAATTGAAATTCAACCCACCTCTCCTACTGAAATTAGGAAAGTAATAAATTCACTCAAAAGTAAAAGCTCACATGGAATTGATGCCATTTCCAACATAGTACTAAAAGCTTGTTGCCAACAAATGTAGGATTCTCAGCCACATATGTAGTAGCTCACTGAAACCGGGCATTTTTCCAGATAGACTGAAATACACTACTGTTAAACCATTGCATAAAAAAAGGGGATGAATCTGATGCTAACTACTACCGCCCAGTCTCACTTCTGACAACTTTATCCAAAATTCTTGAAAAAAGTAATGTATTCAAGGCTAGCATCATATACACTCCTGGAAATAGAAATAAGAACACCGTGAATTCATTGTCCCAGGAAGGGGAAACTTTATTGACACATTCCTGGGGTCAGATACATCACATGATCACACTGACAGAACCACAGGCACATAGACACAGGCAACAGAGCATGCACAATGTCGGCACTAGCACAGTGTATATCCACCTTTCGCAGCAATGCAGGCTGCTATTCTCCCATGGAGACGATCGTAGAGATGCTGGATGTAGTCCTGTGGAACGGCTTGCCATGCCATTTCCACCTGGCTCCTCAGTTGGACCAGCGTTCGTGCTGGACGTGCAGACCGCGTGAGACGCCGCTTCATCCAGTCCCAAACATGCTCAATGGGGGACAGATCCAGAGATCTTGCTGGCCAGGGTAGTTGACTTACACCTTCTAGAGCACGTTGGGTGGCACGGGATACATGCGGACGTGCATTGTCCTGTTGGAACAGCAAGTTCCCTTGCTGGTCAAGGAATGGTAGAACGATGGGTTCGATGACGGTTTGGATGTACCGTGCACTATTCAGTGTCCCCTCGACGATCACCAGTGGTGTGCGGCCAGTGTCGGAGATCGCTCCCCACACCATGATGCCGGGTGTTGGCCCTGTGTGCCTCAGTCGTATGCAGTCCTGATTGTGGCGCTCACCTGCACGGCGCCAAACACGCATACGACCATCATTGGCACCAAGGCAGAAGCGACTTTCATCGCTGAAGACGACACGTCTCCATTCGTCCCTCCATTCACGCCTGTCGCGACACCACTGGAGGCGGGCTGCACGATGTTGGGGCGTGAGCGGAAGACGGCCTAACGGTGTGCGGGACCGTAGCCCAGCTTCATGGAGACGGTTGCGAATGGTCCTCGCCGATACCCCAGGAGCAACCGTGACCCTAATTTGCTGGGAAGTGGCGGTGCGGTCCCCTACGGCACTGCGTAGGATCCTACGGTCTTGGCGTGCATCCGTGCGTCGCTGCGGTCCGGTCCCAGGTCGACGGGCACGTGCACCTTCCGCCGACCACTGGCGACAACATTGATGTACTGTGGAGACCTCACGCCCCACGTGTTGAGCAATTCGGCGGTACGTCCACCCGGCCTCCCGCATGCCCACTATACACCCTCGCTCAAAGTCCGTCAACTGCACATACGGTTCACGTCCACGCTGTCGCGGCATGCTACCAGTGTTAAAGACTGCGATGGAGCTCCGTATGCCACGGCAAACTGGCTGACACTGACGGCGGCGGTGCACAAATGCTGCGCAGCTAGCGCCATTCGACGGCCAACACCGCGGTTCCTGGTGTGTCCGCTGTGCCGTGCGTGTGATCATTGCTTGTACAGCCCTCTCGCAGTGTCCGGAGCAAGTATGGTGGGTCTGACACACCGGTGTCAATGTGTTCTTTTTTCCATTTCCAGGAGTGTATTTGTAAAAAAGAAGTACTAACAAAATGTCAGTTTGGTTTTCTGAAAGGCTTTTCAACAGAAAATGCTATATATGCTTTCACTGATCAAATATTAAATGCATTGAATAACTGAAAATCACCCATTGGGATATTCTGTTGTCTCTCAAAGGCTTTTCATTGTGTGAATCATAAAATTCTTCTAGATAAGCTTAAAGTCTCTGTTATCTGCCTGTCTGAACTTCTCATGAAGCCTAATTTCTATCAATGTCGGATGATTGGGCATTGATCTTAACCTAAAAAAGTACTCCCATGAGTTTCAGTGTACAGAACCCCTGAACTGACTTTCCTATGACAGCTCAAACACTTCTCACTCAGGGTTATTTACCATATTTTTACAAAATTTATCCAGGCGATAACAGTAATATTCTATTAACTACAGATCACAAGAGCCACTAAAGTTATGTGGAACACTAATATATGTGTAAACTATTAATATAGTAACATAATGCAGTTAAACTAATGTCAAAAATCAATATGATATTGGAGTGGAACTGTTTCAGAAATTTGGTGAAGAAGATAAGGAAGATCACAGAACAATAGCTTTTGGCAGCATATCATTAACTAGGTATGAAAGGAATACAGTCTGACTGAACGAGGAGCATTGGCAATAATTTGGGGATTCAAAAAGTTCACAGGTTACCTGTTGGGGAAATGAACAATCTTTTACACAGACTACAGTGTCCTTACATTTTTGAAATAAGTTAAACTAATGCATTCACATTTAATACAGTGGACATTGTTTTCTGCAACAATTTCAGTTTGAAATCAAATATGTCAAGAGTATTCAGAATAAGATGGTAGATGCTTCATTCAGGCTGTCAGTACAAGGAAGTGAAGAAATAGGACATCATATGGAGGAGGAACAAATAAAACTGTTTTACATAGAGGGAGATCAAGAAGAGAAACCGAGCGAGGTGGCGCAGTGGTTAGCACACTGGACTCGCATTCGGGAGGACGACGGTTCAATCCCGTCTCCGGCCATCCTGATTTAGGTTTTCCATGATTTCCCTAAATCGTTTCAGGCAAATGCCAGGATGGTGCCTTTGAAAGGGCACGGCCGATTTCCTTCCCCATCCTTCCCTAACCCGAGCTTGCGCTCCGTCTCTAATGACCTCGTTGTCGACGGGACGTTAAACACCACTAACCTAACCTAACCTAACCAAGAAGAGAAGAAAACTGAAAGTATATGCAGAAAATTGATAAAGTATCAGAGTCAGAATGAGATATGGAAGTTGATAAGAAGAATGGTGAAAATAAATTGTCCAAATATTACAAGGTATATGGTGGGATACTGTTCAGGTGAACCAATGAAAATCCGGGAGACTGAAAAGTTATACTGGCCCAATGAGAACACAGATGAGATAATCTATTACATTCATCAGAGTTTTTGACATGTAGGTGCTAAAAAGTGTACACAAAAGTTAAGAGAGTGCGTGTTTTGACAATATGGTAAAAAGGGTGAATAACTGTATTAAAACATGTGAGGAGTGTCAAAAGTCAATGTTAAAATCATATGTGCAGACTTCCCAAGCAAAATGTGAAACTGAGAGATTTAGTGGAATCGTTTGCAGCAGATCTCTAACGCCCTTTGCAAAGACAAATCGAGGTTTTGCTTATATTTTTGTAGTGTTCAAGGTGTTCTCTAAATTTACAAAATCTGTATCCTTTATGGAAAGCAACTAGTAGAGAAATCAGCACTAAGATAGAAAACAACTCCATATTTTGTGAAACTTAGGAAACCTAAGGCCGCATTTTCTGATAATGAATCACAATTTACCTGTAAGAAATGGAAGGAGGACCCTGCCAGCCATGGCGTAACAGTGATATATACTTCAACTTTTCATCTGGTAGGAAATCCTGCAGAACAGTATATGAAGGAAGTCAGCAGGCTACACCGCACATACTGTGGCAATAACCAAAGTTCATGGGGTGATATTGTTGGGAGACATTGAGGATGTGGTGAATAATGAAAGGTGAGAGAGCTTTGAATTTGGTGGAGGAGAATATATCTTTCCCTCCTAAGAAAGAGTTAAGTTGGGGCGAGAAAAAGAAGAGAATGAGAGAACTGTTACAGAAGAGGAAATAACATGATGATAAACTAAAAGGTGTTGATATTAAAGTTGAGGACCTATTAGTACATAAAAGAAAGCAAAAGAAATAAATAATTAAATATCGAAGTTTTTTTGAAGTGTAAAAAGAACCATTTGAAGTAGCCGGTATATCTCACCCAAACACATTCTCTTTGTTCTTCTAATAATTTTTCGGTGTGCAGCTGGATCCCATCGACATTCTGGCACGACATTTTGACCCAGAGATGTCCAGCCATCTTCAGGTGAATAAACAAGTACTGAAGACCCCAGGTGCATTCACAGTATTTATGCTGAAACTCATACATGCTAAATGTGCTGGTGTCTTTCAGTGCATGCGTCAGGTGATGACATGTATGGGATAACTGACTTGTATGTGCTACCCTCAGTGGTGGAAGTGAGAGATGAGCTAATCACAGAGTATCGAATGACCCCGCCGATTCTGCTGTGGCTGGATAATTTTAATTATAGGATTCCAATTTTTATCTGGCTGAAAGCCGTTGTCACGATTTATAAGATTATCAGCAAGAATTATTTCCACTGATGCTTTGATTACTGAATCCCAAAAACTGGAAACTGGAGCCAGAATTTTTGTCCTATTGTATTCCATTGAATGTCCCATGGAAATACAGTGTTCTGCTAGTGCTGATTTTAATGGTTGCCGAAGACAGTGTTATCTTTAATGTTCTGTACAATGCTCCTGGACAATTCATATTGTCTGGCCTATATGTGCAGCACCACACTCACAGGCAATGTTCTAAACACCCATTTCATGCAGTTTTAAGTCGTCTTTAACAGATCCAACCATGGCCAAGCTCTTTGCTGATGGACAAAAGATATCCTTGATCTTATTTTTGTCACACAATCTGCCTATTTTAGAAGATACATTCCCAGCATATGGAAGGAACACAATTGATTTATAGTCATCATCAGTGTCTTCAGTACATTGCTTCTTGATATTATAGCTGTGCATGGCCTTCCTTATTTGGCATGAAGTGTAGCCATTTTCTTTAAAAATCTTATCCAAGTGTTCCAATTCTGTGTGGAGGTTTTCATCATCCCATAATACGTGTGCCCGATGTATTAAATGCGGGGTGATGGCACCTAGACGCCGGGAGATATACACTCCTGGAAATGGAAAAAAGAACACATTGACACCGGTGTGTCAGACCCACCATACTTGCTCCGGACACTGCGAGAGGGCTGTACAAGCAATGATCACACGCACGGCACAGCGGACACACCAGGAACCGCGGTGTTGGCCGTCGAATGGCGCTAGCTGCGCAGCATTTGTGCACCGCCGCCGTCAGTGTCAGCCAGTTTGCCGTGGCATACGGAGCTCCATCGCAGTCTTTAACACTGGTAGCATGCCGCGACAGCGTGGACGTGAACCGTATGTGCAGTTGACGGACTTTGAGCGAGGGTGTATAGTGGGCATGCGGGAGGCCGGGTGGACGTACCGCCGAATTGCTCAACACGTGGGGCGTGAGGTCTCCACAGTACATCGATGTTGTCGCCAGTGGTCGGCGGAAGGTGCACGTGCCCGTCGACCTGGGACCGGACCGCAGCGACGCACGGATGCACGCCAAGACCGTAGGATCCTACGCAGCGCCGTAGGGGACCGCACCGCCACTTCCCAGCAAATTAGGGACACTGTTGCTCCTGGGGTATCGGCGAGGACCATTCGCAACCGTCTCCATGAAGCTGGGCTACGGTCCCGCACACCGTTAGGCCGTCTTCCGCTCACGCCCCAACATCGTGCAGCCCGCCTCCAGTGATGTCGCGACAGGCGTGAATGGAGGGACGAATGGAGACGTGTCGTCTTCAGCGATGAGAATCGCTTCTGCCTTGGTGCCAATGATGGTCGTATGTGTGTTCGGCGCCGTGCAGGTGAGTGCCACAATCAGGACTGCATACGACCGAGGCACACAGGGCCAACACCCGGCATCATGGTGTGGGGAGCGATCTCCTACACTGGCCGTACACCACTGGTGATCGTCGAGGGGACACTGAATAGTGCACGGTACATCCAAACCGTCATCGAAACCATCGTTCTACCATTCCTAGACCGGCAAGGGAACTTGCTGTTCCAACAGGACAATGCACGTCCGCATGTATCCCGTGCCACCCAACGTGCTCTAGAAGGTGTAAGTCAACTACCCTGGCCAGCAAGATCTCCGGATCTGTCGCCCATTGAGCATGTTTGGGACTGGATGAAGCGTCTTCTCACGCGGTCTGCACGTCCAGCACGAACGCTGGTCCAACTGAGGCACCAGGTGGAAATGGCATGGCAAGCCGTTCTACAGGACTACATCCAGCATCTCTACGATCGTCTCCATGGGAGAATAGCAGCCTGCATTGCTGCGAAAGGTGGATATACACTGTACTAGTGCCGACATTGTGCATGCTCTGTTGCCTGTGTCTATGTGCCTGTGGTTCTGTCAGTGTGATCATGTGATTTATCTGACCCCAGGAATGTGTCAATAAAGTTTCCCCTTCCTGGGACAATGAATTCACGGTGTTCTTATTTCAATTTCCAGGAGTGTAGATTAGTCTGTATGGGTTTTCTGTATTCAAGTGACCCAACATCCTTACAGTGTACCAGCATGTCCAGATGAAAACCTCCATGCAGAATTAGAACACTTGGGTAAAGTTTTTAAAGAGAATGGCTGCACTTTATGCCAAATAAGGAAGGCCATGCACAGCTATAACAACAAGAAGAAATACACTGCGGACACTGATAATGACTATAAATCAACTGTGTTTCTTCCATTTGCCAGGAATGTGTCTCCTAAAATAGGCAGATTGCTCAGGAAAAATAAAATCAAGGTTATCTTCTGTCCACCAGTGAAGAGCTTGGCCCTTGTTGGATCCATTAAAGATGACTTACAACTGGAAAAAGCGGGCATTTACAACATTCATTCACTGTGAGTGTGGTGCTGCATATATATAGACCAGACGACATGAGCTGTCCAGGAGCATTGTACAGAACACGAAAGATACTCCTGTCTTTGGTGACAAAATCAGCAGTACCAGAACACTGTATTTCTGTGGGACCCACAATGGAACAAAAATTGTAGCTCCAGTTTCCAGTTTTTGGGATTCAGTAATCAAAGGATCAGTTGAAATACTTCTTGCCAATAATCTTATAAACCGTCATGACACCTCTCAACAGAATAAAAATTGGGATCCTATAATTAAAATTATCTGGCCACAGTGGAATCAGTGGTGTCATTGAATACTCAATTATTAGATCATCTCTTAACTTCCACCACCGAGCGTACACAAGCCAGCTACCCCGCGCAAGTCACCACCTGATGAATGCACCAAAAGACACCAGCACATTTTGCATGTGTGAGATTTGGCATAAATACCATGAATGCACCTGTGCTCTTCAGTAGTTGTCTACTCACCTGGAGATGGCCAGGTATCTCTGAGCCACAATATTGTGACAAAGTTTCGATGGAAACCAGCCATTCACCCAAAAATTATTAGAAGAAGAAAAGCACTGGGGAAGTGTCAGAAGCTATATTTTATTTGGTTTATCCAGAATTGAAAAGCCCTTAAAAATGTAGTAGAGCTTAAGCCTTACAAAGCAAGAATGGCACCAATAAAAACTGTGAATGTAATGAATGCAATAAATTCTCAAAACTTGGAATGCAGGAGGAGAAATGAATGGAGGTGCAGGGAGCATATAATTTCGTTTTTTGAAGTATAAAAGTGAAAGTTTCATTTCTAGAAATGGAATCCCCAGGTAGGAATATAGACAATGTAGGGAAAGATAGATTGCTGCTACCGTAATGAAGACACATTAAGTTGCAGATAGGCACAATTAAAAGACACTTGCATGTAAGCTTTCAGCCACCGCCTTCATCAGAAAGAGAAAATTCACACCATTCATTCACACTAGCAAGCACACCTCACGCCAACTTTGGCAGTTTGCTTTGAGCTTATGTGTAAATGTCTTAATTGTGCCTGTCTGCAACTTAATGTGTAATCTTTATGGTAAGTAGCAATCTATCTTTTTCTACATTGTTGAAAGTTTTAATTCTATAAGTTTGCAAGGCCATTTAAGGCAGAAGATATTTCATAGCATGGTGGGTGTTAATTTAAAAGTAGTACAATGTTTATAAATTTGTTTACAACAAGCAAATGGAGAAATAACACTAGGAAAAGTAGCAACAGAAAGGAGTTAGGTTAAGTTGTAAATAGAATTGGAATTTGTGAAAATATGTGTTATAACGTCAAGCTGAACACACATATTTCAAAAACGATGCAACACATGTAAGTCACAGAGTAACAGCACTGAGTCTAAGTCTAGCGGCCGCTGGCTGGCTGGCTGGCTGGCCGCTTAGGTGGCGTGGCTGCTGCATGGCTGGCAGACAGCGCTGCACATAGCGGACGCGCGTAACTGCAGGGCGGCAGTTTGGAAGACCGGCGAGTCACAACACTTTTCCCCCCTTTGAATTTTTTGCACTGGTCTTGATGGAGGTGGCCTGTAGATTGCTAATGTCCATAGGTGTTGTTTGACTGGCCGTAAAGTCTCGAGGAGGCGGCTTCCTGTACGGACGGAAGTGTCCCCGATGATAACGGGTCGAGATGACAGGAGACGTAGGGGTCGAATCTGCTGGGGCCCCATGCACCAATCTGCCCGTTGCGGTAAGTCCGGTTATTATAACAGGAGATATGGGCGATGCGTCGGCGTCCAGAACGAGAGTAGAGTTGCTCCAACAGATGATGGTCGTCCGGTTCCTGCATGGGCACGTCTCCCAGTGGCGTCCATTCTTGTGCTGGCACCGCGATGATGGTGAGAGGCCTGCGTTGTGAGTAATGAGAGATGCCAAGATCCCGAGCATCAGGTAGAGCCAAAGGTGGTGTAGCGGTATTCAGAACAGGCGTTACCGGCACACAAGGCCGAAGCTGGTCCGAATGATGCACTGCAACAGCCGTCTCCATCTGGATTTCATACAGGCGTCGGCCACGGTGACATAAGATGCGGCCAGGACTCCATTTTGGGTGCCTGCCATATCCCTGTGCCCATATAAGGTCGCCGGCAGTGAACCGGCCAAGCGAAGGCACCCGCAGCCGTGAGGTGGAAGGCTGCAGAAGATGAAGTAGCGTGCGGGGCTGTCGGCCATGTAAGAGCTCAGCCGGGCTGTGGTCGCCCATGGGGGTGAAACGGTAAGAAGCAGGAAATTGGAGAAGTGCATCATCAGCAGCAGAAGAAGTCAGGAGTTTCCTCATCTGAGCCTTATATATGCGGACCAGTCGTTCAGCCTCACCGTTTGACTGTGGATGGAACGGAGGGGCTGTGACATGCATGACGCCGTGACGGGCACAAAAATCCGCAAATTCAGAAGAGGCATATTGCGGACCATTATCAGTAACAATAGTAGAGGGAAGTCGTTCCAAAGAGAAAATGCGAGCTAGAGCATTTGTGGTTGCCGCGGTAGTAGGTGACGCTCCCAGGGCTTCTCAGGCGAAGGCCACGGTGACACAGATGACTTCAGGGCGGCGGCCTGTGACGCAGTGACCATGTGTGCGATTTCAGAGTCGATGCCAGGCCAATACACATGACAGCGCGCCAGAGATATCATGCGAGAGACACCCCAGTGCCCTTGGTGAAGGAGGCGCAAGACCGATGCACGCAAAGACGCAGGTACCACAACACGCGGCGAAGCATTGTCGGTGGAGAGGAGGATAACACCATCCCTAGCCGTGAGGCGGTAGCGCAAAGCGTAGTAGTTCCGCAACAGATCAGAAGTCTTAGTGGATGGA